>NC_140654.1:3758024-4985524 GCF_978046115.1 Saccoglossus kowalevskii
TTGATCTGCCTGTTGTCAATTTGCATAATTTTTTTTTCAGAGGATGTCCATTGGCATCAGGACCCTGGACTTTTATATACAGTATATATCATGACAGGATGTAGTTTACTAAAGCAGTTTGACCTTTGACCTTGTCACCGACCTAAATAAATCAGTAAGGAGAGTGCTGTCCTACCTGAATCACACAAGTGCACCCTAAATATATACAGGTGATTAATGACCTAACACTATCTAGCCATTAAGAAAGTTTGGCTCATCACGGGTATAAAATATTGGCCTCTGACTTCACAGTTATTGACTGATTTACACCCTCACATAGTAAAGCTGTACGTTTATGTCATTTGACGCTATGGTAACAAACTAATATAAAGTTAAAAAATAATTACAAGCTTTGGGGAACAAAGGGCTTTTGAAATGAGCACCCATTTTTGAGGCTAGATTTGATGGTATATTGTGTATTGAATATCTGTATTTTCCTAAGGGCAACTTGTTGGGCATCATCATTGGCACTTTCCTTGATGCCTCCGTGAAGCCTTGGTTACAAATGCAGTATAAAAATATATTTTATCTGCCAAAGAAATTATTTTTTGGGAGAAGGTTAACCAGTGTTTAATCTGATTAAAATACTGTAAAACATGTTGAAAAAGCGACATGTAATGTTAGCGAAATGTGGTAAAATGACATAATAGCGAAATGTTGATTTAGTGAATCTCTCTTGTCATTGTTGATTTCCTGTTTTCACAATACTTGTCTGTTGTGCACAAAAACAAATGCACAGTTATCATCTTCCATAAAAACAAAGAATCAAAGAAAGCTTAGAAAGAACTCCCGTGTGCTGAGAGTTTTGGAGACACATTAAAAATAATTCAAAATTACTTATACTTGATATATTGATGGAATAGCTGAAAACTAATTATGCAAATAAGGTAACTAATATGAACAGATTTGGGTGTAAAACTAATAAGGTCTGCACAATGTACCAAGTTTCATTGGAATGTGATTAGAACCAAAAAAATATTAATTATTATGCTAATTAGAGAATTAATATGAACAGATTTTAACCCAAAATTAATCAGGCTGTCTATTGCCCTAGAGCATTTATGTACCAAGTTTTATTCAAATGTGATGATCAATACTTGAGATATCAGTATTAATTAATTATGTTAATTAGGTGATTAAGAAGCATAAATATTTACCAAAAACTAATATGGTGCATAGTCTTAGGTTCATTGAAATGTGATGGGTACTATTTAAAAGTTTCATTGAAATCCAATGAGTGGTTTTTAGACATCAGTGCAACAGCCATAGAACAGCAAAAAATTAACTAATTATGCAAATTAGGTAATTAATAGGCACAATTTTTTATCTCAAAATTAATCAGGTCTCTGCATAGTCCTAGAATATCTATGTCACAAGTCTCATTGAAATGTGATGATTAGTACTTGAGATATCAGGTGAAAAGCTGAAAATTAACTAATTATGCTAATAAGGTGATTAATATGCACAAATATTTACCAAAAAACTAATTAGGTCTCTGCACAGTCCTCAAGTAACTATGTACCAAGTTTCATTGAAACGTGATCATTACTACTCAAAATATCAAAAGCTGAAAGTTAATTAATTATGGAAATTAGGTAATTAATATGTACTGATATTACCCTAAAAACCATCAGGTCTGTGCAGTGTCATAGGACACCTATGTACCAAGTTTTATTGAAATGTTATAATTAGTACTTGAGATATCAGTGGAAAAGCTGAAAATTGATTAATCATTATGTAAATTAGGTAATTAATAATATTAACAGATTTTTACCCAAAACTAATCAAATCTGTGCATTAGTTCAGAGCATCCATGTGCCAAGTTTCATTGAAATCCAATGAGTGGTTCTTCAAAAATCAGTGGAAAAGTCATAGAACAGCTTAAAATCAGTTAATTATTATGCAAATTAGGTAATTAATATTCATAGATTTTACCCAAAACTAATCAAATCTGTGCACTAGTTCAGAGCATCCATGTGCCAAATTTCATCAAAATCCAATGAGTGGTTCTTCAGATATCAGTGGAACAGTCTTGGAACAGCTAAAAATCAGCTAATTATCATGCAAATTAGGTAATTAATATTCATAGATTTTTACCAAAACCTAATCAACTCTGCGCATTATCCCAGAGCATCTATGTACCAAGTTTCATCAAAATTTGATTAGTGGTTCTTGAGATAACGGTGGAACAAAAAAGTGACATACATACATACATACATACAGACATACAGACAGGGTAACTGCAAAGACTCCCTTTTGTGCTTCACACACGGGAGTCAAAAACTGTCAAGTGTAATTTAATTCTGTTCGCAATGATAAAAAAACTGATTCAACAGGGATTTGAACAAGCAGCCTATCGGCTGAGATAGCTTCGCTGTTAGCAATGCACATTTCAATTAAAGAACTGAAGACATCATTAGAAAATGAACAATATGTATAGTATCAAAGCAATCAGACTTACAGTTTTTAACAAGAAGTCGAAAATATCACTTTCTACTAAAAATGACAAAAATGTTCACCAAAATTAGAGAATTGAAGATATCATCATACACCAAGTATCAAAGCATTCAGGCTTGTAGTTTTCAAGAAGAAGTCAAAAAAGTAAAACATTGACATGGACGACGGACAATCACTCATATGATAAGCTCCGCTCGACAAAGTCGACAGCGGAGCTAAAAAGCGGGTATCGTTACATCCAGAATATTGACCTTTTATATTCGGACTTAAAAATTACTAAGTACTACTAATTTCCATCATAATATATCAGTAACGCTTAATGACCACAATGAATACATTTATTTTTTTGTGTTAATTTACTTTTCAATAAAGTGTATCTATCATGTGTACGTTTTTTTTGTTTGTGTTGTTTACAAAGTGTGTGCGGAGAAAAAAGACGTTGCTTGGCGACCATTTTGAATTTATAATAAAGTCATTAACGACATCTTGAATTAGGGAATCAGTTCTCTCACTAAATTCGCTAAATAGACATGCTCGCAGAAGATATGGTCGGCTGGGCACATTGCCTCAGATCAAATGACTAATGCAAATTGTTTTCTTGCAGCTTGATGAGCTTAGGCAACGAATTAGAAAGTACCTTACTAAAAATCAGTATGCAACACAAGATCTGATTGGATCATATGAGACTAACACATAATGTAATTGGTTAGATGTAGTAGATATTTACCATACATTAGCTCGAGTAATCAATCTGAATATGTAGAATTACAATAGTGCATGTTATTACGCTGACAAATCAATGAATTTAAGAACCAGTGAAAATGCTTTAAATATCAATATAATGAAATTAAATCCCAATGAAAAATATTGCTTTTACTGTACTTTGGACAGGTCAAATACTGCCCTCTATTACACAATTAAAGAAAATGATCAACCAACCACCAGAGGGCGCTAAATTTAATATACATATTAACAGGCAAATTAACACTATGACAATTATAGAATTTTAGTAAATATTTTTCTCATTTCAGCCCATCAAATATTTTAAATACTAGACCCACAAATAGGAATGATATCAGAATATAATGCTAGAAATCACTTAATTGAACTGTAATAAAAAATCTAACAGGATACAGCTTTAATGGTCATGAAGGTCAAGTTGAGGTGATTCTGAGGTCATGCTGAGGTCAATGAGGACAGGAAGGAGATGATACATGTACTAAAACTATTAATGTGTTTCAATTGATCCTGCATACTGGTACCTGTAATAATTACTTCCTGTGTTCAGTTCGTTAACAACCTTATACAGATCATAGTGATTTGTCAAGTTACGGAACAGTCTAAATTGGTATCAGTGCAACAAAATGATTTGTCACAAATTGGAGAATCAAGCTGTGTTTATATAATTTGCTACAAATTACATACAGTTTGGAATAATGATTCTTCAATAAAAATGTTACCAAGTCAAAGAATATTTGCACATAAATGAACACTGACAGTTAAAACTGGCACTTCAAACCGAGGAAACGGCACCCTTATATGGTAATATTTCGCCCCCACAATGATATTTAGCAAAATCTCTTCTACGTAACATTTCATTTTTCAGGATTTTGAATGTTTTTTACACTAGTACTTCCCTATAAAGTAAAAAATATACAAGGCAACCACAGTATTTTTATCTTAGAAAAAAGACAATCTTTGATACAGCAATATAGTGTTTGTTATGATTACGAGAACTGACGTAATCATAGAACATTGTTCAGTTGCGTGAAGTAGATCAAATGTAGACAACGTGTACAGACGTGAACAAATATTTTGACTTGACCATGTTACTGTACTCCAATGTGGTATTTTGATATCTTGTTGAAATCACAAACAATTTGTTATTACCTAAACAAAACCCTTGCTAAATAATTATTATATCACAGCAGTTATAAATAAGTCTATTTTTTACTGTATTTGCTCTTTTAGAAGTGTAATGTGCTAATATAATGATAGACAGGTGTCAAAGTAAGTCGATGTATAATAAATACCATTTTGTGTCTATAGGTGCTTCTATTGGAAATTCACTTCTACTACAGGAAATACGATTGATTTGTAGAAATCAAACACCTTTATGAATAATCACATAATGAAATGTTTATTTGTGAATTATCCTATTCAGGTGATTCATGCATATTAGCTTTTGTACCAGGAATCTACAAACCCAAATAGTTGATGTACCATTTAATAAATTATCATAAATAAATTCTGGAGGCAGGACCAATGTACATGGTAATCTTAATAACATTAAAAAGTTAATTGAAAATTTTGTCCTTGTTTAAAATATTTCTATATGGAAAGCAATTATATATCGATTATTGAAGAGATTGCATTGTGCTATCTCTTAGTAATACATAATTTATCGTGTGCTAGACCACATGATGGATTGTTATGACACTAGAAGCCACAGGTGTCGAACCATTAGAATAATGATGGATGGGATGGAATATCTATACTTTGTAAACTTTATCACTACCTGGTTGCTATGCAACACTGGAGGTGACAATTACCAAATTATGGTAAAACTTGACAAGTTGACAGGCTGTTAAGTCAACGATAAGGCAAACAAAATTGATAAATTTTTAATGTGGGCTCACATTTATTTGTTTTCGAAATTTTACCAAAATCCTTAAATAAATTGTCACACACATACACATTTTTAATAGATCTGTGAAAAGATATAATAAATTATTATAAGTATAAATTAAATATAGAGCAGAATAGCTGAATTTCTCTTGAGAAATCATCCTCTGACCTGGCAGCCATTTTCTTCAAAGCATGTCGTCCATTTTTTACGATCAAAGTGGAAACAAGAATTAATCCATTTTCTTTTCTAATGGAATGTTGGTAAATCACATTTATAGTGAGAAATAATGCTACATTGGATCACTGACTCAACATAGATTCTGGATTTAATTTTATGAATTTACTACACTCAAGTGCAAGTGTAAAATGAACAACAACTTGACACATCCTTGTCAGCTGCGTGAGCAAGTTTTCTTTAGTTCAACAATTCCTACACAGAATTAAACTGCAATGGTAAACCTTCCATCTGTTTAGTTATCACTGTCATTCCTTCCATTACTTTAATATGTAATTTACTCTAATCTGATTCATTTGTTAAAACAGAATGTCAATCGGAGAAGATAAAAACACATTAGACTGATGTCACACGTGTGCATTGATTTTGAATAGCAGTGTCAAGTTCTGTGTTATTGTGTGTTAAAACCGACAAGAACATTAGACTGATGTCACACGTGTGCATTGATTTTGAATAGTAGTGTCAAGTTCTGTGTTATTGTGTGTTAAAACCGACAAGAACATTAGACTGATGTCACACGTGTGCATTGATTTTGAATAGTAGTGTCAAGTTCTGTGTTATTGTGTGTTAAAACCAACAAGAACATTAGAATGATGATTCAGTGGCCAACACCCCCTGTGTATCATAAACATATAGAATAGTGCCAGTCGGCAACTTTTTGTTCTGGTCAGAAATTCTGAGAGCCGGATTCTAGCGATCGGTGCTAACAACCGTGGGATCATTATGCAACCACCTGTAGAACAGTTTGTTGACCTGTCATATCCACTGTGCACTCAGCTTGAAGTGCCACAGTTGTCATTTTGCATGGGACCCATATAGAACATGACGTGAAGCATCAATTATATGATGCTTTAATATGAGAAAGATAAAACGCAGATTAAGGTACATGCCTACTAATAATTTTTGAGAAAGTTTGTTATAAATCGCAAGACAATGTTCATTGGTTTATTGTGTAAAATCATGAAGGTATTGTCCCATGGTATCATGAAATAGCATTCTTTTGTGTGTTACAGTGACTATTTTGAGAAAATTGGCTTAATATTTTCAAAAATATTTATGTTGAAGAAAAATTGCACTTTTGCTACTTTTTAAAACCCAGATTTTTTAAAAAAATTGTGAAAACAAAAGGTACCCACCCCATCATTAACACTAAATAAGTTTTTCGGCCTATGTCACCAGCCTACAATTTAAAGTGCCTGTGAAATGGCTGCTATTTTCACGCCTAAAATTATCCATTGATACATAAATATTATTAATTTTTATGTTTCTAAGCATGAATTATTTTTTTAAGTGAAAAAATGTGTTTTAAACTCAATCTACTGCAACTTTATTTTGTGTATTTTAAAACGAGGCTCCTCATTAGCTTCTCATTTGCATACAGAAATTCCCCTTGTGACGTCAGAAGGGGAAGTCGCATGGCAGCTACGCATTGCCGATACGTGTAAATAAGGCAAATTTCTTGTGCAGTTTTCTCGTCTTTGACTAAATTTTCACTTATGTACTTGTTCGTCGAGGAGGAATGGACCATAATGAACACATAGTATCAATTTTTGTTGCATGGGATTGAGTTAGATGCGAAATATGTCCGTGCTGGCGTCACCGGCGCACGTTTGTACACTGTCGCTGGACAAAATAGAATTTGACGTCGGAATTATCTCGTTATTTAGCAGGTTACTAGGCACGTCACTACATTGTTGTATTTCATCGATCGTCTGAGTAAAACTTTCAAAATTAAAATAAAAGAGAACATATTTTGACATTCTAAACATTAGACTATAGTGATCACTATAAAATAATTAAAAAAACGACAAATCACAGTTACTAAATAAATGACAGCCGCGTAGAAATAAATTGAAATTTTGTTGAAATAGGTGAACGCGTCGGGTCACGACGAAGGCAAGTGCGTTAAAAGTGGCGTTTAATTGGATAACAAAAATAATCGAGATCGACACACATACTGATAAATTCAGAGTGGATTCGAGTTAGCGTGATCCATGGCGTGATTGTCATAATTATAACATCATATTAAAATTTTATTTAGTGGAAACACATTGACCAAGCCCAGATTCTTATTTCATAAATTATTACGCAGATCAAGCTGCAAGCATGGAGGTAAAAAAGAAGAGAGGTGTGAATTCGACATTCAACACCAATCACCAAACAATTCAGAAACTTTTAGCCTTCGAAAATGAAAACACATAGCAGTGTGTAAGGGCTGTGTAATTTCCTGTTTGTCCGACGCTTCGTTTTCGTGTCACTGTCAAAATTATTGCTACCTTTTACCTAACAGGGACTAAATGGTCTCTAGAAAACGATAATCAGGATCGCAAAAAAGTCAACTCATTTGAAACACTTGCCGGACGTCTCTCTCTCTTCTGAAATCCACCTCGGTGATCATGGTCCGGAATCTATTTCTTTCAAAAGTGTTGCGCCAGGTTTATGTTGTCGACGTTGTTTTTTCATGGACGACGACAGTTTCTCCAAAAAAAAAAAAAGAATCTGAGGTTAAGTGGCTTTCGTCCACTGATGTCGCACCTTCGGGTCGATTAGAAACGTGTGAATACTTACACTATGACTATATGTTTCACTGCAACTGCCCACAACACAACATCTAAAAACTATCTCTCAAAAAATTAAAATAGTCAAAAAAAAGAAAAAAAAAAAACGACGACCGAAAATTACATATCGTTTAAAAGTATACTGAATGACCAGTGTTATTACGGCTCAGGGTTATGACTTCCTCTCACATTTTGGCATTTGGTGGCGCACTTTCGGCGAGAGTCAGAAATCCGGAAACAGTTGACCGTTTCAGGATAGGTGGGCGTGGCTACAACACGAGAAATATCCTAAATTTACTTGGATACGATTAATCATTTTCGGCAAAAAAATCAATAACTGCCCATTTCAATGGGACACAGATCTAAAATGGGAAACGTGAGGATGGGCATCGCACAGGCACTTTAAGATATAACGTATTATCTCTGCCATAGGAACCTATGGTAAAGACACTATAATACTGCCAAAATGGCCAATATCCACTAAAATACAAACATTAGTTACTGGTAAGCTGGTGAAGCTCAATATTTTTTAAAGTCAATATCCTTATATTGCACAGAAGTACAATTTATTGGAAAATGTCTGGATATTTTAACTCATGATCAGGTTTCTACCTTTAACCATGAAAAGGTTAGATTGAAAAAAAAGAATTAAGGATAAATTACTACCTCGCCTTTTAATAGTACATGTCAGGTGAAATATACTGCAGGAGAGAACCATTTTAGTTGTCATACTCGCATAGTTAAGTTGCAGAACATCATTGAATAATCAACAATAAACACTTACCCATATGACAAATGAAAATCATCATTAGTACAAACACAAAGCAATAACAAGCAAAACAGGTTTACTATATACAGTGAACCCTCGCTAAGTCGTGTCGTAGTAAGATGCGATTTTGGCTAAATCGCGGGTAGTTGTCCATTGGTGTTTTGTGGCAGTTTTGAAGTAAAAGAACTAATGTTTTGTTGCATTGTGTATTTAATTGGCTGTTAAGAGGCTGGAGGAGTCTTTACGTACTTCTCGTGTGGTCCCCCTTTGATATACATATTGAACTATAAAACTCGCTACAATGAGTTGAATCCATCATTCTGATTTCTATTTCTCAACTGAGCAGCACGCTTACGCGAAAGCTATCCAGTCTGTCTGTACGTGAAAAACTTGCAGCGATCGACTGTGCCAAGATAGGTGAAACCAACGCAAGGGTTGCATGCGATCTAGAAATCGGTTAGTTCAGTAATTATGGGTAATGAACAATGCAGAAAAAGTAAGAACAATTTTGGTCGAAGATGACCGAGAGGTGAAATTTTCCTACAATGATTACATCGATAGAGCTGAGACTCTGCGATGTTTCAACAAAGCAAACATACATATGCTTTTTATCTGTTTTCAATGCTTGAACCTCCCTTTCACAAGGTCCCTTGGTAAGTCGTGACCACTCGATAAGTCACAGTATTTGCTTGGATCCTGACACTTGTGACTTAGCGAGGGGTCACTGTAGTTAATTAATTACTGACGCTCGTAATATAATGTACTGCTTAAAAAAGTAGGTTGAGAACTGGTTGAAAACTTGTACTTAAACTTGGACTCGGGTGACCAACCAGTAATTTCAAACATTGGTCATGAGGTTGAAATTCATCGCTACCTTATATGAAAGCCATGAGTGACCCAATGCGTGAATTCACAAGCTCGGCTGATGTTGATTTCAGTTTTTCAATTTCTGATCCGGTCTGACAACAAACCTCCATTATTTATTTTTGTGGCACCAAAAAATTGCCAAGGTCCATGGGTCATCCTCCACAGTGATCGATCTTTCAGATAAATATGGTAATATACTAGTTACCAAATTAGAAGAATGCATCCCTTATAACAACAGAATGGCTATGCAATCTATCAACATAAAATATCACTTGTTTTAGGGTATTTATGAGATCAAATGAGATAGCAAAAGCTATTCAAATTTTCCCATTTCCAATTATGCATTTTAAATACAATAAATATTTTATCATTATTGAAAAATATGATTTATTATCATGTCTCCATCTAGGAAAACCTGAATGTTTCCATAGCAACACTGATGAATTCATATTCGACACTTGGCCCTTTTCCATTGCAGGTTCTATGGATAATAAAACTTTATTGAGAATTGATTACACTTGATGTATATTAATTTTCCACAGAATAGATACTATGCAAATCAAAAGTCTTGTGAATTATGTGTTTAATAAATGTTGTAATCACTCAATTATACATAAATATGTTTATTTTTACTTATAATGTGAATATGCACAATCTGTACAGTACTCAAATAGAGGTGAATCCAATAAAACAACATAGTTGAACTCTGGTGACCTTTGTTATATAATATAATTCCCGTTATCATAGTTTGTTTCAATATAAATATGCATTGTCATAATTAATTTTGAGTACAAACAAGTTTTTGGGTTGAACCAACAGTGGGGAATCAGTCTACCGAATGTCCTTTAAAGATGTAAATATCTTACAAAAACATTGGTGCCTTATTTGTTTAATTATTTTAAGGGACATAATTTCCAGGTTTATTCAAAGTAATTCAGATATTTTAGTATAAAAACAAATGCCTCATCGTAAAAAAAAAAAAAATTGCAGCATTTAGACGTGAATAGATTCATAAAACATGCAAGATAACAGAAAATCTTAGCTGGCTTTTGTCCAAGTATTTTGTACAGGTGTCTGTAAAAAATTAATGATTCACTGAGACAAATATGAACTGCCTCATTGTGTGACTACTGTATTACTGTATTATATGAAAAGTAAAAAAAAAAACGCCCTTTATGAATAGCTATCATGTTGCAAGCTCTGCTTTGTATGCAAATCAACTTAAATAGTTAGTTGGTGTCCAGTGAAGGAAGAAGTCAACAGTACTGTTGTCTCCTGAGAATCTACATCTTCAAACACTGCAATCTTTGAAGTGCGTTTTTAAACCAGTATTATAAAAACTCTATCATTCTGTTCTAATAGCTGAAACATATTCCTGTGAGTTTTCATTTGTCGAATGAACTGCTTGTCAAACACAGAATACATATATTTTAGAACAATTTTCTTTTTAAAATGTGGATGAAATGTTTTGCTTTTTATGTATTTTTTATGTAATGTTTTTGATTTGATAACTTTGAACTAAACAGATTTTCTATTAGCTTCAGATCTTGGTCAAAGTTTGGCACCCAGTTCATAGGAGAGCTTATATTGATTTTCTGACATCTTGTTTTCTGTAAAGATTTTATTGGTAGGTTTGCAAATGTGTATCAGACTGTGCAAAAACTCTCTCCATGAGTTGGTTTTGAAACCCAGTATGGGATTCTGAGATACATTACCAAGGATATTATTACAAGATAAATAATTTGCTTCATTGAATACATACAACAATGTATATTTCCACTGAGATCAGTGACCTTTGAATGTGTATCACCAGTGATCAGTCAAGTAGAAACAGTCAAAATATTTTATCAGAGTTTCTCAATTTTTGCATGATATTTTCATAGAGGACATCTGTTGTTCAAACTCAGGGAAGACTTTATACTGATGAATAAGGTGACCAAGTTTGGTGAAGTTTGGAATAGAATTAGTAAAGTTATTATGCACACAATAAAAATTATTAACGACGACGACGACAACAACGACAACGCTGGACAAAATTTTCCCCTTAATATACCTTTCCCTTCCATCTTTGATGGTACAGGCAAAGTTAAAAAGTCATATTTACATTATATAATGTAGCAGGAGCTGCAAAATAAATATAAGATAAAAACAAGATTTTCTTAAGTGCCATATGAGTTGAGAAGTTGATTTTATCAGGGAACCACGTGTTATTTAATATTTAGATTTAAAAGTCAGTGAGTTCTTTGTAACATACTGTATTATGTCCTGCTATATTGAAAACAAGAAAGTGTAAACCCGTATTTCAAAAGGTCAACCATAAATCTGTTATTTTGCTCACTGTTTACAACAAAAATCCTTATCTGATTTGGTGAACAAAGTTTGGCTGATTTTTCTCATCATTCAAATCAAATTTAATTTAAAATAAATTTTGCTCACAATTTTTTAACCTCTTTATCATCTGCAAATGTTCGTATTTGGTTTTATTTTTAGTTCTACTATTCTTTGTTGTACTGGTAGTACCGGTATGATGCTTACTTCAAACAGCAGACAGTTTTTATTCAGTATCCTTTGTCTACATTTACTAAAGAAATTACTTTGTTTTATAAGTTTTTACTCGGAAATCACATTCCATGTTTACTAGTTCCAAACAATGTTTATTTACTGTTTCCTTATTTTGTGGTTTAATTCAGCATATAGCTCATTATTATACATCAGGTGTGACATCTACAAGTCATTGCCAAAAAATGTATAAAACTTGACAAAATGCCAGTACAGAGAACTATAACTAATTTCTCAGATACATCATCCAGACATTGTTTTGTATATAATTTGCATAAATTTGTATATTTGTTAACATTTAAATTAGTATATAGAATTTGCAAATTTAATATATAATAAATACAATACAATACAATACAAATATTATTTGCATATATACATGTATTTATGTTACATAACATTTACACATTGCACACCCAAGTATATGTTGCATAAAATTTACATACAATTTGCAGTTCACACATAATTTTCATATAATCTGCATACAATTTACATATAACCTGTATACAATATATATATATATAATCTACATATATTTTGACTACATAACCGACATACAATTTGCATTTAATCTGCATACAATTTACATACAATCTGCATACAATTTGCATTTAATCTGCATACAATTTACATATATATTGACTACATAATCTGCATACAATTTACATATAATCTGCAATGTTTTGACTACATTTATTACAAATATATATAAAGGTAAACATAAGAAACATGGATTTTTGCCAAGGTAAACAAACTTTTGACGAATAAATTCTTAAGAAATGCAAGCACACAAGATTCTGGACAAAGCCATGTATTATTAAACAAGTAGTCTTCATAGAATACTTAATCATTGGTTTTCTAGGCTGAGTAGTCTCTTGATAATGTTTATAATCACACTTCATTACTTGCCAATAAAATAACCTTTTAAAGTTCTACATGACCTTCAAATCATCCAGTTGCTGGTAAGAATGACTAGTGAATCTAGATAATGGAGGGGATGATTAATTCCCACTAAAGTAAAGTTTTCATGATTTCACATATAGGAGGAAATCACAAAAAATTTTTGCATTTAATATAGACATCATGAATGCCCTCAAGGGGTCAAATTGCAGAATTATTCATTGTATAGCGGTTTAAATTTTAAAACCTGTCTAAATTAAATTCAAATGGAACTGAGAAAATTGTTGAGTTTACAGAGCCGTTATTTTATTGAGTGAAACCTGTTTAAATTGAACTTACATAGGACAGAGAAAATTGTTCTGTTTACAGAGGTGTTTATTTTATAGAGTGAAACCTATTCTGAACTGAACTCAAATGAGACAAAAAAAATTGTTCTGTTTACAAAGGTGTTATTTTATAGAGTAAAACCTGTTTTGAACTGAACTCAAATGGGACAGAGAAAATTGTTCTGTTTACAAAGTTGTTTATTTTATAGAGTAAAACCTGTTCTGAACTGAACTCAAATGGGACAGAGAAAATTGTTCTGTTTACAAAGTTGTTTATTTTATAGAGTGAAACCTGTCTGAACTGAACTCAAATGAGACAGAGAAAATTGTTCTGTTTACAGAGGTGTTTATTTTATAGAGTAAAACCTGTTTTGAACTGAACTCAAATGAGACAAAAAAAATTGTTCTGTTTACAAAGGTGTTATTTTATAGAGTGAAACCTGTCTGAACTGAACTCAAATGGGACAGTGAAAATTGTTCTGCTTACAGAGGTGTTATTTTATAGAGTGAAACCTGTCTGAACTGAACTCAAATGAGACAGAGAAATTGTTCTGTTACAGAGGTGTTTATTTTATAGAGTGAAACCTATTCTGAACTGAACTCAAATGAGACAGAGAAATTATTCTGTTTACAGAGGTGTTTATTTTATAGAGTGAAACCTGTCTGAACTGAACTCAAATGAGACAGAGAAATTGTTCTGTTTACAGAGGTGTTTATGTTATAAAACCTGTTAAAACTGAACACCAACATGACTGAGAAGTTTTATAGCAGGGAGCTAAGATCAATCATGAATATTTCAACCTATTAAATAGGGTATAAATTTGATCACAATATTTTGTTTCAAAAGTGCTACCTAACTGTAGTTTTGGAATATATGCCATAAACGTTGAGTGTTTTATGTGATATAAATCATGATTTCAGAGACAAAAATAAGCATTTTTGGAACAATTTTCATAGGAATTCATGTAAAGAATTAATTTCATGGAAGTTACCCAGAATTTTCTAGTAATTAGTGACAAACCTAGTGTAAACCTCAATATCGATACTAATACATACATGTAAGCAAGAAATTAGAATTTAATTTGGTTTAGAAGGTTTAAAGCTTCCACCAGGTTTAGTTTATACACTGTGATGTGTTATCTGACAAAATTGTTGCTAGGAAACAAGAAGCTAATATGATATGGCAGTGAGACGTTTGGATATTTAATGAAGTCTCAACTCTCATGTCAGTTAACGTTAGTTACTGAGGGAGTTATAAGAAATTGAAAAGGGAATACCATTACTGTTTATCAATATTTAATACATAATATTATCTTTACTTATTATGACTTATATTATGACTATATCTATAATACATTATAAATATGCAGTAAACAGGCACTGATCATGCATTGTGTGTTTTTAACCTTAAAAAAAAAACAGTTGCCTGTCCAAAAAATAAGTAGATAATGAGGGCAAAAATAAATAGTGCAGTTCTGGTGACCCAATGCACCTAATGAAAAGTCCTATCTCTGAACATGTTTTAGCTTGCTTTTTGAAATCACCCCAAAACACAAGATTTGTGAGAATTTAAGCAAATCTTACCTGTGAGGGCTCACTTGCTGTTTGTATTGCATGCCAATGAAAAAGTGTGATCATGTTGAAAAAAAATATTAACCATTCCTTGACATTTTGAACAAACAAACATTCAAAGAACATCATTCTTGTTTTCCTGAATGTAAAACATATTCTATTAAAATAGAGTTTGCAAGTCAACTTGTAGGACCACGGTCTGAAATTTTACATACAAATTGGCAAGGTCACAAATAACAAATAAATAAAAAAAAAAAACTCCTATTTATTCTATGTAAAAAAAAAACTGTTACCAGGCCACAAAGCTTTTTTTATGTTTCTCAAAGCAGACAACATAAATGCATGGGTAACGACAAAGCAACTAGAAACACAATTATCCTCCTACCGTGATGTGAGTCCAATTTCATGAGGTTGTCCACAAGAAGCAGCCCTGCATGTTACACCATACTGTTATACAAAAGTGTTTTGCAAATGCAATTTGTGCAGCAAGCAGCTTGAAACAGTAAGTAAGTTTTTTACATGTATGTGCCTAGCCATAAAAAGATACAGAGTAGCAGGCAGAATCTAGGCAAGGTTGGCTTACTGGAGAAAAGATTTTTGTGTCATTATTATTAAAAAGGAGAGGAAAAACAAGCCATGGATGGCACAGTCTCTCTTAGTTATCAAATTTAAAATACCGATATAGTTTTCTTTATAGTAATATAGTTGGAATATAAAATGTCAGAAGTATGGATCCAGAAGATGATAGTTGATTATAATGATTTTTTAACATTAAAATGATTAATATCTTGTATCTGTCAAAGGTCAAAACATAAGTCCCCGTTTTCAGACTTTTCGGACTGCGTCCGAACAGAGACTAATTAATTATGTGTTTCAGTTGTATATTAAAGCATTGCAGTTAATTTGCATATTATGCAAACACACTTTCATTTCATTTTTCTGTTGTGTTTATTTTTTGGCTATAAAAACTCAAGCCATAAAGTTTGCAGAATTACATAGTATTCATACAAGTCAATATATGGTAATCTGATGTTCCAATGTATTTGCTCGACTGCCTTATTTGGTGTTAGAAGACATACTTGCAGTCATATCTCATAAGTAATGATTATACTAACCAATCAGAAAGCTGCCAAAGTGACAAGAAGGTCCTACTTTTTATTCAGTGAATTTGCAAATACTGCGATGACAACTGTTGTTTGTAGACAATGACAATATGTGTACAGAGGGTTCTATATATTCGTATTAATTGTTCAAAGAATAATGCTGTACAGTCAGCAAATATTTGTCTAGCTTACCCACAGGGGATTGCAAAATAATGTATTCATGAAATTTACAATTTTTCTGTAATTGGTATGTTTTCTGAACACTGACAATTCGTCACACACAAGATTACTGATTATTCCGCTCATCATCATTACCCATACCATTTAGAAACATTTTTTACAATTCATGAACCAGTTAAGCGCGCCACATATGGTAGAGTAGGGAAATGTTCTCTTTCAGATTCTGTCTTCAAAGCATATAATTATTTGAGAGCATTTGGTAATACATTTTAAACCCAGCATAATCATAAATCTTGTTGTTTTGGTATTAAATAATTTTAATACAAACTTAAATAAGCTATCACAAAAACCTCTATGAGTAAAAAAAGCAAACAAACTGGAAATGACAAAAAGCCAGTCAAGGATGTGAGAGTCTGATACTGATTATGTGTTCATTAATTTGCAGTGCCTATACCATACCAGAGTCCCAGAGGACACTGTATTATTTTCCACTTCACAAGTATCCATCCATCAATGCTATCTATTCTAATGCAACCACATGTGTAATATTTAATGGTCCAAAACACCTCACGTCATACATGTCAATTTCATACTTACAATCATCTGTTGACAGTTTCATGTCACAATTATTTGTAACATTGAGGTTCTTTATTTTTTAAAAACTTTTTATACAAAAATTCATTATACAAGTAATTTAACTAGGATAGCTTATAATATTTCCAATGCAT
The DNA here is from genome assembly GCF_978046115.1 of Saccoglossus kowalevskii. NCBI lineage: Eukaryota > Metazoa > Hemichordata > Enteropneusta > Harrimaniidae > Saccoglossus > Saccoglossus kowalevskii. The sequence continues at coordinate 3,774,946 of NC_140654.1, forward strand.
CAAGACTGTATGTTACTGCATTTGTTTAATTCATCATCCATTCAAAACCTTGTCTATGGGTGATGTCTTGAAAGGTGCACAATCTTTTGGTTGCAAAAAAATGTTCTCAATTTATGAGTGATCAGTCATAGAAAATATCCTGTGCAGATAAAATTTTCAGAAATGTACCATAAGTATTCTAATTTAGGAATTATTTTTAGAACTATTCAATAAAATTACAACTAGTGTGAATGAGTTAACTCTGTTTTCACATTGTTATCAAAAAAGTATTAAATACTTTTTCAATTATCAGTTTACATGTATCTCTGGAAAATCTAAATTTTCCTGTTCTTGTTAAAGAAATTGTTTTTCATTGCAACACTTATAAAACACTTCCATATTGTGTTGTTTTAGCCATTTGATGATATTTGGAAAATTTACGAATACGATTGGCTGGCTCTATCTAACATTCTGATTGGTGAAAAACCAGCTTGACCTACAAGGTCAAATGGTGAAGTTTCATGTCAACTTGTGAAGGACAATCACAACGGAGTAAATTAAAATCATGGCATTTTTTTGACAGTAATGCTGCTTTTTTTATCGTAAAATGTCAACTGTTTGTGACGCACATTTTGAACCAATTTAAGATCTTATTTTTGCCTAACACCACTGTAAATTAGAATACTAATGGCAATATTCTTGTTATCATGACTACTGTATATACCGTACTTGACCGCGTTAGCACCCAGGGGCCCCAACTCAGAAAATCACGATTTATTAGGGGTGGGCGCTTACCCGAGCACCCCCTCGAAAAAGAGTGCAAATATAAATTTGGATTCATCAAGTAACAAATTACGTCTTTGAGGGAAAATCAAATTACTAAATTAGTTACGTCGTCATTGATTTTCACAATGAAAAAACAGAAATGATCACAAAAAATACGCACATTTTATTACAATATTAATTACGTACCATCATAATTTACTGAATTAAAAACATTTGAGTCTGTTGGAACACAGTCGAAGTCAAAATTGTCATATTATTTCCGCCATGATGCATTTGCAGATTTGACCTACAGCAGCGTCCTTTGACCTAATGGGTCAAGTTGGTTATTAACTAATCAGAATGCTGTGTTTTGACTGACGCAATTCTTCGGAAATTCCCGAAGACTTTCCGATAACACAATGCGGAAGTGAATTATCGATGTCGAAGTACGATTTGTTGGAATTGATTTCAGCAAATAAACGACATGGTTTTTCCAAAAAAATAGTAACTAGCCATTTTTGAGAGGTGAACTGAATATGGCATGAAATATTTATCGCATTTTACTTTTATTAACAGGTCATTGTCGAAGCGTAGTTTACACACAGTTATCGTATTCTACGCATTCACAACATGTTCACAGCGATCGACATCCACGCTGTATCATATAAAAATGATTACCAAGATTCGTTACGCAAGACCAAGTTTTAAATTAGTTGCATTTTGAAGGGGTGGGCGCTTTGCCGAATGTGACCCCAAATATAAAAATTGCGCAAAAGTGGGGGATGGACGCTTGCCTGGGCATGGGCGCTAACGCGGTCGAGTACGGTAATGGATTAAAGTGGAAGGGTTGTTACCTGTAATTGAGTCCCAAGCGACGATAACAACACACGCTAAAAACGCAAATACTTATGGGTAGACGCTTGTTTGTAAACAATGACACGCTACGGCATCTGATGCATGCGCAGGTGACGACTCCCCCGCTTTAAAATAGGGTTTAAAAAGGAACCATCAAATTCAGTTTTGGACCTCTAAAACATCAGCCAAGTAGGATATTAGACAAATAAGATAATTACAATAAAATACCTTGCTGAAATTATTACAAACCTGATTATTATTATTAATTTTATTATTATTATATGATATTATTGTAATAATTATTACAATTAATAGAATAATTAATTAGTGTAGAAGAAATCTAGCAAACCATATACTATACACATCACATATGTTGTCAGTTGAGCTTCTCGAATTGGGCCATTCCAGTTTATATCCCCCCCCCCTGTTGGTGAGCTTGTGTGTTTACTTCATACAGGGTATAATTTCCATGGATGTATAAGTCATACAAAGTTTTATTTCCAAATCACCATACACCATACACTAATGAAATCCCAAACTATAGTTCCTACTTATGGTGTTGATGAGTTCCTTTGTGCCACCATACAGAGTAGAATTTCCAAATACAACTCTCATCATATGCTAGTTTACCAAGTTCACAATTTTATATTTGATAATGGATATCCAAACGAGGCCTGATTCACGGTGTTGATGAGCTCATTCGTGCCACCATCCTTATCTAATTTCAGTAATAACTATTTCATACTGGCCCAATTTTTTTACCATATACAGTCAGAATTCCAAGTTTTTTTAGTCATACTGTTGGAAACCCAACCTCATCAACCGGTATGTGGCGAGATAAACTAGGCCATATTTTATTTAGTAGCCATAACTGCCTGGATTTCCAAGATTTTTTTTCCATACTCGTCTGGATTTCCAGATTCTGTTTCTCCATATACAGTTGGAATTCCGGGGTATTTTCCCCATCATACAGTGCTGGAAATCCGACCACATCAACAGGGGGGTGCAGATATAAACTGGAATGGCCCATTGGTCAATGGCAACTACATGTACCATTCTTGGCAACCAAAATATACAATACTTAGCTGATATGCTTGGCTGGACTAATATTAAAATCTCTATAATCATATCAACCAACATTTTACATTTTGTCTCCAGGGTCCAGTATAATAAATGTAAAGCTTCGAGGGTTAGCACACACATAATAGATGTATCCACCTATAAACGGTATTAACAGAAATTGCATCTGAATACAAAGAGACACTAAGGCTTTTATGAGCATATGTAATTTTGTGATGTTCACGCAGTTATTTTAAAAATTGTAGTTTACATAACAATTAATTATAAATATATTCCAATATCACATTTAGCACAATATATTATTTAACATTCTTTAAGAAGCAGTATTTGCATTTGTTCTAAAGTGTATCTGTAATCGTTTAATTTGTTGTTTGTAAACAACAGAATCATTTTTTGAAATTCCTCACAATTGCGTAACAGACAACAGGCCAGTAAGTTATCACACCTTCTTAAATAATTATTTATAATAAACACACAAACAATGCATAATTAAAATTTTTACTTCAAAATTTGTTTTCACAATCTTTGTATCAGAATGGCATTTGAATTTATCCAATAGTATGAGGTTATTATGAGGATACCTCAAAGTATGCACAAAGACAGTACAGTGGAAGTATCGACTGATGCGCAGCAGAGATCGATGCGCAGTGTACTGTCTGAGTGCTTATTATATATTATTATACATCTTTTCTTTCCAAGGATACGACATAAGAATGTCGAAAACCAAGAAGCTTAGAAGAGAATCAGCGCACTTCTTTGTGTGGAGTCCGGTCACCCTAACCCTGATGGCAGCAATGTTTGTTTTTATTACAGGAGGATGCTTACATGCGTAATTATTCCATTTTTGGAATTCACATTTCCTTTTATGGTAGGATGAAAAAACCATGTAAAATACCTCAAAATTATGTGTGACGGAAGTATAATACATGTAATATTATTTAATAAAATGACATTGGTAAAATTTTTCAAATAAGGCAGACAATGACAAAATTTTACCAGACCACATGCCATGTAAGTTTTAATTTTTACCAGCCCAACTGGAAAATTACATGATCCAGGTTATTGATGTAACAATCACACACTTTTTTTCTTTGTTAATATTCAATGCACATATTGCACTAGCGAAACATTTTTTGTTTCCCTTTTGGGCTTTTATTAAATCATTGTTACTAAAAGTGGGAAAAACGATGTTACCACAAGAAGGCCAAGTATGCTCTGTGATCATTGCACTCCCATACTGATAGACACATACCTTCAGGTTTTTACACACTATAAATTCTAATATACATTCTAATATACAGTGTTACTGAAAAATTTCACCTTACAATTTTTGAATATTAATAACAGAAGTAGTACAATAGGCTTGAAACTGACAGGCTACCTTTAATTTCAAAGATTCAAATTCAAACTGTCATGTACTACCAAAACATTAAAAACAATGGTTCAATTAATTTTACTTTCCATGCAGTTAAAAAACTTGAAAATAACTGCTATAAAGGATCATGGTTGGAAGACATTAACAAAATTAAAGACCTGCATCATATTGATCTCCCGACTGTTTCTAGCAATGTACTCTACCAGAAAACTAAAAACCATTATACTAACATGTGGATTAATAATATCAAGAGACCAGATGCCAAACTCAGATCTTATAGTCTACTTAAAAGTGATATTAGCAGTGATTGATCTAGGAATTCATTAAGTGGGGCCATTGGGGCCCCTCTTGTATGAGAACAAGGGCCATGAAAAATTACTGGGGGCCCAGAAGTTGGCATAGCAATGGCGTGCTCATAACCCTGAAGTGTTCACTTGGCACAAATCAACCAGTTTACTGGTTGTCAGGATTGTCTGGAGCATAAGTGAAATATAGCAATCTAGTGACAGGTCTGAAGAATTTTCCAGCATTTAAAAGCCTGAATGCATAAAAAATGATATTTTTATTTTTATTGGGCAACATTATATTGAACACTCACTTGTTGTCCTATAAACAAGTTTTATAGTACTGAACAGTGCCCTTTACTAATACCTTCTTCATGACCACATACATCTACCTACTGGGACAATTAATGGAACATTGACAAACGGAAGCTGCAGAAGCTCCAGTGCTTGCTAGAAAAGACTACATGTAAGCAAGTATTTCAGTTATTTTTTTATTTATCATAAATTGCAACAAAACACAATTTGGGAAGACACTTCAAAAACAAATGTTGCAACAAAATGCATGAGAAAATAATATATTTCACTATGGAATACTTATAATTTCACTTTTTGGGTATAGAAATCAAATCAGCTGGGTTAAACTTTGTTGGATACCAATTCACTGCTTTTTACTTAGTGTTGACAGTTTGTCAGTATTATACATAACATTGAAATGTCAATTCTTTACAGGTGGTAATGGATGGGTTCTGGTGTGACACTGACAGTGGGTGCTACATTATTTTAACACAGTCTGGGGATAACCACCTTTCCTGCAAGAAAAAGAAAGTTGGAAGAGTCAAGATAAATTCTAATATTGTAACCATTGTTATGTCTGTAAATCATTTTGCATAGATCAATAAAAATATTTTTTTTAAATTTACAGGTTTTTGGGTAGTTTTTAAGACCTATGCGTTTTTTATAAGAAACAACACAACATCACCCAGAGTTCTTGAATTATATTTTGAAAAAACGCCATAAAATTAATTCTGATAGCCAACTAAAGCATTCTGAAGCTTAGTGTGTGTATGCAATAATACATAGAAAACTGTTTCAAAACTAGAGAAGAAAAACTGAAAACATTATAGTCAGCTATCTCAAGATAAGGTCATGTACATGCATTAGTAATCCAAACATTCACCAACACAAATATGAAAAACAACCCAATTTATTTTTTTCCCTACTTATATTTGCTTGTCAGTTTTTATTTTCCTGTGTGTATTTTTATTCTCATCTTAATTGTTTGTTTATCTTTATTAACACAATAAAGATAATTATTATTTCAAAAAATAGTCTTATATTTTGGTTTCACGTGAAATGTAATGTTGACCTACAAAACACTTCGCAACTTCACTTTGATTTGATAATACATGGTATAGTACTAAGTAGGCTCTTTTGCTGGTCATAATTTTCAAAGTAAAAGGGTAATTTATTAAAATAACATTAGCATTGAAAACGATGAATACCGTAACAGTGTTATGATTGTGTTTACGTACCTGTGGGTGCCGCCGATTAACATCGGAACTAGTATCACTGCTAGTTACCGTTGTATCTGTTATCTCATATTTATCCGGCCCTCCAAACGTTCAGAAGTCTCAGAAACTGTTTCTGCGGTATCATTATCTTTCATAGAACGAACTGATGCCCGAAGATGACCTCATTCATCAACCACTGGCTTTTATTCGCCATGCTGTTTAATTGCACACGGTCCACTTGAAGTGGTCACGTGGTGAAATTTGCGACATTATTGTCGCAAAAGATTTCGCCACGAAGTAAGTAATGGGTCGTTAAGGTCAATCAGCCTCTTTACGGTAAAAACAACGCAACTACGTAATTGTTTCATTAAATTGGCAGGAAAAAAATGTTGCGCCCAAACTGGCGCACAGTGTTATGAATAACGCGTCAACTTTGATTTTTTTGCGCAAATTGCGCAATGGCGCAGCCTAGATCAAACACTGTATTAGTCAAGCTAAATACCTACAACTGTTAAATAATAGACAAGATATTAAATTATTGTCTCAATTGAGACTTAGTTGTCACAAACTCAAAATAGAAGTAGGCAGACATAAAAGACCTAAAATCTCATTAGAGAACAGGATTTGTGATAAGTGTAGGAGTGACAGTATTAAAGACCAAGTTCATTTAATAACAGACTATAGCTATTACACTGATGAAAGGGATACTATGTACACTGAATTTACCAAGGAAATCCCCACTTTCCAGTCTGAAAACAATATCAACAAGTTTATTATCATTATAAATACTAACAATCCTAAACTAATTAGACATGTGACACAGTATCTGAAAGTGTGTTTTTAAAAACACACACTGCATTAATTTAAACTGCCTAATCTTATGTTATTTTAACGTTCTGGTTTTTACCTTATTACTTTGAGCCAAAACAGAATTTGTATTAATATAAAACTGTATTATTATTATTGGATGTACATAATATGATGAACGAGAGTGACGATTTATAAAAACATAAGAAACATTGTTTTGCGATGGATCAAATTTCATCTGGGCCCCTTTGCCAGTCAATGTGTACCACTAAAATATAAATATCCACCAGCTTATCTACAAGACTAAATCTTTGAACACTGGTAGTTGTGCCATCCATATATTCTTGAAAGTTGGCAAAGTTATAGCAAGAAATAACAACTTAAAAACAAATGATGACTTCAATACTTTACACAATAATTAGAATGATTCAACACAATACCAACAATTTAATATAATATTGTAACAATATCTAACAAAAACAATTGAATATTTTGAATAGTACAAATATTACATGTAACTTCTTCAATATAATGCATTTGAAACAGTTATTTGAAGTTATAAATAATATAAGAATAAATAAATAAATAAATAAATAAATAAATAAATAAATAAATAAATAAATAAATAAATAAATAAATAAATAAATAAATAAATAAATAATCAATAGACATACACTTGCTTTAGTGCAAATAATTATTTTTTTTCTGTGAATATTTATTAGTCCATATGATCAGAATAATAAATATTGTGTTTATATATAATAGTTATATATTATATAATAGTTAATATTTTCTGTTACTATGAATTATAACATAAATATCATACAACAAAGCTTAATTAATTTACAGCAAAGTAACAGAACCGGTTTTTTTTTTTTTTATTTTTTTTGTCGAACGTATTTAAACAGAACAGAATGCAAGGAAGGATGAGTTTATACCCAGTTATAGATCCCCGAAAACTAGATATTGGCAAGACACTAGTTACATTGTAATTATATAGTCTTACTTTTACCACAGTAAAATAGTGTTATGTTCCGGACGAACATCATTGCAACTGCCGTCGTAAGGGCACACATATCTACATAGCCACCGACCGTTGAACAGTATGCAAACCCCGACGTACATGAGTTGACGATTGTAAGAAGTGCGTCCAGAGTATATATTTGGAAGAGTATTATTACCAGTGAAAGCAATGAATGAGACCTTACCCTTGCCATGGTGGTGGTGTGCAGCTCAGAACATGTGCACTTGACACAAAGTTTCCGTTTAAAACTAGTGATATTTCTTCACTGTCAAAGAAGCGACAGATTCGGCTTTGCTATACGTTCCTTGAAGCAGTTAATTATATGGCAAAGTGTCCCACACGATGTCCGAGATCGGTTGCAGACTAAAAAATACAGCAGAAAGAGTCAGTCTCCGCACCATAACAATGTTTATTTCACGATGACTTGTATCGCTATTTATGATTGGTTACCGCGCAATATGCAAGCATGCTCTTACACAGTTCATTCACGTCAGGTGATAATTAAAAATAAATTTCAACAAATTTTCAAAACAAAAAAAGTATTATTCATCGGATAAACATCACGTCCTGGGCTGGAAAATGGTTTTGCAATTCAAATTGTTTCGCGAAATATTTAAATACATTTTATATTATGGACCAATCAGAGCTACCGTTAAGAAACCTAATTAGCTTCCTATGTAGACAAATCCCATGCGTCCCCAAACCGGAAATAAAATGGCGACTCCAGCTGATGCCGTGCGTGTAGGTGAGATCGACGGAATTTTGCCATTTCTGAGCGCAGTGAGTATTATTTTTCGTTAATCCACAGACCAAAGTGCTTTAATAACTTAGGAATACCCAACGATATCATAAAAATGAAATGTTTCTCTGCGACAAGCAGTAATTTACAAGCAAATCTGCGTAATCTCGTTTTGTTGTTATGGATTATATGCAACGTGGCCAAGCGAGACCTTTGTGACGGTCAATACTGAGGAATAACTTGTAAGAACTTGTCAGTTTTTCTGTGTTTTTTGGGCTCTTTCTCAGTTATGTCACCGTAGATTTCCAACAATTCTTGTAAAGACACCATATTTTGTGCGTTGTTTTGTGCGTGAAAGAAATTGCAGACATCGACGACTGATGGCGCAATTTCCTCATCAGCATCTATTGCAGTATTCTTGCCCATGCAAATGTACAATAATCTAATCTAATCTAACTCCATCATGTTTCCAGATTTATGTGCAACATTTTTACGAATTTTAATGCTAATGTTCATGCATTTTGTTATTTTTGGGCAAAACGAACATTCCCTTTTTTTCCCTTTTGTGGCCATTGGCAAGTTTGAATTTCTGGTCTCCAACTAGAAAATTTAGCAGCCGAGTTAAATTTCATAACAACAATTAAAGACGGCAGATTATGAAATGCTAATGTAAAAAGTGATGAATTGAGGGTAGAGTTAGCAGGTAGATGTATCACCAGACAAATTTTATTTAGGTCACCTATGGCGACTTAGTTTCTCTTGTTACTGACTGATCGAGATCTGTGTGTCCGTTGGTGCATGTGTACCCACCTCTATCTTGCACATGCCTGGGATGATTGCATTCAAACTTCACCCATGTAAATCATACATCTTGAGATGTATATGAACATCCATTTGTTTCAGGATCTGATTCAAGATGGTCTAATGGCTGCAATTATTATGCTTAAAATTCATGACAATCAAACAATTTCGACCATTCTGGAGCTGAATTTGATTTGTGTATGGATTTGGTACATACATATAGGATAATAAGACTTTAATGCACATCATTTTGTTTTTTAAATATTGTTCTGGAACCCATATCTCTGACATGCCTTGATCAATCACAGTCAAACTTTATATTATTATAACTTTATTACACTACTAAAAACCTTCAGAGGGTTTTTGTATGGTAAGGAACATAAATACAATGAAAATAAAAACATACAATACATAAGAGATAAAAATAAAATGTTAGTAAAATAAAAGAAAAAATAAATTAATTACTTTCTGTGGTTTTAAAAATTGTGCTCTTTAAGTATTTTGCTAAAGCTATATTATTCTCCTTATTCTTTTTAAATATGGAATTCACATCCATTGTGTAAATATTTATTGCACACTCATCAAACAGTTTTTTTCTTTGTTCTATATAGGTACTTGTACATATTACATCATTCACGTCACATTGTATTTGTTTGACCATCAATTTCAAGATGGCTAAATGGTGGCAAGCTTGATGTTAAAAATTCATCAAAATCCAGCATTTTTTCCAATTAGGAACCAGATTTTGGTAGTGTATAGATGGATTTTGTTCCAACTTGATTCATAGAGTGATGGGACATTGATGTGCGTCATTTTTTTTTATATCAGATTACTGATTGATCGATTTCATCACAAATCACTTAGAAATTCATACATCTACCAAAAATAAAAGTGTACATACACCAGATGCCTTCAGTAAAGGAGTGGTTGTCATTGATTTTAATTAAAGTGTGAATCGTCATTCAATGGGTGTCTATTTTCACAAATGGCTTACTAAATTTATCAGTCAGTTTATGTCTAGAAACTGAGATTTACAATTTTCCAAAAAATAACTTCATTTAATGAACTATTATTATACATCCATCACTATATCGTCATGCTGTAATCTTGTGGTATTAGACATCATATTTACATCCTACTATGTCAGGAAATGCACATTCCAAATATGGAACAAACAACTGTATTTTCAATATGGTGGACATTTTTGAAAAATAAGTTCATAGCCGAAGTTCTAATAATTCACATCATTTTGCTCATCTGTGGGATTGCTATATCAAGCAGTTCGTTCACAAAGATGTATAATAATAATAATAATAATAATATTATTACTAGGGTACTCCAACGTACATGTATATATACTCAGACAGTACATTAGTTGCATAAACCTCCATTACCAGTACGAATTAGTTGATACGTCCACCGTACTATCTTCGTATATACTTTGCGGTATCCCCACAATAACATCATATTATTACATGTACAAGTTTATTTTACCTATGAGCACTATGAACATAATATTGACAATAATGTGTATTGAATAATAATTCTAACAACATGAGCTTAGAAACATTCTCTATACAACTACAAGCAAAGTAAGGGCCAATGAAATGAAAGGTCAGGAACTGTCTTGACTTCAGTGTATGTCTACTGAAATGCCACAGTGTTCTCCCCAGGAATTTAAACCACTGTGGCGGCATAATTTGCAAATATTTTGCATATCATTTAAATAATAATAGAAATTGACCAAAGCACATTTACACCCACACAATGAACAACATATATTTTCAAAAACAAAGTGGCAGATATTTATTTGCTTCACAGTGTTATAAACACTTTTATTTTGGGCACTTTTGTAATATTAATGAGCACCGTCACAGTGCAAATATTTTTTTTTGCAGTCAGATAATTACGTTTCACAATTTAGAAGAGTTTGAATTTAAAAATGAAACATTCTCGAAATGCAAATGCTGCAGACTAATAAAAAAGGTTGAATGAATGAAACGCATCTGAAACGTTTCAGCCAGGATTATGTTCACGACTTTCATGATCTTATTTACTACAAAATTCTCCTTCAAAAAATTGACCACGTAATTATTTGGCGGATTGCTGGTTACTATTCCGACCATAAGCTTCTACAACGTTTACATTTACAGTAAATGAACGAACAAATAACACTTCCAAACGATCATCAAAGTTACGACGTGACATAACTTACTTCGCGATGTTATACACCAGTTATACCAATAATTCCTCTTACCCAGTCCTCTTTTTTTTATATGAAAAAAACGTAAAATTTGAACTAATTTTATCGGGAGAAATTACTTTTGATCACGCGTTAGTTGACCGCATGTGTCCTTTGACCTGGTGGGTCAAAAACGCCATTAACCAATCAGAATGCCGCATGGTAATGCCGGTAGAACCCGAAGTTTTCCGAATGATCATGATCATAAAAATTACATTGCGGAAGTAAAGCGATGTCGTAGCACGATGTGTTGGTATGGATTTCAGATGAAAACTACATGATGGTTTTCGAAAGCGGTGATTAGCAATATTTAAAATGTAAAAGAAGTCCTGAAAGAAGAGTTTTTACATGATTCACGATGATAACAGTTCAAATGTATTTTACCCAATCACGTTTTTTCTTGAGTAGCGTAAACTGATCGTGAACTCCGCTTTGCCAATGTTACATCGGGGTGGAATTGATTTTGAAAGAATTTTAGCTTTCAATCTAAAGCGTCTATCGTCAGAAAATATTTACTTACTTACAAAGAAAGAGGTGCTAATTTTACAAAATTGACTTGTATTGTTTAAAGCCACTACCACATCGCACGACTATGTCTATTGTTTACTAATTATTTTCACGACTGGCAGGATGCTTGTCGGTCGGTACGCAAGTATAATAACAATATGACAATAATCCTGGTCAGAAGCGTTTCCGTGGTGGTCGCTAATTTTGAGTGCCAGTCGGGCTGACCAGCGTGACGAGATCCCCAATGAAAAAAGCACTATGGCGGTCTTGCTAATCACTGTGGCGGTGTCAGACCGGTGTGGCGGCAAATCGAAGCACTGTGGCGACACCGCCACCCTGTTTACATCCTGGGGAGAACACTGTGCCAAATCACAATAAAACTAAGTTATTTTAAAACTTTTAACAAGGGATTTTGAGTTGGTGGTCTTCCCAACAACTGTTATACTTTCTACTGACCCCTTGGGTATGAAGAGACAAAATAAATCAAATCTTTTCTTGCATGCAAATGATATCACCTGACTTGCATGTTATGCTGAATTTCAATTATGCATAAACATTTTATAAATTTCATGTGGCAGTTGATAACAACTTGGACAACTCCTTAGCAGATAAATAATGCTTGTATAAAATGTCTGCTTTTGAACAATAACAGCAATTTTCCTACTAGAATAAAAATTGTTTTACAATTTAAACATTTCATACAAATGGCAATGATGATACTATTAATCAGGAGGTCAAAATTTTTTACATCATAAATATATATTTTTTCACATTTTGATCTCAAAAAACAAATACAATATCAAAAATACTGACAAAAATCCAAACCTAGAATAATAGTACAATTGCATTTCTAAAAATAATAATGAAAATGCATTTCGTACACACTGGAAACATTGTGGCTTTTGACCCCAAGTGTGATTGTATCATTTGCATATGAATATATGTTTGGCAAAGAGCATTTGACACTTACGGCTTACGGCTTTGTCTTTATAGAACTGCTTTGTTTTTTAAAACGAAATCCAACCAAGAGAAATAGTGATTATCCCTGGAAATTGGCGTTAATACAATGCATTTGTAGATTAACTAGTTAGCCAGGAAACATACAGTCTGTGAGAGACTGAAGAAATCAGATCACGGGATAAATAATAGCATCACGGAGGAAACGCGTAGTGTCGCGGGCAAATCCAATAGCGCCGCGGCCGCAACGCTATTTTGGCCTGGGGAGAACACGTATTTGTACAAAATGTTATATTTAAAGTATATTCCTGCAAATGATTAGCTTGAACCATTTTGAATGCTTTATTTTGTAGAATAAATCTCCTGGTATTGAAGGATAGACTTAGAGACTCATAGGTAATGAGCATTACCAACGGTTTTCTCTAGCCAATAACAATGCTGAATTGAATGTAACATTTCTTAAAAAATAGTTCATGTTTAAACCAAAATTAAGTTTACTTCTCACACATCTTTCCTCCATCATGTCTATAATTATATGTATTGTTCATATACAGATTGATTGGTCTGAACCATTCATGATTGGATTGATAGTCTTCCATGTGTTGTGCCTTATTACTACCATAACAACCAGAAAACACAGTACTGTGCAGGCTGTTTACTTCTTTATCTTGTGTGAGTATAAATTTCAAATTTGACATTAAACCTCAGAAACTGTGAAGGAAATATCTTAATATAGATTTACTGCTGTAAAACACTGCTCTATTGAAACACATGTAAATTGCTGACAATAAATAAATGCATACATGTAAATTACCAATACGACATACTAAAGTGGGCCCGACCTCTGGCCTCACTAGCAAGGTACTCAAAGTTGTCATACCAGGTGTACATGCAATTCCTGTTGGTTGAAAGATAACATTGCCTTTTTCAAACACCCAAGTGAAGAGGGCACACTTCATTTGACCATTGGCACCCATTTTCAAATCATTATAAATGCCTGTATATGTATGTATGTATGTATGTATGTATGTATGTATGTATATATATATATATATATATACACACAATATACTCTGGTATTTTAAAACTATCATGTTGAAACAGCTTTACTACAAAAATGACAACGTTGTGAATTGCATATTTCTGGGACACATTGAAATAAGTATGGGATTGAACTGAATTAATTCACATTAAAATAGCAACATTGTATATTCATCTAGTGCTTATTAAAAGTGGACAAATAAGTTGTATTTGCTGCTGTGAAACCTAAAGTGCATTGAGTCAAATGAACAACTTAATCCAATTCACTTTCTTATGCATCCTCCTTAATACATGAAAATGTATGTAAATGATTCCACATTTAATAACTGACTAGTACTTTTCTGTTTTTCAGTGGTACTTGTTTACTTTTCAGAAAACGTCAATGAAATATGTGCTGAGAATTACAAGTAAGTATAAGGATAAAAAATGATTTGTTACCATTCTTTTTTTTGTTTATTTTCTCTTTTATACAATATTTTTACAGAAACCAGAAACAAGTTATGAGCACTCCCTTTTGTTCCAAAACATTTTGTTTTGTATCTGTGTTGTATGTATACATATATATTTTAATCTCATGATCTTTATTGCGTAATATGTACAGTCCAGGTTTTGAAGGAAAATCCAAGGAGTATTAACTGAAGTATACAATTGAATTTCAAGGGCGTGAATAGAACTGCTATGTTGGAGGGCAATATGTTTTGAATTACACACTGAATCATTGAACCACACGCTGATTAATGTATGTTGGAGGGCAATATGTTTTGAATTACACACTGAATCATTGAACCACACACTGATTAATGTATGTTGGAGGGCAATGTGTTTTGAATTACACACTGAATCAATGGACCACACACTGATTAATGTATGTTGGAGGGCAATATGTTTTGAATTACACACTGAATCATTGAACCACACGCTGATTAATGTATGTTGGAGGGCAATATGTTTTGAATTACACACTGAATCATTGAACCACACACTGATTAATGTATGTTGGAGGGCAATATGTTTTGAATTACACACTGAATAAATGAACCACACGCTGATTAATGTATGTTGGAGGGCAATGTGTTTTGAATCACACACTGAATCATTGAACCACATGCTGATTAATGTATGTTGGATGGCAATGTTTTGAATCACACACTGAATCATTGAACCACACACTGATTAATGCATGTTGGATGGCAATATGTTTTGAATCACACACTGAATCAATGAACCACACACTGATTAATGTATGTTGGAGGGCAATATGTTTTGAATCACACACTGAATAAATGAACCACACACTGATTAATGTATGTTGGAGGGCAATGTGTTTTGAATCACACACTGAATCATTGAACCACACACTGAGTAATGTATGTTGGAGGGCAATGTGTTTTGAATCACACACTGAATCAATGAACCACACACTGATTAATGTATGTTGGAGGGCAATATGTTTTGAATCACACACTGAATCAATGAACCACACGCTGATTAATGTATGTTGGAGGGCAATGTGTTTTGAATTACACACTGAATCAATGAACCACACACTGATTAATGTATGTTGGATGGCAATATGTTTTGAATCACACACTGAATCAATGAACCACACACTGATTAATGTATGTTGGATGGCAATATGTTTTGAATCACACACTGAATCATTGAACCACACACTGAGTAATGTATGTTGGAGGGCAATGTGTTTTGAATCACACACTGAATCAATGAACCACACGCTGATTAATGTATGTTGGAGGGCAATATGTTTTGAATCACACACTGAATCAATGAACCACACGCTGATTAATGTATGTTGGAGGGCAATGTGTTTTGAATTACACACTGAATCAATGAACCACACACTGATTAATTTATGTTGGAGGGCAATGTGTTTTGAAGCACACACTGAATCAATGAACCACACACTGATTAATGTATGTTGGAGGGCAATATGTTTTGAATCACACACTGAATCAATGAACCACACACTGAGTAATGTATGTTGGAGGGCAATGTGTTTTGAATTACACACTGAATCAATGAACCACACACTGATTCATTTATGTTGGAGGGCAATATGTTTTGAAGCACACACTGAATCAATGAACCACACACTGATTAATGTATGTTGGAGGGCAATATGTTTTGAATCACACACTGAATCAATGAACCACACACTGATTAATGTATGTTGGAGGGCAATGTGTTTTGAATTACACACTGAATCAATGAACCACACACTGATTAATTTATGTTGGACGGCAATGTGTTTTGAAGCACACACTGAATCAATGAACCACATGCTGATTAATGTATGTTGGATGGCAATATGTTTTGAATCACACACTGAATCAATGAACCACACACTGATTAATTTATGTTGGAGGGCAATATGTTTTGAATTACACACTGAATTAATGAACCACACACTGATTAATTTATGTTGAAGGGCAATATGTTTTGAAGCACACACTGAATCAATGACCACACGCTGATTAATGTATGTTGGAGGGCAATGTGTTTTGAATTACACACTGAATCAATGAACCACACACTGATTAATGTATGTTGGAGGGCAATATGTTTTGAATCACACACTGAATCAATGAACCACACACTGAGTAATGTATGTTGGGGGGCAATGTGTTTTGAATTACACACTGAATCAATGAACCACACACTGATTAATGTATGTTGGAGGGCAATATGTTTTGAAGCCCACACTGAATCAATGAACCACACACTGATTAATGTATGTTGGAGGGCAATATGTTTTGAATCACACACTGAATCAATGAACCACACACTGATTAATTTATGTTGAAGGGCAATATGTTTTGAAGCACACACTGAATCAATGAACCACACACTGATTAATGTATGTTGGAGGGCAATGTGTTTTGAATTACACACTGAATCAATGAACCACACACTGATTAATTTATGTTGGACGGCAATGTGTTTTGAAGCACACACTGAATCAATGAACCACATGCTGATTAATGTATGTTGGATGGCAATATGTTTTGAATCACACACTGAATCAATGAACCACACACTGATTAATGTATGTTGGAGGGCAATGTGTTTTGAATCACACACTGAATCAATGAACCACACACTGAGTAATGTATGTTGGAGGGCAATACGTTTTGAATCACACACTGAATTACTGAACCACACACTGATTATTGTATGTTGGACGACAATGTGTTTTGAATCACACACTGAATCACTGTACCGCACACTGAATCACTGTACCGCACACTGAATCACTGTACCGCACACTGAATCACTGTACCGCACACTGAATCACTGGACCGCACACTGAATCACTGGACCACACATTGAATCACTGGACCACACGCTGAATCACTGGACCACAAGCTGAATCACTGGACCACACACTGAATCACTGGACCACACATCGAATCAATAGACCACACATCGAATCACTGGATCACACACTGAATCACTGGACCACACATTGATTCACTGGACCACACACTGAATCACTGTACCGCACACTGAATCACTGGACCGCACACTGAATCACTGGACCGCACACTGAATCACTAGTCCACACATCGAATCACTAGACCACACATCGAATGACTAGACCACACATCGAATCACTGGACCACACATCGAATCACTGGATCACTCATCGAATCACTGGATCACACATCGAATCACTGGATCACACATCGAATCACTGGATCACACATCGAATCACTGGATCACACACTGATTTGACTGAATCACACACTGGACCACACACCGAATCACTGGACCACACACCGAATCACTGGACCACACACCGAATCACTGTACCGCACACTGAATCACTGGACCACACTGGATCACACACTGAATCACTGGATCACACACTGAATCACTGGATCACACACTGGATCACATACTGAATCACTGAATTACACACTGGACCACACATTGAATCACTGGACCTCGCACTGAATCACTGGATCACACACTGAATCACTGGATCACACACTGGTAATGAGTACTTCCATCTCTAATTTCAGATTATTTTCCCGAATGCAGTATTTTGATTCCAATGGTTTATTCATATCTCTGGTTTATTCAGTGCCAATGCTGTCAAACTGTTTAGTTATTGTGGTATGTATATTTCTAATACATTTCAATTGTACATTTTTGTCTCTCCAAAGGCTAGATTTTCACAATGACTCCATGTACATGTATGTGCAAAATTCCAAATTTACACCGTCTTACCTGTGAGAACACAGTCACATTTTGACCCAAAAAAATTGTTACTACATGTACATTTGTACAGTAAAGCTGTCGCATAGAATCTAGCTTTTCTCTACAGCATCACTTCAGCTACGCGTAAGCAAAAGACAGCTTTGCTACAATCGCCTCAATTCACTACGTTCAATTACCTACCATAGACTATGGTCAGTCAAAATGACTATTTTGAACTGTAGGCATTAATCTGCTATTCAGCCAATGACTGAGAGCGATATCTAGGTCAGGTGAAGCCTAATGACCTCATAGATTTTCCTTCATGTCACAAACATGGTCTGGTCTGGCTAGCTGTCACCTGCGTGGCAGCCGGCACTGTGGCTGGTAGGATAAGTCTTTCTTATTTTTTACCCCCATGTCGCCTTTTTGTGTGCATTGTTTACAAGAAAGAAAAAAACTTGGGTGAAGCAATTTTGACCACGTTGTTGGATCTCTTTGTGTCAGCTCTTAACTGTAATTTGTTCCTCTCGTGCATGTCTTTTTCATTTTTGACTCCCATGTGCGAAGCACAAAATGGGAGTCTTTGCAGTTAGTGTGTCTGTATGTGTGTATGTGTGTATGTGTGTATGTGTGTATGTGTGTGTGTATGTGTGTATGTGTGTCCGACTGTTCCACTGTTATCTCAAGAACCATACATCGGTTTTTGATGAAACTTGGTGCATAGATGCTCTGGGCCAATGCGCAGATTTGATTAGGTTTTGGTAAAAATCCATGCTCGTTAATTACCTAATTTGCATGATAATTAGCTAATTTTTAGCTGTTCTATGACTGTTCCACTGATATCTAAAGAACCACTCATTGGATTTTGATGAAACTTGGTACATAGATGCTCTGAACATATGCGCAGATTTGATTAATTTTTGGTAAAAATCCGTGCATATTAATTACCTAATTTGCATGATAATTAGCTATTTTTTAGTGGTTCCATGACTGTTCCACTGATATCTAAACAACCACTCATTGGATTTTGATGAAACTTGGTACATAGATGCTCTGAACTAATGCTAGGTTTTGATTAGTTTTTGGTAATAATCCGTGGATACTAATTACCTAATTTGCATAATGATTAGTCAATTTTCGGTTTTTCCACTGATATCTCAAGTACTAATCATCACATTTCAATGAAACTTGGTACATAGATGTCATACGACACTGCACAGACCTGATAGTTTTTATGGTAATATCAGTACATATTAATTACCTAATTTGCATAATTAATTAATTTTCAGCATTTGATATAAGTAGTTAGCATTACATTTCAATGAAACTTGGTAATTACATACTCAAGGACTATGCAGAGATTGATTGTTTTCGATAAATATTTGTGCATATTAATCACCTAATTTGCATAATTAGTTAATTTTCAGCTTTTCCACGGGTATCTCAAGTACTAATCATTGAATTTCAATGAAACTTGGTACATAGATCCTTTAGGACTATGCAGAGACCTGATTAGTTTTAGGGTAAATAATTGTGCATATTAATTACCTAATTTGCATAATTAATTTTCAGCTTTTCTACTGATATCTAAAGTACTAATCATCACATTTCAATGAATCTAGAATTATGCAGACCCAATTAGTTTCCGGTAAATATTTGTGCATATTAATCACCTAATTTGCATAATTAACCAACTTTCACACTGATATCTCAGGTACTATACATCACATATCAATGAATGTACACAGATGCTGTAGGACAATAGACAGACCTGAATAATTGTGGGTTAAAATCTGTACATATTAATTACCTAATTTGCATAATTAACCAATTTTAAGCTTTCACACTGATATCTAAAGTACCGTAAAAACTCCAAAATTTCGACCGGTTTTAAATAATTGGTGTTAGAAATGTGACGTGTTTTTAGAGTCAAAATTAAGGTGCATTTTCGGACGGTCGAATTTTTCAGAATAGAAATCAGCAAATGAAAAAATGGGGATGATAGACAGTGTGCTTCATTAGTTTTTAAAAAATGCAATGTCCGTCAATTGACGTAAACTTCCTCATGTTTCACGGTAAAAGCAAAGGTCGTGGCCGAGTTGTAACTCAAAATCTAAACAAAGTCATCAATCAGTGAGTATTATGACAAGCAAAACAAAACATCAAGACGCGGAGAAGAGGTCAGCACAAAACTAATAGGTCAAAAGACAAAGCTGTCTCGCACTACCTAGGAAAACTTGCGAATGTTCGATGTACAGGTACCCATTGGACAAAAGATACATGGAAGTTTAGCAAACTATCTCCCCGACCCAGTGCAATGTATCCGGTTAGAATCAAAGCTCACGTGTCCCTTACTTGAGGGACCAAATTCTGCCGTAAATTCGCCCTTGGATTAAAAAATAAAATGGGATTTAAGAAAATAAAATGGGACTTTTAAGGTGTATTTTGGCGTCATTTTTCAGACATTTCAATCAATCCTGCCGGCTAAAATAGAGTACGTTTTACCGTAGTCATTGACGTCTGTCTATTCAAGAGTACACTTGTATGATTTTTATCGTGACTAGCGTGAGCGGGTAAGCT
Source organism: Saccoglossus kowalevskii (assembly GCF_978046115.1). Taxonomy (NCBI): domain Eukaryota; kingdom Metazoa; phylum Hemichordata; class Enteropneusta; family Harrimaniidae; genus Saccoglossus; species Saccoglossus kowalevskii. The sequence goes on from NC_140654.1 coordinate 3,795,717, forward strand.
TCCTTTCGAGAATGAGCTGTTATCACTGTGAACAATGTTAAATTATTCTTCAGATGACCAGTTTATTTTTTAAAAACAACTAATTTTTTTATTTAAAAATAATCATGCCGTTTTCGCATCAAAATCCAAGCCAAAATATCGTACTACAACATCAATCTTTTCCGCATTGCGTTCAATAACATTAACATATTTAAATAAGCTATGGTAATTTGAACACGTTGGCATCATCCAGCTTTTTGATTGGTTAATTAGCGATTTGACCTATTTGACCTAAGAGAACATGGCGGATATTCTACAGCATCAAACGTTTATACGAGACCGGAATCATTCGCTTACGATGAAACTAAGTTGACTTTTATTTGTATTTCATAACCATTCAACAAATTTATTTTGTGTACATTATTATAATCACTACTGAGTACAGTAATAATCAACAATTCAGAAACGCAGCATGCCGAGATTTTTGTGTTCGTTTTTATTTGAAACTTCGTTTATTTAGAATATATTTTCGTTACCAATAAAATAAAAATCTCTCAGTCAATCAGAAACCCGGATTCATGCCTTCGAGGAAGGTCCCGTTTGAACGCTCACATCGTTTTTTTTTTCGTTTGGGGGAAAACTAAAACTGGTCGCAATTTTCGAATAAGAATGAGTCGGCAATTTTTAGTGGAGTCGAAAATTTGGAGGTAAATAAAACACCGAAACCCGGCAAATAAATAGGCAATCGAATTTTTAGAGGGGTCGAAATTTTGGAGTTTTCACGGTACTAATTATTCCATTTCAATGAAACTTAGTACAAAGATACTCTAGGACAATGTACAAACCTAATTAGTTTGGGGTAAAAATCTGTTCATATTAATTCCCTAATAAGCATAATAATTCATAATTTTTTGGTTCTAATCACATTTCAATTAAACTTGGAGACATAGATTTTCTGTTACATTGCGCAGACCTCATTAGTTTTACACTCAAATCTGGTCATATTAATTTTCATAATTAGTTTTCAGCTAAGTAATTTCGAATTATATTTAATGTGTCTCCAATACTCTCAGCACATGGGAGTTCTTTCTAAGCTTTCTTTGATTACCAATGTGTTATTAGAAATGTTTTGTCGCCCCAAAGATTGGGGCGGTAGTTGCCACCAGGAAATACCAGCTTGGAACCCACATAGCAAATGCTATTTGTGTTTGGACTGTTTGCGGGCTTGGGGTTTTGCCTAGAGAATATAACTGGGGTTCCGATGCCTGGGCCATGTGCAAATTGCAGAAACTGATTGCATCACTCGGGTTCGCAGCAGTTGCACATGCAGTAATGTGGAGTGAGTGGAGTGCTAGCATGAGCGGAAGTCCTTCCACTTGCCTACCGGTGCCTCAAGTACCGCGGTGAATGAGAGGCCCGACAGTGGAGGTCCCGAGACCCCCCCCTCCTGATCAGAGGGCTTCCTCGCAGTTTGTTCGATCGTACCGGCAACAGTGAGGCTGTGCCCCCCGGAAGTTTTTACTCCTATGGGGCCCATTTATGTCCTTGCACGGCGCCGGCTTTGCCTCCGGGATTCGGAGGCAAAACGTCTTTATCAACTACTACTTAAGAGATACCCAATCTTTTGAGGAGGGTCTTTTTAGGGTTGGTCTCATCATAGCAGGTCAGACTTTGGTTACTGACCCATCCTGGACGACCACAGGGATCCCTGCGCATAGGTGATAGATCAGTCTCGGCAGCACGTTTTTAGCAGAGAGATTTCTCTCGTCAGCGCTCCTTGGGTCTTTCTGGGTCTTGTTTTTGGCCGATGCTCTCATGCAGAAACGTTCGGTCTTCTTTTGAAAGCTAGTTACCCCAAAATTCTCAGACATACCAAACCTCCCCATCGGGACGGCACTGGCAGGGTAAGACGCCAAGACGCCATCCTTTATTGGTCTTAACTAAGTGGTAGTCGTAAGTAGAGAATATTATCCCAGACTGGGACACCCTTTATTATTTTTCAGTTCGCTCGGTAACCTGCCACCTATCAAAATAGTCACTTTGACTGACCGTAGTCTATGGTGGGTAATTGAACGTAGTGAATTTAGGCAGAGGGTTTTCAACCTGCCTATTCACATAGTTCATACCCACCATAGACTCCAGATCCCTCCGACCACCCCACTTTTCTGTAGCGTTGGCTTAGTCCTCGGTGGGAAGAAAAAGAACCAGAGGTGAGCATGAGGCAATATGGCGTCGCTCTCATTGTCTCGATCACATGGTTCGTGTCGTGAAGGAAAATCTATGAGAGCTCATGGGGCTTCCCCTGACCTAGATTTCTCTCTCCGCCATTGGCTGAATTGCAGATTATTGCCTACAGTTCAAAATAGTCATTTTGACTGACTGCGAGTCTATGTGAATAGGCGGTTTGAAAACCCTCTGCTTAATTTCATGGTGATCACACTAATCAGTAGAAGGTAATCTACATATAATCAAATCTACATATAATCAAATGGGATGTAACCTGTTTTGTTTACTCACTAGGTAATGTGGGTGGTAATGTCCAGTCAGATGCTGATTACAGTAAAAAGAGCACAGCTACGAGAACACATGAAAAAACAAAAAGAACAAGAAGAGAAGAAAGACAGTTAAAGTGATGCTGAGTTTGATAATAGTAGCAGTTAAAGTGATGCTGAGTTTGATAATAGTAGCATGAAAGCTAACATTAAAATTTGTTACCATGGTCATACTTCATCCTCAATATCAAATTTAACCAGTTTTATAGGATGTGTGGTGACAGAACTATTTTATACGAGCATATAAACCAGAGGGGATTGTGGGTAATATAATCTGACTGGTATTCAGCTGTAACCTACATGTATAATCATGCAGGCATTTTGTGGTTTCTCAGACCGGCATAATGAACGTTTTTACATATCCGTGACAACAGTCAGCAATGCATGCTGAGATTTATGAATACAGGGTCATACGTCATGAATTCCAAATTTGAAGTGCAATAAGTTGTCAGTAGAATAGCAGTGAACTCATTTCTTTTTCAGCGATTAAACAGTAGTGAACAAAATACTCGTTTCTCATTCAGTGATTAAACAGTCGTGAACAAAATACTCGTTTCTCATTCAGTGATTAAACAGTAGTGAACATATGTTTTCAATTAATGATTAAAAGGGACTTAAAAATTCATTCAGTGATAGTACCGGTAAATACAAAACATAGACCTTACTTCTCATTCAGTGATTAATCAGTAGTGAGCATTAAACTAGTTTCTCATTCAATGGTTGTGTATACAAAACTCATTTTTTCATGCAGTGACTAAAGTTCAGACATTGAAATTCAGAAATCCTCTATTAAAACTACTACCTGGTAAATATGTAACTATAGCAATGTATTATTATTTTTTTTGACAAGGGGTATGCGCTCCTATCCTCGGGGGCGGACATCCGGGCATTTTCACCGCGGCGGTGAAAACAAAGGCCCAAAACTCGCAGAAAACGGTACTTTGGGGTGATTGTTGAGACTCCTCTGAACAGTGCAACAAGATTAGCCCTACGTGTGTAACATATATAAATTTGTTTGTTCGGGATTACTTCAACGTTGAGTTTGTATTGTTTTCTCGAATTTTCACCGGCTCGACCGGCGTTCCACAGCAGCGTGCACAGAGCCCATAGAAATGCATGGTACAGTGGTGCACGTCTTAGCAACGTGGAACGTCTGTGACGTAGCTCCGCCCCCGAGGATAGTTACATATTCACTTACCTCAATTTAGTATTTCTAGTCATTTTTTCAATGTTACTACCATAAGTGTCTCAATCATTGCAGTGTGCTATGGGTCCCATGCAATGTAAATTATAAAATTTATTGTTTATTCACATCATATTTGTCATGTGCTATGCGATGACTGTGGTTCTGTTAATAAATGTTAAACCAACCTGCAATATTAAAAAAAAAGTGCATTCTCTGCTTAATACATTCCTTTTCTATGGTTAAAAAAAAAGAAGTCATGAATGCTTGACAGGACCACAGCATTATTATTACATCATTATTTTATTTGCAGCTAAATGAGACCTTTTCCTTTTGTTCTCAGTTACATAATTCAATAAAATTCTAAGCTTATAAATATTTTAAATTATAAATTGAGACCAATATATAATAAGACAATGATACAATGTACACTAGAATCATAACACTATACTTCAAGTCTGCGTGGTTACAAGTGATAATACTATTCTATTAACCCAATGAATGCCATCACTAATATTTTTCATACAAACTTGTATCACAATGCACATGTTTTTACCAATATGAAAGCCATGCTGTGGCATTTTGTCACCTCTTTACATTTGAAAAGCATGTGGATTTTGATGCATGGTTATTGTCATGAATTTGTTTCTTTGTCATTGCGTGCATAAGAATGTTTTAAAATTTAGAAATGTCATATTTTTAACATTGACAAACTATTTTATCATGAGCTAGGTTACATTAATGTCATGGAAAACTTAGTTAGTATAAAGAAACATTATTAATTATATATGCTTTTGTAACTTATTTATTATCTGCATATCATTTTGTAGTGTGTATTTCAATTATTGTTTGGTTAGTTTTTTCGCTGTTCACTCGATATTACACACAAGACTAGCCACTTCATTTCAGTCTGAAGTGTCATCCAGATAACATTTCATATTTTATTTCAGACAAAATTCATTTTTAAAACTAAAGATGTTGAAATAACTGAAGTGTGTACATCATTGAAATATAGTTAGTTTAAGTGTTTGTTACATCTGTTAGTGATTATTGCAATAAACAGAACAGTTTGAAAGTAAAGTCTTCATTGATTGTATAATTTGACCATTGTTTGATCCAAAACCATTGACCAATGTCTGAATGTGTCCTTTTGATCACCCACATATCATTTGACTTAAGACTGCAACTATGATATAACTCTGATTACCTGTGGTTAACGCCCTCAATTACCAAACCCATTCGATGACATACCTCTGATTACATGTGATTGACGCCCTCAACTACCAAACCCATTCAATGTTGTACCTCTGATTACCTAAGATTGACACCCTCAACTACCAAACCCCATTCTATGATGTACTTCTGATTACCTAAGATTGACTCCCTCAACTACCAAACCCATTCTATGATGTACCTCTGATTACCTGTGATTAATGCCCTCAACTACCAAACCCATTCAATGATGTACCTCTGATTACCTGTGATTGACGCCCTCAACTACCAAACCCATTCAATGTTGTACCTCTGATTACCAGTGCTTGACTCCCTCAACTACCAAACCCATTCTATGATGTACCTCTGATTACCTGTGATTAATGCCCTCAACTACCAAACCCATTCAATGATGTACCTCTGATTACCTGTGATTGACGCCCTCAACTACCAAACCCATTCAATGTTGTACCTCTGATTACCTAAGATTGACACCCTCAACTACCAAACCCCATTCTATGATGTACTTCTGATTACCTAAGATTGACGCCCTCAGCTACCAAACCCATTCTATGATATAACTCTGATTACCAGTGCTTGACTCCCTCAACTACCAAACCCATTCTATGATGTACCTCTGATTACCTGTGATTAATGCCCTCAACTACCAAACCCATTCAATGATGTACTTCTGATTACCTGTGATTAACGCCCTCAACTACCAAATCCATTCTATGTTGTACCTCTGATTACCTAAGATTGACGCCTTCAACTACCAAACCCCATTCTATGATGTACCTCTGATTACCTAAGATTGACGCCCTCAACTACCAAACCCATTCTATGTTGTACCTCTGATTACCTAAGATTCACGCCCTTAACTACCAAACCCATTCTATGTTGTACCTCTGATTACCTAAGATTGACGCCTCAACTACCAAACCCCACTCTATGATGTACCTCTGATTACCTGTGATTGACGCCCTTAACTACCAAACCCATTCAAAGTTGTACCTCTGATTACCTAAGATTGACGCCCTCAACTACCAAACCCATTTAATGATGTACCTCTGATTATCTAAGATTGACGTCCTCAACTACCAAACCCATTCTATGACGTACCTCTGATTACCTAAGATTGACGCCCTCAACTACCAAACCCCATTCTATGATGTACCTCTGATTACCTAAGATTGACGCCCTCAACTACCAAACCCATTCTATGACGTACCTCTGATTACCTGTGATTGACTCCCTCAACTACCAAACCCATTCTATAATGTACCTCGGATTACCCGTGATGAACGCCCTCAACTACCAGACCCATTCTATGATGTACCTCTGATTACCTAAGATTGACGCCCTCAACAACCAAACCCATTCAATGATGTACCTATGATTACCTGTGATTGATGCCCTAAACTACCAAACCCATTCTATGGTGTACCTTTGATTACCCAAGATTGACCCCTCAACTACCAAACCCATTCCTTGATGTACCTCTAATTACCAGTGATAGACGCCCTCAGCTACCAAACCCATTATATGATTTACCTCGGATTACCCGTGATTGACTCCCTCAACTACCAAACCCATTCTGTGATGTACCTCGGATTATATGTGATTGACGCCCTCAACTACCAAACCCATTCAATGATGTACCTCTGATTACATGTGATTGACGCCCTCAACAACCAAACCCATTCAATGATGTACTTTTGATTACCTGTGATTGATGCCCTCAACTACCAAACCCATTCTATGATGTATCTCTGATTACCTGTGATTAACGCCCTCAACTTACAAACCCATTCTATGATGTACTTCCGGTTACCTAAGATTGACCTCCAACTACTAAACCCATTCCTTGATGTACCGCTAATTACCAGTGATTGGCGCCCTCAACTACCTAACCCATTCCATGAAGTACCTCTGTTTACCCGTGCTTGAAGCCCTCAACTACCAAACCCATTCTATGACGTACCTCTGATTTGAATTGAACACCTTCACCGGTCTTGAATGGCAAGACCACACATGACACGGATGACACCTGACGTATCATGTGGGTACATTATGTGGTCCAGTCCAGTAACAGTTATATGATTACAACTGCAGCTTAATGGCTAATCTGCATTACTGAACCTCAGTTCATCTCTTATTTTTTATCACAAATAAACCATTTGATAACAGTTTTGTTGAATACTTCTTTTCCGCAAGTGTACGTATAATTTCTGGGCTAATTTTTATTTTATGTGCAAGCCTTCGATAAACAAGTTATGGAAGACTACAATATGAAACACGTGTGTTATCACAACTTGATATATGTAGCTTGTAATCAAATTCGGGGGGGGGGGGGATTTGTTGCAAAAGTGAATGTGACATCATCAGATTCAGAAATGTTATGATTTATGGCATTGTTAATGTATGTATTGATATTACAATTTTCTATTTCAAGATAACCTACATCATAATTTCTACTGTATGCTTTGTGTTTAAATATATACATAATAATACTAATATTACTCGTGAGGCAAATCATTTCCCTCACAACATATTTTGAATGTATGTAAAATGTATGTATGAAGAACTGGCACTCTATAAATTTAACCTTTGAAATATGCCCGAATGTGCTGGAAATACCTTGTATGTTCATTTACTATTTTCTCATAGTTGACAACAGTGCATTCAAACTACTTTCTGACATTGTGCAACGGTAAACATTGTTAACATACACCAGTATTGTTTTACTTCATTCCACAATTGAAATGGTGACCCTGGTTTTCAACAACACCATGAATATACATGTTTGGGTGGAACTAGAGATAATGATTAAATAATAATCTCGATATTGCTGGATCAAAGATGCCTCATATTAATAGTATTATTACATCTTATACTTGGATTAAAAGCAAAATATGCAATGATTGTGGAAGAGATGTTTTAGAGATACATTATGCAAAACAAAAGAATAATTGAAAAGATTTGATTTAAACCATTCCGTGCTATATGTTGGCAATTCATTTATTCTATTCTATACTGCGTTAACGAACATGAAAAGTCTCAAATTCAAAATGTAGAAAACGATGCACAGGTTTTCTAAAACACCAATATTTTACTGTTTTATTTATTACAATAAAACAAAAAAAATACACTTTTGGAATTAATAATCTCTTAAGTTCATCTGGTGGCCATTTGTTTATTTGATTTCCATCACAGCAATAGACTTATGGGTATCTAATGACGGTGAATTATTATATATTGCACGCAAAGTGTGGAATTTGCTTTTCAATTTATTAAATTTCTATTTCGCAGCAGGGTTGTTACAAAATGTTCGTTCAGACCACAAAGACGCCGATGGATACAATGTAAGCACGGATAAAGAAAACGGTGTGTCTAATGCTAACTAGTCAGAAGTGTAGCAAGTCACAGAAGTATCCCGATAATGATGCTAGAGGCAAACTCCAGGTAGATTGTTGAATAACATTCGAACTATTTGATAATCTCATTTACAAAAATGTGTTTAGTATCGATATTAACATTAATATTATCGAAACACAAACATTTTTAATGACGTTATATAATATTATTCGTTTATTTATGCAGTAATTCAATAATGCATTCATTGTGTTGTATTTATAACAATGTGTACCGGTTTGCTCAGAAAGTGTTAATAAGTTTAAATGCAGAACACTGGGATGTCAGAAGCACAAAATTCACACACCTATAGCTCGCCAAAAATGGTGAAAAACAACTCCATTTGTGTGAGACTTGTAAACAGACAAATATGCCTCTTGCACGTGTGACAACGAACTTTAATTTTGGGCGTCAGATGACAGTGCTTTTATAGCCACAAACCTTCAAGAGCAAGATAACAAGCCAGGATGTTATGATGTCAAATATTTAGCATACCGATAAGTTGTGCGTCACATAGCAGATGATTCAGAGAATGCAAGGAAGAAAAGTTAACTTCAATAACAAGATTAACTTTAATTTATTGTATGAATAACCAACTTCTCTTTAATTCACTTTCTAATGAATGACCACAGGGAGCCCAAGAACTATGGTCAACTGTACGCAGTCTCTATGAGGGGGGGGGGTTATCGGCTGGTATCTAGTGTAAGAAATAGACAAGGGATGAAGGCTCCAGCCAGCTCATATTTTTTAAACTGGAAAAAACAGACGAACAGAATGAAAATTAAAATCTACAAAAAATACCAGGTTGAAGAATATTAGTTGCTCTTTCAAATTTCGCCTTACCCATATTTTACCTATATCTGCAGAATAAATCAAGAAAACTACACAAATTGACTCCATTTACGAATAATTAACGGTTTGCCCGAACGCATGGCATAGTTGGAGGCGAAGAACCAATCACAAGACTGGTTACGAACCAGTTGAGCAAGGCTAACCTAGTGGTAACCTCGATGTGGTTTATAACCAGTCTTATAATTGGTTGTTGACAAATGCTAAACAGGCCACGGTAAACATTTACACCTAGGCGAAAATATTTGAAAAATCGTGTGGCAGTGTAAATATTCACACAATGGTTCGAGTATTTGAATATTGGTGTACTAATTTCCTCCACGGTACGAACATCTGTTGGAATATTTAAAACATGGTTTAAATACATATCCCACTTTAGTTGGCGCCCCATCCCCTCTCTAGGAGGATTCTATTTGTCAGTATACGAGGGCGTTCAATAAGTAATGCCCCTGACCCATTTACCGGTACCATAGCAGGAAATTAATGAAAATTGGCACAGTCATTAGTCTTTCTCTACATAAGAACTACCTTGAGTTATGTATTTCTCCCATCGTTTGATGCTGCTCTGCACACCGTTTTTGTAGAACACCCCAGGTTGGTCATCCAACCACGTCGTAACTTCAGAAATCAAGGCTGCATCATCTGGGAAACGCTTTCCTCTAAAAAACAACTTCATGGCTGGGAAAAGATGAAAGTCAGAGGGTGCACGTTGTTTGTGGACCAGAGCGTTGTCCTGCAGGAGGAGGATACCTTTGCTGATCTTGCCCCGCCTCTTGATTTTGAAAGCCTCTCTTAATTTCATCAAAAGTGAAGCGTATTATGCTCCTGTAATTGTGGTACCCTTTGCCAGGAAATCTGTCATCACTACTCCGTCCTGGTCCCAGAAGACTTTGGAGGTAGTGCGTCCAAGTGCTTCCACTGCATTGACTGGGCTTTGGATCACAGTGATGGACCCAAGTTCTTCCTGTGTAATCAGTCTTTTGAAAAACTTTGACTCATCTTCTTGGCACATCTCCAAATTCATCCTCGAGCACTCGACGCGTTCTTGCTTCTGGAAAGGTGTTAGCAACCTGTGAATCCATCTGGCAGACACTTATGCATATGCAAATGGTCATGAATGATAGTTTCTACAAAACCTGTACTAATCGTGACGCTATTTGGCGAATAGTAATACGTCGATCTTCCAAAATGGCCTCAATTTGACGGACAGATGCCACATCAATGGCAGAAGAGGGACGACCAGGTCTGGGAGCTGTTTCCACAGACTTCCGGCCATGTTTGAATTCACGATGCCAGCGTTTTACGAAGTCATATGATGGGGCATCATCACCATACGTTTCTTTCATTTCATCAAAAGCCTCCTTTGGCGTGCGTCCTTTCAAATACAAAAAACCGGATCACTGCGCGACACTCAACTAGCTCCATTTCACACCTGACTCAGTTCAAACACCTGTAAATCAGAAACCACAATTAGTTCAGAGCTGTTTCTTGCAACACACCCCATAGAGATGTAAATCATTTCACATAGAAAATTTCATCTAGATCAGACAACTGGAAGTGGGTCATGGGCATTACTTATTGATGGGGTTAAAGACGACTTATTTATGGTGACGTCTAGTTAGAAGGACAGCAAACAACAATGATAGAACTTGTTTGTCAAGTTTGTCCCATTCTTGTATAAAACAGTCGTCACCTTTAGATAGACCCCACATTATCAAAAATGCTTTTTTAGGCTCTTATTCATTTCGCCGCTTTTTGTGTGAAGCGTCGTCATTATTTTGTGAGTAATTTAATTAGGTGCACAACATAATATAAAAAAGCTCGTGTTTTTTACTTGCTGTGCACTGGTAATATTGGTGCCCAATATGGTCGCAAGAAACAGAAATTATTTACTGTCTTCTGCGCACTTATTTGCAGAAGCAAAACAATATCAAGTCATAAAAAACTGTGTGCGTGGTGACAAAAAAGTCACTGAGATCTATTTGTAAACGTTGCTGTCCAACACAATATCAATTTCATTTTTAAGTTTAAAAGGTTATGAGCTTTTATCACATACACAGCTCACTTAATGGTGGGATTAACAGCTCACAGAATGATTAGATTAACAGCTCACTGAATGATGAGATTGAAAGTTCACTGTATGATGAGATTGACAGCTCACTGAATGATATGAATTGACGTTTTCAGTTGGTGGCTAGATGCAGAGGGAACACCACATATAAAAATGTTGTCTGTGAGGATGTACAGTCATTGCGATGTACCACCCACAATTCCATGCACCAAACGACTATGTATCACTATGTAGCACAGTGTAGAGTCATTTATATTAATTTCCAACGAAATAAATGCAGAAATAACCTTTATGTTGTCGTTTCTGTTTCTCTGAAACACATACTTTTCTTTTAGAATTCTTTTTAATTGTCTTATGCTGAGATGAAAAGAATGGTCAGCACAAAGAAAAGTAACTAATTCTGAATATTTCAATCCACAACTAAAATTAATAGTACTTAATAAGCACATCTCTACATTGGTTATTTTGCAAATTGAATGAAATGATCCATTTCAATAGAAGCCATTCAATGTGAGTCACACACGTAGTAAAAAAAGAATATGAATGAAATAAATAAGAATTTGTTTCCCATTCATGTCGCTATGTTATCCATAGGACTCAAAATGCCGATGTTTTTCAGTATAGGTCAGTTTACGAGTCTGCAAATGTCAAAACTGAGTAAATAACATAAATTTTAATCCTTTATTAGTTATTAAATAGCTAATAAATAAATTATGTCCCCAACATATTTTAAAAACAAGTCGCTCATGAGATAAAATTAGTAAAGATATATTTATTACGTAAATAATCTAATTTAGATGTTGGTGTAACAAACGTGTTTCATATTTAAAGCTATCCATGACATTAGGATATTATTTTCTAAATAATTTATAAACACGCTTGGGGAAAATGTCAGTACATGTGGGAGTTAAAATGTTGAAAGCAATGAAAATCTGACAGGGCCACTAACATCTGCTAAGACATGGCAACTATACAAGCATACACATGAACTACTTGGATTGTTATATGCACATCCAGTTTTTGGAAAGCAGGTAAAATTTGGTCAATGTCAATGTATGGTACATTACGTTATACCTTTTCAAAAGGCCATTCATCACATTTAAATGACCACAACCTTACACACAGGTTTCCACGTTCAGAAAAATGTATCAAGAAGTGACTCATCCATCATGTATTAAACAGCTTATTCATCAAGTAAAGCATGTGGTTCCTAGATCTGAACATTTCGGGTTTAGTCTCCATTGGAGGGAAACATTTTTGCAAGAAGTTGAGTTTGATAAACAATATGGCGGACAGTAAAAGGACTATGAATCCAATCAGGAAGCAAAATGACATGCCATTTTGTTCAATGTATAAACCAAATTTGAATTCATTCAGTTCCATTTCCAGATTTTATGACCGGTTATGTGATGTATAGGTGAAGTTTAAGCTTGATTTGTCGAGCCATGTATGGTAATATATGTTACTGCACGAATATGGGCGTCTGTGCCCGAGTGCAGGTGACCATTTACCAGACGGTTATTACATGCCTTTAATAACATAAAGATTACAAGGTTTATATCTTAATGTTTAAAGGTAATTTTTATTGGTAAAAAGGTACATTTTTATAAGCAGTAACAATGTTTTGCATGCAATCGCGTTAATTGATAAGTTTGGCATGGCGGATGGATATGTTTATGCATCTGGTTAACCGGCTCCCTTGACAACCTGCAAACGATAATGCCTGCATCAGACGAAATGGATATTATGGAGTGGTTGCAGTCGATAGGACAGGGCCAACTTGATGAAATTCTTGGACCAGCACCAAAAAATGAAGTACCAGACGAAGTGAAGTACCGTTAAAACCACCGAACGTGATGTCAGTCGCTGTACCGAGTGGCTAACTCAGAATACCGTAGACATACCACCCACAGTCAGCTGGCGCACACGTGATAATAAAATAAATAAGATATTTACTATATGGAGGCCGCCATCTTCAATGCGGCGTAAAACTAAATAAGAAACAAGTTGTGAAACGCGTTTTTCAGAATTCTAAATATCTGGACAAAAATGCCAATCTTTCACAGAAATACGATCCGTTGGGGGGTAATATTAAGCCAGCCGATAACAAAATTCGGCCAAATTCGTCGTTTTTGTGTGGTAAAATCGCTTAAATACGAACACCTAATTAATTTTTAATCACAGCTAGCGTTTTATATTGGCCGATGGCGTACTCGTTGGAGAAAGTAATTAACAAACAATTCCAATGTACAAGAAAAAAGATCGTGTTGCGTCGCATGGGTTTCATTTTGAAGACAATCATTTTAATCATAGGCTGGCCAGATACTCGGGTCAATTTTTCAATTGCCTTTGAAGGCTAAACAATCATGTTCTGTCGTGTACTGCGACGAACAATTTATTTTTTGTTTCCTTTTACTGACGATATTTTCTTGTAAGTTGCACAAAACATGGCCAGACATGTACCATCAGGATCTTCATTGCTCCGGTGATCTAATTGTGCGGTTGACTTTCCACAATTTTTTATGTCAACGTTGCAGGCTGTTTATGGCATATTTCGTTAGAAAAATGATAAATATTTATGTCGACCATGTTTTAACAGAGTAATGAAACTGTCAAGTCTGAATGAAAATCTCAGAAACTCTTCTCGACTGGTCGATCATTCAAGAGTAGAACCGTTGCACATTTTTTTTTGTGATTTGCCACTCCCTCTCTCCGTTGCAACACATATCGGTGATATATGGTTATCGGTGAGGCTTTTTATCTTGGAAAACTGCGTGATCTGTTTTGCTAGAGTCGCCATTTAAAGCGGGGGAGTCGTCACCTGCGCATGCGTCAGATGGCCATAGCGTGTCATTGTTTACAAACTAGCGTCTACCCATGAGCCTTTGCGTTTTTAGCGTGTGTTGTTATCGTCGCTTGGGACTCAATTTTTGGGCTGTTTATTTTTGTCGCATCTCCCCTCCTTGTCGTTAAGGGCGCCTATTAAATGCACACTAGTGGTTCAATCTGCCAAGGGTTAGTTAGTTCCTTGGCTGGCGAAGATGTAAAATATCAAGCGCCTGGAAAAGATGCCGGTGTTCCGTCGAGCCGATAGAAAAAAATCGTCACTCCCGGAATAACTACGCAAAATAACGACCTAAACTGGAACCATTTAAGCCACAATATTAACATAAAAGTGATAGATGACTTTTGTTGCATTTGATAAAATACCGAAAAACCGTGTTTTTCCGATCGTTTTCATCGCTAACGTCGGTATAATCCGCCATTTTATTTGATTCTGACCGGTGACGTCATCTGGTGCGCTATAGTAGGAGGTCTGTGATTCGTTGACTAAACCAGTCAGAGGAGGTCTCGTTGAAATCTCGTTACATAGGCATTGGTTCAGATGGCGACAGTTAAAAATATACCGAATCACAAGTACGTAACAAAAAACATGAAAAATACAAAATAATAAAAAAAAATAGTATAAATATATAAAATAAAATACACGCCATACAATACATTAGATTTTAATTAGATTGCTCTAAACTTACATAATCCATCGGCAATAGCAGAACGCATTGTTTGTTATCAAGTCTACACCAATTGTCTGTTGGTAAATACACTCTAGCCAAGTGAAATAGCAGCTACTGTGACAATTACTTAGGCTTTGGTTGTACAAAACAAAATTTCAATTATAGTAAGCAACGGATTGGTCCAGTGATTGTACCGCCATTATATATGTTTATTATTAGACTGATACAGTCACTAGGATTGTGTTGTCCCGAGAATTTGAGATACATACATCCTGTCTCTCCTTGTGGCATAATGGTATGTCTCAGACAGTGGTGTGGTGATTGTGAATTACCTTTGAATGTGCTTAGCCTCAGTTGTGGTGATATACTTTCACCAAAAGATCCCCACCCCGCGACAGCGGACGAGCTGAAGGAAGAAGACTAAGATAAGAACGCTACCAGAAATGTCTATTATTAGACCTGTATTAAAGATAAACTCCCAGCTTCTGAATGCGGAGTATCCCCACAAAATTGCCACATTGATGGCAGCGTTGGGATACAACTGGTGCAGAGGTGAACCAGAGAAGGCAGAAATGGCAGAGCAGATTCCAGTAGAAAGTATCCGGATTGAACCACTAGCTGATGCAGAGGAAAAAGATGATTAGCAATTTTTTTTGATACATAAGTAAAGCTGAACTGTTGACTGGTAGCAGAATTACTCCAGAAAAAAACGGAGTAAGCCAGTAGTAGAGAAGCCAGATATACCATGGAGGCTGGATAGTGCAGCCACACCATGGCATAGTCCAGCAGAACTTGTGTTTAGGTTCGCAACAGAGTATATATTTTTTAAGGTGGTTTTAGATTGACCTCCACATATATAGCTCAATTCAACGTGCTGGCCCTGTGTCAGCATTGGACAAATTCCCCCTAGCAACAAAATGCAAAATGGCTGTCTAGCAACTGGGTAATACCAAGAAATTCCAACTTGGGAGCAGCAACCATGCAGTTTATTGCACGAATCCCTAGAAATGTGTATATGAGACACACATAGCATTTTTGGTTACCCAAAACTACACAAACTACACACCTTTGTCACTTCCTATCAACGGGATTCAAAATGGTTGCCTAAGCAACTAGGTCAATTCATACAAACTATGGGTAGAAAGTGTATCAGGTGCGCTCCTCAACCTGTGAGTGAGGCATCCATTACCAGAGTCATAGCCGTGCGAGTTGGCAATTGCCGACCACCAGGGCAAGGCATCCCTCACTTGGTCCGACAGAGTGCGCTGTACCGGTCGGCTGTGTAACGTGGCCTGGGGCAGGGCGGATCTAGGATTCTGGAACGGGGGGGGGGCGATAAGTTGGCCGAAGTCCAAGTTCGCGAGCGCGAAGCCCTTGTGAGGGGTCTGGGGGTACTCCCCCAGAAAAATTAAATTCTAGATGCGCTCAGATGCGATTTCCAAGCACTTGGGGGCATAATTCCCTAATATAATCACTCATTTTTTAGGGTAACAATATCACCATCTGAAAAGTACTGAAAATGAACCTACATTTATTATAAGAACTCCTCAACCAAATAAAATGCTGTCAGGTCAGTATAGTTAAATTATCATCCTGAAGGTGAACAATTTTTGCTATTGTATAAAGACGGCAAATGCAGAGCTTTTCTCCCGAAAGTTGTCTATAATAAAGTGCCTGACAATTTGTGGACGACAAGGGCTACTTAGTTAAATGTTTTCTCTCATTATTAGTATTGACTCCACACCATACATGATATTCCAATAAGATAATCTATAGATAGATGCAATGCAGGTTATTATTGAATAATTCCGAAAATAATCAATTCGTTTTATAATCCCAGTTTTTTTAACATTCGATATACCTGTATTTACATTACCACTCATTCTGAAATAGTTCATGAAACACTGAAAAACACCTGTCATCATTGTCCAATGGTAATTATCTGTCAATTTGATAATGGATTAGCAAAGAGCACCCTTCTTGAATGTTTCCGAGCATACATATCAATGACTTTTCTGTAGTCAAGTGGAATGTCCTTATGCACGAAGAGAAGAACCAGAGCATTGAACCTAGAATGATGACGAAGGTCTGCTGACGCATCCTTCCAGTTGCGATAAGGAGCGCTGATTAGAAGATTTGCACGACTCCCCTGTTTAGACTTTACAGGAAAAAGGACACAGGACAAACAAAATAAGCCGTCTGTGTCTTTTGAATATGCAAGAAAGTCAAGTTTTTAACCAGTCAAGACAGCAATAGCGGTTCCTTTTCCTCGATTTTTTATTTTTGTCTGTGTATTCCTTTGCTGAAAATGAATAGGCTTCACCAGGTGAAGTATTCCTTTTGTTCATCGTCAATGGTCCAATCTGATTAAAATCTGATGTAGTGTACGGGCTTTAATTATTTTGGCTATAAACTTATTTTAATTAAATTTTTTATTGCTTTTGTTATTAATGCTTTTTTATTTTATTATTTTACTCTGATTTTGATTTTGTGATTTTTTAAAATTCCGTCCTACATACATCTGACCCGATGCCTATGTAACGAGATTTCAACGAGATCCACTATCGACGATTTTAGTCAACGAATCACAGACCTCCTTCTGTAGCGCACATGATGACGTCACCGGGCAGAGTCAGGTGGCAAACACACTCAAAATAAAATGGCGGATTATACTGACATTAGCGACCGAGAAAAACACGGCTTTTCGGTAAGTTTATCATTAAATAAAATAAAATATTTTTTATTTGGAACACATCGCAATTGATCAGGAAATATTTTTTGCTCCAATATTCTGTGTGAACGCCGTGCGCCGGTTACCGTTATACAATTTAAAGTCAGTCTGCATTGTATATAATTTTAAATTGAAACTCTCGTGATTTAGTGTCTATCGTGGCATAAAATGATATAATATAAAACTTTCTCAAACTTGAAAATGGAATATCAAAAGCATTCATAAATTTGCTAGCGCTTGTCGGCCTTTGGTATTTCGATTTTCCCAATTGTCGTTTAATTGTATATTTAGAAACAACACTCATTAGAACAAACCTGTTGTCAATATAAATTCATAGTGAATGTATCCTATTGGCGGTATGTGTTTGTTCATACTTCAGCCAGGAAGGAATAGAATGATTAATTCCCAGGAGGAATTAATCAACACTTGATAAATCGTAAACTTCTCGAAATACAGCTGTCGTTTTTGGCGTGCGGTTGGTAAATAGATCGTTGATATATGTGATACTACTGTTGCTAATATTAGAATAATATACGGACTTGATCATAAATTTAGATGGATTATTTACAATCAGGTGTATAAGTTCTCTGTATAATAGCTTCTTTGTGAAAATTAGATAAGTTGATAGGAAGAGATTCGATGCCCAAGTCACAGTTAAATAGAAATGAGCCGCCTACAAATTGTAGTCTGTGTGAAGAAATATTTCCATTGGTGATGGAATGTGGGGTCCAAATATTTCTTAATTGTTTGGATTCGAAATGAATCCCTCAAAACTAAACCGTCTGGGATATTGAGACCTCCATTCCTTATATCTGAAAACATTGCGTTCCTTGGGATTTCATATCTTCCGCCCCATAAAAATTAAAACAAAGTGTGTTCACTTGAGAAATAATTGTATCTGGTGTATTGGTCATGCGCATAAGATATATTATTTTGGAGATTGCTAGTGATTTAATAATTTGACATTTTTCAATGAGAGTAAGAATTCTTTGTTTCTAGAATTTTAAAGTGCATACAAAATGTTCCAATGGTTTTCTATGTGTTTCCACTGCAATCCAAATGCTGTATCCTTCCGATTTTTCCAGCGACCCAACACATGTATTATATTTTCCCCCAGTTAGTTTTTAATCCAGAGAGCCTTTCGAAGTCGTTCAGTAAATTATATTTATATTTATTTATATTTATAATTATATTTATATTATATTTCTACACACAAATTTGGTTGTTTACAGTTTCTGGAGCGTGTCTTTTGATAGTGTGTTACTGTATTGTGTCATTGTTTTCTTTTTAAAAACTCTCCAAACTATGCATTTTATGAACATTTTACGTATATTTATTCGGTTATTTGAATTGCTTGAACATGTTTTAGATCTTAAGACAGCGGTAAAGACTTTGTGAAACTCTTTCGTTTTCATGCAGAAAAATACAGTATTTTTTACCAAGTAAAATCATATTTAAATCATATAAAGTTCATACACGAGTTGTATTTTTCTATAATATTCTTGTGTATGAAATTAATTATTGGTGCATAGAGAACACATTTCGTTATGAATTATTTAAATATAGATTGTTGAATTATTTTGTCAGGTTTTTTTTTCTCCCCACTTTTATTTATCTCGTATTTATTCCGACGTTAATATATGCATTCAGTTGTAGCATTTTATAAATGGTCACATAAACGATGGCAGTGTTTTTATGTGATTGATAATGCTTATAGAAATCACTAAACGTTTATGGGCATATATCCCCGTTAAACATCATATATTTTAATTGATTTATTTTACTTAAATTGAAGCTTAATTTGAGAAGCGAAATACATATATCCTGTGTATAGTGTACAGGATGCAAGTAGAAGAGGTTTAGCTGAAAGTTGTTATCAAAGAAATAGTGAGTTGCAGAAATTATAATCGTCTTCATGTAACCACGTATGTTTAATACGCTATTAACTATGCATTTTGGTCATCATAGGCTGCGAATGTACAATATACATATACAATAACTAGGTTTACCGTGCTTGGTATAACATAGCATGTGTAGTAACAAAAGCATATTGGAGACGTATTTTTAGAATTAAGTTTATAAATCATTAAGCAATTATTCTTTTCTGGTGACCCATGGTCATAACTGCTGTATTTGAAAGACACATATTGGTTTATCTAGTTCAAGTTTGCACATTGATTCAGTTCCTCGTGAAATACAGTATTGACTAAAATAAGAGCATAAAAATATTAATTATAACCAACTACAAAAAGTATTTCTTAAATAACTTTACAGGAGTTTTAATGAATTTATTTTTAACGATGTGTCAGACTAATCTCTATTGCTGGTGTCACTAGGTGAACAAAGCATTTATTAATAAATGCAGTTTACTTACAATGCGTTATTACCAAACGCTTCAGCGTGGTATTAAGAGTTTGTTTTCAGGGGTGGGTGATACCAAGGTGGGAAATGGATGCACATATGGGGTTAATTCCTTGAATTGCAATATAGAGGGTTCAGGCTGAAATACAATATATAGTGTTTTCATGTTTCGTCTGATATTTCTGTGGTATTCTGCTGCTGTAAGTAATGCACGATTTGTTCCGAAATTCAGTATATTGTGTGTATTCCAGGGTTATTCGTTTTTTGCTGAAAACACCCCTATTTTTTAGTGGCAGAGTTTGAATAGTCTCACTCCCACTGGGAAATCTACATTGTTGCTTGAATGTGAGTTAATTAAACACATTTTCCAGACCGGCGAAAGAGTATGCAACAGCCAATTTTAACAGCCTGTCACGTGATTTTAGTCTGAATGTCAACATGAAGAGGCTAGTCCATTTTACGCAGGAGTAATTGGGAGTAGAATATGTGAGGGATAGTATCAACAGAGATGTGTATAGTGAAAAGTAATATCTATCCTTCATTTACATCTCTGAGCATTTCTGTTTTAGTATATTGGTTTGAAAATGTTGAACTTGCATGATTTGCAATGTGTTTTTTTAATGGGACTCCCCTATTGATCGAATCCCGGGTTTGAACGAGAACGGCACACCACGTGATTCGTTTGAATACAATGCTGATGGCAAACATGCCGTGTTACTGCGGTACTCCACTGACGGGATGACTTACTGCATGCTACAACTTCGCTTTTGATGTTGCTTGTTAGCCATGGATTACATGAATCTTGATTACCAGTCAAATGTTGCTCATTTGACGTTGGTAATCTTTATTTGGAACTGAGTAACTTCCTGGTACTTCGTACTATGATAAAACTCAGTCAACATACATCAAGTTCTCTCAATCGTAGTATTCCATGTGATGTACACCTAATATGCCAAAAATGTTGCTGAACGATTTGAACTGAATAAAAATAGCAGACGAAAATTTGTTTACAAAATAAAAATACTTCGGTTGCCAATGAAAACCGGTAAAAAACAAGCAATATGTTTTCGGCTGTTATCATGGAAGGGACATGAACGTGAAGCTAACGTCTGTTTATAACTAAAACCACAGGGAGCCCAGGAACTATAATCAACTGTAATACGCAGTCTCTATGAGCGGGGGGGGGGGGGTTGGGTTATCGGCTGGTATCTAGTGTAAAAAATAGTCTATTTCTTACACTAGATACCAGCCGATAACACCCCCCCCGCTCATAAACACTGCGTACTACAGTTGATTATAGTTCCTGGGCTCCCTGTGCTAAAACCGGGCACCTTATACGAGGTTTGCAAAATAACATGGCAGTCATTAGAAGTCACTTTATTTTATTGTTAGGACGTATTTAGCCGTTTAATGTATAATTTCCAATCGTTTTGCGATAGTATTTTCTAGATTGGAAGCAGCATTTACATTTTATTCAAAGTTCAAAGCTGCGTTGGGATTCCGTTGACAGTGGTAACAATGTCGGCGCCGGTGATCTCTTACCAGTGCGCAACGTAGCCAAAATAAAAGGCATGATCATTTGGGCACTGCTATTACAAGACTTTGGCTGTTGCCATGGTAGCGGTGGGTCAGGATTGTTTTTCCAATTAGTGATGGTACGACCTGCCTGTCAAGTATGAACCGTGACAAAATCAGCCAAGCCAAAAAAAAATCACAGAAGAGTTAAAAAGCCATTCCTGCTGAACAGTTACTCTAACTTCGGGGTCAACTTTCTCATTAATGAAAAAAGATATCAAAAATTCAAATAGTAACTTTTTGCCCACACTCCAGCCGAGTACAATGAGCTATGTCTGAGGTGTTGTATCACAGAGAGTTGGACAAACTTGTGTATTTTAATAAATTATTGAATAATAAAATGTTATATAACTTTTCTTTTACCCCCCTCCCCTTCCTGGTATCTATTTCAAGTATTTTTGTCAGGTTCAAATCGTTCACCAGCATTTTTGGCATGTTAGATGTACATCACATAGAATACTAGGATTGGGAGAACTTAATGTTTGTTGACCACCTGGAATCTGAGTTTTATAAATCTTGAAGGGCTCTCGGAAGATCCACCCGCTGCCTGGACCCGCAGTAAAATCTCCGATTAATATGGAGCCGCAACCATCAACATCGATATACCATGAGGTTTCTGCTGGCGACGTTGCGGCGTTACTCAGTTCCAAATAAAGATTACCAACGCCAAATTAGCAAAATTTAACCGGTAACCAAGACTCAGTCTATCCACGACAAGCAAGCAACATCACAAACGAGGTTGTAGTGTGCAGCTCACGAGTCAGCGACGACCGATTTCAACGAAAGTCATTCCGTCAGTGGAGTACCGCAGTTGCACGGCATGTTTGCCAATGTACAGATCTGTGGAGGAACTTTTAACTTCAACATCAACCGTGTATCGTAGTCGCCCAGTTTAAGTTCTGGTTCTGTCGTGGTCCCAACTAAAGGGCGACAGTCGTCGTGTCGCGTCCTGTTCGATATGGGACTCACAGCGACGTATACAACGCGTGTAAAATACATTGTTTATTTACATGAAATTCGAACACGCGCTGTGCTACGACCACCGCGCTTAAACATCCACGAGTTATTTATTCGGACAATGACTTAAATTAGACGTCTGATTATTTTATTTTCACACGTACAGCGACACGCGTTCTACACTGACAAGCGTTGCTAGGTCGCAGCACTGTCTTGGAGCATATTAATG
Source organism: Saccoglossus kowalevskii (assembly GCF_978046115.1). Classification (NCBI taxonomy): domain Eukaryota; kingdom Metazoa; phylum Hemichordata; class Enteropneusta; family Harrimaniidae; genus Saccoglossus; species Saccoglossus kowalevskii. Next base: position 3,818,345 of record NC_140654.1, read on the forward strand.
GGCAATTGGGTTCACCGATCTAAATTTCTATCCCGGTTTGTTGCACGTTCTTTTTTTAATATGAAATAATCAAATATGGGACATGTGTATAATAACAGAACCCCACACCCTCCCCGTGGCTTCGCTCGTGAAAGTACGGCAGCAGGATACACCGCATCACTCGTGAAAATAACTTCCATACGCAATGAAAGCCACGGGGAGGGTATCTGTCATAATACTTCATTATCACTGAAAACATTTTTCCCCTGAAATAAATTCCAGTGAATATGCCATTTCCCTCATACTATATTGAGACACAGCGCAGTGAAAATTAGATTCACATGTAATGCTTGAAAACATGTCAGCAAAAATAAATTAAGTGAAATGCTACGTGACTTCATAATAGTTGGAAATGAACACATTACACCCGACCCTACCACTCCATATACAATGTAAACTACACCCCAAAACATCCTTTCACCCACAGTTACTACCGTGTTTCACCAGTGTATTCTATTTGACGTCAGGACAAATTGAAATAAACAAATTAATTATAATTTCAGCGTCTAGTTGACCACTGATTAAATAAACTACCTCGTCTTTATGTCAACTTGCAGTTATTCGTTGCCTACATCAGTGACTTCAAAATATATGTTTCAATCCCAGGAATTTCACTCGCTGTTAATTGCATGGGAGTGGCAGTCTTTAATGAATTTCTATTGTCATGTCAATTTCTTGCGATTACTCGAACATTAAGCTGTAACCACATACCGCCTAGGTGCTGTAATTAAATCCTGGTGTAAGCACCATATGAACTATGAACAATGCATGTGAAGCCAGCTGTGGGGTATATTCAATCCTATAGATTTCTCATTGTTTGGTAACTATTTGCTGCAAATGCAGCAAAAATCAATATAAAACATATTACCCACACAGTATTCTACAGGTTACTTGTGTGATACAGAGTTTGTGTTGACAGACACCCAGGTCACACGTAGCACTCAGTAACAGCATAGCACATCATCAAGCACAATGCAATACGCAGAAGTTAGAATGTAATAAAGAATGCTCTTCGCGAAATGGTCAGGCGGACTATAAAAACAATGTTTATTGTGCCGATTATTCAATTTATTTGCAGGATTGGTACATACCCAACACAATGATACAGGACGACAACTTCGCAGATACACTTTGATGACCCTCAGAAAGTTTGGAATGGGTAAATCAATTTTGGTGGATAAAATCGTGGCGGAAGTTCATTTTCTGATGAAGGCGATTGATGAAGAGAATGGAAAACCAATGGATTTATCGACGATTTACAAATGCTACTTCGAACATTATATGTTTTATGTGCATGGGCATACGGTATAATGCCCGTAGGTTTCAGCACTTGTTGGCAATGATCAGACACACTTTAGAAATAGCTGGATCGACTACTGTAGTAAACTTCCTTCCAATTTTACGGTATATTCCACGATATAATGTCGTTGATAAATACTGTGATACCATAAACAGTATAATAGACTGGATTCAACTCAATATTGATGAACATAGTAAGCACTTTGCAGTGAACTCTGAACCAAGAGATTTTGTAGATGCTTACCTGGCTGAGCTGAAAAGCCGTGAGAAAAAACAGTCAACATCAGTTGATAACAATAACCTAATTCGAACAGTTGTTGATTTATTTGCGGCCGGTACTGAAACAACATCGACCGCACTGAGCTGGTCAATACTATATTCGGCATTGTACCCAGATATACAGAGCAGGCTACGGCAAGAAATACTCGATGAAATTGGCCAATCACGTGACGTCACAATGGCTGACAGACACAAACTACCTTACACAGAGGATGTTATTGTGGAGGTGAACCGTATCAGTTCCATCGTCCATTGTCTCTACCTCATGTCACCACCGATGATGTCACAATGGGAGATTTCCTTATTCCGAAAGGTACGATGATCATTCCTAATCTATGGTCTGTGCACAGGGATCCAAAACTATGGCAAGAACCAAATGTCTTCAACCCTGAACGATTCCTTGCGGATGGTAAAATCGTAAATGCAGAAAGCATCATTCTTTTCAGTATTGGTTCGTATTACCTTTTGTACTAGTGACTAAAAATGCATACAATACTAATTTAATTAACAATAATGTTCTTTTAAATGTCATTGATTGTATTTTTGTATTTATTTGTGTGATAGGTCGCCGTGCATGCATTGGAAAACAACTAGCTAACATTTCAATTGTTCAATTGAACTGTTCTGAATTATTAGTTTCCAATAAAAAGTCGATTTTTAAACAATATAACCAAACAATTTTGTCACGAAATGAACAAATTAAAGGGAGAACCACCCAAGATACATATAGACTAACGAAATATAATTAGGTGCAGAATTTTTAAAAGAGATCGAAAGTGTAAAGTTGACAGTGGAGACAAAAAATCAGTAAATGTTTGGCTTAGTTTCATTTCACTGATAACAGAATACGAAGACAGTACACCTAGAGTACCGACCGACGCACAGCGACGTACCGGCTGAGTGTATACTTTGAGGTATTCTCGTAATAACTTTATTATTATAAATATTTCCTGTCCAAGGATACACTATGGGAATGCCGAAAAGAATCAGCAAACTTCTTTGTGTAGAGTTCGGTCAAACTTTGGTGGCAGCCATGTTTGTTTTTATTATTAAAGCACGCTTACGTAATCATTCCATATTTGGAATTCGAATTTTCTAATATGGTAAGATGAAAATACACCCTTAAAATGTCGCAAAATTACGGCACGCTGTAACTTATGGCGTTACCGTGACAGATAATAATATAATAATTATTGTGATACACATATTTAATGTAAATGAATGTGTAAATAGTATTGTACACACCCATCTCAAACATATTTAACTGGAATTTAATCTGCCCATTTTAAGTGAACTGTACATGTCATCAATTAAGTTACTGTATATGAACCCCCACATGGAATAAAGTATGTTAAATGTTAGAAACATTTGGTGAAGATTGTAGGTATTACTCGCATCACAAACAAGTTGAGATTGAAGTTATACTGCTTTGATATGAGATCTTTCTGCTCGTATATATCCGTAAAATATATAAAATGCATATACAACTCTGTAGACTGAAATGGTTTGCACAAAATCCCATGTAGCGTATTGTAATAGATGACATCAAAATATAATCTTTGTTTCACAAAATGTATATAAATATCCCCAGTATTAAAAAGTATTACTGAATAATTGTCATAGTCTGTTTGAAATGCCACTTAAATGCTAATCTGATAGAGAGCCTAATTTCATTTTATTTACCTAGAGTGACATAAATAGCCGTGGTTTGGTATAAAGGTATATTATACATTGCATAATCACCCTGTAAGCATCCTTATGTTTTTTGTATTACCTCAAACCTTGAAAATATAGGTGTGCATGGAATCATGGGAAAAATGGCGTGGGTTGCTATGTGATAACTGTCATAAAGGTGATTGACAGGTCATACTTGTTTACAACGCTGGAAGGACAGTTTGAATCTACCAGGTGTGCTTGTGATTTACATAACAAAGGATGTTTAGGATCTACTGACTTGCCTACGTGAGTGCCTGTATGTCACCACGAGACAGCTGCTAACAAGACCACATTCTGATTGGCTCTTGTGAAAACCCAGGTGGTGTGCCGGAAACTGGGCCATTTACTATACATCTATAAATAGGCTAGATTGAGGACAGTTGTAGCTCAACATTTCAATTGAGTGCTCTGTGTGTTGGTGCTACGATATTGTGAGACAAGTGAAACAGGCTCTGCGAGCTCCTGCTATCAGCGGTGCCCTCCAGAATAACAACATTCCTCTGCAAGCAAGACTCCTATATCTCTTCATTGTTGTGTTGTAAGAAGACATTGACTGTTCACATCCTGGAACCATAAGTTAACACTAATGCACACTTCCCTTGACAATCTCTTATTTTAGTGAATTTATTCATTGTATTATTCTGTGCTTTGTTTCTTCTTATTATTTTGGGAAGTATTAAAGCCAGGAGCTCTAACTTGATAGTTTGGTGTGTGCGTATTTCATTTCCACTACGAATTTATGCAATCATCAGGTGTACCAAATAATTATTGCTTAGAAACCTTGTGTTGCTTTGTAAGGTATCGGATACTTCTACTACTCCTTTATTTGGGACGTTTGACTTGTATGTACATATTCTTTTTATTGGAATATTTTCATATCTGTAACAATGTTCGTGGTAGGGCATGCTGACAATTAAGTATACCCTCAGAGGTGAACTGATATTATACACTTTTATTGGTGTCAGTTAGTAAGGTCGCGTGATTACCACATTTGACTGCAGTGCTGAGGTGCTACGTTAATTCGAATATTGTGTTACATAAATGCTCACTTGTCTATTATTAGTAATTCCGCCATTGTTAGGTTGAACATTTACTATACCGAAATCTTAAAGCAGAAGAAGATCAATTGTATACGACACTCGCTGAAAGCACTCACGTAGAAATGAATGCATAGCATGTATATATAAAATTAGGCACAGATTAGTATTGGGTTTTTAATGACTTAATGTGAATATTAATATAGACATTGGCAACAACCTAACGATATACCAAATAAATGTACTGAGGCTCTACAAAAGAATAAAGATGACAGCGATAAATCTAAAACCAACAAAATAACAACATCTAGGTTGGTTGTAATCGCAAACAAAGACGTCATTGAGACCGATGCATTTGAAGATAAAGGTTGATAGCCATCAAACAGTAGTCACAGTCAGTTGGGAGGAAGTCAGTTGAACGAGATAGCCTTCATACAGTAGTCACAGTCAGTTGGGAGGAAGTCAGTTGAACGAGAGCCGTCACACAGTAATCACAGTCAGTTGGGAGGAAGTCAGTTGAACGAGATAGCCGTCACACAGTAGTCACAGTCAGTTGGGAGGAAGTCAGTTGAATGAGAGCCGTCACACAGTAGTCATTGCCAGTTGGGAGGAAGTCAGTTGAACGAGATAGCCGTCACACAGTAGTCACAGTCAGTTGGGAGGAAGTCAGTTGAATAAAACAGTCGTCACACAGTAGTCACAGTCAGTTGGGAGGAAGTCAGTTGAACGAGATAGCCGTCACACAGTAGTCACAGTCAGTTGGGAGGAAGTCAGTTGAACGAGAGCCGTCACACAGTAGTCAAGTCAGTTCACGGGAAGTCAGTTGAATGAGAGAGCCATCGCACAGTATTCACAGTCAGTTGGGAGGAAGTCTATTAAATGAGACAGCCGTCACACAGTAGTCAAAGCCAGTTGGGAGGAAGTCAATTGAATAAAACAGTCGTCACACAGTAGTCACAGTCAGTTGGGAGGAAGTCAGTTGAATGAGAGAGCCATCGCACAGTAGTCAAGTCAGTTCACAGGAAGTCAGTTGAACGAGAGAGCCATCGCACAGTATTCACAGTCAGTTGGGAGGAAGTCTATTAAATGAGACAGCCGTCACACAGTAGTCAAAGCCAGTTGGGAGGAAGTCAGTAGAATAAAACAGTCGTCACACAGTAGTTACAGTCAGTTGGGAAAAAGTCAGTTGAACAAGACACCTGTCACACAGTAGTCACAGTACGTTGAGAGGAAGTCAGTTGAATGAGATAGCCGTAACACAGTAGTCACAGTCAGTTGGGAGAAGGTCAGTTGAACGACATAGTCGTCACACAGTAGTCACAATCAGTTTGGAGGAAGTCAGTTGAATGAGAGAGCCGTCGCGCAGTATTCACAGTCAGTTGGGAGGAAGTCCCAATGAGACAGCCGTCACACAGTAGTCAAAGTCAGTTGGGAGGAAGTCACTTGAATGAGACAGCCGTCACACTGTAGTCACAGTCAGTTGGGAGGAAGTCATCAGTTGAATGAAACAGCCGTCACACAGTAGTCATAGTCAGTTGGGAGGATGTCAGTTGAATGAGATAGCCGTCACATAGTAATCACAGTCAGTTGGGAGGATGTCAGTTGAATGAGATAGCCGTCACACAGTAGTCAAAGTCAGTTGGGAGGAAGTCACTTGAATGAGACAGCCGTCACACTGTAGTCACAGTCAGTTGGGAGGAAGTCATCAGTTGAATGAAACAGCCGTCACACAGTAGTCATAGTCAGTTGGGAGGATGTCAGTTGAATGAGATAGCCGTCACATAGTAATCACAGTCAGTTGGGAGGATGTCAGTTGAATGAGATAGCCGTCTAACAGTAGTCACAGTCAGTTGAACGAGTTAACCGTCACACAGTAGTCAAAGTACATTAGGAGGAAGTAAGTTGAATGAGATAGCCGTAACACAGTAGTCACAGCCAGTTGCGAGAGGGTCAGTTGAACGAGATTGTCGTCACACAGTAGTCACAGTCAGTTGGGATGAAGTCAGTTGAACGAGATAGTTGTCACACAGTAGTCACAGTCAGTTGGGATGAAGTCAGTTGAACGAGATAGTCGTCACACAGTAGTCACAGTCAGTTGGGAGGAAGTCAGTTGAACAAGATAGCCATCACACAGTAGTCGCAGTCATTTCAGACGAAGTCAGTTGACCAAGATAGGTGTCACACAGTAGTCACAGTCAGTTGGGAGGAAGTCAGTTGAACGAGAAAGCTGGGAGAAAGTCAGTTGAACAAGATAGCCGTCTCACTGTAGTCACAGTCAGTTGAGAGGAAGTCATTTGACCAAGATAGCCGTAATACAGTAGTCACAGTCATTTCGGACGAAGTCAATTGACCAAGATAGCCGTCACACAGTAGTCACAGTCATTTCGGACGAAGTCATTTGACCAAGATAGCCATAACACAGTAGTCACAGTCATTTCGGATGAAGTCATTTGACCAAGATAGCCGTCACACAGTAGTCACAGTCAGTTGAGAGGAAGTCATTTGACCAAGATAGCCGTCACACAGTAGTCAAAGTCATTTCGGACGAAGTCAGTTGACCAAGATAGCCGTCACACAGTAGTCACAGTCAGTTGGGGGAAGTCAGTTGAATGAGAGAGCCATCGCACAGTAGTCAAGTCAGTTCACAGGAAGTCAGTTGAACGAGAGAGCCATCGCACAGTATTCACAGTCAGTTGGGAGGAAGTCTATTAAATGAGACAGCCGTCACACAGTAGTCAAAGCCAGTTGGGAGGAAGTCAGTAGAATAAAACAGTCGTCACACAGTAGTTACAGTCAGTTGGGAAAAAGTCAGTTGAACAAGACACCTGTCACACAGTAGTCACAGTACGTTGAGAGGAAGTCAGTTGAATGAGATAGCCGTAACACAGTAGTTACAGTCAGTTGGGAGAAGGTCAGTTGAACGACATAGTCGTCACACAGTAGTCACAATCAGTTTGGAGGAAGTCAGTTGAATGAGAGAGCCGTCGCGCAGTATTCACAGTCAGTTGGGAGGAAGTCTATTAAATGAGACAGCCGTCACACAGTAGTCAAAGTCAGTTGGGAGGAAGTCACTTGAATGAGACAGCCGTCACACTGTAGTCACAGTCAGTTGGGATGAAGTCAGTTGAGTGAGATAGCCTTCACACAGTAGTCGCAGTCATTTTTGACGAAGTCAGTTGAGCGAGATAGCCATCACACAGTAGTCATAGACAGTTGGGAGGAAGTCATCAGTTGAATGAAACAGCCGTCACACAGTAGTCATAGTCAGTTGGGAGGATGTCAGTTGAACGAGATAGCCGTCACATAGTAATCACAGTCAGTTGGGAGGATGTCAGTTGAACGAGATAGCCGTCTAACAGTAGTCACAGTCAGTTGAACGAGTTAACCGTCACACAGTAGTCAAAGTACATTAGGAGGAAGTAAGTTGAATGAGATAGCCGTAACACAGTAGTCACAGCCAGTTGCGAGAGGGTCAGTTGAACGAGATAGTCGTCACACAGTAGTCACAGTCAGTTGGGATGAAGTCAGTTGAACGAGATAGTCGTCACACAGTAGTCACAGTCAGTTGGGATGAAGTCAGTTGAACGAGATAGCCATCACACAGTAGTCGCAGTCATTTCGGACGAAGTCAGTTGACCAAGATAGGTGTCACACAGTAGTCACAGTCAGTTGGGAGGAAGTCAGTTGAACGAGAAAGCTGTCACACAGTAGTCACAGTCAGTTGGGAGAAAGTCAGTTGAATTAGAAAGCCGTCACACAGTAGTCACAGTCAGTTGGGGAAGTCAGTTGAACGAGATAGCCGTCACACAGTAGTCACAGTCAGTTGGGAGAAAGTCAGTTGAACAAGATAGCCGTCTCACTGTAGTCACAGTCAGTTGAGAGGAAGTCATTTGACCAAGATAGCCGTAACACAGTAGTCACAGTCATTTCGGACAAAGTCAGTTGACCAAGATAGCTGTCACACAGTAGTCACAGTCATTTCGGACGAAGTCATTTGACCAAGATAGCCATCATAACACAGTAGTCACAGTCATTTCGGATGAAGTCATTTGACCAAGATAGCCGTCACACAGTAGTCACAGTCAGTTGAGAGGAAGTCATTTGACCAAGATAGCCGTAACACAGTAGTCACAGTCATTTCGGACGAAGTCAGTTGACCAAGATAGCCGTCACACAGTAGTCAAAGTCATTTCGGACGAAGTCAGTTGACCAAGATGGCGTCACACAGTAGTCACAGTCAGTTGGGGGAAGTCAGTTGAACGAGATAGCCGTCACAGAGTAGTCACAGTCAGTTGGGAGAAAGTCAGTTGAACGAGATAGCCGTCACACAGTAGTCACAGTCAGTTGGGAGAAAGTCAGTTGAACAAGATAGCCGTCTCACTGTAGTCACAGTCAGTTGAGAGAAAGTCATTTGACCAAGATAGCCGTAACACAGTAGTCACAGTCATTTCGAACGAAGTCAGTTGACCAAGATAGCCGTCACACAGTAGTCACAGTCATTTCGGACGAAGTCATTTGACCAAGATAGCCATAACACAGTAGTCACAGTCATTTCGGATGAAGTCATTTGACCAAGATAGCCGTCACACAGTAGTCACAGTCAGTTGAGAGGAAGTCATTTGACCAAGTTAGCCGTCACACAGTAGTCAAAGTCATTTCGGACGAAGTCAGTTGACCAAGATAGCCGTCACACAGTAGTCACAGTCAGTTGGGGGAAGTCAGTTGAATGAGAGAGCCATCGCACAGTAGTCAAGTCAGTTCACAGGAAGTCAGTTGAATGAGAGAGCCATCGCACAGTATTCACAGTCAGTTGGGAGGAAGTCTATTAAATGAGACAGCCGTCACACAGTAGTCAAAGCCAGTTGGGAGGAAGTCAGTAGAATAAAAAAGTCTTCACACAGTAGTTACAGTCAGTTGGGAAAAAGTCAGTTGAACAAGACACCTGTCACACAGTAGTCACAGTACGTTGAGAGGAAGTCAGTTGAATGAGATAGCCGTAACACAGTAGTTACAGTCAGTTGGGAGAAGGTCAGTTGAACGACATAGTCGTCACACAGTAGTCACAATCAGTTTGGAGGAAGTCAGTTGAATGAGAGAGCCGTCGCGCAGTATTCACAGTCAGTTGGGAGGAAGTCTATTAAATGAGACAGCCATCACACAGTAGTCAAAGTCAGTTGGGAGGAAGTCACTTGAATGAGACAGCCGTCACACTGTAGTCACAGTCAGTTGGGATGAAGTCAGTTGAGTGAGATAGCCTTCACACAGTAGTCGCAGTCATTTTTGACGAAGTCAGTTGAGCGAGATAGCCATCACACAGTAGTCATAGACAGTTGGGAGGAAGTCATCAGTTGAATGAAACAGCCGTCACACAGTAGTCATAGTCAGTTGGGAGGATGTCAGTTGAATGAGATAGCCGTCACATAGTAATCACAGTCAGTTGGGAGGATGTCAGTTGAACGAGATAGCCGTCTAACAGTAGTCACAGTCAGTTGAACGAGTTAACCGTCACACAGTAGTCAAAGTACATTAGGAGGAAGTAAGTTGAATGAGATAGCCGTAACACAGTAGTCACAGCCAGTTGCGAGAGGGTCAGTTGAACGAGATAGTCGTCACACAGTAGTCACAGTCAGTTGGGATGAAGTCAGTTGAACGAGATAGTCGTCACACAGTAGTCACAGTCAGATGGGATGAAGTCAGTTGAACGAGATAGTCGTCACACAGTAGTCACAGTCAGTTGGGAGGAAGTCAGTTGAACGAGATAGCCATCACACAGTAGTCACAGTCATTTCGGACGAAGTCAGTTGACCAAGATAGGTGTCACACAGTAGTCACAGTCAGTTGGGAGGAAGTCAGTTGAACGAGAAAGCTGTCACACAGTAGTCACAGTCAGTTGGGAGAAAGTCAGTTGAACGAGATAGCCGTCACACAGTAGTCACAGTCAGTTGGGAGAAAGTCAGTTGAACGAGATAGCCATCACACAGTAGTCATTGCCAGTTGGGAGGAAGTCAGTTGAATTGGAAAGCCGTCACACAGTAGTCACAGTCAGTTGGGGGAAGTCAGTTGAACGAGATAGCCGTCACACAGTAGTCACAGTCAGTTGGGAGAAAGTCAGTTGAACAAGATAGCCGTCTCACTGTAGTCACAGTCAGTTGAGAGGAAGTCATTTGACCAAGATAGCCGTAACACAGTAGTCACAGTCATTTCGGACGAAGTCAGTTGACCAAGATAGCCGTCACACAGTAGTCACAGTCATTTCGGACGAAGTCATTTGACCAAGATAGCCATAACACAGTAGTCACAGTCATTTCGGATGAAGTCATTTGACCAAGATAGCCGTCACACAGTAGTCACAGTCAGTTGAGAGGAAGTCATTTGACCACGATAGCCGTAACACAGTAGTCACAGTCATTTCGGACGAAGTCACTTGACCAAGATAGCCGTCACACAGTAGTCAAAGTCATTTCGGACGAAGTCAGTTGACCAAGATGGTCGTCACACAGTAGTCACAGTCAGTTGGGGGAAGTCAGTTGAACGAGATAGCCGTATAACAGTAGTCACAGTCAGTTGAACGAGTTAACCGTCACACAGTAGTCAAAGTACATTAGGAGGAAGTAAGTTGAATGAGATAGCCGTAACACAGTAGTCACAGCCAGTTGCGAGAGGGTCAGTTGAACGAGATAGTCGTCACACAGTAGTCACAGTCAGTTGGGATGAAGTCAGTTGAACGAGATAGTCGTCACACAGTAGTCACAGTCAGTTGGGAGGAAGTCAGTTGAACGAGATAGCCATCACACAGTAGTCGCAGTCATTTCGGACGAAGTCAGTTGACCAAGATAGGTGTCACACAGTAGTCACAGTCAGTTGGGAGGAAGTCAGTTGAACGAGAAAGCTGTCACACAGTAGTCACAGTCAGTTGGGAGAAAGTCAGTTGAACGAGATAGCCGTCACACAGTAGTCACAGTCAGTTGGGAGAAAGTCAGTTGAACGAGATAGCCATCACACAGTAGTCATTGCCAGTTGGGAGGATGTCAGTTGAACGAGATAGCCGTCACACAGTAGTCACAGTCCGTTGGGGGAAGTCAGTTGAACGAGATAGCCGTCACATAGTAATCACAGTCAGTTGGGAGGATGTCAGTTGAACGAGATAGCCGTCTAACAGTAGTCACAGTCAGTTGAACGAGTTAACCGTCACACAGTAGTCAAAGTACATTAGGAGGAAGTAAGTTGAATGAGATAGCCGTAACACAGTAGTCACAGCCAGTTGCGAGAGGGTCAGTTGAACGAGATAGTCGTCACACAGTAGTCACAGTCAGTTGGGATGAAGTCAGTTGAACGAGATAGTTGTCACACAGTAGTCACAGTCAGTTGGGATGAAGTCAGTTGAACGAGATAGTCGTCACACAGTAGTCACAGTCAGTTGGGAGGAAGTCAGTTGAACGAGATAGCCATCACACAGTAGTCGCAGTCATTTCGGACGAAGTCAGTTGACCAAGATAGGTGTCACACAGTAGTCACAGTCAGTTGGGAGGAAGTCAGTTGAACGAGAAAGCTGTCACACCGTAGTCACAGTCAGTTGGGAGAAAGTCAGTTGAACGAGATAGCCGTCACACAGTAGTCACAGTCAGTTGGGAGAAAGTCAGTTGAACGAGATAGCCATCACACAGTAGTCATTGCCAGTTGGGAGGAAGTCAGTTGAATTAGAAAGCGGTCACACAGTAGTCACAGTCAGTTGGGGGAAGTCAGTTGAACGAGATAGCCGTCACACAGTAGTCACAGTCAGTTGGGAGAAAGTCAGTTGAACAAGATAGCCGTCTCACTGTAGTCACAGTCAGTTGAGAGGAAGTCATTTGACCAAGATAGCCGTAACACAGAAGTCACAGTCATTTCGGACGAAGTCAGTTGACCAAGATAGCCGTCACACAGTAGTCACAGTCATTTCGGACGAAGTCATTTGACCAAGATAGCCATAACACAGTAGTCACAGTCATTTCGGATGAAGTCATTTGACCAAGATAGCCGTCACACAGTAGTCACAGTCAGTTGAGAGGAAGTCATTTGACCAAGATAGCCGTAACACAGTAGTCACAGTCATTTCGGACGAAGTCAGTTGACCAAGATAGCCGTCACACAGTAGTCAAAGTCATTTCGGACGAAGTCAGTTGACCAAGATAGTCGTCACACAGTAGTCACAGTCAGTTGGGGGAAGTCAGTTGAACGAGATAGCCGTCTAACAGTAGTCACAGTCAGTTGAACGAGTTAACCGTCACACAGTAGTCAAAGTACATTAGGAGGAAGTAAGTTGAATGAGATAGCCGTAACACAGTAGTCACAGCCAGTTGCGAGAGGGTCAGTTGAACGAGATAGCCGTATAACAGTAGTCACAGTCAGTTGAACGAGTTAACCGTCACACAGTAGTCAAAGTACATTAGGAGGAAGTAAGTTGAATGAGATAGCCGTAACACAGTAGTCACAGCCAGTTGCGAGAGGGTCAGTTGAACGAGATAGTCGTCACACAGTAGTCACAGTCAGTTGGGATGAAGTCAGTTGAACGAGATAGTCGTCACACAGTAGTCACAGTCAGTTGGGAGGAAGTCAGTTGAACGAGATAGCCATCACACAGTAGTCGCAGTCATTTCGGACGAAGTCAGTTGACCAAGATAGGTGTCACACAGTAGTCACAGTCAGTTGGGAGGAAGTCAGTTGAACGAGAAAGCTGTCACACAGTAGTCACAGTCAGTTGGGAGAAAGTCAGTTGAACGAGATAGCCGTCACACAGTAGTCACAGTCAGTTGGGAGAAAGTCAGTTGAACGAGATAGCCATCACACAGTAGTCATTGCCAGTTGGGAGGAAGTCAGTTGAATTAGAAAGCCGTCACACAGTAGTCACAGTCAGTTGGGGGAAGTCAGTTGAACGAGATAGCCGTCACACAGTAGTCACAGTCAGTTGGGATGAAGTCAGTTGAACGAGATAGTCGTCACACAGTAGTCACAGTCAGTTGGGATGAAGTCAGTTGAACGAGATAGTCGTCACACAGTAGTCACAGTCAGTTGGGAGGAAGTCAGTTGCACGAGATAGCCATCACACAGTAGTCGCAGTCATTTCGGACGAAGTCAGTTGACCAAGATAGGTGTCACACAGTAGTCACAGTCAGTTGGGAGGAAGTCAGTTGAACGAGAAAGCTGTCACACAGTAGTCACAGTCAGTTGGGAGAAAGTCAGTTGAACGAGATAGCCGTCACACAGTAGTCACAGTCAGTTGGGAGAAAGTCAGTTGAACGAGATAGCCATCACACAGTAGTCATTGCCAGTTGGGAGGAAGTCAGTTGAATTAGAAAGCCGTCACACAGTAGTCACAGTCAGTTGGGGGAAGTCAGTAGAACGAGATAGCCGTCACACAGTAGTCACAGTCAGTTGGGAGAAAGTCAGTTGAACAAGATAGCCGTCTCACTGTAGTCACAGCCAGTTGAGAGGAAGTCATTTGACCAAGATAGCCGTAACACAGTAGTCACAGTCATTTCGGACGAAGTCAGTTGACCAAGATAGCCGTCACACAGTAGTCACAGTCACTCCGGACGAAGTCATTTGACCAAGATAGCCATAACACAGTAGTCACAGTCATTTCGGATGAAGTCATTTGACCAAGATAGCCGTCACACAGTAGTCACAGTCAGTTGAGAGGAAGTCATTTGACCAAGATAGTAGTCAAAGTCATTTCGGGCGAAGTCAGTTGACCAAGATAGCCGTCACACAGTAGTCACAGTCATTTCGGACGAAGTCAGTTGACCAAGATAGCCGTCACACAGTAGTCACAGTCAGTTGGGGGAAGTCAGTTGAACGAGATAGCCGTCACACAGTAGTCACAGTCAGTTGAGAGAAAGTCAGTTGAACGGGATAGCCGTCACACAGTAGTCACAGTCAGTTGAGAGGAAGTCATTTGACCAAGATAGCCGTCACACAGTAGTCACAGTCAGTTGGGAGGAAGTCAGTTGAACGAGATAGCCGTCACACAGTAGTCACAGTCAGTTGAGAGGAAGTCATTTGACCAAGATAGCCGTCACACAGTAGTCACAGTCAGTTGGGAGGAAGTCAGTTGAACGAGATAGCCGTCACACAGTAGTCACAGTCCGTTGGGGGAAGTCAGTTGAACGAGATAGCCGTCACACAGTAGTCACAGTCAGTTGGGGGAAGTCAGTTGAACGAGATAGCCGTCACACAGTAGTCACAGTCAGTTGGGAGGATGTCAGTTGAACGAGATAGCCATCACACAGTAGTCACAGTCAGTTGGGAGGATGTCAGTTGAACGAGATAGCCGTCACACAGTAGTCACAGTCAGTTGGGAGGAAGTCAGTTGAACGAGATAGCCGTCACACAGTAGTCACAGTCAGTTGGGAGGAAGTCAGTTGAACGAGAAAGCTGTCACACAGTAGTCACAGTCAGTTGGGAGAAAGTCAGTTGAACGAGATAGCCGTCACACAGTAGTCACAGTCAGTTGGGAGAAAGTCAGTTGAACGAGATAGCCATCACACAGTAGTCATTGCCAGTTGGGAGGAAGTCAGTTGAATTAGAAAGCCGTCACACAGTAGTCACAGTCAGTTGGGGGAAGTCAGTAGAACGAGATAGCCGTCACACAGTAGTCACAGTCAGTTGGGAGAAAGTCAGTTGAACAAGATAGCCGTCTCACTGTAGTCACAGCCAGTTGAGAGGAAGTCATTTGACCAAGATAGCCGTAACACAGTAGTCACAGTCATTTCGGACGAAGTCAGTTGACCAAGATAGCCGTCACACAGTAGTCACAGTCACTCCGGACGAAGTCATTTGACCAAGATAGCCATAACACAGTAGTCACAGTCATTTCGGATGAAGTCATTTGACCAAGATAGCCGTCACACAGTAGTCACAGTCAGTTGAGAGGAAGTCATTTGACCAAGATAGTAGTCAAAGTCATTTCGGACGAAGTCAGTTGACCAAGATAGCCGTCACACAGTAGTCACAGTCATTTCGGACGAAGTCAGTTGACCAAGATAGCCGTCACACAGTAGTCACAGTCAGTTGGGGGAAGTCAGTTGAACGAGATAGCCGTCACACAGTAGTCACAGTCAGTTGAGAGAAAGTCAGTTGAACGGGATAGCCGTCACACAGTAGTCACAGTCAGTTGAGAGGAAGTCATTTGACCAAGATAGCCGTCACACAGTAGTCACAGTCAGTTGGGAGGAAGTCAGTTGAACGAGATAGCCGTCACACAGTAGTCACAGTCAGTTGAGAGGAAGTCATTTGACCAAGATAGCCGTCACACAGTAGTCACAGTCAGTTGGGAGGAAGTCAGTTGAACGAGATAGCCGTCACACAGTAGTCACAGTCCGTTGGGGGAAGTCAGTTGAACGAGATAGCCGACACACACTAGTCACAGTCAGTTGGGGGAAGTCAGTTGAACGAGATAGCCGTCACACAGTAGTCACAGTCAGTTGGGAGGATGTCAGTTGAACGAGATAGCCATCACACAGTAGTCACAGTCAGTTGGGAGGATGTCAGTTGAACGAGATAGCCGTCACACAGTAGTCACAGTCATTTCGGACGAAGTCAGTTGACCAAGATAGGTGTCACACAGTAGTCACAGTCAGTTGGGAGGAAGTCAGTTGAACGAGAAAGCTGTCACACAGTAGTCACAGTCAGTTGGGAGAAAGTCAGTTGAACGAGATAGCCGTCACACAGTAGTCACAGTCAGTTGGGAGGAAGTCATTTGACCAAGATAGCCGTCACACAGTAGTCACAGTCAGTTGGGAGGAAGTCAGTTGAACGAGATAGCCGTCACACAGTAGTCACAGTCCGTTGGGGGAAGTCAGTTGAACGAGATAGCCGTCACACAGTAGTCACAGTCAGTTGGGGGAAGTCAGTTGAACGAGATAGCCGTCACACAGTAGTCACAGTCAGTTGGGAGGATGTCAGTTGAACGAGATAGCCATTACACAGTAGTCACAGTCAGTTGGGAGGATGTCAGTTGAACGAGATAGCCGTCACACAGTAGTCACAGTCAGTTGGGAGGAAGTCAGTTGAACGAGATAGCCGTCACACAGTAGTCACAGTCAGTTGGGAGGAAGTCAGTTGAACGAGAAAGCTGTCACACAGTAGTCACAGTCAGTTGGGAGAAAGTCAGTTGAACGAGATAGCCGTCACACAGTAGTCACAGTCAGTTGGGAGAAAGTCAGTTGAACGAGATAGCCATCACACAGTAGTCATTGCCAGTTGGGAGGAAGTCAGTTGAATTAGAAAGCCGTCACACAGTAGTCACAGTCAGTTGGGGGAAGTCAGTAGAACGAGATAGCCGTCACACAGTAGTCACAGTCAGTTGGGAGAAAGTCAGTTGAACAAGATAGCCGTCTCACTGTAGTCACAGCCAGTTGAGAGGAAGTCATTTGACCAAGATAGCCGTAACACAGTAGTCACAGTCATTTCGGACGAAGTCAGTTGACCAAGATAGCCGTCACACAGTAGTCACAGTCACTCCGGACGAAGTCATTTGACCAAGATAGCCATAACACAGTAGTCACAGTCATTTCGGATGAAGTCATTTGACCAAGATAGCCGTCACACAGTAGTCACAGTCAGTTGAGAGGAAGTCATTTGACCAAGATAGTAGTCAAAGTCATTTCGGACGAAGTCAGTTGACCAAGATAGCCGTCACACAGTAGTCACAGTCATTTCGGACGAAGTCAGTTGACCAAGATAGCCGTCACACAGTAGTCACAGTCAGTTGGGGGAAGTCAGTTGAACGAGATAGCCGTCACACAGTAGTCACAGTCAGTTGAGAGAAAGTCAGTTGAACGGGATAGCCGTCACACAGTAGTCACAGTCAGTTGAGAGGAAGTCATTTGACCAAGATAGCCGTCACACAGTAGTCACAGTCAGTTGGGAGGAAGTCAGTTGAACGAGATAGCCGTCACACAGTAGTCACAGTCAGTTGAGAGGAAGTCATTTGACCAAGATAGCCGTCACACAGTAGTCACAGTCAGTTGGGAGGAAGTCAGTTGAACGAGATAGCCGTCACACAGTAGTCACAGTCCGTTGGGGGAAGTCAGTTGAACGAGATAGCCGTCACACAGTAGTCACAGTCAGTTGGGGGAAGTCAGTTGAACGAGATAGCCGTCACACAGTAGTCACAGTCAGTTGGGAGGATGTCAGTTGAACGAGATAGCCATCACACAGTAGTCACAGTCAGTTGGGAGGATGTCAGTTGAACGAGATAGCCGTCACACAGTAGTCACAGTCATTTCGGACGAAGTCAGTTGACCAAGATAGGTGTCACACAGTAGTCACAGTCAGTTGGGAGGAAGTCAGTTGAACGAGAAAGCTGTCACACAGTAGTCACAGTCAGTTGGGAGAAAGTCAGTTGAACGAGATAGCCGTCACACAGTAGTCACAGTCAGTTGGGAGGAAGTCATTTGACCAAGATAGCCGTCACACAGTAGTCACAGTCAGTTGGGAGGAAGTCAGGTGAACGAGATAGCCGTCACACAGTAGTCACAGTCCGTTGGGGGAAGTCAGTTGAACGAGATAGCCGTCACACAGTAGTCACAGTCAGTTGGGAGGATGTCAGTTGAACGAGATAGCCATCACACAGTAGTCACAGTCAGTTGGGAGGATGTCAGTTGAACGAGATAGCCGTCACACAGTAGTCACAGTCAGTTGGGAGGAAGTCAGTTGAACGAGATAGCCGTCACACAGTAGTCACAGTCAGTTGGGAGGAAGTCAGTTGAACGAGAAAGCTGTCACACAGTAGTCACAGTCAGTTGGGAGAAAGTCAGTTGAACGAGATAGCCGTCACACAGTAGTCACAGTCAGTTGGGAGAAAGTCAGTTGAACGAGATAGCCATCACACAGTAGTCATTGCCAGTTGGGAGAAAGTCAGTTGAATTAGAAAGCCGTCACACAGTAGTCACAGTCAGTTGGGGGAAGTCAGTAGAACGAGATAGCCGTCACACAGTAGTCACAGTCAGTTGGGAGAAAGTCAGTTGAACAAGATAGCCGTCTCACTGTAGTCACAGCCAGTTGAGAGGAAGTCATTTGACCAAGATAGCCGTAACACAGTAGTCACAGTCATTTCGGACGAAGTCAGTTGACCAAGATAGCCGTCACACAGTAGTCACAGTCACTCCGGACGAAGTCATTTGACCAAGATAGCCATAACACAGTAGTCACAGTCATTTCGGATGAAGTCATTTGACCAAGATAGCCGTCACACAGTAGTCACAGTCAGTTGAGAGGAAGTCATTTGACCAAGATAGTAGTCAAAGTCATTTCGGACGAAGTCAGTTGACCAAGATAGCCGTCACACAGTAGTCACAGTCATTTCGGACGAAGTCAGTTGACCAAGATAGCCGTCACACAGTAGTCACAGTCAGTTGGGGGAAGTCAGTTGAACGAGATAGCCGTCACACAGTAGTCACAGTCAGTTGAGAGAAAGTCAGTTGAACGGGATAGCCGTCACACAGTAGTCACAGTCAGTTGAGAGGAAGTCATTTGACCAAGATAGCCGTCACACAGTAGTCACAGTCAGTTGGGAGGAAGTCAGTTGAACGAGATAGCCGTCACACAGTAGTCACAGTCAGTTGAGAGGAAGTCATTTGACCAAGATAGCCGTCACACAGTAGTCACAGTCAGTTGGGAGGAAGTCAGTTGAACGAGATAGCCGTCACACAGTAGTCACAGTCCGTTGGGGGAAGTCAGTTGAACGAGATAGCCGTCACACAGTAGTCACAGTCAGTTGGGGGAAGTCAGTTGAACGAGATAGCCGTCACACAGTAGTCACAGTCAGTTGGGAGGATGTCAGTTGAACGAGATAGCCATCACACAGTAGTCACAGTCAGTTGGGAGGATGTCAGTTGAACGAGATAGCCGTCACACAGTAGTCACAGTCATTTCGGACGAAGTCAGTTGACCAAGATAGGTGTCACACAGTAGTCACAGTCAGTTGGGAGGAAGTCAGTTGAACGAGAAAGCTGTCACACAGTAGTCACAGTCAGTTGGGAGAAAGTCAGTTGAACGAGATAGCCGTCACACAGTAGTCACAGTCAGTTGGGAGAAAGTCAGTTGAACGAGATAGCCATCACACAGTAGTCATTGCCAGTTGGGAGGAAGTCAGTTGAATTAGAAAGCCGTCACACAGTAGTCACAGTCAGTTGGGGGAAGTCAGTAGAATGAGATAGCCGTCACACAGTAGTCACAGTCAGTTGGGAGAAAGTCAGTTGAACAAGATAGCCGTCTCACTGTAGTCACAGTCAGTTGAGAGGAAGTCATTTGACCAAGATAGCCGTAACACAGTAGTCACAGTCATTTCGGACGAAGTCAGTTGACCAAGATAGCCGTCACACAGTAGTCACAGTCATTTCGGACGAAGTCATTTGACCAAGCTGGCAATAACACAGTAGTCACAGTCATTTCGGATGAAGTCATTTGACCAAGATAGCCGTCACACAGTAGTCACAGTCAGTTGAGAGGAAGTCATTTGACCACGATAGCCGTAACACAGTAGTCACAGTCATTTCGGACGAAGTCACTTGACCAAGATAGCCGTCACACAGTAGTCAAAGTCATTTCGGACGAAGTCAGTTGACCAAGATGGTCGTCACACAGTAGTCACAGTCAGTTGGGGGAAGTCAGTTGAACGAGATAGCCGTATAACAGTAGTCACAGTCAGTTGAACGAGTTAACCGTCACACAGTAGTCAAAGTACATTAGGAGGAAGTAAGTTGAATGAGATAGCCGTAACACAGTAGTCACAGCCAGTTGCGAGAGGGTCAGTTGAACGAGATAGTCGTCACACAGTAGTCACAGTCAGTTGGGATGAAGTCAGTTGAACGAGATAGTCGTCACACAGTAGTCACAGTCAGTTGGGAGGAAGTCAGTTGAACGAGATAGCCATCACACAGTAGTCGCAGTCATTTCGGACGAAGTCAGTTGACCAAGATAGGTGTCACACAGTAGTCACAGTCAGTTGGGAGGAAGTCAGTTGAACGAGAAAGCTGTCACACAGTAGTCACAGTCAGTTGGGAGAAAGTCAGTTGAACGAGATAGCCGTCACACAGTAGTCACAGTCAGTTGGGAGAAAGTCAGTTGAACGAGATAGCCATCACACAGTAGTCATTGCCAGTTGGGAGGATGTCAGTTGAACGAGATAGCCGTCACACAGTAGTCACAGTCCGTTGGGGGAAGTCAGTTGAACGAGATAGCCGTCACATAGTAATCACAGTCAGTTGGGAGGATGTCAGTTGAACGAGATAGCCGTCTAACAGTAGTCACAGTCAGTTGAACGAGTTAACCGTCACACAGTAGTCAAAGTACATTAGGAGGAAGTAAGTTGAATGAGATAGCCGTAACACAGTAGTCACAGCCAGTTGCGAGAGGGTCAGTTGAACGAGATAGTCGTCACACAGTAGTCACAGTCAGTTGGGATGAAGTCAGTTGAACGAGATAGTTGTCACACAGTAGTCACAGTCAGTTGGGATGAAGTCAGTTGAACGAGATAGTCGTCACACAGTAGTCACAGTCAGTTGGGAGGAAGTCAGTTGAACGAGATAGCCATCACACAGTAGTCGCAGTCATTTCGGACGAAGTCAGTTGACCAAGATAGGTGTCACACAGTAGTCACAGTCAGTTGGGAGGAAGTCAGTTGAACGAGAAAGCTGTCACACCGTAGTCACAGTCAGTTGGGAGAAAGTCAGTTGAACGAGATAGCCGTCACACAGTAGTCACAGTCAGTTGGGAGAAAGTCAGTTGAACGAGATAGCCATCACACAGTAGTCATTGCCAGTTGGGAGGAAGTCAGTTGAATTAGAAAGCCGTCACACAGTAGTCACAGTCAGTTGGGGGAAGTCAGTTGAACGAGATAGCCGTCACACAGTAGTCACAGTCAGTTGGGAGAAAGTCAGTTGAACAAGATAGCCGTCTCACTGTAGTCACAGTCAGTTGAGAGGAAGTCATTTGACCAAGATAGCCGTAACACAGTAGTCACAGTCATTTCGGACGAAGTCAGTTGACCAAGATAGCCGTCACACAGTAGTCACAGTCATTTCGGACGAAGTCATTTGACCAAGATAGCCATAACACAGTAGTCACAGTCATTTCGGATGAAGTCATTTGACCAAGATAGCCGTCACACAGTAGTCACAGTCAGTTGAGAGGAAGTCATTTGACCAAGATAGCCGTAACACAGTAGTCACAGTCATTTCGGACGAAGTCAGTTGACCAAGATAGCCGTCACACAGTAGTCAAAGTCATTTCGGACGAAGTCAGTTGACCAAGATAGTCGTCACACAGTAGTCACAGTCAGTTGGGGGAAGTCAGTTGAACGAGATAGCCGTCTAACAGTAGTCACAGTCAGTTGAACGAGTTAACCGTCACACAGTAGTCAAAGTACATTAGGAGGAAGTAAGTTGAATGAGATAGCCGTAACACAGTAGTCACAGCCAGTTGCGAGAGGGTCAGTTGAACGAGATAGCCGTATAACAGTAGTCACAGTCAGTTGAACGAGTTAACCGTCACACAGTAGTCAAAGTACATTAGGAGGAAGTAAGTTGAATGAGATAGCCGTAACACAGTAGTCACAGCCAGTTGCGAGAGGGTCAGTTGAACGAGATAGTCGTCACACAGTAGTCACAGTCAGTTGGGATGAAGTCAGTTGAACGAGATAGTCGTCACACAGTAGTCACAGTCAGTTGGGAGGAAGTCAGTTGAACGAGATAGCCATCACACAGTAGTCGCAGTCATTTCGGACGAAGTCAGTTGACCAAGATAGGTGTCACACAGTAGTCACAGTCAGTTGGGAGGAAGTCAGTTGAACGAGAAAGCTGTCACACAGTAGTCACAGTCAGTTGGGAGAAAGTCAGTTGAACGAGATAGCCGTCACACAGTAGTCACAGTCAGTTGGGAGAAAGTCAGTTGAACGAGATAGCCATCACACAGTAGTCATTGCCAGTTGGGAGGAAGTCAGTTGAATTAGAAAGCCGTCACACAGTAGTCACAGTCAGTTGGGGGAAGTCAGTTGAACGAGATAGCCATCACACAGTAGTCACAGTCAGTTGGGATGAAGTCAGTTGAACGAGATAGTCGTCACACAGTAGTCACAGTCAGTTGGGATGAAGTCAGTTGAACGAGATAGTCGTCACACAGTAGTCACAGTCAGTTGGGAGGAAGTCAGTTGCACGAGATAGCCATCACACAGTAGTCGCAGTCATTTCGGACGAAGTCAGTTGACCAAGATAGGTGTCACACAGTAGTCACAGTCAGTTGGGAGGAAGTCAGTTGAACGAGAAAGCTGTCACACAGTAGTCACAGTCAGTTGGGAGAAAGTCAGTTGAACGAGATAGCCGTCACACAGTAGTCACAGTCAGTTGGGAGAAAGTCAGTTGAACGAGATAGCCATCACACAGTAGTCATTGCCAGTTGGGAGGAAGTCAGTTGAATTAGAAAGCCGTCACACAGTAGTCACAGTCAGTTGGGGGAAGTCAGTAGAACGAGATAGCCGTCACACAGTAGTCACAGTCAGTTGGGAGAAAGTCAGTTGAACAAGATAGCCGTCTCACTGTAGTCACAGCCAGTTGAGAGGAAGTCATTTGACCAAGATAGCCGTAACACAGTAGTCACAGTCATTTCGGACGAAGTCAGTTGACCAAGATAGCCGTCACACAGTAGTCACAGTCACTCTGGACGAAGTCATTTGACCAAGATAGCCATAACACAGTAGTCACAGTCATTTCGGATGAAGTCATTTGACCAAGATAGCCGTCACACAGTAGTCACAGTCAGTTGAGAGGAAGTCATTTGACCAAGATAGTAGTCAAAGTCATTTCGGACGAAGTCAGTTGACCAAGATAGCCGTCACACAGTAGTCACAGTCATTTCGGACGAAGTCAGTTGACCAAGATAGCCGTCACACAGTAGTCACAGTCAGTTGGGGGAAGTCAGTTGAACGAGATAGCCGTCACACAGTAGTCACAGTCAGTTGAGAGAAAGTCAGTTGAACGGGATAGCCGTCACACAGTAGTCACAGTCAGTTGAGAGGAAGTCATTTGACCAAGATAGCCGTCACACAGTAGTCACAGTCAGTTGGGAGGAAGTCAGTTGAACGAGATAGCCGTCACACAGTAGTCACAGTCAGTTGAGAGGAAGTCATTTGACCAAGATAGCCGTCACACAGTAGTCACAGTCAGTTGGGAGGAAGTCAGTTGAACGAGATAGCCGTCACACAGTAGTCACAATCCGTTGGGGGAAGTCAGTTGAACGAGATAGCCGTCACACAGTAGTCACAGTCAGTTGGGGGAAGTCAGTTGAACGAGATAGCCGTCACACAGTAGTCACAGTCAGTTGGGAGGATGTCAGTTGAACGAGATAGCCATCACACAGTAGTCACAGTCAGTTGGGAGGATGTCAGTTGAACGAGATAGCCGTCACACAGTAGTCACAGTCAGTTGGGAGGAAGTCAGTTGAACGAGATAGCCGTCACACAGTAGTCACAGTCAGTTGGGAGGATGTCAGTTGAACGAGATAGCCGTCACACAGTAGTCACAGTCAGTTGGGAGGATGTCAGTTGAACGAGATAGCCGTCTAACAGTAGTCACAGTCAGTTGAACGAGTTAACCGTCGCACAGTAGTCAAAGTACATTAGAAGGAAGTAAATTGAATGAGATAGCCGTAACACAGTAGTCACAGCCAGTTGGGAGAGGGTCAGTTGAACGAGATAGTCGTCACACAGTAGTCACAGTCAGTTGGGAGGATGTCAGTTGAACGAGATAACCGTCACACAGTAGTCACAGTCAGTTGGGAGGATGTCAGTTGAACGAGATAGCCGTCTAACAGTAGTCACAGTCAGTTGAACGAGTTAACTGTCACACAGTAGTCAAAGTACATTAGGAGGAAGTATGTTGAATGAGATAGCCGTAACACAGTAGTCACAGCCAGTTGCGAGAGGGTCAGTTGAACGAGATAGTCGTCACACAGTAGTCACAGTCAGTTGGGATGAAGTCAGTTGACCAAGATAGCCGTCACACAGTAGTCAAAGTCATTTCGGACAAAGTCAGTTGACCAAGATAGCCGTCACACAGTAGTCACAGTCAGTTGGGGGAAGTCAGTTGAACGAGATAGCCGTCACACAGTAGTCACAGTCAGTTGGGAGGAAGTCATTTGACCAAGATAGCCGTCACACAGTAGTCACAGTCAGTTGGGAGGAAGTCAGTTGAACGAGATAGCCGTCACACAGTAGTCACAGTCATTTCGGACGAAGTCATTTGACCAAGATAGCCGTAACACAATAGTCACAGTCATTTCGGATGAAGTCAGTTGACCAAGATAGCCGTCACACAGTAGTCACAGTCAGTTGAGAGGAAGTCATTTGACCAAGATAGCCGTAACACAGTAGTCACAGTCATTTCGGACGAAGTCAGTTGACCATGATAGCCATAACACAGTAGTCACAGTCATTTCGGATGAAGTCAGTTGACCAAGATAGCCGTCACACAGTAGTCACAGTCAGTTGAGAGGAAGTCATTTGACCAAGATAGCCGTAACACAGTAGTCACAGTCATTTCGGACGAAGTCAGTTGACCAAGATAGCCGTCACACAGTAGTCAAAGTCATTTCGGATAAAGTCAGTTGACCAAGATAGCCGTCACACAGTAGTCACAGTCAGTTGGGGGAAGTCAGTTGAACGAGATAGCCGTCACACAGTAGTCACAGTCAGTTGGGAGGAAGTCAGTTGAACGAGATAGCCGTCACACAGTAGTCACAGTCCGTTGGGGGAAGTCAGTTGAACGAGATAGCCGTCACACAGTAGTCACAGTCAGTTGGGGGAAGTCAGTTGAACGAGATAGCCGTCACACAGTAGTCACAGTCAGTTGGGAGGATGTCAGTTGAACGAGATAGCCATCACACAGTAGTCACAGTCAGTTGGGAGGATGTCAGTTGAACGAGATAGCCGTCACACAGTAGTCACAGTCAGTTGGGAGGAAGTCAGTTGAACGAGATAGCCGTCACACAGTAGTCACAGTCAGTTGGGAGGATGTCAGTTGAACGAGATAGCCGTCACACAGTAGTCACAGTCAGTTGGGAGGATGTCAGTTGAACGAGATAGCCGTCACACAGTAGTCACAGTCAGTTGAACGAGTTAACCGTCGCACAGTAGTCAAAGTACATTAGAAGGAAGTAAATTGAATGAGATAGCCGTAACACAGTAGTCAGAGCCAGTTGGGAGAGGGTCAGTTGAACGAGATAGTCGTCACACAGTAGTCACACTCAGTTGGGAGGATGTCAGTTGAACGAGATAGCCGTCACACAGTAGTCACAGTCAGTTGGGAGGATGTCAGTTGAACGAGATAGCCGTCTAACAGTAGTCACAGTCAGTTGAACGAGTTAACTGTCACACAGTAGTCAAAGTGCATTAGGAGGAAGTATGTTGAATGAGATAGCCGTAACACAGTAGTCACAGCCAGTTGCGAGAGGGTCAGTTGAACGAGATAGTCGTCACACAGTAGTCACAGTCAGTTGGGATGAAGTCAGTTGACCAAGATAGCCGTCACACAGTAGTCAAAGTCATTTCGGACGAAGTCAGTTGACCAAGATAGCCGTCACACAGTAGTCACAGTCAGTTGGGAGGAAGTCATTTGACCAAGATAGCCGTCACACAGTAGTCACAGTCAGTTGGGAGGAAGTCAGTTGAACGAGATAGCCGTCACACAGTAGTCACAGTCATTTCGGACGAAGTCATTTGACCAAGATAGCCGTAACACAATAGTCACAGTCATTTCGGATGAAGTCAGTTGACCAAGATAGCCGTCACACAGTAGTCACAGTCAGTTGAGAGGAAGTCATTTGACCAAGATAGCCGTAACACAGTAGTCACAGTCATTTCGGACGAAGTCAGTTGACCATGATAGCCATAACACAGTAGTCACAGTCATTTCGGATGAAGTCAGTTGACCAAGATAGCCGTCACACAGTAGTCACAGTCAGTTGAGAGGAAGTCATTTGACCAAGATAGCCGTAACACAGTAGTCACAGTCATTTCGGACGAAGTCAGTTGACCAAGATAGCCGTCACACAGTAGTCAAAGTCATTTCGGATAAAGTCAGTTGACCAAGATAGCCGTCACACAGTAGTCACAGTCAGTTGGGGGAAGTCAGTTGAACGAGATAGCCGTCACACAGTAGTCACAGTCAGTTGGGAGGAAGTCAGTTGAACGAGAAAGCTGTCACACAGTAGTCACAGTCAGTTGGGAGAAAGTCAGTTGAACGAGATAGCCGTCACACAGTAGTCACAGTCAGTTGGGAGAAAGTCAGTTGAACGAGATAGCCATCACACAGTAGTCATTGCCAGTTGGGAGGAAGTCAGTTGAATTAGAAAGCCGTCACACAGTAGTCACAGTCAGTTGGGGGAAGTCAGTTGAACGAGATAGCCGTCACACAGTAGTCACAGTCAGTTGGGAGAAAGTCAGTTGAACAAGATAGCCGTCTCACTGTAGTCACAGTCAGTTGAGAGGAAGTCATTTGACCAAGATAGCCGTAACACAGTAGTCACAGTCATTTCGGACGAAGTCAGTTGACCAAGATAGCCGTCACACAGTAGTCACAGTCATTTCGGACGAAGTCATTTGACCAAGATAGCCATAACACAGTAGTCACAGTCATTTCGGATGAAGTCAGTTGACGAAGATAGCCATCACACAGTAGTCACAGTCAGTTGAGAGGAAGTCATTTGACCAAGATAGCCATCACACAGTAGTCATTGCCAGTTGGGAGGAAGTCAGTTGAATTAGAAAGCCGTCACACAGTAGTCACAGTCAGTTGGGGGAAGTCAGTAGAACGAGATAGCCGTCACACAGTAGTCACAGTCAGTTGGGAGAAAGTCAGTTGAACAAGATAGCCGTCTCACTGTAGTCACAGCCAGTTGAGAGGAAGTCATTTGACCAAGATAGCCGTAACACAGTAGTCACAGTCATTTCGGACGAAGTCAGTTGACCAAGATAGCCGTCACACAGTAGTCACAGTCACTCCGGACGAAGTCATTTGACCAAGATAGCCATAACACAGTAGTCACAGTCATTTCGGATGAAGTCATTTGACCAAGATAGCCGTCACACAGTAGTCACAGTCAGTTGAGAGGAAGTCATTTGACCAAGATAGTAGTCAAAGTCATTTCGGACGAAGTCAGTTGACCAAGATAGCCGTCACACAGTAGTCACAGTCATTTCGGACGAAGTCAGTTGACCAAGATAGCCGTCACACAGTAGTCACAGTCAGTTGGGGGAAGTCAGTTGAACGAGATAGCCGTCACACAGTAGTCACAGTCAGTTGAGAGAAAGTCAGTTGAACGGGATAGCCGTCACACAGTAGTCACAGTCAGTTGAGAGGAAGTCATTTGACCAAGATAGCCGTCACACAGTAGTCACAGTCAGTTGGGAGGAAGTCAGTTGAACGAGATAGCCGTCACACAGTAGTCACAGTCAGTTGAGAGGAAGTCATTTGACCAAGATAGCCGTCACACAGTAGTCACAGTCAGTTGGGAGGAAGTCAGTTGAACGAGATAGCCGTCACACAGTAGTCACAGTCCGTTGGGGGAAGTCAGTTGAACGAGATAGCCGTCACACAGTAGTCACAGTCAGTTGGGGGAAGTCAGTTGAACGAGATAGCCGTCACACAGTAGTCACAGTCAGTTGGGAGGATGTCAGTTGAACGAGATAGCCATCACACAGTAGTCACAGTCAGTTGGGAGGATGTCAGTTGAACGAGATAGCCGTCACACAGTAGTCACAGTCAGTTGGGAGGAAGTCAGTTGAACGAGATAGCCGTCACACAGTAGTCACAGTCAGTTGGGAGGATGTCAGTTGAACGAGATAGCCGTCACACAGTAGTCACAGTCAGTTGGGAGGATGTCAGTTGAACGAGATAGCCGTCTAACAGTAGTCACAGTCAGTTGAACGAGTTAACCGTCGCACAGTAGTCAAAGTACATTAGAAGGAAGTAAATTGAATGAGATAGCCGTAACACAGTAGTCACAGCCAGTTGGGAGAGGGTCAGTTGAACGAGATAGTCGTCACACAGTAGTCACAGTCAGTTGGGAGGATGTCAGTTGAACGAGATAGCCGTCACACAGTAGTCACAGTCAGTTGGGAGGATGTCAGTTGAACGAGATAGCCGTCTAACAGTAGTCACAGTCAGTTGAACGAGTTAACTGTCACACAGTAGTCAAAGTACATTAGGAGGAAGTATGTTGAATGAGATAGCCGTAACACAGTAGTCACAGCCAGTTGCGAGAGGGTCAGTTGAACGAGATAGTCGTCACACAGTAGTCACAGTCAGTTGGGATGAAGTCAGTTGACCAAGATAGCCGTCACACAGTAGTCAAAGTCATTTCGGACAAAGTCAGTTGACCAAGATAGCCGTCACACAGTAGTCACAGTCAGTTGGGGGAAGTCAGTTGAACGAGATAGCCGTCACACAGTAGTCACAGTCAGTTGGGAGGAAGTCATTTGACCAAGATAGCCGTCACACAGTAGTCACAGTCAGTTGGGAGGAAGTCAGTTGAACGAGATAGCCGTCACACAGTAGTCACAGTCATTTCGGACGAAGTCATTTGACCAAGATAGCCGTAACACAATAGTCACAGTCATTTCGGATGAAGTCAGTTGACCAAGATAGCCGTCACACAGTAGTCACAGTCAGTTGAGAGGAAGTCATTTGACCAAGATAGCCGTAACACAGTAGTCACAGTCATTTCGGACGAAGTCAGTTGACCATGATAGCCATAACACAGTAGTCACAGTCATTTCGGATGAAGTCAGTTGACCAAGATAGCCGTCACACAGTAGTCACAGTCAGTTGAGAGGAAGTCATTTGACCAAGATAGCCGTAACACAGTAGTCACAGTCATTTCGGACGAAGTCAGTTGACCAAGATAGCCGTCACACAGTAGTCAAAGTCATTTCGGATAAAGTCAGTTGACCAAGATAGCCGTCACACAGTAGTCACAGTCAGTTGGGGGAAGTCAGTTGAACGAGATAGCCGTCACACAGTAGTCACAGTCAGTTGGGAGGAAGTCAGTTGAACGAGATAGCCGTCACACAGTAGTCACAGTCCGTTGGGGGAAGTCAGTTGAACGAGATAGCCGTCACACAGTAGTCACAGTCAGTTGGGGGAAGTCAGTTGAACGAGATAGCCGTCACACAGTAGTCACAGTCAGTTGGGAGGATGTCAGTTGAACGAGATAGCCATCACACAGTAGTCACAGTCAGTTGGGAGGATGTCAGTTGAACGAGATAGCCGTCACACAGTAGTCACAGTCAGTTGGGAGGAAGTCAGTTGAACGAGATAGCCGTCACACAGTAGTCACAGTCAGTTGGGAGGATGTCAGTTGAACGAGATAGCCGTCACACAGTAGTCACAGTCAGTTGGGAGGATGTCAGTTGAACGAGATAGCCGTCACACAGTAGTCACAGTCAGTTGAACGAGTTAACCGTCGCACAGTAGTCAAAGTACATTAGAAGGAAGTAAATTGAATGAGATAGCCGTAACACAGTAGTCAGAGCCAGTTGGGAGAGGGTCAGTTGAACGAGATAGTCGTCACACAGTAGTCACAGTCAGTTGGGAGGATGTCAGTTGAACGAGATAGCCGTCACACAGTAGTCACAGTCAGTTGGGAGGATGTCAGTTGAACGAGATAGCCGTCTAACAGTAGTCACAGTCAGTTGAACGAGTTAACTGTCACACAGTAGTCAAAGTACATTAGGAGGAAGTATGTTGAATGAGATAGCCGTAACACAGTAGTCACAGCCAGTTGCGAGAGGGTCAGTTGAACGAGATAGTCGTCACACAGTAGTCACAGTCAGTTGGGATGAAGTCAGTTGACCAAGATAGCCGTCACACAGTAGTCAAAGTCATTTCGGACGAAGTCAGTTGACCAAGATAGCCGTCACACAGTAGTCACAGTCAGTTGGGAGGAAGTCATTTGACCAAGATAGCCGTCACACAGTAGTCACAGTCAGTTGGGAGGAAGTCAGTTGAACGAGATAGCCGTCACACAGTAGTCACAGTCATTTCGGACGAAGTCATTTGACCAAGATAGCCGTAACACAATAGTCACAGTCATTTCGGATGAAGTCAGTTGACCAAGATAGCCGTCACACAGTAGTCACAGTCAGTTGAGAGGAAGTCATTTGACCAAGATAGCCGTAACACAGTAGTCACAGTCATTTCGGACGAAGTCATTTGACCAAGATAGCCATAACACAGTAGTCACAGTCATTTCGGATGAAGTCAGTTGACCAAGATAGCCATCACACAGTAGTCACAGTCAGTTGAGAGGAAGTCATTTGACCAAGATAGCCGTAACACAGTAGTCACAGTCATTTCGGACGAAGTCAGTTGACCAAGATAGCCGTCACACAGTAGTCAAAGTCATTTCGGATAAAGTCAGTTGACCAAGATAGCCGTCACACAGTAGTCACAGTCAGTTGGGGGAAGTCAGTTGAACGAGATAGCCGTCACACAGTAGTCACAGTCAGTTGGGAGGAAGTCAGTTGAACGAGAAAGCTGTCACACAGTAGTCACAGTCAGTTGGGAGAAAGTCAGTTGAACGAGATAGCCGTCACACAGTAGTCACAGTCAGTTGGGAGAAAGTCAGTTGAACGAGATAGCCATCACACAGTAGTCATTGCCAGTTGGGAGGAAGTCAGTTGAATTAGAAAGCCGTCACACAGTAGTCACAGTCAGTTGGGGGAAGTCAGTTGAACGAGATAGCCGTCACACAGTAGTCACAGTCAGTTGGGAGAAAGTCAGTTGAACAAGATAGCCGTCTCACTGTAGTCACAGTCAGTTGAGAGGAAGTCATTTGACCAAGATAGCCGTAACACAGTAGTCACAGTCATTTCGGACGAAGTCAGTTGACCAAGATAGCCGTCACACAGTAGTCACAGTCATTTCGGACGAAGTCATTTGACCAAGATAGCCATAACACAGTAGTCACAGTCATTTCGGATGAAGTCAGTTGACCAAGATAGCCATCACACAGTAGTCACAGTCAGTTGAGAGGAAGTCATTTGACCAAGATAGCCGTAACACAGTAGTCACAGTCATTTCGGACGAAGTCAGTTGACCAAGATAGCCGTCACACAGTAGTCAAAGTCATTTCGGACGAAGTCAGTTGACCAAGATAGCCGTCACACAGTAGTCACAGTCAGTTGGGGGAAGTCAGTTGAACGAGATAGCCATCACACAGTAGTCACAGTCAGTTGGGAGGAAGTCATTTGACCAAGATAGCCGTCACACAGTAGTCACAGTCAGTTGGGAGAAAGTCAGTTGAACGAGATAGCCATCACACAGTAGTCATTGCCAGTTGGGAGGAAGTCAGTTGAATTAGAAAGCCGTCACACAGTAGTCACAGTCAGTTGGGGGAAGTCAGTTGAACGAGATAGCCGTCACACAGTAGTCACAGTCAGTTGGGAGAAAGTCAGTTGAACAAGATAGCCGTCTCACTGTAGTCACAGTCAGTTGAGAGGAAGTCATTTGACCAAGATAGCCGTAACACAGTAGTAACAGTCATTTCGGACGAAGTCAGTTGACCAAGATAGCCGTCACACAGTAGTCACAGTCATTTCGAACGAAGTCATTTGACCAAGATAGCCATAACACAGTAGTCACAGTCATTTCGGATGAAGTCAGTTGACCAAGATAGCCGTCACACAGTAGTCACAGTCAGTTGAGAGGAAGTCATTTGACCAAGATAGCCGTAACACAGTAGTCACAGTCATTTCGGACGAAGTCAGTTGACCAAGATAGCCGTCACACAGTAGTCAAAGTCATTTCGGACGAAGTCAGTTGACCAAGATAGCCGTCACACAGTAGTCACAGTCAGTTGGGGGAAGTCAGTTGAACGAGATAGCCGTCACACAGTAGTCACAGTCAGTTGGGAGGAAGTCATTTGACCAAGATAGCCGTCACACAGTAGTCACAGTCAGTTGGGAGGAAGTCAGTTTAACGAGATAGCCGTCACACAGTAGTCGCAGTAATTTCGGACGAAGTCATTTGACCAAGATAGCCGTAACACAGTAGTCACAGTCATTTCGGATGAAGTCAGTTGACCAAGATAGCCGTCACACAGTAGTCACAGTCAGTTGAGAGGAAGTCATTTGACCAAGATAGCCGTAACACAGTAGTCACAGTCATTTCGGACGAAGTCAGTTGACCAAGATAGCCGTAACACAGTAGTCACAGTCATTTCAGATGAAGTCAGTTGACCAAGATAGCCGTCACACAGTAGTCACAGTCAGTTGAGAGGAAGTCATTTGACCAAGATAGCCGTAACACAGTAGTCACAGTCATTTCGGACGAAGTCAGTTGACCAAGATAGCCGTCACACAGTAGTCACAGTCATTTCGGACGAAGTCAGTTGACCAAGAAAGCCGTCACACAGTAGTCACAGTCAGTTGGGGGAAGTCAGTTGAACGAGATAGCCGTCACACAGTAGTCACAGTCAGTTGAGAGAAAGTCAGTTGAACGAGATAGCCGTCACACAGTAGTCACAGTCAGTTGAGAGGAAGTCATTTGACCAAGATAGCCGTCACACAGTAGTCACAGTCAGTTGGGAGGTAGTCAGTTGAACGAGATAGCCGTCACACAGTAGTCACAGTCCGTTGGGGGAAGTCAGTTGAACGAGATAGCCGTCACACAGTAGTCACAGTCAGTTGGGAGAAGTCAGTTGAACGAGATAGCCGTCACACAGTAGTCACAGTCAGTTGGGAGGATGTCAGTTGAACGAGATAGCCATCACACAGTAGTCACAGTCAGTTGGGAGGATGTCAGTTGAACGAGATAGCCGTCACACAGTAGTCCCAGTCAGTTGGGAGGAAGTCAGTTGAACGAGATAGCCGTCACACAGTAGTCACAGTCAGTTGGGAGGATGTCAGTTGAACGAGATAGCCGTCACACAGTAGTCACAGTCAGTTGGGAGGATGTCAGTTGAACGAGATAGCCGTCACACAGTAGTCACAGTCAGTTGAACGAGTTAACCATCGCACAGTAGTCAAAGTACATTAGAAGGAAGTAAATTGAATGAGATAGCCGTAACACAGTAGTCACAGCCAGTTGGGAGAGGGTCAGTTGAACGAGATTGTCGTCACACAGTAGTCACAGTCAGTTGGGAGGATGTCAGTTGAACGAGATAGCCGTCACACAGTAGTCACAGTCAGTTGGGAAGGTGTCAGTTGAACGAGATAGCCGTCTAACAGTAGTCACAGTCAGTTGAACGAGTTAACCGTCACACAGTAGTCAAAGTACATTAGGAGGAAGTATGTTGAATGAGATAGCCGTAACACAGTAGTCACAGCCAGTTGCGAGAGGGTCAGTTGAACGAGATAGTCGTCACACAGTAGTCACAGTCAGTTGGGATGAAGTCAGTTGAACGAGATAGTCGTCACACAGTAGTCACAGTCAGTTGGGATGAAGTCAGTTGAACGAGATAGTCGTCACACAGTAGTCACAGTCAGTTGGGAGGAAGTCAGTTGAACGAGATAGCCATCACACAGTAGTCGCAGTCATTTCGGACGAAGTCAGTTGACCAAGATAGGTGTCACACAGTAGTCACAGTCAGTTGGGAGGAAGTCAGTTGAACGAGAAAGCTGTCACACAGTAGTCACAGTCAGTTGGGAGAAAGTCAGTTGAACGAGATAGCCGTCACACAGTAGTCACAGTCAGTTGGGAGAAAGTCAGTTGAACGAGATAGCCATCACACAGTAGTCATTGCCAGTTGGGAGGAAGTCAGTTGAATTAGAAAGCCGTCACACAGTAGTCACAGTCAGTTGGGGGAAGTCAGTTGAACGAGATAGCCGTCACACAGTAGTCACAGTCAGTTGGGAGAAAGTCAGTTGAACAAGATAGCCGTCTCACTGTAGTCACAGTCAGTTGAGAGGAAGTCATTTGACCAAGATAGCCGTAACACAGTAGTCACAGTCATTTCGGACGAAGTCAGTTGACCAAGATAGCCGTCACACAGTAGTCACAGTCATTTCGGACGAAGTCATTTGACGAAGATAGCCATAACACAGTAGTCACAGTCATTTCGGACGAAGTCAGTTGACCAAGATAGCCGTCACACAGTAGTCACAGTCATTTCGGACG
Organism: Saccoglossus kowalevskii; assembly: GCF_978046115.1. Lineage (NCBI taxonomy): Eukaryota > Metazoa > Hemichordata > Enteropneusta > Harrimaniidae > Saccoglossus > Saccoglossus kowalevskii. The sequence continues at coordinate 3,852,867 of NC_140654.1, forward strand.
AAGTCATTTGACCAAGATAGCCGTCACACAGTAGTCACAGTCAGTTGAGAGGAAGTCATTTGACCAAGATAGCCGTAACACAGTAGTCACAGTCATTTCGGACGAAGTCAGTTGACCAAGATAGCCGTCACACAGTAGTCAAAGTCATTTCGGACGAAGTCAGTTGACCAAGATAGCCGTCACACAGTAGTCACAGTCAGTTAGGGGAAGTCAGTTGAACGAGATAACCGTCACACAGTAGTCACAGTCAGTTGGGAGGAAGTCATTTGACCAAGATAGCCGTCACACAGTAGTCACAGTCAGTTGGGAGGAAGTCAGTTGAACGAGATAGCCGTCACACAGTAGTCACAGTCATTTCGGACGAAGTCATTTGACCAAGATAGCCGTAACACAGTAGTCACAGTCATTTCGGATGAAGTCAGTTGACCAAGATAGCCGTCACACAGTAGTCACAGTCAGTTGAGAGGAAGTCATTTGACCAAGATAGCCATAACACAGTAGTCACAGTCATTTCGGACGAAGTCAGTTGACCAAGATAGCCGTCACACAGTAGTCACAGTCATTTCGGACGAAGTCAGTTGACCAAGATAGCCGTCACACAGTAGTCACAGTCAGTTGGGGGAAGTCAGTTGAACGAGATAGCCGTCACACAGTAGTCACAGTCAGTTGAGAGAAAGTCAGTTGAACGAGATAGCCGTCACACAGTAGTCACAGTCAGTTGAGAGGAAGTCATTTGACCAAGATAGCCGTCACACAGTAGTCACAGTCAGTTGGGAGGAAGTCAGTTGAACGAGATAGCCGTCACACAGTAGTCACAGTCAGTTGAGAGGAAGTCATTTGACCAAGATAGCCGTCACACAGTAGTCACAGTCAGTTGGGAGGAAGTCAGTTGAACGAGATAGCCGTCACACAGTAGTCACAGTCCGTTGGGGGAAGTCAGTTGAACGAGATAGCCGTCACACAGTAGTCACAGTCAGTTGGGGGAAGTCAGTTGAACGAGATAGCCGTCACACAGTAGTCACAGTCAGTTGGGAGGATGTCAGTTGAACGAGATAGCCATCACACAGTAGTCACAGTCAGTTGGGAGGATGTCAGTTGAACGAGATAGCCGTCACACAGTAGTCACAGTCAGTTGGGAGGAAGTCAGTTGAACGAGATAGCCGTCACACAGTAGTCACAGTCAGTTGGGAGGATGTCAGTTGAACGAGATAGCCGTCACACAGTAGTCACAGTCAGTTGGGAGGATGTCAGTTGAACGAGATAGCCGTCACACAGTAGTCACAGTCAGTTGAACGAGTTAACCGTCGCACAGTAGTCAAAGTACATTAGAAGGAAGTAAATTGAATGAGATAGCCGTAACACAGTAGTCACAGCCAGTTGGGAGAGGGTCAGTTGAACGAGATAGTCGTCACACAGTAGTCACAGTCAGTTGGGAGGATGTCAGTTGAACGAGATAGCCGTCACACAGTAGTCACAGTCCGTTGGGGGAAGTCAGTTGAACGAGATAGCCGTCACACAGTAGTCACAGTCAGTTGGGAGGAAGTCAGTTGAACGAGATCACAGTCAGCTGGCGCACACGTGATAATAAAATAAATACGTATTGTAATTTACCAAAGACTATAAGCTTTGTTTTATAAATCATCGTAACTAGATCAAAAAATACTACAAGAAAATCATTGGTACAGAAGACGACAGTAGTAGAAATATAATTATACACCGTCAGACACACTCTGGGATGATGTATCAAGGTCTAAAGTAACCGTTTTATAATTTTTTGAAAAAATAAATGTATAATACAGCCCGTAACGCCGCGATAATCAACCAACATAACAAGAAAGTGATATCAGACGATAACCTGTTTTTAAATGACCTAGTACTTAAAATCGATATCTAATAGAGCTTCGCTTATGTATATACTAAATTATGCTAATAAGTGACGTGAAGCGCACTTACATTACAGCTGCTATTGGTTTTCGAGATCGGCAGAAATATTGCGATTTTTAGCAATGGTTATTAAATAAACTTTCAATGGTCATTACTATGAGTTATTATTATTATTACACCAATTGTAATTCAGTCTGAATAAAACCGTCAGACGACATTCGCTGCACACTGTTCGTGCACAAAAAGCTTGATGACGTTTGTCGTGCATGACGCCACATTTAGTGTAAAACAAAAGTTAGTAATTGTTCACACTATCACTACTGTGTATGATATATGCAATAATGACGCTTAGTACATCACATCCCAAATGAAGGACAGTATAAGATCGCAACGTGGGGGGGGGGGTGAAATGAAATTTGCATTTTTAATGTTGCAATATTGTCCCAGTTTTTGGAAGCAGAGCATGGAGAATAAAAGCCAATCTTCTATTGTATATAGTTTTTCAACGAATGTTTTCATCATTTTCTTCAGGAATGCGGTTCCTATTCATTACTCTTCTCTCAGTCAGTACTGAATTACGTAGTGGTTCATTGTAATTTCTTGTCTCGGGATTGTCTTTGTTATCACCATTGATTTCTACTGCATCATCTCCGCCTTCATTTAATGCATTTGATTCAATGGCAGCGCCATCACGTTCGGGCCTTGTAGCCCAAATGTATTCCCTAACATCATCACATGCTTCATAATTACCGACTTTGTGGCACATATCTGCAAGTTCACGTAACGCGTCTAGTAGTGGTTTCTTTTTGTGCACCGCATTTGTGAAGTACAAGTCAAGAATTCTACCCGTTGGACCAGGACACGTGGCGTTCTTTTCCAAGTACGATATATATCTTGGCAATAATCCCATCTCACTTGCCACAAATCGCCAATCACACGGACTTACCACATCCAAGTTTGCGCAGAGTTTCGTCCACAGGTTAGGGCTGACCTTGGTATCGTGTGGATGCCAGTTTGGATTCTTTTCCACAAACAAGTCATTAATATCCATGCTCGCAAACGTAGCTGCTCCATTTGTTTTTTTGGGCGTCTGAAAAAAACATAGATTGTAGATTTCAATGTGAAACAACAACTGAGTGTACCGTGAAACAACGTAGTATAATGACATAAGATCTTAGATGGAAACAATTATTAAAATCAAGTGTATACCTCGTCTGTATCCTTTAAGAGCAGCAATTCTATTTTTTTTTCATGTTGTGACTTTTCCAAAGTCATAATGACCGTGCAGAAGAAAGTTGAAGGTGTATCGCCTTGACCTCCTGTATCGGGGTTGTACATGTAAGTATAGTTAGCATGTATATCTTTACTTGACCCAAGAGCAGCCAGCTTGACATTAATATCCTGGGAACACGATCAGATACACAAAGATCAGATACACAATCACACTATTTACATACATTACAGAAATTTGAATATCCTGCATTAACTGGGTTACCCGAATACGAAATATCCCCATTATAAGAATATCAATTAGTTTAGAAAGAAGAATTTGTTTGTAGGATTACAATTATACAGTTACCTTACTACCCAAGTGCTTCCATCCTTCCAATAAATCCACCACCTTGAGTGAAAAATATGTATCTTCTGCATTCACATGTACAGGCTGCCATTCCTGCCATGTACTCGTCTCATCACACTCCTAAAATTATACAATGTCAATAAGAGTCGGGTCAATGGCAACAAAAATTTTACGCTAGCATATTGATGGAAATATATTATGTTTAAAAAGTATATCAGTTGCTATATATTTCTGAATACAGTCGTCAGGGTATCTACATTCAGGATTAATCTTAACATGTATCAATGTATGCTTAGTAGTGTAGTTATTAACTTATGCATTCTGTGTACTACATGTCATGAAATCAAAGTGTATACTCCCCAATATTCTCTATATAGTTCCGGATATAGAACAATAGAAACAAGGCGATATTCACCTCTGTATTACGCCATCCTCCAACCTTTACTTGAATGAAGTTATCTCTTTTGAACTCCCCTTTAACAGCAATGAAGACACGCTGCTCAGCAGAAGCACCTTCCCTTGCTTCACCTTCTGCTGCGTAACCAGTGAAATGATTCAAAAACAGAAACACATGTGTTTCATTCACAAATAGTACTTCTTCTGACAGTTCTGTCCAAGTACCACCAACAGATTTGTTGACAGCATTAAAGTTCCAGGCCTCTTCATCCACTGCAGCATGGGGAAACGACAACACGACTTCATTCTTGAATGTGGCTCCATCTGGACCACAATGGACAACTGGAGTCAGTACAACCTTATTGGCATGTATTGCTCCACAAGTATATTCTTTGGTATAACAGTAGACGTGCTGACTTGTTCCTTTCTCGATTGCACCAGGGGGTATGAACAGAACTACATCATTCTGGGGCAACTTCAAATAACCACCAACATCATCGAACATACTACCTACAAAATTATCCTTTGAGAAAACTTCTCCAACACGTGTGATGCTGGATTGAAATTGTGATATTATGGATGATATTACATCATCGGCATCAGGTACCTACAATAAAGTACGATTTAAATGTAATGTCAGTATATAATGAACGTATATTTAATATATTTATTAATATAACAGGGAACACTATGTGTGATAAAGGGACCAGGGAATAGTTACACACACTCACACACTTAAATATAATGTCTGTTACTCAATATGGTTCTCTAAAGCTTGGATATAGAAAATAACAGAAAAAAAATGTTGAATTTTGAAATAGAGCAACACATGCGTTGTGGAATACGGAAAAAAGAGCCCTTTAACGAGTTTATGACGTAGACATATCTCATAAATATTAATGGCAGTGACATTATTAATAGAAAACATTTAGTATGAAACGCCGGTATCACGTACATCCGTTCTTGACCCCCACTCTGTCTATTGTGGTTATTTGAAGACTGTAAACGCTTTCTATCATTCCATGCTGGTCACCAAATTTAACAACTTACACGTAAATCTAAATGAGCTACGGCAAACTTTAATAGGTTTTGATTGTATACAGCGCCACTAGTGGCTGTTCCCGGCTACATGGGTCAAGCAACCCTGTGTTGCTTTGCAGGGCATTGACAACTCCTCCTTTTGTGACTCCTATTTAAAATACATGCCATATACGTTTACCCATATATTCGAGATGTCAATATAAGTATAGACTTCAATCATTGTGTATAGTAAACATTAAATGGGAGAGAGTAACATAGTTTAATAATCTTTAGAATTTGAGTGATCGCAAACTTACAATAATTTGTAACTAAAAAGTATACAACCCTTTCGCGATTCGTGATAACGTCAGACGACTGCCCAAATGATCACAAAATCACCACTGTAAAGCCTGTGGTTTTGTCTAGTTATTTCAAATATTTCAAAAGCGGGTGTTACATATGTTTGCCAGCTTCAATTGGGCGATACCATTTTGGTTTTCTAAATAGAACATATGCAATAATGTTATAAGAAATAAGATCTTCATCGTACACACACTGAATTTCGCACACTGAATTTCATTCTCTTATAAAATATTATACTATAAAATACAATAAAATGATGTATTCAACTCACTAAGGTCAAATTTGCCTTAGGTAATCTTGCTTTTATAAACTTGACTGTTTTCATCTTCCTCTCTAAGACTTCTTCGATGTTATATATGTTCAAGCATCTTTCCTGTGAAATGTCTATACCTTTCCAGCCAACATCTCCATAACTTGCTGTAAGGATCTTTAAATGTGGTTTATTGAGTCTGTATGATAGATTGTACACTGAGGAGCAAATTATATTGATCTGTCAATATTCACATATTGACATCATTTATATTCAATGCTTGATACATATGAATCATAGTGAACGAGTAACATATCTTGATAAATTAAAGAATAGAGTTTTGGAATAGAGAACATACCTGATCTAAGTTTCGTCTCACAGTCACCCATGTCTCCGAGGATAAACACAACATTGTCGGAAACTTGTGCTACATCAGCCATATCGGCAAATGTCATCGAGCTTTTGGTTGTTGCAACACGATAACCTTCTTTGGTTAAATCAATATCCAGATCAGTCATGAAAACTTCTTCTTCTTTGACAGCCACCAAAGCAATGTCATACTTTTCTGTCAACAAACAATATGTGATGATAATGTGTGCATGCATACAATGTGTTATAGCCAAATTAGCACCTGTTATTAGATATGACATGGCCACATGCATGATGAACGTATTCAAGGAACGGGTGATGTAGTGGCACAAGTTGTGCTTCAATGTCACGTGTCTCACACTATTTGACACATCTGCTCATACACATACTATTACTGTTTCTAAAGATTTGTGATAAAAGTTGTATATAGTAATAGTGTGGAATATAGAGTAATTGGAATGATATACTGGCTAATCAACTTTTTTTGCGTTTACTAATAACCTGCTAAAACATAGAACTATAAATATTGAATTTGTTTTAAATGATGTGTAATTAGTTATTGTAAATTTACCTTTCAGTTTGCTGGAAGGTAATTTACCAAGGAGTTCATACATTAATCCACTGTAGCTACCATCATCGTTCAAAGATACAATTCGCTCCAACCTATTTAGGCTGTTCGTAACATGCTTGCTACTTCTTAAAATGTCTCTAATATTTACGTGTTGAGCCAGTTTCCAGAGTAAAAGACACACCGCATTCTTGTATGCAGTTCCTGACGTGTGTGCTTTCTCTATGATATCAACGATACGTGTAAGACCAAGCTCCCAAAATATAATCGACCGTTTATTGTCATCACATGCCATCATGTTAAGACACATTATGATATCTAACAGTAGAAATTGATGCCGGTCAAACATGGATCTTTCTTTGTGGGCCAGATGGTAATCGAGTTGATCGACTGCCATCCTCAATGCTTCCTTCAACTTCATTGTGTGGAAGGCCGTCACGTTCTGTTGTAGTGTCTTCGCCCGACTCAGAACACATACGGTTATAAATTGCAATTGTAAATCTGTGCAGTGCAACCATTTCTCCAGAATATAGAGGAGTGTTGGGCCTAAAGAGACGTGTGCTGAATAATTGAAGAAAAAGCACAGAAGTGTTGATGCTAGGAAGTGTATCACCTAGATAAAGAGTACAAATAACACAATTAGTTTCTTGTTGGCATTATCAATAAAACATTAAAGTAGCATAACTACCGTTCACTGCAATTTAAGTGTCAATTCATTCGCTAATTACATGTTAACTATATCGTCAAGTATATTTAATCTTATGATTTACCATATTGTTCTTTGACAGTTGAAGATTTTTATCATTCTCTGATCGGAGTATGTCTTCAACAAAAGTGTAGAAGTCGCTATCGTCTAATAGTGTCAAACAGAATGCCTTATTAATCGATGAAAAACACTGCACTGCTTCCAACACGCTCACAAGTTTTGAATCTAGTACCTCCGCCTCACATATGATTTGGTTTCGAATTCTACCCTTGACTGATGACCATAGATTTTGCGCAAGCTTCTCGACACCACACATATCTAACACGGTTTCCCAAAGAGTCTTTCGGTCATCTTTAGTACTGCAGTGTGGCCACCACACATTAACTACGGCTTCAAGGTTTTTTCGTTCTAGCAACGCATCAATTAGTAGGTCAGCAGTGATATTACTCTCTACTGGCCAACTGTTATTTCTCCTCCATATGCAGGATATTATCGCCCAGCATATCGACAACTCATTTGGTAGGATGTGCATTGAATCATCAATTAGATGTAACGCTATCTGTGTAATTATGGTGTCGTAACTAAGTATGACGTCACCGTCTACTCTGGTAACAATACTTAGTAATGCACATAAACAATTCTGCACCAACAATCTGTCAATGTCCTAAAACATACAAATAAGGTGAGGTCATTATTTATATAACTGTCAATACGTAATGAGATTAGTTCGTGTGCACGTAGTTGATCATACCTCCCAGATCGACCATGACTGCATTATCATACATCTTTAATAAATTCAAGTGTGATAACAAATTCAATTGAAATAAGAATTTGAACCATTGTTGATTTGCAATGTACAGGTAGGTTATATATATAGGTGATATCAATGTGATGATTTAAATTAATTAATACTGGATATGTGATGATCGCACAATAAACTTACAACATGTTACTCAAAATTATGTCATCACATATACATTATTAAACTAATTTGCATTATCACAGTTATTAAACACAAAACATGGTGATATTTACCAATATGGAGGTGCGGTAACATTAAGTAATGTAGTCAGATTCCCCACAAATCAGAACATGAAGGCATGATAATAAAAGCTTGGTTTCTTATTTTAATGAAATCTTTGTTATGAGACTTAACATTACTCAAAATAGCAGTAAAACACTGTCTGTGGGTAGGTGGGGTAACTTACTATTTCATGGACTGTATTCAATAATTACTTTAAGATAAAATATTGTTCGAACCAAATCAAATGGTCATGTAAACAGGTTTATGAAATACTCACCGAAGATGGATATTGGTCAATGATACTCTTTTCCTTCAAAATAATCACCAACATATCCAAAAATGTGCGCACTGATGACGGGTGCGTACAGTCGATAGATGCGTCAATCACCATAACCATATCTACCAGTTCTCGCGATACTTGCCTCTCGTTAAACAACATTTCGAAATGACGACGTACATGATTTAGCGTGTTGGTCTCTCTTACATAATTAGTCAGACAAGACCTATCCGAATCAGTATCGAAAAATCTTAAATATTCCGTAATTACTGAATGAAATATTTCAAACTCATTATTTGGCAAAAGGTTTGGGACACTTGTTATTTTGTGATTTTGGTTAAGAAATATGAAAACAATAATTGCCCAAGAAATAACCTTATAATTTTTCATCTTTGGTATCACGGATGCAAATTTGGTTACTACATCCAGAAACATACTATTACTAAATTCTTCAACAAACCCTCCTCGGACAAGAAAGGCTACAATAGCGAACACTTTCTCCAGGAAGAAACGTCTTTTCTGCAAAAGACAAATGAGTAATTAATAAAAAAAAAACAAGAATAAAACGGTATAATAACTTGTAATATAAAATATGCTTAACTTACGGAATTGATGATATCGTCTTGCAATGTTGAACAGCTCAATAATAATTTCAGTATTTTCGGTAAGCCGTGATTAGATACTTCGTGACAAAATGTCGTGCTCATCAATAAACAGGGGAACATAGAATCGATAATAATTTCCCATTCCTTCGACCGGCTAAGGTCGGGTTGTCGGGAACACAGTTCACCAAGCTTGTCACATAGGAACTTCGCAATCCCCGTTTCAACTAACAAGTTGGCAAATAACTTGCCTTCAGAATCTACATCCAGTGTATTGGACACTGCCGCCACCGTCTCGATGTTCTCCAAGTGTGACGACCTCAGATGTACAGCTATATGTTTCGGTGGATTCATTTCCATGAAGTAAGCCAGAAGCATCAACGCCTTGCTTGATATTTCGATGACCTCAGACTCAACGAATTTGCTAACTTTTTCTATGAGGTCATCAATACCTGCTATGTACCGATCTCTGCGTTTGGATCGAGCAATGTTCAGAAGCACGTGTAAAGTTTTCTCCAAAGTATAGACGACCCTCTAAAAGAAATATCGTAAGATGAGATTTGGTTATATTTTCGAATGTTGAACTGGATGCACTTTTCATACATTGTACTACGTTTACCTTATTAAATGAAATGAAAATGAAGATACAAATAAAAATTCTGAAAAAAGAAATTACAAATGTTTTTGTACCTCCGATTTTGAGTGTCCAAAGCGCTGTATGTACGTCATCGATAAAATGGAAGTTAATGAGGCCACAATATTTGCTGCACATATAGTATCTATAAATGGAATCTGTCTTTCACTATATAAAGACAGGCCAAATAACGTAACACGTAATTGATCCCACAGCTCGTCATGTTGCTTTTTTACAAGCATGGAACACATTTTTTTATTTTCGACGCTGTAATAAAAAGTAGTAAAGAGTAAAACAGTTAACAATAAAGATATGTATTTCATTTATATTATTTATTCGGCCATGTGGGCGGAGTTTGAAGCGATCAGAGTATCTCGTTACCCCAACGATGCGCGACTCGTTTAATTGCATTTAACTACTACGAACTTACATTAAATTGAGGTTATTAGCAAGAACTTCGCCAATCTCTTCGTTTTTCGATGGTTCATACATCATCGTCTTTTGTCTTTGTGTCTCGAACCCATTTGTCAACAATTTGTGGTTTGGTTTTCTGCGTAGATCTACAGAGAAGTGGACCTTCCCAGCCAATACGCGAATTTCATCAATAGGTGACATCGTGTAATGATTCGTAGCTTCTTTAATCAAGTCGTTTGTTTCTAACACAGGCTGTAAATGTGGTAGACAATTCAAAATAGTCTGCAGTATGTTTATCACAATCTCCTTGTACATCTATAATAAAGGTTGCATGGGTTATTTATCGGCAAAAAAGCTAGTTTTACCAAAAGCATGAATAAAAACAGAAAACAAATTAAACATTATACAAAAATGGCCGTCGAGATTTTGTTGAGAGCGAATAAGCACACAGTTATTTTCAATATAATGGTTACATTAGTGAAAAGAAATAGTCAAAAGGATCCTCAATCTCAAAGAATCGTCGGCGACCATTTGTGTCTACCGTATAATTATTATATTGCCATTACCATGTCTTTTTCATAAGCGTCCACAATATCTTCTGAATTCAACATATATTGTGTGACTTGAAAAATATCTATAGAAAATAGCCCCGCGATTAGAATTTCACTGCCTTCACTCTGCCATGTTAGATGTTTCAGTATAAGAAATAAAGTCGAAATAACGTTCCAGTCTATGTTGCCTAGCCCAGGTTTTAGCATTTCGTAATACAATATGCCATTTATGATTTCACAAATGTCGGAGTCACTGAGATACTGCACAACATAGCCACGCAAGCCCGCTGGTTGATTGAATATCAATGTTGACAACTGTCGTATATGAATGATTGTACTAGTGTCAAGCATTTTCAAACTTTCAAGAATAGGAGCCACAGATTCTCTGAACGAACGCATTACAGTGTCGACCGTGGAAACTGTGTAAGTAGACAATCCTCCGTACTGCACGTCACATGTCAACAAAGGCCTACCGTATATAACACCTATTGAGAAACATAGATATTTATTATTTTATAGACTAGTTGCAGCAACATACTATGACAGAAAAAGAACATGTGTAGAGAGTAAACTTATTCTGAATATTGTAAGTAATAGATATCATATGATATTATATATTTTATTTTTTTATCACTGTCAATCAGGAAACTTATAATTCGCCTATATTACCGATACATACCCTTATTGTGATATGACATCGAATGTTGTTGACGAACATGACCTTTCGTTATTGACATTGAAGGAATCGTCACACGGCGCAACACCTCATGTTCTGCAAATGAACTTGGCCTCTGATTACCTAATAAATGAATAATATACATTGTTTGACACAAATCTGAAAATACACTGGGTTGGGACGTCTATACAATAATCGTTTTGTATCGATTGGGGTGGTGGATTGACGAACATCTCACCGACGGAGGACAGTATTGCATTAGCTAACTGAATACGTAATAGATGTATCATTCCGTGTTAAAATATTTCAGGTGTGATCCCAATAGAAGTAAACACGGAAATAATATTAAAATACGAAACTGAATACGATGAAAGCCTATGTCGATACAGCACTCAAATTTATCCGTAATTGGATTATTCACTAGTGTGATGGTGTTGTTTCGGGTTCTTTGTTGAACCATTCATCAGTCGGAAGAGTACTTGACCGAATCGTTCGATTTATTTAGTTTTTAGCATGTTCGACGTTATTACTTTCATTATACAATTTAGTTAAAATGGAAAGTAATTCTTCGTCGTTTGGTGTGTCGTTTTTCACGATGTTGTTGAGATTGTTTATTGCGCATTAAATATTTGATACGCATTCTCCTAGATAGCATAGACATGTATCTGAGCAAAGTGTGATAGGTTGGCTTAGGTGGGGTTGGTATAAATTTGAGTCCGTTGGCAAGGACCGCGGCGGTCACCTAAATACACATTAGGTAACTCATAAGTGACATTTGCATTGCCTAATCAATTGTATATGCTTTGGACTTTGGTGTTATAACAAGACATACTTGAAGTGAATTGGCTGTTAAACGTGTCACTCCGAGTTCATATAACCACCGCCTCTAAAATAGTTTTACTTTTAGCATGGCAATAACCATAAGTTATTTAAGCATATTAAATTGAATTAATAAAGTGTAATTAATAGTATACACCAACACGACACATATAATGATCTGTCATGTAATCAATCACACAAGCACCCGATACGCTTGCTCAAGACTGACTGACTGACTGACTGACTGACTGACTGACTCACGCACGCACGCACGCACTCACTGCAATAGTTCTGAGTGGAAAATGCAAGGAATTACATACCGCCTTCCGCCATTTCCTTGTTGCAAGATACGTTGTAAGCCGAAAGAAAGACAGACGTTGTACAGCTCACAGATAGAAGGACTATGTACTCAGCACTGTACCGCTAGCTAATATTTTACCTAATGTACTTGTTACAGCTCAATAAGTTAATATTTAACCCACTGTACTTGTTATAGCCCAATAAGTTACGGTTTAACCTCAGGTAGGTGTGGGATGACCTCCGACTATTATATCACTACACTGTAAATCTTGAAAGCACTCTGTATAAACTAAAAAATCGATATTTTCTATAAAAACAGTAGTGTTTTTTTAAGATTTTTAGAAAAGTGTTTTGGGAGTTATTAGAACACTTTTTGGTGAAGATTAAGCACATTGTGAGCACAAAAAATAGTTTTTTTTTCAAAATAAAACACTGAGTGTTTTCAGGGACATGTCACATTAAATAGTTTATTGATAGGACATTTATAGATTATTGCATCTAACGCTATGCAATCAGTATTAACAAAATTGAGTGAGAAGTCTGGGGACTCGTAAGTAAACATTATGGTATATATGCAAAGGTGCGGTAATTCAAAGCATGATTATATGGTCATGACATTATCTTCAGAAAATAGTTTTATGTCAAGTAGTCTTACCAACCTATAAGTATAACCAGAAATCGAGACACGCAGTGAATTAAATACCTCGGATGTGTTCGTTTTTAGTCACACTGGAAATGGTAAATCATTATTTACCGGCCTTCATCGAGCGTGGTAATAGTATTGTCACCACTGTTTAGTATGATAGAAGAGTAGGTGTTATACCTCAAAGCTCACGATGTCACTGCAAGACTGCAACAAAAATCTGCAACATATATCGGCAGAAATGAAGCCGAAGACATCAGAAATTTAAAGCTCCAAGCGCTTTCTATTGGTCGGTAAACTTTCTATCGCGCAAGCACGTGACATACATGATTTTGAAATGTGTATCTGGGTAGAGTAGGGTTGTAGCTGTGTCGTAATATGGTGGAGAGGAGGCAGTGAATTTACTGACTCTAAGGAAACCGAAAAACGCGATGGTAAATGCTGACCACATCATAAGTTGATCGATAGGGTGAAGTGAACGAGATGCACGGAGGGCGTTTTTCAGTTTCCGAAGTATTCCAATAGAAACAGGAAGTCGTTGGCGGGTAGCCACGCTGTGATATCGCTTGATTCCTTGTAAGGTGCGGTGTAGAGTGTTCCAGTTAGATATATCATTGACATGTCCTGCTTCGATGTGCATGTCGAGGGTGGCAGTCAGGTACAGTTGTGTGGTGTTGTAGACTATCCCAATCGATGCAAGATGTGTAACGAATAATGTCGCAGAGTGTTTAGTGATAGGTAGTCTCGGAATGTCATGCGCGAGACAAAACTTACAATTTCGAGACTGACCTGCAGCATATGTGCGCCGTGTCGTGACGGCCAGAGAGTGATGGGCGTAGTATGTGGATTTTTCTTTGAGGTTAGCTATGGCAACAGATGTTGGAGTTGGTTGATGTAGTCCCTTGTGTTGACTGGGTATTTTGTTGCTTGTGGTACCTATGAACAAAATCTCTGTAACTGCAAACGAGATAAAGTTATTATTAGTCACGGCAATGCTTTTATTAATTCCACTGATGTGGGTGACCATGAAATGGAAATTTACTTTGGCAGCTTTGAAGAAAACAGCTCGAACAAGAGCCATGATGAGAAGAAAACGCGAGGATCCTTTACGCCAAATGTTGACAATACTTTCATTGTCACAGTGAAATATAACCCTCTTTCCATGCCACAAACTCCCCAAAATTGAACAAGCGAGGAAGATTGGGAGGTCGGGCTTGGTGCTGGCTTAAATGGAGGACCATGACAGAGAGAACCACTCGCCATTAACAGTAGTTCGCGTTTCGTGCAACGATGTTATCAAGGACCATTTTTCAAAGTTTCGGTAATTTCACGTAACTTGTCGTCTGGCAAACGGAGTACCATTTTAGTGGTGTCTAATTCAATTACTAGGAATGTGAGTAATGTTGAAGGACCCTCAAGTTTATCCGGTGCAATGGGAACGCCGAGATCTTTACAAACAGATAACATTGTCTGTAAACTGGTATTGCAAATGTCAGAATTAGGTGGTCCTGCGATGAGGTAGTCGTCTAAGTAATGGAAACTGTTATTATTGTTAGATCGATTGCAAATGATCCAATTGATTGCCTCAGCAATCTGGTTGAAGAGAGAGAGTGCTGACCTAAGTTCAAATGGTGAAACATGATCGAAGAAATAGTATCCATTCCATTCATAACCAAGGAGATGCCAATCTTCAAGTCTGACAGGACAAAAGCGGAATGCGTGTTGTATGTCAACTTTAGCAAGCTGGGTACCGGATCCAAATTGATTAATCATGCTGACGGCATCGTCGACTGTCGAGTAATGGAGCGAGAAATCGTCTTTGCAAATGTTGTCATTGATGCTGTCAGAAATTGGTTGAGATAAGTCAATTAAAATTCGATGACCCCCATATTTCTTTGGTCGCAACCCCAAGGAGTTGACAATGAAGTTGGGAAAAGGAGGTTGAATAAATGGACCTATAAATGTCCTACACCAATTTCCTTAATGATGGAGTATGTAATGATTTGTGGATTCGTGTAGGCTGACTTTGCGTTTTTTGTTGAACGAGCATGTTGGCTTCCTGAAAAACCCAAGTCTGCACCTCTGGAAATGTCTAAAATAACGGACGCTGTGAATTGTTTATTATGATGATTATGAAGTTCGCGTTCATAAACCTCTTGATCGGGCGATGTCGTAGGAAAAAGGGAATTCACAAATTCAATAGGTTTTACCATTCCGGCGAAATGGCTGTGCTGTAGATTTGTTGAGTTGATTGTTCCACGAAAAAAACTGGTTACCTTGCTTTCGATGAAATTGTGCAACGTGATCTCTAGAATACCAAACGCTGCATTGATGTAGGCGGCCATTTTGACATGGGCCGGGCAGCGCCCTCTAAATTTCAGTGAAACCAATGATATAGGGGAACAAAACTGAGAACATACAAACTATTCAAAGTAAGTTATAATATGGAAAATTATTTGCAAAACATTTCAAATTTCAGCCTCAGGAAAATGCTTTCAAAATTCCGTCTGAGTGACCACAACTTAGAAATAGAATTAGATAGAAGAACAAGCCCAAAATAGAATTAGCAAATAGACACTGTAATAAATGTAACACTAAAGCATTAGGAGATGAAAAACATTTCCTGCTATTTTGTACTGGCTATATAGAACAAAGAAAAAGTGTGTGCAATAAATATTTACACAATGGATGTGAGTTCCATATTTAAAAAGATTATGGAGAATTATTTATAGCCTTAGCAAAATACTTAAAGGGCACCATTTTTAAAACCACAGAAAGTAATTAATTTATTTTTTCTTTTATTTTACTAACATTTTATTTTATCTCTTATGTATTGTATGTTTTTTATTTCTTTGTATTTATGTTCCTTACCATACAAAAAACCCTCTGAAGGTTTTTAGTAGTGTAATAAAGTTATTATTATTATTATTATTATTATTATTATTATTATTATTATTATTATTATTATTATTATTATTATTGTAATCCCTGCAAGTTCGGGCATGCGTGTGATACCATAATTGTTTTGATGAGTTTACGGCTGGTGTTGTGGTGTTGCCGGTGGTGATTGGCTGAAAGTGATTGCCGGCGCATTATACGCAAATAATAGTTGTGGTAATCCGCCGTATTTTGCGTGGCATTCAGTTTAAATAGTGTTCACTTATTGTAGGTTATAAAGCATAAGCCGACTATTGTTCTATTAATTAAAGCGAAACAGTATTTTATTATAATAGCTGTGTGGATGGTACTTCAGATTCATTATTTTTATTTGAGAACTATTTACTTGTGCCGGGAGCACTCCGCGGAGAAGACAAAAAGGCGAGATTGGTGACTCCATGCGGGAGAGTCATAGACGAAAATGCATTGCGAGGAGAGCTAAACATGGCCGCCTCCATGCTACGCTAACGTGTTGTGCGATTGATTGAACTTGTCTCGTAAATCATTGAACTGACGTCCTGTTCTTTGTTAATCACAAGCAACCTATTCTCGCCTAACAACCGATTGCTGTTTCCGATGTCTGTCACTAAGTATGTGCGATCGGCTCTGTATTCGACTAGCTGTTGCGACTGTTTTGGAGTACATGTGGTGTCTACCGGGCACGAACACCTTTGTAAATATTGAGTATAGCTTTCTGTATATATTTTGCTTTAATTTTCCAGCGGATTACTGCTATCTTGGTTCATTTTTAGTTTCACTTTTGGGTGGTGAGCGGCGAGCAAGATGGCCGCCGCTCAAAACATGCCACGTCATTCAACTACAAGTGCGTTGACATGCAACCATGCTGTCAAATGTGAGAATCTGGAAAGGGTTCCATTACAAACGTACGTAGAAATTATAGCGGAGGAGGTCGGTCCAGAAAACATCATTGCTGCTTCAAGGATGAACTGGTCAGTTGTCATTTTCTTGTCCTGTGTTTAACTGGCTGACCAACTCACAACATCGGGGATTACTGTGGGGGGTCAATTTATTGCCGTGGAACCCTTGTCCGCCCCTCAACTAAACTTATTTTGTCCAATGTTCCCCCTTTTTTACTAAATCATTTTTTGTTGAGATCGCTGTCAGGTTATGGACGTGTTGTGAGTACAATACGTACGATCCCTCTTGGATGTAAAAATCCAGCACTCAAACACGTTCAGTCATTTAGAAGGCAGGTTCACGTTTACACCAATAATGTTACAATCAGCGGTGTAATCCCAATTTGAGGGGCACACGTACAACATATATGTTTTTACGGATGAAATGGTATGTTTTAATTGCAGTATAAAAGTTCACACCTGCAGAAACTGCCCAGGTGTACACAATAACGTAAACCAAATTAACAATGTCCCCGAACCTGATAGTGAGAATACAAACAACAATACAGATCAAAATACTCGTAATTAAAATGAACAAGAAAACAGTGTTGCAAATAATAATATATCATCCGAAATGCCTCCAAGTGTCAACAATGTTATAGAATATGATGATATAACCGAAGAATGTAGTGATAAAAACGATATTACTCAAACGAATTCTGAAAAAAACGAAAGCGTCAAAAAAGGTGGAATTCATCCTAACAAAAGACAAAAGGTATGCATGTTGCACTCCAATGAATCGCCTACTATTTCCTCTGTTGAAGAGAAGGTACGAACTCCTCCTTCATCCCTGTTTACGCGACTGCTTTATTTAACAAAAACACAACAAGAAGCAAGTACAATTGCGCATGTGCGAAATACATTGATCCGGGTATTTGCTTATCATGAATATTCATATTTGAAATATAAATGCTTAACATGCATTACTATGACATCTCCCCTTTTTAGTTGGATGATAAGTTCATACAGTCTGGACTTCGAGTCAATTGTTGAATTTATGTATAGATTCGATAAATGTTGATGATAATGTTATAGCTGTATAATAACTTTGATCACTTGTATGTGACATTCTGAAATGTTGAGTATGTTATATGATACTTGTCTATTGTAACAATCAACTGAAATAATAACAAACACATCTATAAATTTAACTCAATTAATAAACACTAAATGGAGAACAAGTAGACTATTGTCTCCACACATCAAGCCCAGAGATTATTTTGCTCTTCCACAGTGACTTGATGTTCATCTAATTAGGCTATCAAATATTCTATTCATTACTGAATCTTGCTGGCTTCTTTACAAGTCTTCCGGATGCTGTTCTATATTCTTGCTTAGCAGTTGATGGTGGTGGTGCCGTGGACAACTGCTTGGTTGGCGATATGTCTGGTGTTTCTGAGTTGGTGTCGTCTTGGTATGGCACATTGATTTCAGGTGGTGGTTCCATTGTTTTCATAAGGTCACGACGATTTTGACGATGTCTGTCCATTTGGCGTAGACACAACATATGAACGTGGTGTATTAGCTCTTTCAACTACTAATGCAGGTTCCCAATTCCTTCCGACTTTCATTCTGACTGTGTCACCTGTATTTATGTTTGGTAGTGGCTTTGCACTTTTGTCATATAATTTTTTTGCAATGCTTGTCTATCTTTCAGCATTTCAGGTACTTGTGGTATCACCTTTGGTTGTAGGAGGCGGTGTGATGTTGGTATCTTGGTTCTCAGTCGTCTATTCATCATGAGCTGAGCTGGAGAATAATCCACACCAGAAATTGGCGTTGTTCTGTATTCTTGTAGTGCTAAGTATGGATCATTACCAGTATCCATTGCTTTCTTTAGTAATGCGTTTACTGTTCCAACTGTTTTTTCTGCCATGCCATTGGATTGAGGGTATCGTGGACTGGACGTTGTGTGTTTGAATCCCCAGTCATTTGCAAATTTCCGAAATTTGTAGCTTGCATACTGTGGTCCATTGTCAGACACTACTTCTTCTGGAGTACCGTATTTAGCAAAGCTTGATTTCAGCTGCGTTATGATTTCTCAGACACAGTACTGTCATTTAATAACTGTACCTCTACCCATTTTGAGTCATAGTCTACAGTTGTAAGGTAGTCTTTACCATTTAATGTAAACAAATCAGTTCCTACCTTCTGCCATGGTCTTTCTGGGACTTCATAGGGTATCAAGGTTCCTTTTGATTCTTTGGTCGATACTTCAGACATGTACTACATTTTGACACCATGTCAGTTATCGCAGAAGACATTCCTGACCAAAATATTACATCTCTGGCTCGTTTGCGAGTCTTCTCGGCTCCCATATGACTTTCATGTAGTTTCTTGAGTGTGTCACTTCTTAGTTCACAAGGGATTATCAATTTCTCACCTTTAAAAATTAGTCCATCGGCCTCACTTATCTCGTCTCTACAATTCCAGTATTCTGCTATGTTGTATGGAATGTCCTGCTTACTATTAGGCCAACCATTCCTGTTTCTTTAAGTGTCTGTAGTGACTTGTCATTCTTTGTTGCTTTCTGATACCTTTGACGTTGTTCAGGTGTCAAGGACAAGCTTTGTGTCACAATGTGAACTTGGGTTTCTATCTCCAAGTCGTCATTTGCATCACATTTGTTGAGATATGCCCTGGATAGCGTATCTGGTATGTACATATATTTGCCTGGTTTATAGTACACGTTGTATTGGTACTTCTGTAATCTCAGCTTAAATCTCTGAATTCTTGGTGGGGCATTGCCAATTGGTTTCTTTAATATAGCTTCTAGTGGCTTATGATCACTTTCTATGTCAATTTCTTTCCCGTATATGTACTGATGGAATTTTTCACATCCAAATACAACTGCAAGTGCCTCTTTTTCGATCTGTGCATAATTCTGTTGTGTAGTTGTCATTGCTCTGGATGCATAGGCAATTGGGTGACCATCTTCTATTATTACTGCACCAAATCCTCTCTATGATGCATCAGCAGATATTGTAACAGGTTTAGTAACATCATTGTACTTTAACACCGGTTCACTAGTCAGTATTCTCTTTATTTCATCTAGAGCTTTGTCTTGATCATGTCTCCAGTGCCATTCAGTTTTTTTCTCAAGTAGAACACGTATTAGCTTAGTAATTGTAGACATGTTTTGTATGTATTTGTTGAGGTAAGTCACCATTCCAAGCAGTCTCATGACTCCTTGTCTGTCTTCTGGTTTTGGCATGTTTATTATCGCCTCATATCATATCATGACGCGCATATCATGCTTCTCATCATCTTTGGCATTGATCAATATGTCATCGAAAATGACATCAACACCATCTATACCCTCAAATGCTTGTTGCATTTTTTCTGGAATACTTCATTTGCTGAGTTTAATCCAAAGGGTTTCGTCCTCCTGGTCAGATTTACTGGCTTTCATAAAAATGTCGAACCTTTGTTTCCATCTTCGCCAATTCTCTGCCAAATTTTCTTCCAGGATTAGCGGCTCGGGAGGCTTGAACTTTTCCATTTTGTTGTGGAAATCGGGTTTATTCTGACACCATGTTTACGCAACTGCTTTATTTAACAACAACACGACAAGAAGCAAGTACAATTGCGCATGTGCGAAATACAATGATCCGGGTGTTTGCTTATCATGAATATTCATATAAATATAAATGCTTAACATGCATTACTATGACAATCCCCTCCCACTTCTTATGCTCAGGCGGTGGCTAACCACCCCCGTCCTCTTTCCACCTCTGCGGGCGCTGATACAGATACAGCGCCGCCACATGTTTTTGCTAACGTTATTGTGGACAAGCCTTGTGTACCAGCCATTTCCTCTATTGAGGACAGTTTTCCTCCGTCACAGGACCTTTTCTTCACGCCCCAGGCCCTCCTACGTTCAGTTTCAAACAGCCACCTCTGTTTTCAGCTACATCAGACGATAATCACACTGAGTCAAACAGCAATGATGACCTTGAGTCGGTTGCGTCGGACATCTCGAAGTTGTCAGGCTTTTCCGAGATGTAAAATATGTCAAATACAACAGATTCTGGACAACACATAACTGATGACGCTATTAAAAAATTTCTGAAATCTACTATGCACTCAAAGACACTTATTGATAATTGCTATGATTTTTGTCCTAATTTAAACACACTTTCAAAACAACTTACACATTATCGCTCAACACATCATCTCACTACGTCACAGAAAGCCCGAATATTAAAACTTGTGAATAAAATAAAGAAACACGTACGTCGAACTGGCCGTGCCAGTGTTTAACTGACTATTGGGTGTGTATTTCTTATTATCTGAAATGAAGATCAGTTTCCCCTGGTTATTACTTTGTACTTCGCTTATATCCATGGCGTCATCCATATCTGCTGTAACCCTCAACATGAGCGGGGGCCGCGATTCACTTAAAAGGTATCAAGTTTTTGAGTACTTGAAAAGGGAATTTCACTGTAACGTATATCTGCTTCAGGAAACGCACACTCTAAGACATGAGGAACATAGCTGGCGTGTAGTATGGCGTGTAGTATGGCGTGGGAAGTGTGCATTTTCGCACGGTACATCTAACTGCGGCGGCGTATCCACCCTTTTTGCTCCAAATTCTATTGTTGAGATTTTAAATGTTAATAGTGTAATACCCGGTCACATATTACACACACGTGTTAAACTTGACAACAAACGACTGCACATCATTAATGTATATGCACCTGCCACAGCTATGGAGGGCCTCCAATGCTTTGAATCATTAAAGCGATACATGAATACATTGAGCAATGACCCTGTGGTGATAGGGGGAGATTTCAACTGTACAATTTCACCTGGTATTGACCGTAATGGGGGCGTTGAACCACATCCTCGTACGGCCTCTATTCTTGAGAATATTTTACGGCGTTTTAAGTTGGTAGACGCATGGCGGCAAAAGTATGGTAACACTAGTCATTTCACATGGGGGAGAGGGAATACACTTGTCAGACTGGACCGGTTTTACACCAGTAAACACATGATCAACAGCATTCGTAAAATATCCATCCATAACTCAGCAGCGGCATTTTCAGATCATTCTGCAGTGTGTATTGAATTACTACAGAAGCAGCTTAACTGTAATCCTGTATGGTGCATGAATTGTGATGTGCTCGATGATGAGGATTATGTTAATCTAATCACTGAGTTCTGGGGTAACTGGCGAGCGCAACGTATGACTTATAATACAATCCAACAGTGGTGGGATATTGGAAAGCACAAAATCAAATTACTAACGCAACAGTACTCTCAGTACAAGCACTCAAAACATAAGCAACTTAAACGGGAAACTGAAAATCACATTAAATATATGCAAAGTCAAATTAATAGAGACAATACACTTAATCAGACATGTACTGAAAAAATAGAACTTACTCATGCAACTGATACGTACTGAATCGAGGGGTGCTGCTTTACGTTCGCGCAGCCAACACCGTAATGAAAGCGACATTTTTAACTCCTTTTTCTTTAATCTTGAAAAACAAAAAGGTAAAAGAAAAACAATATCACAGATCCAGCGCCCGAATGGTAGCCTCACTGATTGTCCACGGGAAATCTGTGAAATTGTAAATACATTTTACAAAAACTTGTATACCCAGCAAAGTATTGATAACGAGGCTCAAGATAACATTTTGAAAGATTTGCCCCAGGTCAGCAACAGCGACCGGGCTGACCTTGACACTGAAATTGCATTTGAAGAGCTAACCAACACTGTTAAAGTGCTCCCAAGAGGGCGCACTCCAGGCATAGACGGGCTGCCTAATGAATTTTATAAAACAATGTGGCCAGTGTTAGGAAGAGATATTTTTGATGTCATCAGCCAGTCAATAAGTGATGGTAACTTTCCATTGTCTTGTACTCGTGCTGTAATCACGTTGCTTCCCAAAAAGGGGGACACCACTAATGTAAAAAATTGGCGCCCAGTAAGCTTGCTTTGCAGTGATTACAAGATCTACACTAAATGCCTGTCACTGCGCCTGCGCAATGTCATTGATAGTGTCGTCCATCTGGATCAGACTTGCTGCGTACCTAACCGCCATATCCATGACAATATACACCTGCTTCGTGACAGTATTGATTTTGCAAATTCTACTAATTCTCCGCTTGGTATTGTAGCAATTGATCAAGAGAAAGCTTTTGATAGAGTGCATCATGATTATCTTAAAAAAATGTTGTCAGCTTTGGGTTTTGGGGAACGTTTTATTTCTTATATAAATTTGATTTACAACTACCCTCAGTCCTTAATCCGTATTAATGATACACTCACGGCACCCATTGTTCTGTCAAGGGGTATCAGGCAGGGGTGTGCACTGTCTGCCCAGCTTTATGTGTTGGCCATTGAACCTCTACTGGATAAAATTCGCAAGAGCGATATGCAGGGGATTAAAATCCCTAATGCCAATAGCTATAATACTAAATTGACAGCTTACTGCGATGATTTAGAATGCTTTATAACACGAAATGAGGATTTTAATGAACTTGCTAAATGGATTAATACTTACGAACGTGCTACAAATGCTCGTATCAACATAGAAAAATCGAAAGGATTGGGGGCGTGGCGTAATCGTGTGGACTCACCATTGCAAATTAAATGGAATAATTCTGGCCTTAAACTGTTGGGGGTATACCTTGGGAATGACGAGGCATTTGTTAACAAAAACTGGACTGAGATCGTTCAAAAGATCGAATCTAAACTTGATCACTGGTCTCACTTTGCCCAAGGTATGTTATATAGAGGGCGCACCATCGTTATTAATCATATTCTTGCATCCCAACTTACATATTGCCTTAACAGTCTTTCCACTCCTCACGGTACTGTCGAATACATCCAAAGTCTAATGAATGATTTTTTCTGGCAGGGGCGACTTACATATTGCCTTAACAGTCTTTCCCCTCCTCACGGTACTGTCGAATACATCCAAAGTCTAATGAATGATTTTTTCTGGCAGGGGCGCCATTGGCTACCTGCAGACGTTCTCTACCTTCCTTTGGAGAGGGGTGGGCAGAATATTGTTCACATTGATTCGCGTATCTTCGCAATGCGAATTCAATATCTACAGCGCTACCTCTACTCTGACTGTGAACATCCCTGTTTTAAATTCACTAACTACCACTTTAGCAAAGTTGGTAATCTTGGGTACACTAAACAACTGCTTGTAACCAACATAACTACATCTCTTGAGTCTTTGCCCCTATACTATAGTGAAACTCTTCACTTTTGGCAAGCTTGGATAAACATCACAGGGACATGATCGACAACGAAAATAAATGTATTCAGTGAACCGATCTTTAATAATTAACCAAGATCCGTTTTTTTTGATCAGTTTGTGGAGGCAGGCATTACCAAAGTGGTTGATCTTATCGAGGGACATACTAAAGCCTGGCGTGTAGGTCGGGATTACTCAGATATAATTAATATACACTCACAACGGATATTAAACACTAAATTAAAAACCATTCATGATGCACTACCCCCATCGTTAATGACTAAAATCAACTCTCTTCTCACCGTTGAACAACCACTTGTTTATGACCGATCAAATTACATCTTTGATCTCTATTTTTCGGATCAGCTGATGTTGCCATTATACAAGTTGGAAAAGGGGGTTATTTACAAATATATCATTAACGTTCGCTTTGCTTCTGAGCATCCAGAGCGCGTGGACAGTCCATGGATGGATATTCTTGATGTTCCAATTCAGACTACGATCCGCCTGTTACCAAGCTTAATGGTGACCTACAATGGCGTGTTATGCACGGTGCATATACCACAGCGGGGTTCCTCTTTAATGCTGGACTACCGACTAGCAGAGCGTGCCCGTTATGTGAAGAAATGGATTCCTTGTAGCATATCTTTTTTGACTGCCACGGTATATCTGACCTTCTGATCCGTTTCAAAAATATAACTGTTAAGCTAACCCACGCTCATAATGATATCCCTCCATGGTGGTTTGTTATGCTTCCTCCACCTAAATCATGTGCATTTACATTGAGTGAGGCACAGTGTCTATTTATTTTTACGGCGACGGGTGCAAAACGTGCAATCCACCTGTCAGGCCGCAAAAAACTTAAAAATGAAGGATGTTTCAACCCCTTACAAATTTTTATTGGGCTTATTCAGGCACGCCTCCGGATGGAATTCGACTTTTGTGAATTCAGTGGCAAACTACAAAAACTCGACAATGCATGGGCAGTAAACAAAGCACTGTGCTGCCGCGATGGTTGTAAACTACACTATTGTTTCTGAATCTGTCTCCATTCTATTGTCGGTGCTACCTGTTTTTGTTTGATTTCCTTGTGGCACTCTTGGGTCGGGTGGCGTCCTTTGAGAAGATACATGGGTGCTTTTGTACCTAGCGTCAAGTTTGCTTCGTGGGGTGGCCAGAGCCAAGCTCCACCGCACATCAAGTTAAGGTACTGTAGTACCATTGCTTCAAGTGAGCATCGAAGGAATGGCTAAAAAGCCACATAGATTTCAACAGTTAACCAACGCAATAAATGTCCTTGCCTATATTTTATAATAAAGTTCTGCCGTGTACAGTAGTATTTTTTAGTAAATGTTGTGTGTTTTATTTCTGCTGTGGGATTGGTAGGGGGATTCGTAACCGGTGTGACCGGCCTACCTGCAGGGTCCCATGGTTTAACGTGATAGTTTTGTTCTTCCTCTATTAGTTGTCAACTGTACTTGTCTCTAACTGTGACACAAAAATCACTACTACGTCGTTTAGAACACTAAAGTGAAGCGTCAGTGAGCCTTCTATAATCAGAACACTGATTGAACTCTCCCTGTATTATCCCACGATACTATTGTAATGAGTTATTACATTTATCTTGTATAATATTCAAGCTGATCAATACTGTGACCCTAGTCATTGATCGATTATTGGTTTGTTATCACTTTAGCTAATATCTTTGTAGTGCGTTACCATGGCTGTAGGCCTGGGCGATTAATACGGTTTAGCATTTATTGTAATTATATCACACTGCTAATTGCTGACCATTTGAACCGATTTTCGTAAATTACATAGGGTTTTGCTCCTCATATTTTGACGTATTATCATTTGTAATTGGTACTCGCAAAGTATCTCAATTTGTACTGATTTTATTCATGCTCCCTTAAAATTTTGAAATCTCGCATGGTCTAACATTGCTATTTCCTAGCGTTGACTATACCCAATTGTTAGTGCGCCCTCTATTATAATTGAGGAATCTTGTTATTCTCTGCCAGTGTATACTTGGGCAGTGCATTCGTTATTGTGTAAAATATAATACATTTGTTGAAGCGATATATATCACCCTGTGTCTCAGTTTGTCGTATGTTGTGAGGCTTGTGTGTGGCTGAGACCGACTGGGCATCTGGCGGACGTACCCCTGGTAAATTGTACCCATACTAGTCTATTTTGAGAGGAACTTATATTGTCGTTTAATTTTGACCTCTCTGTAAACTGGTAACACGAGCCAGGCCGCTGGTCCATGTGGAGGGATCAGAACGCTGTTTATTTTTGAAGAAATCTTTTTGTTGGTGACCATGTTTGCCGCAAGTGAAGCATTTCTGACAGATTAAGTGACCAGAGTTCTGAAAGCATTCGTAGTCAAGTTCGTTATTAACGTAACTCCAATTTATTTGGCCGTGAAATCTTGAGGCGTTCAGACGAAAAGCTCGATCATAGGCGATCCACGCAACTGGTTCGAATCGTTTTGCTTTTCTTGCGAAGAAGCGTTGATAGTTGAACAGAGGTACAGTTTGACCAGGAAAGCAGGAAGACACATACGCTGCATAACTCAAGAAACAATCAAGCCTTTTTCAAATTCGTCGATTGGTTTACGCTTTGGTTGGGTTGTAAGTGTCAAGCCTGAGTTGGGATAAATCTGATAAATCTATGAATTTACCGCGAATGGCGCGAGCATTGAGCGTTGATGAATCGACTTACGGCATTTGTAGGTGCATCCGAGGGACGTCTGCAGGAACTTCCAATAGTGTCGGTGGAGCAATGTTGCTGACTTGCCCTGTAGCGTGTGCTTGTTGTCCCAATAGCGTGGGTTGGACAGCTGGGTGGTTGTACTGTGCGTAAATGTGTTGTTGGTTTGAAGATTGTTGGTTTGCTGCAATGAGTTGCGGTTGAATGACTGGTTGGTTTGCTGCAATGAGTTGTGGTTGATCGTTCGGTTGGTTTGCTGCAATGAGTTGTGATTGAACGACTGGTTGGTTTGCTGCAATGAGTTGTGGTTGAACGACTGGTTGGTTTGCTGCAATGAGTTGTGGTTGAATGACAGGTTGGTTTGCTGCAATGAGTTGTGGTTGAATGACTGGTTGGTTTGCTGCAATGAGTTGTGGTTGAACGACTGGTTGGTTTGCTGCAATGAGTTGTGGTTGAATGACTGGTTGGTTTGCTGCAATGAGTTGTGGTTGAACGACTGGTTGGTTTGCTGAAATGAGTTGTGGTTGATTGAAATGATCATATGTTTGCTGAGTAGTTGGTTGCGTCAATGCGAATTAGTTGTCATGAATTTGTTTTTGTGTATCTGTTGACCGACTTAATTAGCTGATTATTAGCGAATTGCTGTGTTATGTCTGTCATCGTTTAGGCCTATTTGAAGTTTTGGACGGAACTTGGCTCAGTGATTTGGAACTAATTACCAGATAACCATCGCGATTCTGACAGTTGGTATCCATAGTTATTAATGTAGTGAATGATTAATCAAAAGATATGACGTATTCAGTACTTAGTGTGATTGGCTTTATGATTGAAGGTTACGCCCTAGAGTCTTTTTACTGTTTTGTAATTGGTTAGAGTTTTGAAACTGAATAAAGAGAGTTTTGAGTTGGTCTTGACGAGTACAACACGATAGACGCAGTCCTGGGCAGTCAAGAGTAGAGTCCTGGGGCGAGCCTTGAGAGAGTCCAGTCCTGGAGAGCCTTGGGGCGAGTGTTGACGCAGTCTAAGAGAGTCTTGGGTCAGCCTTGCGATAGTCTTGCGGATTTTTTCCCCAGGGCGCAGTGTCTTATAGAGTGCTCGATTGACCGACTAAGACGAGAGCTGAAACGTATTTCGTTGTGTGTGTCTTATTTGACTGTAAAGTATAAGTGACTTTCCCGATCCCGTACCTCAAGGGGACGAGATAGAGAGACGAGACGAGTTTCCCCCCTGACAAGTGTGGAGAACACAGAGGAAGAGAATTTACCCCTGACATAGTTATCAGCTTATTGTTGGCTCGTTGTGGAGGCTGGTGACAGCAAGACGATTTGTAGCGGACTAGTCATAGTGGCGGGGTTTGGTGTTGAATTTTTGTCGGCGAGTTGGTTACTAGTCTTCGTGGCTTCACGCTGTTTTTTCGAAGTAGGGGTGGTTGTTGGTCTTGAGAAAACCGTGCAGGAGTTTGCTTCCACGTTTCTTCTGTGCTGGCATGATGAATGAAGATGGTCAACTTTCAAAGTTTGTGAGGAAAAAAATCGTTTGACAGCAAGCAATGAAGCAAGTGTGATATGACTGAATAGAAGGTAATGGAACATTCTAGAAATTGGTAGAAAGTTCCAGACTCATTATGTATGCTGATGTAATGGTCTATTTATAGACAGTGTGGGTATATATAGAGGAGTTGTTCAGTACTGAGTTCAGATCGGAGATCTCGTTGAATTGTATTGGAGTTTAAGTACTAGTATCTAGTTATTGGAGTAGTGGAGTTTTACCGCGTTATTGTACTTGATGTTTGCAGAG
This sequence comes from Saccoglossus kowalevskii, assembly GCF_978046115.1. Lineage (NCBI taxonomy): Eukaryota > Metazoa > Hemichordata > Enteropneusta > Harrimaniidae > Saccoglossus > Saccoglossus kowalevskii. The sequence goes on from NC_140654.1 coordinate 3,881,525, forward strand.
TATAATAATACCAGTACCAGTTGAAACCCCATCTGTTGGCTCCGTGTTCGCATGATATCATCGCCGACAGGGAAGTCTTTCTGTTACTGTTGTCATTTTGGTATTTAAACCATCACACCTGTACTATACCAATTACGGTAATATTACGTTGCGTGTGACATGAGTGAATGCTTGGTCTAGTGGTTAAATAACCAAGATGCAGGGAATTGATTGGTTGGGGATGAGAGGATTATGGAATATACAAAATATGAATGGTTACCAAGAATGCAGATTATGGAATGTGTACTTAAACACAAAGCATGGCAATGAAACAAAGGACTGAATGTGTAATGCAGAAAGAGGATTACTATAAGTATGAGAGTGATAATTAAAACATAACATTGAACAAAAGACTGGCAATGGGGTGAGGCAGATGAACCCCATGGTCAGGTGTTAAGTATCAACTACGATTGTGAAAACATGATATGTAGGTAGTAGACAGGTGTGACAGTCGTCCCAGCAGTGTTAACCTAAGATTACTATGTAATTCGTCAATATATACGACATGTACACAAGTTCATAAAAGTAACTAAACTTTTCTTCGAAATTGTTTTACTTTGAAATACTCGACAAAACAAACACATATGCAACATATCAATCTAAAACACCCACTATGCATGTTTCTTTAGTGCTTATGTATACTATACTACAACACTTTTCTTCTAAACTGCTTTTATTTTGTAGCAATTTTTCAACCTAAAACATCCGACTATATAAGTGTTCATATACAGGGCACGTTTGTGTTCCGTCTACAGTATGCATCTTTGATAGACACAATACTTACAGGTCACCATGTAGGCAGACATACTGTGCATGTAGCGATAAAGTTATTTATTTTAATATTTTCAACAAAAACAGCAGATGGAAATAAACATGCAGGTTGTTATGATCCATCCTGGAGTTAGTAAGATGACGGATGGATGACGTAGTTCTAGACAGGCGTTAGTTCTCTGTGATTACCACACACCTGTGCAATTTTGCGTATAAATTAAAGGAGCTCCTCCAAGTTTTTAATACATTACTATTTAACTATTATGTAGAAATTTCATTATTACAATATGAAAACAAGTATTGAAAAATAATGTAGTTTGCTACTTAGTAATTAAGTACAGATGCTCATTCAAAACAGAATTATACTGTCGGGAGTATATTCATTAAAGAAGCAACAACTTGGACTGAATGATGTCTTTTATATGTTCTGAGGAAAGAAGGGAACTGGAAGTTATCTTAAACTGAAGGTATGATGTTATTGTTACCGTTATGAAACATGAGGAAGTGTAAGTGATAGAGCCAGCGTATGCAGTAGTGTACTGCTTTGTTATTTGCAGCGGTCTCTATTGATTTTATTAGGTGTGGGTTGTTACGATAACTGATTAAACTCACGTTTATGCATTTACAGGACAGGATATTTTATACTACTTAATGTCCTTGCCGACATCCCCCGGAGACATAATCTGAGTTACCAAATAAAATCATAGAAATGGTACACAGAATTTAACAGGAAATGCAGTTCAATTCGTGTTAATGGTGTGTGCTCACTTTACATGTGCCTTACATTATACATCGTTTGTTTCCACAACATTCCAACATTGGCTGCGCGACGACTGTAGCGCTTTATACAATTGCCAATAGTCACACCCAAATAGCACGCCCTCTATCGTAAGTTATATGCAAACAATGTAAACTTGTCAGTGATGTTAAGTAGATGGCTATTATAAATAAAAAACATATAATCTAAGACTGATCTTTGTGTTACACCTCATGGTATTTTATTACAGATGAATTACAATTGGATTAATGTAGAACGCTTCACAGAAGTGTAAATATTGTCTGCTTTTACATATTTGATATAGTATGCTGCAAGAATGAATAAAGTATTTAAAAATATGGTGGGAGTAAAATGATGAATAAAATGTCATATGGAAATAATAAATCTCAATACGCATAACGTTTTATAGGGTATTACTAGTATTTGATGTCTAGAGGTATTTTTTAGTATTTTTTTTAAACAAATGTTTTTTTATGTTCATAGTTTTTCTAACAAAATAATATGCTGACAGTGAACCAAAACGTTGAACACTGTTGACTAGTACTAAAAAGGATTAATTGTATACAGATTTTGACACGAAATATTGTCTTTGTTTTTTTTTCTTTGCATTGAATACGCGCTCATGTAATGAACCCACGACATTAACGGGAACAAATTTGTTAAGCTAAGAACGATGTCTGATATAAAATATGTTCATTTTATGAAGCAGTATTGAGATTTGTTGTGTCAAAGGCATTTGTACGACAATGACATTACAAAGAACATTGTTCGTTAACTGTTCGCAATGATTTTGTGAATGAAAATAACTTTTGCAATTTAAAGTGTGAGGGAAGTCAGCCTTGGATTACTTATCATTGACAATATGTGAGGGACGATGAAAATAATCTTGGCACTGTCAATAACCAGTGTTGGGTGAAGAATATAACCCTGTCCAATGTTATTTTGATTCGTGTTATATGAGAACCTCTTTCTCAGCTTATAGAGTATGGAGTGAAACTCAAACAAATATTATCCTGACTATAAATACAAACACAGTTACAAATTCACCATCCAATTACTTTAACAGTTCAAGTGTTTATCATCATCTGCTTGATTCAATGTATTTTTTCTTTGATTTGGCGTAGAAGTAACTAATTTATTCTTTGATATTCTCTTATTTTAAAGCTTTGATTTAACACATAACTATTGTCTATGATTTTATGTATTTACCCCATATTTCTGTGAGCTATCGTTATTTTATTCAGATTAGTAATTACTGTAGTTTTTCTTTACCTGCCGAATCCTCCAAATAAAATGCTGGATAGGAGCTTGTTAAATTTAATCCCGTTATTCACTAGAAATCCACCATACATTCGCGATAGCCGTGGACTTTAAGATTTTTGAGCGTAATAGAAAATTCCAGCCAATGTGAATACCGACGTTGATTACACGCAGATCATATCACAAACAGTAGTGACTTTTACTCCGTTTGACATTTTATTGGAATAAATACATCTAAAAAATTTAAATAATTTTATTGAACTTAGATTCCACTCATCCAAAAAACAAAACCAAAAAAGAAAAACATCCATATAAAGGTAATGAAAACGGGAAGTTGATTGGACCGTGTCGGGTCCTTCATTAGTATGCCCTACTTGTGAACTATATTAGTGCAGAGTACGAAGATTTGCGTTATTACAATTTTAAAAATTAAATTCAGGTAATAAATTATACGCTTGGATTAATTCACATCATTGGATACTCACACGAAGATAACGTGTTAGGTTTTACACTCACCCAGCATCTAATCCTCTATCTCGACGTAGCGCTCCTTGTATTCAGGTGTGTGCATGGTTGTTACTTGTGTTACTACTAGTATATTCCTGCAATATGTGGTATCGTCATAAGTGTATTAATACAATCATGGGATAACCGAGAATTATACGAATACGTGATTTGAAATGTCACCGAAACCTTTGTCTTCATTTCTATCCAAGAATTTAACCGTGCTCATTAGATTGCATTACAGTGAGTTATATGATTCAGTTTGACTTGTGACATAATTGTAATCTTTCATTACACATGGGTGACTTGAAATTGTATGTCATCACTGGTTGTCATAAATTCTTATCTCTGTATTTTTTCATACCATTATCGGATGTCCCGTTATTTGCATAAACCCTCTGTAGGCTAGTTGGAAATGAACACTGTCAAATCTGAAATGATAAATCAGAACTCGTATATACTTAATGGTTGTAAAGATACTTGGGGTTATGCTACTTTACCTGGGAAGTTTTATATCCGTAATCAAATACTCGAGTGTACTCATTAAAATAATATTTATGACAAAATAGCTAACTGTGAATTTTCAATTTGTTTGGATTGTCTACTATCGCACGCACCATTTTTGTCGATTTTTTTTTGAATCATTGTCAGTTTTTTATTTTTTGTTTGTTTGTTTGTTTGTTTGTGTGTGTGTGTGTGTTTGTGTGTGTGTGCGCGCGCGTGTGAGTGCGTGCGTGCGTGCGTGCGCGTGCTTATGTTTGTGTTTGTTTGTTTTTGAACTTGTTCGTCTTTCGTATAAATATCTACAGTTGATTATTTTCTCTTGTCCGGTGGATTTAAGATTGTATTTGTATAATACATTGTCACGCCATTTAATACGCTTAATATAATTCACATGCACTTTATATATATTTATATATATATTTAAACGCAGTACATGTAACATACGCGTAAATAGACAGAGACAAAATGGGCATAAGATGGTTCTAGTACATTACAGCTTGTTACTTGTTGCGAGGAAAGACTAAGTAAAAGGGGGGTGTTCTGCATTTACGCCGATTTACGAAACAGAAGACAGGCAACGACTAAAGCGTCGATGACACCAAGTGTACTGTATGCAGGAAAGAACGCCCTATACATTACGGGGAATATTTCGCAAAATCATAATTCGCATTGGTATTTTGTGTCAGGATTACCAGTTCTGATCAGTTGATGTTACATCCACAATCACGATAAACAGTTTATTTAGTTTTGGATGCAGGTATTTTAATGTCGCATATACAACTCTATTCCAACCAGTAAGATAGCTAGATTAAGATCAAGCATGTTATAATACGTAATATAACGAATAGATTTTCAATGCATTATTATTCGACTCGAGTGTTTATTTTTTGTTTAATTCAAAAATTATTTACAACAACAATAATGAATCCCCCATAGTGTCCTATAGAATGAGAAGAAGAAGAATCTACGATAATATCATATCTGAGGCGAAGTCGAACCCATTATTGCGTCTAGGCTCTTCAGCGGATCCAATATAACGTTGTGGGGATTTATTATGGATGTTATAAATCATTCTCATGATAAGTAAACAAATTTATTTAAATTTGTAAGATTATTGTTAAAATGAGTTCATTTGCGAATAATCTTGTGGTGATGAAAAGCTATGACACCATAAAAACCATGAATATTAATAGTGATCATTTATAATGATTAATAGTGCACAGTATGCCAGTATGAAAATATCAGTAAATAACGCCTGAAAGCACCCGCACGTCAGTGTGTGATAACAATGCTATCCCAATTATGTCCTGTGGAATCGTTTTATATTTCTCCGATAACCAAATCAGTGTATTTATGTATGATTTTGAGAGATAAACACATAATTCCATATTATAGCATCAACTCACTAGTAACTAAAATATCACTCAATATAGGGACTTCCACGAACATTAATGATATGCGATCATATAATCGGTTACTTTGACTCAAAGCACTGTGGGTATAAAAGTCTGACTGGCACAATTGACGAATCGAAATTGTTTGGATTAGAATAAAATTTCTATCATCACATAGGACTAAGTGAACATATATTTGTATTTTTGTAAGTATGTAATAAGAATATTAATATGCCGCTATTGTTATGGGTACATATTTCTTATATCAAATATTCTATCGTATCTATATAACAGTGTCGGATTATAATTGTTTGTTCAGAAAATTGTGTATAATTTCAGCTTCGTAATGTAAACATATTATAACACTCATTGATTTTTATGACCTTGGTCGTGAATCATTAAATCGAACAAACAATGCACTCTGCTAAATAGATACGGTAAACATTTATTATGATTGATGTTAATAACTATTCTTATTCTATCATTATGATACTATTCTCATAACTAGTAAATGGGACCAAGACAAATATACTGCTAGGCATTAGACAATGGCCACAGAGATGTTGATAGAAGCGAGAGTAACGTTACTTGTTATTGTCCGTCGAATAGTGTTCCATTGCCTCTTGGCATTGTGTCACTGTTTCCTTGCTCTGTAACCATGGTATTTGCGACAGTGAACACAGTGACGGAGAAGTCAGGGGGCTCATGACACTCATTTTCAATGATCCCGTCGGTCATCCATATCTAAGGTACAGCTACATGACATGTGAATTGAATTATGACTATATTTTGACATCAACATACAAATTAAATTCACGAAAAGCACAAAACCGAAAATATATGTTTTTATACAGATATATTTTATTGGTTTATTACACTACGTTCGATATGGTTATTTCAGGACCGAATCACATTGTTTCAGTATCTATATGCGAGACATGAGTTTAAATAACTTGATCCTTTAGGAGAAAACCGCATTTTGGATAACACGATTATTCTGAAATAAAACATATATTCTATTATTGGTATCAAATCAAACTTATCAAACAGTATCTGATCGTCGCACATATAGTTGGGTGGCATGACAATGTATATTTATGTCATACCACGTGTGCAGAAATGTACAATAATGATTGACTATATATTGTTGTGTGGTCACAGCCATATTTGTGAAAGTAAATAAGGCAATCTATACTAATCCATTATTTTATTTGGTAACGTAACGAGTCATCTACAATTCTAATGTGGTATTTGTCCGAGTTTAGTCACATGATCGAGATTGGATAAATCGCAAATGATGAACAAAACTTCCTATTTGTAAGGGCCGCTCACATTCTCTGTGCCATGACAATTCCTTAATTCAGTGAGGTCAGTGAAGTCTGAGACTTGAAGATAAAGCGTCTGTTGGTTTAAATATAATGAGATGCAATGTAGATAGCGAGCTTCGCTTTAATGAGCCCCCAAGAATTGTCCTTAGTCACGCTTAACACGTAAAAATACAGTGAAGTGTTAGTGACATAATTGCAGTTTTCCAAGGCACAGAAAGTAGGATGAGTGAATGGTGAATTTTAATAGCTTTTAAACAAGTACACCAACGCGCAGTAAATAACTGTTAAACAGGGCGCCTAAAACAATGCAAAGATGAAAAAATATGTATGCCAAATTCTGCCGACGTGTAAAATCTGGCAAACAAATTACCTAATACCATTCCACACAAACACACAGACGAGCATATTAATTGAACTAATGTATATTGTAAAACACGACTCAGATGCCCATGCAAGAAAGGATAAAATATATTGAATTTTTAATGATGTTACAACATACGTTTAATCTTGAAAACCTTTCTGAAGTCAATGCACTGTCTACAGTCACAGTGCGAACTTGAACTACCGCACCACATGGCTTCCGAGCAGCATGGCGCCGGTCCATACGGGTTACAAGCAGAGGGAAGTCCATTCTGAAGCGGATACAACACTCCGCATCGGTTATCGGTTCTCCATATTTTTCCTGAAAGTAGAAAAACATGATTTCTATACACCAAGTGATGATAGCTGTGTATTAACTACCATATAAAATAAATAAGTTGGAATAACGGACTAATTCAATGCAGTGTGAGCGAAATAGTTATTTAATAGCTAGTAACCCTTATCGGCGAACTATTGTTTTCATATTCAATTAAACATCATGTAATTATGGTAATTGCTCAATATTAAATTTTGATTCAGTTTTACATGAAATACAATTTATAAAAATTAAACACACAATTTTTAAATATTAATAAGAAGGTGGTTTGAACACTATAGTTTACTTGAACAATAGATGGTGATGTCCCAGTTATAATGTTTTTAGATATAAGTGTGAATGGTTTCTCATCATTATAAATGCACAATATAATATAATATTATAGCCGGTTTCCGGATTTCTTACGTTGACAGTTGATACAAATTCCCAGTCTTCAATTTTTAGTCTGATTTTCTATTTTGCCTTCGTAAACCAGCCATCAAAACATGCAGCGTGATGTCACGTCATTTCATACAAAATATGAATTTAAAACAGAATCATCATTTGCGCCTGTATACACACACAATTAAATTGTAATGATTTCACTTTCAAATAAGTAAAGAAAACCGCCTTTTATGTCGACTGCGCATTTATTGGCGCCGCGAGAACATTTGATGCTGGTTCCCGGCCTTGCATATGTGCGCTATGAAAACGAATTTAAGATGGAAAACATAATTACACTAGGTTATCAATCATTGTTTTACATCAGATTAAAATTGAAGAAAATTGCATTGAAATCCCTTGATGGCACAATCACAAAAGAGATGCATATCATATTAATTGTCACTTTACCTTAAAGATGAATCTATCAATCATAGCAGTGATGACATATAATCAACCAATACACAAATATAAAGTTATGACTTTTTGGCCATCGACGAGAACTCGTATAATTGACTATTTATTTTACCTAGATGTATTGTAAAGTTAAATGTGTTATATCCGGTTCAACGTATGATAATTGATGTAATATCATCAGTTTTAGCTATGACATCTATATTGGTTTTAGCTATGACATCAATATTGGTTTTAGCTATGACGTCTATATTGGTTTTAGCTATGACATCTACCATGTACTGCGGTTTCAGCTATTCCTATTGTTACATAAAATATTTGCTTGATGAATTAAGCACATTTTTTATATTATTTAGTTTGACGTTCATTCGTCGTATGGAATCCGTATTGAATTCGACATGGTGCAACGCCTTTATACTTTCAGATAATACTGTCCGTTATATACACATTATTCTGACCAAACACTAACTGGATGCGAAGTACATTTGATCCAATTTAGCACTATAACTCGGTATAACATGGAAAAGGTGACACGACAATCTTTTAGCAATAACGCAAATTTTGAGCTTAATCATGGTGTCAGATATGGGAAGCAAATCATCACATCTTAACACAAATTACTATCTCATCGGAGTTTGAAAATACATCATAATCCTACAGGGAACAATCCATCATGCTGTTGAAGATAATATAAGTAAGGACAACGGTGCCGTCACCTATTATACACTGAAGAATCATTTAGGTAAATAATAAATGGCTGAGCGTGTTGTTATCAATGCGATTGCTATCGTTGCACTTAGGTACTTCGCCAATCCTTATTTAATTTCATTTATTGATCATGCAGTCTACTAACCTTTAAGACTATACTATATATGTAGAAGCTTTACTGGACGAATAAGAACTATATCCAGTATAGACAAAAATGGTCATTTCGCAAATTTGAATGACTGGAAAGCAAACTAATAATTATTATTTCATATTCAAGAAACATGACAATACATAGTCTAAACGGTGACAGAAAGACGAATTTTTGTCATGTCATTAGGAAACATTAGAAATCAGTTGTTTTTTGAGAAATCCGAGTTTTCACTTTTCTTAAAACGAAATTTATAAAAAAAAATAACATTGTTTTGCAGACAATATTTATTGCAGCATCACCAACTAATCAACTATTTCAACCATACACAGATCTTTTGATGAGTATAATCTAAATAAGAATGTCAGTTTTTTATTATTTTTTATGAGGCTACAATGGTTATTTATAACTGTGTGAGAATGACGCTGACGTGTTTAACTAGGAAAACACATTGAATTGTATTGCCGCCATGTCTGTACTTGTCGTACGTTACGTAGTAAAGCTTATAATATCTTCTGATTTAACTTTGAAACAAACTTTTACGTTATGTTTTACGTTTTACACCACTCACGTACGTTATGTTTTATGTTTTACACCACTCACGTACGTTATGTTTTACGTTTTACACCACTCACGTACGTTATGTTTTACGTTTTACACCACTCACGTACATTATGTTTTATGTTTTACACCACTCACGTACGTTATGTTTTACGTTTTACACGACTCATGTACGTTATGTTTAACGTTTTACACCTCTCACGTACGTTATGTTTTACGTTTTACACCACGCACGTACGTTATGTTTTACACCACTCACGTACGTTATGTTTTACGTTTTACACCACTCACGTACGTTATGTTTAACGTTTTACACCTCTCACGTACGTTATGTTTTACGTTTTACACCACTCACGTACGTTATGTTTTACGTTTTACACCACTCACGTACGTTATGTTTTACGTTTTACACCACTCACGTACGTTATGTTTAACGTTTTACACCACTCACGTACGTTATGTTTTACGTTTTACACCACTCACGTACGTTATGTTTAACGTTTTACACCTCTCGCGTACGTTATGTTTTACGTTTTACACCACTCACGTACGTTATGTTTTAAGTTTTACACCACTCATGTACGTTATGTTTTACGTTTTACACCACTCACGTACGTTATGTTTTACGTTTTACACCACTCACGTACGTTATGTTTTACGTTTTACACCACTCACGTACGTTATGGAAAGTGGAACAGTAATAATTATTGCATCGTCGGCAAATATAGAACACTGTGACAAGCTTACGTTGTCATGCATGTATTCAACAAGATTAGTAGCGGTAGAACGACCTTTCATATAAACCCATATTCACTAGTATTGATAGTTTTCTTGACTGAGATGATTGTGTAGTGCTTTGTAGATGAACTTTTCAAACACAATACTGGACGACTCATTTATATAAATATACAAAACACTGCTTAGTACATCGTAGGACCGCATAAACTGTAGCATGTTTATAGCTCTTTAGAATTTTCACAAATACATGTATCAGTTACTTCTGTTTATTTTCTCCAACGACCTTCATATCAAATAAGCGGTTTCAACAACCTTTAATTAATCAAGTGTTAATTGACTACGTTAATTGTGCGTTGTCAATTTATCTTTTAAGCTGTAATAATTTCTTATTAATTAACTACTGGCCGGCAAGTTTATTTCTACACACTCATTTCTATATGTAGCATTTAATTGTCATCTCCGCCACGAGATGATGTTTTTCTAGGTTTAACAATACGATTTTCAAAATAACATATAGACATAACTTGTTATTGACATGGAAGTTTATATAATGTTGTAATGAGCGGAAATATTTTTTACATAATATAATAAACATAATAAACATAACTTAGCTCGGAACATAATTAAGAAAAACAACAACAGTTTTTCTAAAACCTTCCATTACTCCCACAGTCAATCCCTACACAAAACAACATTTCCCACAAATTTAACCTACCTTTATTTGACTTGCCCGATTTCGTCCTTTTGGCGTCCACAAATAACACCGTTACGGTTAGGAAAATAAGCGCCATACCAATAAGGTTGCGACCCATGATTTCTTAAGCCCTGTTCTAAGAGGTACACACTGCAGAGAAGACGTCGTTCTCCTGTAGCAACCTTTAGTCGACTTTTCAATTCAATGTCTCATTAGGCGAATTAGAAGTTCCCGGATGTATGTCCCTGGGTACTAAAGGCAGGTGTGGTATCCAAGCATGCAAACAATATGCATCACGTCCTTGGCGTAGCTACGTCAGTTAAACAAGTGAAAACGTGTGTTTTCTCTTGGCAAATGAAGCTATTAGTTCATTACATAGAGGTCATAGCCATAGAGGTAATGTGAATACTCGTTGTTTATTGGAACCAAATCACAATTATATTCAAGTACGTGATATTTAGTACTGGATTAAATGAAACATAACCTGTAAAGGTTTTCTACACACGTTACAAAGCTTTGAATGTGTTTTGAAATTGACAGCCTGGTGACAGTGCGGAAAGAGATGGTCTTGCGCCTGGCCTTACCTTAAATCCGCGTATTAATATACCTCCTGTAATTCAAAAACGTACAAGCTTAACAGTAAAGAAATTCCTATCTATGTTTCTCTACCTAGGAAATAAAGACCTGCCTAATGTTTCTTATAATTACATGGCAGTCTATAAGAACCTACTTGGAATATTTCAAAATTAATAAAATTCCATGATCTACAATCCCTTGTGTTTATAGCAAAGTAATTAGATTACGAGTACAGAAAAACCACGGATGAAATTATAAATAAAATGAAAGATACACTCCATGTGATTGCAGTTCCTAAAATACTATCAATATTGTTATTTTCCGTGCAATTACTTCGTGGCCAAGGCTTGCAACTCATATACATTGAAAAGAATACTCGTGGGTGATTGATGAGCCAATGAATCTCGTCAAAATTGAAAATTTAGAATGGAATTATGAGGATGTATAGCATTATATAAAAAAAACACAAATATTGATGATATCGCCATTGTATTAATGAAATGTATAATTTGACATTTGTAGTCTATATAAGGTAATTTCACTGGGCTGTCACTTGTCTGTCGTTCCAGGCGCTGACAATGCATATCCTACGCATGAAAATACATCTTTCTGTGCATCTATATATATAGAATCTTCTGAGATATACAAACCGACCCAAGATTACATGTCGATGCCTTTCTTCACGTTCTTCTAAACACAGTCAGTGTTTCGTCATTGATATCACGTGATCTGATACAACAATGACTTATGACACATTCTAGAACGGTTTTTAAAAGTCCAAGAACATGTGATGAGACAGAAGCGTATTCAGTGTTCTAGATACATGGCATTTCTTGTGAAATTAACTTCCACACGTCACAAACGTCAGGACGAAACCACGGAGATCTGTTATCCATCAAAATCGGATGGAATTTAGTCCCGCAATAACCCCATTCTCCACATTACGTGAATGATTTGGTCACGATCACCCAGCAAACAAGTTGTGAGAACTATAAAGGCATATTTTACCGCTTCTCTTGATAAAGTAAATTATACTGTTGTAAACAATTAGTAATATTCTGAGATGATTGAATTATTTACGTCAAGTATAAATTTGATCAATTATTAATTAAGAATTACAATTGTGAACTACTATTTCATATATATATATAATGTTTATCGACCCTAGATGCAGTTATTAAAGTCGTCCTCGAAAATGAACACATCTTGTTTTTCAAATAATTCATTTTCACATATTTCAACTAGATTAAAACCGGGAATATCTGCCACATCTGTCGTTTTGTCCAAATCTTCATCATAACTCATGACGATTATATCACAGAGAGTACATTAATCGGACATTTAACGGAGAGCGTTGATAACCTTAGAATAGTGTACCCCGTTACCCTTCTTTTAACAAAAGTAGGGCGAAAGTATTTTCATTATGTTTAAAAAACGATAGTTGAAACTAATTGAACCAACGATTTTGCATTTAACGTCGGTGTGTTTTAACGTCGTTCAGACATGATCGTGAATTTTATAACCATTTCTGATTGAATAAAGATGACTCATATATTCGTTTTTCATCTCTAAATGTAAAGGACATCGGCACATTTCTTATATCTGGTAAAATCCGGATTTCAACCAGTCTGGCATGCCACAATCTTAGAAATGCAATGAACATGTTTCATGTCACTACATCTCAGGTAATATCGCGGCGAAAGTCAGCTCTTTCAGAAAAAAACTATTTAAATTTGGTTAAAATTAACCCGGTGACAAACCTTGCTACATTTCACCATGACTATGATGATGCTTTTAACACTGTAATCAAAAGATACAAGGGCGTTTCTGATCCATTTCAAACAGTTGTCAACATGGGTCCCGTTCAACCACCACAGCACAAGGGCCGTATCCCTCAGTACTTGCACGACAAGTTAACAGAGTTGCAGCAAAAGTGTGATAAACTTGAAGGGCTCAGCGTTTTTGCTCACCCAGAAAATGTTCATGTAAACATGGAATATGTAAACCCTTCATTCTAAGTAAAAAGCCAGATGGTGAATTCTGCCTCGCCACCGCCTTTACAGACGTTGGCCGCTACAGCAAGCCACAACCTGCCCTCATGCAGACATGGACAGCACATTTCGCCAAATTTCTACCAGATTCCCTTTTTGCACAGGTCACAGTAATATTGTGGTATAGCAACCCCATTCAACTGTGTCTAAGTCTATGTCGTATCAGGGAGTAATTCTCTCTGAGGGGTTCTCCACACTTGTCAGGGGAATCTCGTCTCGTCTCTATATCTCGTCCCCTTGAGGTATGGGATCGGGAAAGTCACTTAAGCTTCACAGTCAAATAAGACACACACAACGAAATACATTTCAACTCTCGTCTTAGTCGGTCTGTGGAGCACTCTATAAGACACAGCGCCCTGGGGAAATATCCGCAAAACTATCGCAAAGCTGGCCCAAGACTCTCTTAGACTGCGTCAACACTCGCCCCAAGGCTCTCCAGGATTGCTCTAGACTCCGACTGCGTCTATCGTGGAGTACTCTTCAAGACCAACTCAAAACTCTCTTTATTCATTTTCAAAACTCTAACCAATTACAAAACAGTAAAAGACTCTAGGGCGTAACCTTCAATCATAAAGCCAATCACACTAAGCACTGAATACGTCATATCTTTTGATTAATTGTTCACTACATTAATAACTACGAATACCAACTGTCAGAATTAATCCGAATAGCTACGGTTATTTCGTAATTAGTTCCAAATCACTGAGCCAAGTTCCGTCCAAAACTTCAAATAGGCCTGAACGATGACAGACATAACACAGCAATTCGCTAATAATCAGCTAATTAAGTCGGTCAACAGATACGCAAAAACAAATTCATGACAGTGCGTTCAGCCACGGGAATGCCAGGGTCTTAGACAGCTTGGAAGAGATAGTGTGTTGCATATACTCGTTGATCTTCTTGAGGATGGTAACATCGCCGAACTGGCAGACGATCTGTAGTATGGTGCGAATACTTTTATAGGTGCATATAACGTCTTAGCATGAGTCCTACCAAGGTTTGCATCTTTTGTTGCCCACAGGAAGACAAACAATTGGACTAGAATTCCAAGATAAAACTCAATGGTCAGATGATCTTTGCGATTGTTTTTGTCTTGCCAAAGCGGCGTTATTATCGAATCGTACTTGCCACTTCTCAGATGCTCAGATAAAATATGGATTGTCACCGATGACACACGGTCCTGTCAAAATGCGCTGATGTAAGTCATACCCGTCTCTCTCATGGAACGTATCCATCTAAAAGATTAACATTGAGGACATTACCCCAATACGTTAACTATTTCCAAGATGACCCACTTGTAGTCAAGTGTATTTACCCATTGTCTTCACCACGCGAATGCATTGCAGTGCCTCCAGTTGTTAGATGGCTTTCTGACTGACTGACTTCCAAATGAAGCGATCATTCATTGTTAATTTTTGCACTAGACATGGACAAGGCAATTCAACACGTGTCCACCTCTTGTCACCAGCGTGCCTCACTTAACAAAGTACCTCACACCTCTGTTGAGCAATCAACTTCCGATACACCAGAGTCTGTTGGCAGTTTATTTGTCAAACGTGAATGAAAAATAAAATCTATAAAAAAATGACAGATTGAAGAATATTAGTTGTTTTTTTCAAATTTCACGCAAGCCTTACCTATATATTACCTATATCTGCAGGATAAATAAAGAAAACTATACAAATTGACTCCATTTATAAATAATTAATGGTTGGCCCGAACGCACAGTACAGTTGGAGGAGTGGCCTGTTCAGAATTGTTCAAGAACCAATCACAAGACTGGTTACGAACCAGTTGAGCAGGTCAACCGTTAATCATCGATTTGGTCAAGTGTAAGTAACCGATCTCCATTTTCTGCCAGGCATTCAATACTACTACCGTACTATTCTATGAATATCTTTCCATCGAGCTGACCACTAAACACGGAGATATTACGTGGTTCAACACGTGTGTTTAGCACTACAGGCTTCTTATTGTTGTACTAAAATTAAAGGTGGTTGCAGATATTGTCCTGAGCATGATGGAATATGGCTTTGACTGGTGATATAACGTGGGTGTTGGCTGACTCTGACATTGCTGTTGTGCATATCCTTAATGTACATTATATTGCACCGAAGTGGCAGTGGGTATGCTGCCTGTAGGCGGTGGAGCATATTGTTGGTATTGGACCATCCATTGTCAGCAAATCGTGTGGATGCTATTAAGCCATTTATTAGTAATGAAATATATTACAACAGTTGACCAGGTACAGACTCGAATAACGTTACAGTTGAACTTCATGCAAGTAGGACAACTGGCTTCACCTGTCCTATACGAGTTTTCATAGACCAATGTCTCTGCGTAAAAAACACTGACTTCACAAAATCAAGTTTACAACATGTGCCTCCACAATAAAATGTTTGTAAGAGTTAAATGCACGTTCATTACATAGTAGTCTGCACTGTGGCGAAAGTTATATCACGAGTTGGGTAATAGGTGACATTGATTCGAATAACTGGTACTAAACATGATTGAAGCAACATGAACAAACGCGTATTACGAGTGCATACAATTCAACGTCGTTGAGAGTAAGCGTTTGTCAACTTCAATAACACAATAGAACGTGCAACATGTAGCCGTGATAGCATCGATGAGAACAACCTGAGACATGCGCACTGCGTACACAATGAATATTATTTTAAAGTGCGATTATTAATAGAAACATGTATTATGAATCACACATGTTGGACCTTAACTCAACGATTTCTACCATACTTGACTGGTCATCTCTTTATACTATAAGTCTACTATCCTCGGGGCGGAGCTACACCACAAGACGTTCCACGTTGCTAAGACGCTTACCACTGTACCACATACCGGTGAAAATAGCTAAATTCAAGAAAACAGCACAAAAGTTGAAGTAATCCCGAACAACCAAATGTATATACGCTGCACACGCAGGGGTAATCTTGTTACATTGTTCAGAAAAGTCTCAACAACCATCACAAAGTACTGTTTTCTGGGAGTTTTCGACCTTTGTTTTCACCGTGATGGTTGCCAGGCGGTGAAAATGTCCGGATGTCCGCCCGAGAATTGCGAGCCACTAAAGATTATGAAACTATACAGCGCCACCAGTGGCTGTTCCCGGCTCTATGTGTCCAGTGACCCCATTTACAATAAATTGTTAGAATTTTCCTGTCCTAGTTATATTTCCAAGTTCAATTTGCTGTGTAGACAAATACAGGTATATTGACCGAAAGTTGTGTATGAGTGTTCCCTGGGATTTCGATACAGTGTTTTCTCAATAGCTTACATATTTAATGTGATCTCCACTACTGTAGAGAACCAATTATTTAACACAATTTATTATGTGTGCCAGTATCCCAATGGTTTTAGTTTTGTTAATTATTTGGTTGCCAGAGTTGATTTTTTCTATAGAACTGCTTCCATTTATCTTATTCCGGCGCCTTGGCTTAATATTCTGGTTACAAGAAAAAAAAAGAAAAGAAACGAAGCCGATCCAATTACTGTAGAATACTTTATTTTAGCTGGAATAAATTTTCGCTGAAAATACTTTTTTAGGTGTTTTGTATGGAATTTATTTTCACTAATTTTTGATGAGTTGAAATATAGGAAAAAAAAATATATTCGCTGGATTTTATTTTCACTGAATCATCCCTTCAGTGAAAATAGCGAAAATTAAATCCAAGCGAAAATAAAGTATTTTACAGTACACTTTAAATCCTGCTACTTCAAATTGTAATTGTGGCATGACGCCTTAACAGGTCGTCAATATACCGGCATGGTGGGATCTATTTGTGAAAGATTACCGGGCGAGGGCACATATCTTGAAGCGAGTCGTCATAAAATGCGTCTAGACTTGCTTGAGGGCGCTTACACCGATGGCAAGTCTGTTGGGATTTCGCTGTAACATGACTTTCGCGTTCACCCCTCGTTTACGCAATATATATTTATTTTTCACGAATTTTTCATCGGAATCGCAACAGACTACAAGTAATTCTAAAATGCGTCTTGTTTAACCATGTTGTAGGATTATGTATCTGCTACCCCGATGACATAGTAAACAAATAACTCATGTTTTTCATTCCGGTGTAACTCTAGAAATTCCCAGCACCAAAGTATTATTCTTTTAAATAAAGCTTATCATAAACGTATTCAACATCTACTAGATTCCAAGTTTCTATTCGATAATAATCCTACATTGCTATTCAGTCCGTTCCGTTTAATACATGAATGAACGAGCCGCACACCAATTATCTTATTCTTTAAAACATAGCTTTATTTACAGATATGATTACATGTTTTGTGAATAATGTGAAAGTACTTAGTGCAGTGTGAGCGCCACCTCGAAGTGGACATACATTAAGCTTAAATCATTGTAGCGTTTATTATTATGAATATGCTTCTAAAACAAAACAGTGTTACCGACTGTTTCTACTTAGCATGCAGTTTATTTATTCATAGATTTCGCAGCTGTAACTTTTAAACAGTTATTGAGTTGAGTCTAGTTTAGGTATGTTTAACTAAATAGGTGAAAGTGGTACCTTCCAGCAATTTGATCTATGTTCCACGTAATGTATCCAAATCGGGCATATGTTATAATATTTGTTTATTAATTTAATTTTAAAATATTTATATGAGTGGTATCATTTTATATGATGAAAAATGTATAGTTTTATGAAATTCAGCGAAGCATATTTAGTAATCATCTAGTTGTCATTTGTATAATATAGGAACTATTTCATTAGTGTATTTCTCTCTTAAATGCCGGTTCCACAGAATAAACTGCATGAAAAAATTAATTGGGATTTCATTTCACTGGAATCATTTACGTTATATATTTATAATTAGAACTATCATAAGTTATTTAATTCAATTCCACATCAAGCTCAATTTTAATCATTCACATTTTACTCAGCTATATAACCATAAAATCACTGTCCGGTAGAGGTCGCGCTTCATTCCAAGCACGAACCCTGAAAAAAAAAAGAAGTATGTAATTATTTTTTTTGTCTCCCACTTCTGGACTAGACTGCCGACACATTGTAGTGATCTCCATTGAACTTCTTTTCCCTGAAATTGTATTGTCTGACTCCTATCTTACTCGTCGCTACACTGTATGACCAGGAATATCGAATGAATATGAAAACACGATTTGCTGAAAGTTCGGATTAACAAAAAAGCAACATTCATTAGACTCAAATGGCCACAGACAGCCAGAGCAACGTAAAGTTGTTGCCCGTCAAATAATGTTCTGTTCTTTTCCGTCATCGTGTCAACTTTTCCTGTGACATGGTATTTGACAGGAAATAGCTAACACAGGCGCAAAGCGAATGTCACACAGTTTCAAACCATTTTATCTAAACGATAATATAGTATCGCAATACATTTTCAAATCCGTTCAAAAACAAAATTCATTCCATATGTTTTTCCCTAATTCTGGAATTCGTTCAACAATTTTATAAAGCATTTTTTGACAAATACGTTAACTTAAATACTCGGCAGAATGGTGAATACAACACCTTATTCATCATCATCGTTATATTGAAAAGATCCTTACCCAAAAGCGGAATCGGGCAGGGCTTTATATCTTCTATTTACTTTTCCTCTTTTGTCGTCTGTGGATAAAGTCATCATTATTATTAACTTTATTTCAGGACAAGCCAATATAAAAACAAACCAACTTACAATAACTTAAGAACATAAAACCGTTCAACGCCACATACTCTTCATAGATAATTTGAAATATACTACATTACTTCCTAACACATTCTTAAAGGCCGAATTATTACTCTGCAGGATACTATGAGTAAAGCTAAAACTCATCTTTCTTAACTTGACTAATACTAATACTAGATTGCGGGATACGTTACATAACATTCGGAATGCATTATTATCGGCTGCTCGAATTCGATGAAAATTTTTCTAGTAAAATCTGACCATAGATAATACAAATTCGAGCTATAGCTAAGTAATAGTAGACACTTAACTTCAGGAGAACGGTTACCAAAGCGACTTACTAAAATGTGTCCTAGCATAAATTCCGCGTAACTGTTTACTAGTACTCGTATTATCTTTAACCGGTTTGAGTAAATGATAACCCAAATAGCAATACTCATTCACAAACTCCAAGAGTTGACTGTTAAGATACACGTGAGGTGCGCGACCAATCGCACCCAGGCGGGAGGACAGACATACAAAAAGATTTGTTTACATAAAATATTATATCAATTCATTGGTATATGTCGCACATACTTTGTCAATTCAGTTAAATAGTAACAATATTCTGCCACATATATAAACTGCGCCAAATAGCCAAAATAACATAATGATATTAAACGATTTTTTTTGAAAATGCAATTTATATACTTCATATTGCATACCAACACAATTGATCTTAATAATATTACAAGACAACGTTCTAGCGCCGCACGTGGTGAATATAATGTTGCGTGTTCTCACCTTCTGCTTTATTCTCTTGAATTTTCTCTAATAAATGCTTTGCTAAGTATTCTACATCACCACTTTCATTCTGATCGTCATCATTACTGGCATCTGTTTGGACGAAATATGGAATAAGATCAATATGAACTGACACGTGTTTAAGACTCATATTGTCATGCGTGTTTTGAGAAAAAAATGATGAGAATGATATTGTCTCGATAAAATGTATCACATTTTCTCAGAGCAATCGTATTTCAATCGCACTGTTGCAGGAACTACATTGTATGGGACCCATACGAACAATGAGAACGCATCGCGGCGACTGTGGTGTGTGTTTACACACGCAGGACAATGCTGCACCACAAGTCATCAATTACAGGACAATGACGTAACGTGGACAACTATTTTATTACTGTACTGTCTAAAGTGTCAAAACAAGCTGATGTGAATAACTTATTGCATTATTATTTTATATCTGACTGTATCTGTTTACTTTCGAATCTCGGTCGGAAACGTTGTATGTTTTATTGCACCGCAGTGGAATGCCATCAGAATAATTGCTTCACACGAGGTCGCGTTCCTATAGATGGTTTCTATGGTAATCGTTGTATTGATCTACCAAGCGGTAGACAATGCGTTTTTAGAAAATTATTATATTCGATTATAATGCTTACGAGTGTTGACATTGAAGCGCGACACAATGAATAAGTGTCAATAACCATCAATCATGATACGTTTCACAAAAGATAGTTATCGATGTCAACATGGAATTGCCGATGACTGCATAATTGATCTCGTTAAAATGGAATATATTTTTTAAAAGACATGAATCGTCGGGGAATAATAACATTTATTTATCCACATCATTTCTGAAACATACTCGTGGCTGAAAGGAGAGGCCACACCCCTAGCGTAGCTTGCAATAACGCGTTCATGGTGAGGTAGTATAAGCATCTACTACTGACATTGAGAGATTTGAGTATGTGACGCTATAATACATTTAAACGATTGCTCGAATATATTTAATTCCAAGTGATGGCTTTCAATTAACATAACACGCTTATTCGGTACTGATCGAAGGGCGTATATTAAGTTGACAAAAATACTTCTGAATATTTCGTTTTATTAGAGAATGACTCCGTAGTTCTTGGCATAGCCCTGTGTCTCCTACCTAATAGAAATGCAAAATACGTTGCGATGACTGTAGCAAATCCCGTAGATTGAAGCTATGGGATTTAAATTTGGGTACAATTTCTACAAGCAAGCTGTCAGAACTCAAAACACATGTTTGTGATTTGTTTTGAGCTGAACACTCAGATCTTTCAAATGCGTAGTGTCGAGAACACTGATAACATTGAAGTCAAGGTAGCGGAGGTCGCCACACACTGCGACTCACACCTATTGACTTCCCTGAGCACAAGCAATTAAATGTACGATGCTAGAAAAATTCTAAAGGAAACTTGCAGTACCAATCTCACTTCACTGAAAATATTACAAAAGAAAACAAGGAACTATTCCACATGGCAAACAAATAACTTAAATCCAAGGAGTGGAAGTTGACATGGTCGGTGATTGGGAAATTAGTTGTCAAAAACAGCATTGGAGATTTCTGCATAATGTAACTAGTGTTCATATTTTCATTGCTTTGTACCATCATCTTTAATTGATACACATATAAATAGTAATACTGGCTATATCCATCATAGCTGCAAGTCTTATGAAGTTGAAATGTTCATTCAGAAAACAAACGTTTTATCCGTGTTCTCTTATGCATTAACATTCGATCTCTTGGTAAACACTACGATAAATTAATATTCATTTTAAATATTACAAAAACAAAACGTTTTATTTTTGAGAAACGTGGTCTTGAAATATGGTCGCATTCTTTTTCTAATTCTTCTCTCTACAATCTAGTTACAAGCGATCAGCAACACTCACAGGGAGAAGATGTTGCATTATATACACACAGCTTCCTGTCTTTCGAAATCATAGATACAATGCACTGTGAATCGATTCTTGTGGAAACCACCGTTAATAACTAAAGGTTAGTCATAGGTGTTAAATACCGCAAACGTACATGAAATTCTTAATTACTTCGGAGGAATGTCTTGACCAGCCAAGGGCAAATCATGTATTCTACTTCTGAGTCCATGAAACTTCAATTATTTAACATTCACGCCAGAATAATAGACACATCATATACTACCATTGATCACCAATGTTATATAATATCTTCGATTCCTTTCTTGAGTGTGGGGTTATTGAAAACGACATTACTGATCACTGTCCTGTATTTGGCACCATGAAAAACCTACATCACGTATCTGAAATTTATGTTTTTTAACAATTACAACTGGAAAGAATTTTGTACGATTAAGGCGAAGTCTATTGGCAGCCCGTATTTGACAGTTTGGATGCTAACAATAGGGTTTGCTAAATTTGACCAAAACCAAATATATATCATTTTTACAAAAAAACCATAAACAAATCCACATAATGACCATATACGCACTAATTATAGGCAATATAGGAATCTTCTATGTAAACAGCTTAAAATGGCCAAACTACGTTACTATACCTAATAAATTCAACTCTGCCAAGAACAATAAGAGATGGCAAGTGATCAATGAAATTCGCAATGAAACCACTAATAACAGAAAAAAACTCGTCACTGATAATGACATCAATCTATTTAACAACACTCATGTCGCCGAAAAAATTATCGAATTCTTTACTAACATAACTAACAATGGTGATCATACCAAATATCTCAGTAGGCGCCGTATTAATTTTTTTCCACCATGTTTCTGATTATGACGCTTTCATCGAGTCCATTAATTTGTCAATCAAAAAGTCTATGGGTTACGATCAAATCCACTGGTACACAAAACAGGGTTTTACAGCCCAAACCCATGCACTGCAAAACGTTCAGTTCGTGCTGAAGTAAGCACTACATTCTGACGTTCCAGCAATTTTAATCACCACTTTTTCTGGCTTCAGTTTCCGTACCACTGAATGCGTTCCGATCGACAAAAGTCGACAGCAGTGGACCGAGATACGCAAAAACTGGGAACGTGCCGTTTCAGTTCCGTACTTTCCCAGACAGATTTTGGCAGGGTGCTGAGTTTTGAAATATATCTCGCTCCCTCGTTTTCTAGTAAGAGTGTGGTTAAAACATAAATGGGAATCCAATGTGCTCGCATAACAAAGATAAGTATGAAAAGTGTCCATATTCTAGAAGTCAACTCACCTTCACTGTTGGTGTATCTGTCGCTATCTAGATGTCTTCTTTGCCCATGTATTGGCACACTGATACACGTACACACGACTACGGTAAATACTAGAAGCATTGCCATAAGGGTAGTCGGCGTTGTTTGCATATTGGTAGTTTCTTTCGGGAGAAAATGTATAAACTCTAAAAACAATTGAGATGTACATATATTATTTGATATGTAATACGTAAAGACACTATTACCAACGTCGTAACTGATAAATCAAGTGTAGCATTGTCGTAACTGATAAATCAAGTGTAGCATTGTATTTCAAATACATTTATAACGTAAGTTCACAGTGTAAACGTTGTGCAATGAATGTGGTCGACGATTTCTGACACTGGACTACACTATGCTTTAATGCTAGCAATTAACACTATTAAATAATAAATAAATAAACTTTGTCATGCAAATATACAATTTCAGTTTGATGAAGTGTAGTTAAAACTGTGTTTAACAATTTTTGGGAAGAAAATATTACAATACGAAACTTGAAAAATTCACGTGAAACGAATATATTACCTTCTAATTTATGGAAGTAATTTACTATAATATTGCAAATATTTATTATTTTATTAATAGAGATGTCGCTGTCCTATATAATTGTATCGGTCTGCTGACTTTAACATCCATAAATTCGACTAATATTCCAAGTCATAATACGTCACGATCCTGTGACTGTGTTTAACAATTTTTGGGAAGAAAATATTACAATACGAAACTTGAAAAATTCACGTGAAACGAATATATTACCTTCTAATTTATGGAAGTAATTTACTATAATATTGCAAATATTTATTATATTTATAATTGTATCGGTCTGCTGACTTTAACATTCATAAATTCGACTAATATTCCAAGTCATAATACGTCACGACCCATAAATATAGCTAATATCCCAAGTCATAATTTGGTTATCCATCATTGCATCGCGAATGATAAATGCGTGTTAAAGAAATTGTTCCAGGCACTAACGTAATTTAAAGTGATCCATTTAGGTGTGCAATTTTTGTGGTTAAATGCACATCACCCTACAATTATAATATTTTTAAATAGCAAATACATACCGCATATATTTCCATTTTAAAGGGAGAACAATTCTAAAGAATGGCAACGCCGACACACATTTTGTTGGCAATTGTGTACATTAAATGAAATGGATGAAAATAATGTACGTTACTGAAATATACGTTAGCATGATAGCGAACTGGAGACAAAATTATTTTTCAAGCCTACTACGAGTTGTCTGTCGTTTTCCTTCTAACAAAGCAACCAAATGTATACATTTGATAGTTTTGTTTGAGTTGTGAAACCAATTAGTGGATGTTTGTTATATGTTAATACGTCATACGTTGCTTAATATAAAATACATTCCAACAACGCAATATTTTCATCAAAATAAACGATCGAACGAACGTGTTGAATATTACAACGTTTGATTATGCAAAATTCAACGTAGATAGTAATGATACGGTATAATTTGTTGAGCACAGACATAATAAATAAGACGAAAAGACTTCACCCCTTTCAGGGACACTAGCACACTAACATTGCTGAAAGATATTATTGACCTTAATGTTTGTAATGTATATTCAGCAGATACACTTATTAATAAGGCATTGAATGTGTGAATTAGGATGGCCATTACTT
Organism: Saccoglossus kowalevskii; assembly: GCF_978046115.1. NCBI lineage: Eukaryota > Metazoa > Hemichordata > Enteropneusta > Harrimaniidae > Saccoglossus > Saccoglossus kowalevskii. The sequence continues at coordinate 3,906,476 of NC_140654.1, forward strand.
CTCATGTCATGTGTGTTCAGTAAAGACTGGACTGCCATATTAGATAAAACAACACAGCGTAACACGACTTGACACTCATCCACACTTAACAGTGAAAACACGTTTTCACACAATGACACAACAATGTTTGATATCAGGAATTACCTAAATGAACATGGCAATGAACTGATAATTGTATACAAGTTGTTCAAAAAACGGTTCAGTTATATTTTTTCTGCTTTTATGTATACAACGTATAATTTTCTTGATGTTTTAAACAATTATATATATATATGTATTGCCAATCCCAAGTTCTAGAACACTTGGAACAGCATTGCATTTATGTTTTAAAGTGCTGGTAAAATTTTGAAAATTTAACATGCTTCGAATTTTTTAATCGCCAGTTGCCCTTATTTTGCTTGGGTGAATACGCATGCAATTAAATCTTCTAACCAATTACAATGGTGCTGATTGAACTGGTATTACTCATAGTTTTATTACTGAATGAAGCATTTTATTCTTCCGCCAAAATGTATACCTTTCTGTTTCTGAATGTTGCATGACTAGATAGGTTTTCTGTTTTGTGTTTTTTATTTCCAGGATCAAAAACATCATAATATCTAGAACAAACTATTACATGATGGTACGTCGAAATCCGGCAAAATAAATTTCGATAAATCTAAATAACGGGTGTCAAGGAAGGCGCATCCATTGTAAACTTTGAATGCCACACATGACAATCCTCTGTTTTAACTGTGAACCAATGTTAAAGCGCGGTAGTCGTCGCGTTGCGCATGTGCCACATTTGTGTTGATAAACATTGATTTTCCCATAATCCAATGCGCTCTTCAAATATTTTGACCTGGGCGCGACTTGCACTGATTACCGCCGGTGACTCCTTCGATACCTTCCAATAACATGAAAATTACTTTTTTAAAGCTTGGAAACGTCACAGTTCGTACTCGTAGATCTGCGCAACAGTCAAAGTCGCCATCTTTGTTTATATGAGACCCATATATCTCGCACATGCGCAGCGCTACGACTACCGTGCTTTAATGGTTTTAACAATCGTTGTATTCGTACGTCGCACGCAACCCAAGTCAAACACGACTGAAGAGTTTAAAAGGCATGACAAATGATTTGTTCTTTGCTGCGCGAAGTTTTTGAATAAATAAAAATCTCACCCGAGTTTCATATGCGGCGGCTATTTTGAATTAGAAATTGCTCAAATTTCATAACAGTGTATTTATGATTTTCTGCTTTGACACTGTTACTACTGTTATTATAATTATTAGTTCTTTAATGTGATATTAACAACTATAGAAACTGCAAATACCGAGAGATTAGTTCCACTAATATTATCCTGATAATAGTGAGAACCCGGCATTAGTATACATCATATGTACAACCTGTCGTTCGGATTATATTACCCTGTATTGATTTGTGTTATTCGAGAATCAACCATTTTATAAAAAGAGATTTTGGTGCTTGAACGTACTATATAATCGGCAGTATTAGTTAAACTCTACAAGATTCGATCGTTGTCGCTTCATTTCTGGTTGTTTAATTTAAAAAAGAAGTATCCTTTTAATCATTAAATGGCAAAATTAAACTGTAACCAGAAATATGTCAAATCCCCGTTTGATTCAAGGATCGTCTACATAATTGAATTGTAAGGCAATAAAAGTCAACGTAAGTATTATCGAAGGGGGTTATCGTTCTTTGTGGGGTATCCTTCAAATGATCAGTACATACAAAACAAAACACATTTTATTTTCCCAGCGTTTCGATCGTCGTCGTCTATAAGAAATTACAACTAACACACCAGATATCTATTCTACAGAGTGTTTGTTACTTCGACAAAAACCGTTTTTAAACTATTCGAAAATCATTAGAGCAATGTGACACACCTGACAGAAATATTATCATTTTTATTTCTCCCAATAGTAAATGACATATGACGATAACGCCAAATGTCATTAACTCATGGGTTGTTCGGTACACTGTTATCTCAATTTGTAGAAAGAATTTCAATTAACTAGGCACTAGATAATTGAGTAGTTATTGTATCATCTGCATCTAACAAAAATGCGGCGCAATTGATGAATACTATCTCGCTACTTGAAGAAATAATTTTGTAGTGTTTTCGTTTTATTTTTGTTGGCAGCCTGGCAAAGTTTAGATAACTCTACTTTGGTTCAAGTGAACAAAAACAGAAATTTTGAGCAACACATTTTTAATATTCGCGCTTCCTGTGAATTACGACCCTAAAATGTCAGGAACTCGCTATTATTTACATACATATCGATACGGCAAGACTTCACATTGTCCAGATTTCCATTCAACGTCAACGAAATTATAAAGTAATTTGTTTTAAATTAAATTAAAGTTAACCTCACGTAAACTAAAGATGACATGCAATATGAAAAAAATATATGCAAAAATAAATGTTCTGAAACGTATTATCAAGTTTAAAAATCTGGTGACTTATCGGAGTTAGCTGTTGTAAGAAAAATCGTATGAGAGAAAGCGATAGAGAGAAAATACACACCTGTTAACCCGTCAATGCAGCTCAGCTCTGACAGTGCTAAAGGCTGCGAGATCATATAAACCTATGTATCTACCTCAAGGGATTTGCATTTCATTAAGGAATATTCAACACATTCTTCAGTAGCATAAATCCATAATCTATTAAGCTAATTAGGTGACAACAGCCCACTTGTTCGAACACGCAGAAGCGGAATACTTGATAAGGGGGTATATTTGCTAATCGCGAGGGAAGGAGAATTCCATCAAGAAAGTCTCTTTACCATCATTATTGTAATATTTATTGGTGTGAATGAAAACTATTCTAGAATGCACATTATTCAATTTTAATCAGAAACAAAGATCTGTTAGTGTAGTAAACGCCACGGCATAGATGTGTGTTGTGAGGGCGTATCCCGGAACACCTCCCAGATGCCCCGTGGCGTGAGCTACGTATAAACTTGCTTTAATTTAATTTAAAGTACTAGACAAGGCCAAAATAATTCTCCATCAACAAATCATTCTCTAATTAATAATTGGTAAAAATATCCATCTATTTTGACCAACCACTTATTCAGAATAACTTAATTTAGAAAAACATACATTTGTATTTCAAATAAAAGAAAGATCCAGCGGCAAAACTATTTCTTCCGAATACTAGTATTCATAACTAATGGTTATGCCATCCAATTTTATTTTTTGGGGATTTATTACTGAACCTGACCAATGATTATCCGTGTACAATGAGGCGCGATGTGTATGCTACTTAGTCTGCAGAAGATGGTTGTCTGGCCTGTTGTGAGTGAGGTGAGATATCGTATCTCCTTCTCAAGTTTAAAAAAGTGAAGACATTATTAAATCAATTCCGGCGAAGATTATTTCAGTGTGTTTCAGTGGACATCTTTTCTGCTGGGCATCAACTGCTCGGATGTTCCATTGTTTGTTCTGTTATCATTCCCATCAAAGCGACGTTTCGTGTACATATACCCTATGCGGCGTTTATAGTGCGTATTCATTAGACCGAAATTCGACCTGTTCGACTACCGCCGCCATTTAAACAATATCGCAGGGGAAAGAGGCGTTTTAATATATGTTTTGGCAAAATCATTTCGCACTAAGTAAGTGAAATACATAGACAACATTTATTATTTACACTAAGTGACATCTTCAATTAATAATTTAAATGAATTTAGACTTTTTTACATTATCTTAAGTACAATGTGACAGGAGTCTTTCGCCCACTGCGTGTGAAATCAGAACATTAGAGAAGTCTTTAGATATGCTATGGTCTTCCATCACCCACATGTAGGTTGATGTATGTCATTGCACATATGTAGATTATGTTCTGTCGTCACACATACACATGCATTTTTAAAATACCTCCTTTAAAGGTAATTGAAGCCGCCGGAGAAAGGAATTTTGTTGAATGTAACAAAGTTTAACGTACCATGTAGTGATATCATAAACACTCTGTAAAATTGTGAAGCTTTATTGGGGTTGACAACCTCATCTTGTTTTATCAACCTTGTAATTACCTTTTGTGGGAGAAATGTCAACCACCATTAAAACGAGATAATATCTGCATAGTTTTATTTTGTATTTTAGGTGTGAATATCTCAAAACTATTTTGTGACACTGAAGCCCCAAATCAAATACGTGGGTGTGTTCTCCATAGCTGATAAGAATTTCTGATTACGGGAAATAAATAAATTAAGTGGTGTTTTACCGGGACATACTGGGTGTCACTTAGGTCGTTTAGTGTGTTAATAATTCAAAACTGTTGTCACGCAACGACTTAAAGATGCACGTCTGTATATGACTTCATATATACGCAAAGGAAAGTCAACTGCTCTCGTGAAAGAATTCATATATCAATATACCTCATTAATACGTAGTATGTTTGGATAGAAAAGACAACACAATGCTGTATAATAAAACACGTGGATGTGTGTATATTGACAATAAATTATTGTGTGTGAACTTGTATTTTTATATTGCCATAATTTATTTAAACAATTGTGGAAATTAATCTGTAAATAATTTATACGTTGCCATTAATGTATTAAGAAATTCATACACCCACCTTTATTCATGACAGAATGAAGACTTTTCCCCAGAAACACGATATTGCTCGTCTTTAATTTGTCACACTCTTATGAAGCCCTTTGGGAGAGTTCGTGCAACGTATTACTGTTACATGGCCTCGAGGTGTTGACCTTCACAAGCTGAAGTGAAGTGATGGGAGTCATTTCTACTTCATTTTAAAAAAAGTTTGCTATTATCGCACGGAATGTATTTGTAGACTTGACCATCATTCTCCGTAAGCCTTCTGACAAAAACATATCGTTGCTTTTCATATCCAAAGTTCTTACACATGATTTATTGTCTAATTGTAAGTCAAAATACTGAATCAGTGTAATCAAATGTAAAACTGAAGATTTTTGGGAGAACACAATAATGCGACCTACTGTATCAAATGTGAAATGTTTTAATGGAATGTTATTTGTATTTAATTTGTTTTTTTGTATTTTATCTAATTGTATTTTATTTTTACAATCCTATTCAGAAAAAAAAATAGTCACATGTATTTGCCAATGAACTGTATGATACAATATCATGAAAATAAAAATTCTTACATTATGTTACCTATATAATTTACTTTTTTAGAAGAAGACCATGCTCTTCCTTTGTAATTATCTATAACATATTATATTGTTTTAATATTTTTGACAATAGGCCCAAAGAATCTAATAAAAAGGATCCAGCACATTCCTTTATAAATATGAATATGTATTTTGGTTCTTGGTTTTAAAAACAGAGAGAGATGGGTTCTGCAGAGTGCATTTTTCTATTCCAACTTTTCCAATCTATCTGCGTGCTTCGTCCGGTAATTTTCATCAGAGGAGGGCTAACCATATTATGTAGTAATGTTTCATTTTTACTTTTCCAGAAAAAAAACCGCATAGTTGATAATTTATGGCAGTATTTTTTGAAGTTCATATTTGGTATCGATAAATCATGGTTTTTCAGAGGGTAGTAGTTATTATTCATATCTATGACTAAGAAATGATATTTTGTTCGAAACGTCTCGTTATATTGATATATGTGTGAAATGACAGATCGTCTACTGCTAAAATAGCACGATTTGACTTAATTTCTTTTTATAGTTAAATGTAGATATGCTGAATTTTCAGAAGAAAACATGATGTTGAGATACTCGTACTCCATCAAAATTGACCATCATCAAATGTGTATACGGTGAAAATACCACTTTAATATATTACATTACATTACATTATTTTCCACTCGTATAAATTTAATCCATGAGGTATGGTATCACTGAGAAATTTATACATAAAGCTTCACAATTTTCTTCTGAAGTAAGTTTAATAGTATGTTTGTATATCGATATTGTGCCTTGTTTATTGCGAAAATGTCAGGTATATTCTCAATACTGCAAGTAACTGTTTTTTTTGTTTTTTTTTAGAAAAAACTATTTCACAGTTATTCATCATTTCACTTGTCGTGCGATGCGCACGCATGTACATCAGGTAGCTTTTCTCATGTGTGACCAACAACGCTCATCAAGACTGAGTATTTTACTTCGAAACATATTATAATATTATTATACATCTGTCACCATAACGCAATAAGTTACAGCGTGCCGTAATTTATTACGAGGATGCTTCAAAGTATGAACTCAGACAGTACTACGCCGCGCATCGACCTTCGCTGCACGTCGGTCTATACTCCAGCTGTACTTTCTTCGTGCATACTTAGAGGTATCCTCGTACATTAAAATCTCCACTCACGGTCAGTCATATTTTAAAGCAGGAGGGTCGTCACCTGCGCACGCGCGGGAATTGAGTTCCAAACGATGCCTCACCAGAAATGAGTGGACAAGATGGCCGACTTCCTGGCCAGTGTGTTCCCCAGTCAAATAAATATTACAGAATGTGCCATAGGGAATGCATTGCATAAATATATATTCAAACAAAATTTAATTTTGAGTTTATATTTTTAATTTTTTCTCTTATGTGTGCTTCGTAATAGACAGATGACGTTCCAATCTTTCGATGTGTTATAGATGTTTCCATTAAAACTCCACCATTAAATGCCAAACTTGCCATAAAACATGATAATAAATGCTACACTGGCCCAGTGTATTACCAATGGACGATGTGTATTTGTGTGCCAGACTCTATTTTTACAAATAAGAAAATTCAGTAACGCAGGCGACTGTTCAAGTTTGTTTGCTTCGTTCTAGATAATCTCTGATTCAATGAACACGGCGACGCAGCTGACGCAGTTGTAGACGCAGTATTTGCTGCCCAAATTAGAGTTGAAATTCATGCATTTTTTTACACAGATGTACGATTCAATTGTTAGCAAATATAACTGTTTTAATCCAATTAACAACAGGAAGTAACCTGAATCGAGATTTATTTTATGTCCGTTATTCAATGTTTAATCACCCCACTTTCCAACGCAAACCACTATCGCCATACTGCTTTTGATGCTGAAGGTCAGACCACAAGATCGATATATTGTATCGGCCGTTTTTCCTCTTTATAAAAGAGGGGTTTCAGCACACTGTCTGTCCGTGAGTTGTGTATTGTTCCACGACATTCTCGACTTTTGTTTTGTAATGCGTCAGACAAACGTAATTTGCATACCAATCGCCGTTGACGACCACAATGATATTTACTAGATTAGTCTGTTCACATATTTTTGTATTAGGTGTATATCAGGTAACTGTCTTCAATGCCATCATATGAGTGTACCTAAGGGTATCTCGTTCTCTGGCAACCAACACCATTTATTACATGGCTTCATATTATAGTTCCATGATATGATCAACTAAAAAATACAAGTGGGCACTGAACAAGGGAGACAAAAGAAAACCTCACTTACTATTGTTTCCAACCCCAAGCTGTGAACTATTTAACATAACAATAGACTCTCAATTAGGCTAAACAATAGACCTTTAAAGCCTATGACATTATCCGTTGTCTTGAATAATTTTGCATGTAATCATAGTCACTGCAATGGGATAGACAGGAAATCCCTACTTGACCAGATTCTATTGTCTATTTCTGGCAATGATGATTACAACATACGCTAAAAACGCAAAAAATCATGGGTAGACGCTTGTTTGTAAACAATGACACACTGGCGACATGACGCATGTGCAGGCGACGACCCCAAGCTGTAACTTACAATTATATCGATTCGGCAAAGCTGACGTTTACCCAAACCCACCTTGAGATTCGAGTTGACGACACGGACTCACTGGAAATCAATAGACAACTGGGACGGTATTTTTCTCTAATTAATACACATTATTGATTCAGTTTATCGAGACTATGGAGTACATCTTTCCTTCCGTGTGGGTATTTTGCTTCAACTACTTTACATTATTTCCAGTATTTGAAATTGAGAATATTGACTATATTGAATATATTGCTTGTCCCAATACAGTTTAAAACTAATAAGTAATATAATAATGAGACAACGTCTTCCCTTCTGAAATTGAAAATAATACTTTACAGGAAAGAACACAATATAATGTTTGAACTAGTATAACTAAAATGAATGACTGAGTGAAGGTTGGCGGCCGCAGTACTCGATTTAATTCGTTTTAACAACAGTGTAGATCCTAGCAATTCAAAATTGCAACGCGTAACTGAATAAAACATTAATTATGCAGTAATATATCCTTTTGACATGATTAGTAATTACCTTAATTGCTTAGTATATTAATTTTTCGTGACATTAAAATAAATTCATTGGATAAAAATAACAGAAAGTAGGGGCATATATTCAGCATAAAATATCGATTCAGCTTCTGGGAATTCTACACGCCTAGTCGGGCAAGGGTTGCTCTACTTGTAAACCTATAAACCAAGTAACAAATAAAGCAATAATCAATGAAGTGACTGATCATGGAAAAAAGTTCGAATATAGACATTTGCATTTATTTGTCTTGTTTTCACTAATATATCGAAGTTTCGTGGAAATTAGAGCATGTAATCTTATACGGATCTTCTGTAAAGCTCGGTTTTTGAGAATGCGCCAGACAATGTTGCTGTCTTTAATTTATGTACACCTGGGACTGTGTCCGGAGTAGCGAACGGTTCGCTTTACGTCACCCACCACCAAAACATTCAACAGGATGCAGTTCTCTTAATTAGAAGTGTTCTGTGCTGACTGATTGACTGTGCTTGGTTACTAGTGTTCTGAGAAGGGTGAGGGGGACAGCATCGAAATTGATACTACACTCTTTCGATGGTGGACGGATACGCTTACCATTACATCAGTCCAGTAAGATTAATGATAATAATAAAAAAAACATTTATCAATGAATCAGTTAATATTTCTCGTTTTTTGGAATTGTGATTAAACAGGATGAACGTCGGTATTTAATATCAATGTCTGTTCTAGAGAATGCAATGTGGTTGGTAATATAATAATATATCCCGTAATTGTAGTTTAAAAGACAAAAACAAGTCGATTATCAAGTTCAAATTTTTGAACAGTACGATTTTTTCCGCTAAAATATAACATTTTGCAAATTTTCTGTAAGTTTCAAAAATTGCTATTTTAACATTGAGCCAAATGATGAAATATTTCGAAAAACATAATATGCAGATTTATTTTGCAAAGGATGACAAAAAGTTGAGTTTGAAGGGAGTTCGAGCAAATAATTTATGTTCTGATCAATTCATTCACAAGTTTAGGGGTATATTTTACAATACTTTTGAAATGAATACACATTCAAAACACTGTTAGCCAATCATATTCAAAAATAGACGTCGTAGTACCATATAGTATTAAATTAGTATTGTGTGTTTATTTTCAATGCCTCAATGAAAAACAGCCATTTATTCTGTATAACGATTCTCAATAAATACAATTACTAGTTCGTCACGGCAAGACAAGAAACAATGGAAAATGGAAACCCCCATATATGGATTTATATGGCGGTCCCATGCGACGTTTAGTTGGTGACACTATATTAGAATACGTGTTACGTGTCGATGGTGGCGCTATACTTCGATATTTGGTGGCGTTGGTCACTAGTTTGTTAAGAATGAAAACAACTTTCCCATTTATAGATGCATGCCTTCAAAAAATGAACTGATGCAGACAGAAACATGCATCCAGTACCATAACGCTGGAATCAAATGATATGATAATCAGATGACCATATAAGGTCATGTGACCTCATTAATATGCATAACTGTAAGATCATGTGCACTGATACAGATATGAACATGCAATCAGTGTTATAATGATGGCATAAGACAAGAAATATGACTAATAAATAAGACGACCATATATGATCATGTGACCTCATTATTATGACTTATATATCAGATGCAGAAAGGGAAATGCAACCAGCTGCATGATAATGTCAGTTGATAAGAAATATGGCTGTTATATTAGATGGTCATATTAGATCTCATTAATATGCATGTCAGGGACATGCAACTAGAGCAAAAATGAAGTCATTGTACAACAAGTGCAGTAATGAAAGCATTGGAAATGAGATGTGGCTTTAACAGATTTCACCAGCCTACAGTTTGTCTCTACCTTATGAACTAATGGTAAAATATCCGACAATCTCTAAAACAAAACTATTTTTTCCAACACAAAGTCATAGACGCAGGTGACTAAATTTCCCCGATACCTACAAACATCGTAGTCAGTTCAGTTAGTGACATACGCCAGCCTCACAGCAGTCTTACTTGAAGTGAGCCATCGTATATTACGTTCCATAAAAAGCTGACCAGAAAGCATACCTTTAATTCATGATGTGGAAAATTTAGAGTGTTTTAAAAGTCAGATCCATTTTAACAAATCCAACATCACCCAGAAATAATTGACTAATCGTTGCCTTGTGTTTTGCACATGATGTTTCAAAATAGAATTGTTTGTAATTTTTCAAAACCGGGATTTTTTATTTGTGCGATGAGCCGTGGCCCTAAACGGAGAATAAATAAAAACGTATCTGCAGTGCAGGCGACTAACTAATTTAATTTCCTGATACCTCCAAACATCGTAGCTTATTCAGTCACTTACTGACACACACCAGTGTGACATCACTCGTAACTGAAGTGAGCCCTCAGACATCGCTTTGCAAGAAATAACAGCTGATCACAAGCATACTAATATTTGATTCAGCGAGACCATAATTCAGGCAAGTCGAAATCGAAATAAAGAACGCCCTCTATTCCTAATTTTCGAATTGTTAGTTCCGTTAGAGGGCGCATCCAAATACCCGGATGACGAGCCTGAGTGGAATTGTTTTATTGACGTTCTGTATTCTTACATGCGTATATTATGCAATGGATTGAAAAATCAAACAAATCCGCAAATTTCTTCAAATCGTGGTATAACTTGCAGCAATGTTCATAAAGCTGAACTTATTGAACTTGTTGAGTTTGCAAACGAGTTAAATGTTCACATTTTGAAGAGACTTTGAAGAGTAGAACAAACGTCACGGTTATGTGGGGTATAATAATACGCTTCAGTTGAACTTGATGGCAGAATAAAACAGTCAACGTGGATGCAAAACACGGTATGGTTTATTGCTGGATAAATTGGCATAGAAACATGTAACACATGAATAAGGAGCCCCGAAACTCCGAAACTAGCCCTTTATATAGGTGCGTATCGAACGTGAGAGAAAACACGTAAGCGGGAAATACAAAATGTAAGTACGCGGGAGAAAAAGATACAATACAGAGTAAAATGATTGGCTGAAATTAAATGATTCTAATTGGTCGAGAATTACTCAGAGGAATCCTTCATGCGAAAGGTAAACGAATTAACTATAGCGAAATGACATGTAATAATAATAATAATAGCAATATAAAACGAATACAAATATATATTATGAATCTCCGACATTCTCCCGACTTTGAGAAAAAGTACACATTCAGGAATAATATATATATATGAGAATAAACGAATAACGATTGATAAAAGAGTTCACTAATAATTATTAGTTCATTTTTTCAAGTTCAGGGGAACACAAATTGAACTTGTAAACTTCTGATCTAGTGTGATTTTCACTAAAGTTCAGATTAAATCTTTGAGTCTGACATTGGCGGCAGCTGCGGCGTCACGGTGTGATCTGCGTTGTGGCAATGGTGTGTCATCATCTGCACTTCCACTGGTAGACATGTTGATTTCATCATGCATGTTAGTGATACCATCTGTGGCAGTGGGTTGCGTTGTGTCATCGCTGGATGTCAATTCTTTCGATACAATTTCTAGCGGGAACAATTTATGAATAGGGCGGGACATATGACCATTGGAAGTTTTCACCTCAGCTGATCGGACAAGTCCATCTTTGCCGTAAACTAGACTGTTTACTATAGCAAGTTGCCACTTTACTCGGCGATTAATGTCAAGAAAACCTTTACACTTTCCTTCGTTTGAAATAGCTGATATATTCGCATATCGAAATGACTGGACAACAGCCAGACTGAAAGTCTATCGACTTGACAACTGTTACTTAATTTATAAATACTCAGACAACTAATATTTTGTCTAATAAGATAAAGGTGGACACATTATTTCCGTAAAGCTTCATTATGTGTAGAATACAGAATTTATTGTTGTTATGGCAGAGTGTATTCGGCAAGCATTCACGAAGGGAAAGCCTTAATAGTTATGGTTTATTATTAGTCAAACTCTGAAATAGTTTCTAGATCTGGTGGTTGTAACTGTGTAGTGTAAGTTTGATTGTCTATTTTATTCACCAGGCGATTAGCAGACGCAGATATATATAACTTCATCAGGGTTGAACCATTTGATTGGGGGGGGGGAGTCAGAATTTAAAAAAAAATGTTGCTTCACCAGTGTAAAAAAAGAATATTTGTCACTATATGACTTAGGGAAAAACTAACTAACGACAAACTCGAAAAAAAAGCCCGATCGCAACGACCTTGTTGCCTCTGGGTTTCAAGCGAAGAAACGTCGATGCCAAAAACAACCGATTTCTTGTCCAATCTTCTATGATTTGTTGGTAAAATCATTAATTCAGTACAGTTGTTAGATAGGTTAATTATAAGAGACGCCCGGGGAACCAACATGTGTGATGTAAATCACTCCGGCGACGAAAAATCGTCGATAATAGCCTAGAAATGAAAAACGATGTATGTTTCGGATATACAGAGATATCGCAATCAAAAACACTGTCTAATCATCAAAACGACTAGCGTCCTTCAAAATATAGTATTACTAACCTTGCGTGTCCGAGTAAAAAATGTAAGGACCAAAACGATTGATCAGTTGTTTATTTAATACGTCCGATGGCCCAATATTTTTTTATATATAGCAAATATAATTTGTTATAAATGTGTTGAAATGCGTTTAAAAGCTTTGAAAAGTACAGCAATGTTCTGTAATAGCAAAAATAACTTGACAGCGCCCTATATGTGGTCTTAATATACACACGATTCGAACTAAATCCCGTTTACTGATTGCTACCGAATTCAAATTGGATTATTAAATTCAGCATTTGAAATGTCAAAGTCATTGTCGTACTCAAGCACACTTGTCTGAAGTCGGTTCACCAACATATTCCTACTACAGTGTTAACTATAAATTGGTGCACACAACGAATCTCGTGGTGAAACATAAGTGTTAGAGTACTGAATAGTGGCGCCGTCGTCGATGTGGTTTTATAGCAAGTGTAACGCCTAAACACCACTCACACTCCCGCATGTGAATATTGTTTTGCATACTCATATTACATCACGATGATAAAAGCAAAACCTGAGTCTTCAGACGAAATTGAAGTAATCGTACAATGTATATGTTTGTATGATCCCAAGATTTTTTATAATTGCTAAATTTATTTATTGGCTGTAATTATTAATAAGATCGACTGCCTTTATCAATCGTACAATCTTAGAGAATACTTTGTTGCTGTGTATTTTTCTGTATGTTTTTTATTTTACCCATACCTCCAGAAATGGAAGGTTGTGGTCAATAAAGGTATTGTGATTTTATACATAAAACTTGAGAATCGCAAGTGTAGAAACATACATCGAAATGAACAATAAATACAGCTATTCTTGCTTGCAATCGAATCATCAATCTTTATGAGTGAGGTAACTGTTTTTTCCCATCTATTCCTTAAACAGCTTATGTGATTGTTGTCGAATTCGTGTGTTTTTGTACAAAATGTAAAAATGACAACGCGCTGAGTTGGAGTGTAGACGACTATTTATACAAGGATACGTTTCTGTAAGAAATTGCAAAAATTGTTCGATTGGCATATGAAAAATCCTTTATTGGAACTGGTTCTATATTCACTAACAAACAACGTTGCTATGTTTTTAGACTCACGACAAACTCGAAAAAAAAAACTGATCGCAACGACCTTGAAAGTCGAGTCTTTTCGCCCCTGGGTTTCAAGCGAAAAAACGTCGACGTCAAAAACACCCGATTTCTTGTCCAATCTTTTATGATTTGTTGGTAATATCATTAATTCAGTACAGCTGCTAGATAGGTTATTTATAAGAGACCTCCGGGGAACCAACATGTGTGATGTAAATCACTCCGGCGACGAAAAATCGTCGATAATAGCCTAGAAATGAAAAACTGTGTATGTTTCAGATATACAGAGATATCGCAATAAAAAAACCTGTCTAATCATCAAAACGACTAGTGTCCTTCAAAATATAGTATTACTAATCTTGCGTGTCCGAGTAAAAAATGTAACGACCAAAACGATTAAGTTTCAGTCGAAAGTCTTTGAATTTTAGATACGAACATGAATTCTGATCAGTTGTTTATTTAATACGTCCGATGGCCCAATATTTTTTATATATAGCAAATATAATTTGTTACAAATGTGTTGAAATGCGTTTAATAGCTTTGAAAAGTACAGCAATGTTCTGTACCAGCAAAAATAACTTGACAGCGCCCTATATGTGGTCTTAATATTCACACGATTCGAACTAAATCCCGTTTACTGATTGCTACCGAATTCAAATTGGATTATTAAATTCAGCATTTGAAATGTCAAAGTCATTGTCGTACTCAAGCACACTTGTCTGAAGTCGGTTCACCAACATATTCCTACTACAGTGTTAACTATAAATTGGTGCACACAACGAATCTCGTGGTGAAACATAAGTGTTAGAGTACTGAATAGTGGCGCCGTCGTCGATGTGGTTTTATAGCAAGTGTAACGCCTAAACACCACTCACACTCCCGCATGTGAATATTGTTTTGCATACTCATATTACATCACGATGATAAAAGCGAAACCTGAGTCGTCAGACCAAATTGAAGTAATCGTACAATGTTTGAATGATCCCAAGATTTTTTATAATTGCTGAATTTATTTATTGGCTGTAATTATTAATAAGATCGAATAATATGTTCACGTTTGTATTCAGGCTTAGTGGACTTGTATCCACTTTACAATGATACATATGTAAAAATAAAATAAAATAAAATAAAATAAAATAAAATAAAATAAAATAAAATAAAATAAAATAAAATAAAATTAAATTTTCACCTATTAACAATACAGTAAAAAATAGTTTGCAGACACTTAGCAAGTAAGTAATGCTAAGTTCCACTTCAAGAATTATGAATATTGTTTGACATTTTTAAATAATAAATGTCCTATAATATGTTATAAATAACTATATCTTGTATACAAACATCAAGAAAGAATTTACACAAGAGTTTGACCTTGTTTACATATTAATAGAATGATAGAACTGACATTCCAGATAATTTGCTTTGCGTGACCACTAGTGGAAAACTTGTGAAAATGCCTTAAACTTCGAATAATTCTACGCTAAAATAGATTTGAAATGGAATGCAAAATACACTGGTTGATCAAACATGTTTGTAGAAACGACGCATCTAGTATTGAAAGAATAAAATTATACTTACTGACTCTTTTCTGGGTAACCCTTCCTCCAAGGTTTTCTCCTTTAAGTTCTACACTTTGTTGGTATTTGTGCCCCTTATATATATGTTAAAGACCATCACGAGTCCCATGGGGTAAAGGTAGTTTTCCAACTAGGTGTGAAGCGTCCATTATAATACTGGTTAGATTGAATACAGGGTGCATTGCTGCTTTTCCCAAGACAGGTGCAAGGGTGCAACGAAAATGTTACATGCACTAGCACTTTATATTTATGTACGCAACAAACATAGTTTTTAAAATGTGAAATGTTTGCATACGTATGTAGGATATAGTTGAAGGTTAATAGATTGTCAATTTTATTTATAGATTGTCATATATTGATCTTATATAATTAACATAATATTGTATTAGGTTCATAATATTGTTATCTAGGTACTGCACCACAATATAATGATTCCAATAATTATGCAATATTTAGTATTTTAATTTTACCTCAGCAAATTATACTGTTGCATTTACCGGTCGCGACAATATTGTTCCATGCTGACAATCTTACTAAATATGTTCTAAATATGTTTTTCATCATATTTTCCCTATTTTCGTATAGAAATTAGAAACACCATTTCGTGTTACTTATTAGTTACAGCTTTGACGAAAGTGGCCACCAAGATTGTTTCGAATGTGACATAGGCACGAGATTGATTTTTGCCCCCCCCCCCCTCAGCATCTCGTCTGCTGATTTAAAACAACGTCAACGTCAAAGAGTGGGATTCCTCGTATGTATGTATTCGGAAGGTAGGTGTTTGCTTTTACTCTTATGATGATTTTGTGACAAATTTATTTGAATAATCTCCGTTTAGAATTATTATTTTTTTCTTTCAAAATGTTGCTGCCGGAAAATCAAGATTTTTTTTTATCTATACTACTATGTTTTTAATATTTTATTCCAATCCAATTTAATTGGTATTTCAGATGTACGTTGTATTACTAAATAATGGTTTGTTATATATTTTGTCATGTTATTATACAATGATATGTTTTATTATCAGTACGTAATTGTGACATAATGAGCATATCATTCTAATGATTAATTAGACGTATTAGGAAAATATGTATATATATATAGATAAATAATACTTGTAATAGTTATTTGCTAACGTCATAATTCAGACTATAAATGCATAATTTAATATTGCCATTAGACTCATTTGTTAGTTCTAATGATAAATTCCATAACGTATTAATACGCTAAATTACGTATTCAATAAGCAGTTGTGTATATACGAAATATGTCTATTACTAATGAGTTATATAATTATTTGTGCGTTAACCAACCAGATGTAGCCTATGGTACTACACTGTGGTGTGTTATAATTCGGGATTTCGAACGTACGATGACAGCTTATAATAGCTGGTTCTGATATGCTCTACTGCAGTTCGTCGACTTTTATCTCATACATACCATGAATGTTTGACACTGTCAGTAGGGACCCCGGTCGTCGGAATACTTGATTCTTTTACCTATTAGGATTTTCATGCATGATCTCTTCTGCGAACTTAGAAAGCTTTTTTGAGTAGTGCAGATCAATGTGAATATGGTGTGTGATAAACGTCTTCATTGGCTCTTATAGGAATAAGAACAGTTACCGTAACACATTCATATTCAATATATATGTTATTGTGTTGGATATGAAAAACATGACCATGTGTAATTTATGATCTACTGGAACTGGCTTGTTTTCAACGCCAAATATATCACAAATGGGCTACACTTCTAATTTCATTATATCACATAACTCGGATCAAAATGATATCGAACAAAGTTCGATTGTCTTTGTATTACGTCATACATCTGCTAGCAACATTGTATAAACAACGGATACACATGAATGTACTACCCCCTTTTAAGTGCCTACATGTAAACTTTACTATTGACAGATATCGTTTGTGACAGTTCTTATTCCAACTTCCACTGTGAACATATTTATGATGATTAATGTAATTTTACTTGACACCTTTTGAAAAGTTACCTTATAAAAAAATACAAATCATTATTTACTATTATTCTGAAAATACGACAAGTATCACTATTGTGGTGACATCATCATCATATTGTATTCCTACACATCAGGCATATGTAACCATTGGCCAGACATATAGTGCTACAGCAAGGGCCCAAAAAGGACAATATTTTGGGAGTTGGTGGCACCAAAAGTGCTACATTTGTCCTCATGCATAAATTTGAAGGACAATATATCTAGAGTATGAAACAGCCTGAGTACATCTTGGGAAATGCTGGCGAGCTGAGAAATTGAGGTTTGAATTTGGTAACATAGAACTGCCAAAACAGACGCTAGCGGTATTATAAAATGGGGTGGGGGAAACATAAACCCCCATATATTTTCTTCTAGTTACCCTATTTTAAAAAGTCACTGGAGGTCAAAAGGTCACATGACAAATGTATCAAATACTGTAAGGGGTTAACTATTCACTGGGTTTTAATTTTGCTTATTTCGCTGACTGAAAGTTTAACATAGAACAAATTATCTCAATGATAAAAGCATGAATTTAAAACCCACTAAATATGCCTGAAATAGTAAATCAGCGAAATTTAAACCCAGTGAAAATTAGTCATTTTACAGTACATTTGCAGGAACATACTGTTGGTTGTGCACTGATAATTGGGTTTTATTGTCGCTAGGCATATCATGGTTCAGAATATAGTTATACGTTATGCTTAAATGATTGCAGTGGCAGTGATAATCACCAGAAATATGTTTATAAATAATTAATATCATTTGAAAAGGTCATAATTTGCTATATATTATAGTATACCTTTGACTATCATTATGAATCGGTCATGTGTATATGCACACACTCTTCAATGATATGGATATTATATGTTTCCCAGTATAATATATACATGCATGCATACATACATACATTAAATTAATTAAGTTTAGCTTCAGCAGACATTTCCTTGAAGAATGTATAAACGAAATAGAAATAATATTCAGTGCAAAGATCAATGTAATGTGTAAGATATGTGCTTCATCAAAGAATTTAATTTGACACATTTTAAACCTGTTTTCTTATCATGATTACAGCAGTATTGCAACTCTTTGGTTGATAATGCCCTGCAGCAGAAAGTAATATAATAGTGTACACAACCTTAGTCATACGTTCCTGACTGAGAAACTACTAATATTTTACAATATGGTATTGACTGTTAGAGTAACTTATGGTCATCTCGTGATTGTATAATACCAGGTATTAAATCATTTGTGTGAGCGGAGTGTCTTTGGATACAGACATATATATCATGTAAAGTATCCTGGACCATTCAAAATAAACGTTAAGGGAATAAGGCAATCATCAAAATCTGCTCTGTGTGTAATTAGTCATCTTCATCAGTATCTGTGTCACTGTCATCGATATATAATGCTGCTATTGTTAGAGGGTTGGCGCATTCACCATCGTTGCCCTCTAAACGAAGTTGGGCTTCGCAGGAACATGCCGCTGTACATGGCTGGTTGTTGTCGAGACATGTACAGTTTGTGTGGCAAGAATTATGTTTGCATGTACACAACAAATCATTCATGAGTCCCGGTGATGTTGGTTCCTGATCCATCATGCATGGCTGTAAGGAATTGTCAGCTTCCCTAAAGTATCCATACTCTGTTGGTTCTGGGATATCAGGGATGGTGACATCTGCTTGCTTCCATATCATCAATTGATATGCAGTGCGTAGAATATGCTGTTGGAAGCTGTTTTCGGTCAGGGGAAGTTTCTTAGGTGCAATCTGCTTTGCTGTTTTTTTACATCACAAAGTATCAAGCGAGACACATCCGTCCTGGCCATACAAAGCACCTACGAATGCAGTCCAAGCAGCCCTCTGCTGTCTGGATAACTGCAATTCTTCCCCAAGATTGGTAAGTGGTTGGAACAGATTTGCTTTCTGCATCATAATTCTGAAGGCTGTGCGTTTTCCGTGTCTATGGAATGCACTAACAGTGTCACACCCAGTACGGCAGTATACAGCAAGGAGAATATTGCGCTGCTCTTGGCTAAGCTGTTCAAATAGGGTATGCACAGAGATATATCTAGTTAGTGTGATGTATTTGCCTTCACAACCAGTGAATAAGAATATTGTTCTGGCATGAATAGCTGGCCGATGATGCACGAGCAGAACAAGAACATCTGTGTCTGGGCTGTAGACAACAATCTGCTCTGCACCTTCATTGGATGCGAGTAGAGCATGAAGCACAATCCGTGTGTCAGCTTCTTCCTGTGCTGATGCCAGTGATGGACAGGGCAGGGATTGCTGCCTATCTATTCTCAGAGCCCCGTCGATCTGACCTCTACTGATATACAGTACCTGGTTCTCCCCAAGAAAATGACCTGCGTGATCAGTCATGTACTCAGTATAACACCTGGCAAGCTGAGCTTTGTTTTGTCCTCTGCTGAGAAATGCACACCATACTTTCGGTATCTGCAAGTCCAAACTTATATATTCATGCCATTGGGTTGATGCCATTATTTTGTCTCTAGTCTGGTTTTTGATGCTGTCCTTATCATATCTGTCGAATGCAATGTGAATGGAAGTGCTTCCATGTTTGTTGCTTCTCTGAATAATGTATTGCATGAAGTTAGCTGCAATATCCCTGAAGGTGACATTTGGCGGAGTAGCAGATAGAGGAAGCATCTGAATGATGGCATGTCCATCGAAGATAATTGCATCACATGACCCACGGGCAGGAGGTATTCAAGTTTGTGCAAGAAATCAGACTTTGCACATGACAAAGGCGTTCTCGAAAGCCATCACTCTCTAGAGAGATATTCGTTTTACAGCATTCACTGTCAGTAGCTGGTAGGTACATCACTTTCCCCGAAATTGACACATTCTTTGAACGAACCCTGACAGACTTGTTCATGTCAGACATAGTCTTAATGTTTGACTCGGTAATGCATCGTACAAGCTCTTTTGAAGTGCATCCTGGCCTTCTGCATGTACTAATCTCTCGCTTATGAATCGGGATGCAAAGGCCACTCCTTTTTGAAGTGCTGTTGTCAAACATTGTTCTACCTGTGAAGAAGCAACACAGCCAGTTGCAAAATTTATGAGGTTAGGAGGTGGCTCCCTCAGATTGAATGGGTCTGAAAAGATTCCACCAAAAATGCTCTTCATCTCTGTGACATCTGTGTTCCAGCATCAGATCTCTGCATTGATTGTACGACCTCCTTGTACAGACTCTCGATTATGACTGATCATACGGGTGAAACGACAGAATATATTCCAGTTGTGGGTCTGGCAAGAAACCATCGGGCTAGTGCTGGGCCTTTCAGGGTCAGGCCAATGAACCCCCTGTGCCCTTTAGAGCTTTGTTTTCTGTTGCTTCAAAGGTGTATTCCAATCTGATTAAAATCTGATGTAGTGTACGGGCTTTAATTATTTTGGCTATAAACTTATTTTAATTTTATTTTTTATTACTTTTGTTATTAATGCCCTTTTATTTTATTTTATTTTATTTTATTATTTTACTTTGATTTTGATTTTGTGATTTTTTTAATTCCGCCCTACCTACATCTGAGCCGATGCCTATGTAACGAGATTTCAACGAGACCCGCTATCGACGATTTTAGTCAACGAATCACATACCTCCTTCTATAGCGCACATGATGACGTCACCGGGCGGAGTCGGGTTGCAAACACACTCAAATAAAATGGCGGATTATACCGACGTTAGCGACCGAGAATAACACGGCTTTTCGGTAAGTTTATCATTGTCAAATGCAACGAAAGTCATTTTTATGTTAATATTGTGGCTCGAATGGTTCGACTTTAGATCGTTATTTTGCATAGTTATTCTGGCAGTGACGATTTTGTTTCCGCCGTTTCGACCGAACACCAGTGTCTTTTTCTAGTCGCCTGCCCTGGAGACGTTTTGTTGAGATCGGGCCAACATCGTCTACGGTATTGAAACCGTTGCTGTAAATATTCATCAAATTGTATCATCATTTTGTACATTGTACTATTAATGGTTTATTCAAGTGGGCAAAATATAATGTACAGAAAGATTGCCCGTAGAGTATCGCTACACTGAAAAGTAAGCAACCGACAGCCTGTATAAAAGGGGGGCTGTGATTGGCTGTTACTTATGCGAGATTTGAACGGGACTTACATAGGCGTCGGATCAGATGTAGGTAGGGCAGAATTAAAAAAAATCACAAAATCAAAGTAAAATAATAAAATAAAAGGGCATTAATAACAAAAGTAATAAAAAAATAAAATTAAAATAAGTTTATAGCCACAATAATTAAAGCCCGTACACTACATCAGATTTTAATCAGATTGGGGTGTATTCCAGCCAAACACTGTTGAACTTTCCATCGCAGTTATCTCCCACACCGATGACCATTTTTCTTGGGCAACACTTGGGGTTGAACGAATGAGCCATACTATGCTTTCTGTGTTACGCTGAAGGATGTAAGGAAGCAATGCAGTTCTGAATAGGATACTGAGTAGCCCAATGAGAAGATGTGTTTCACAAGCTTCCTGCTCCCATCTTCATGATGAAGGTGGATGGCCAACCCGAATGCTTTAGTGATATCCGGAAGTGGCAAAAGTGGTTATATAAAAAAACAGGTCTTTGTTTGTTAGGTACCCTATAGCCTCGTAGAGGAGAGGGTCTACAAAGTCTTTCAATGAGGCCATTGTCATGTCATCTAGAGAGAAGTAATTCTGTGGTGGAGCAGTTGATTTTTTCAAGCGTTGGCGTAGGATACCGACAGCTTTATGTACAATTACAGCTTCATCAGTTTCCTCCTCAGGTAACTCTGTATCATCTAGCTGCTCCATCTCTTCAGATGTGCCCTTTAGTGTTTTCACCAAGTCACTTAATTTACACAGAGCATCACCCACTGAAATTTCACTTGAGCATACAAGGTCGTACATGCCATGTCTCAGGGTTCTCAACACCAGCTTCAGTTGCAAGCTCATGAAAGCGAGATCGCAGTTGAAAGGATGAAGACTTGTTTTAGTTTATGATGGCTGGTCTTCAGTGTCTATCACTTATGTAGCTCGGGTAGCACCCGTTTTGTCTATGGTGCCGTGCTTCAACAGCTACAAGATCCCCGTTTGCAACACCATAAAGTCGTGCCAACATGGTCTGATCACTTCTTCGTTTAGCAGCAGCTAACATTTTTGTGTACATATTCTCTGTTTCAGGCACATTGTCCATAGAAGCCTCTACCATAGACTAGCTGTATCTGTGTTTTGGATTGCAATTTCCCCCAGATAAAGTGTGTGTTAGGGAGAAAAAGAAAAATTGTGTGCAAACCTATTGCAGATGTATAGAAAGTACAAACACTTTTCGAGAAGGATACACAATAAAATGTTGCTATCAACATGTTGATTTATCAACATGACTCCTATGGTCAAACACAAACTGTAATTATTTAAATAAAATGGTATTTTACTAAGCATAGTTTGATCAATATCATTCAAGTGAACCATGAACATACGGTGAAAATATGTGTGATACCATTGGCCACGTGATCATTGACCTCTAGTGACCTTTGCCTATGACCTATGAACATATAACTTACAGAGTCTGAAAGGCTATCGATATAGCTTTACAATGGTATATAGGTTTGTAAGATAACGTGTTTAAATGGAATTATATGAAGATTTATGCTTCCCCTACCCCCATTTTATATTACCGATAGCGTCTGTTTTGCCGGTTTTACATTACCAAATTCAAACCTCAATTTCTCAGCTCGCCAGTATTTCCAAAGATGTCCTCAGGCTGTTTCATACTCTAGACATATTGTCCTTCAAATTTATGCATGAGGACAAATGTGGCACTTTGGGTGCCACTACCCCCTCTCAGAGGTGGCCTCTGCTGCAGCACTAAAATAAATAGGCATACTAATTAATAGGGCTTGTCAGTGAAATAGAAAAACAAATATATATATATACTTTTTACAAGAAGTACAAGACAACACTGAGTTAACTATTTATGCAAAAGATATTTTTTGTATTCTTTCTTAAATGTTTCTTGACTGTAGATCTAATATGAGTCAGAATTTTATTCCATATTTTCGGGCCAATATATTTTATAGAAAATTTACCACATCTTTTCTTAACTTTTGGCAGGGAAAGATTACATTTGTAGTTTTGTCTTGTGTTATACTTATGTTAAATCTGCGATAAGTAGTTGTGGAAAATTGGTGGTAATCTATCATAAATTGCATCATGCACTAAGGTTCCAATTTTTAGAGATTGTTGTTTTTATAAATATCTTAAATGCGCAATTGTCTAAACAAAGGTACCGAGGGTGTATTATAATATTTAAAGGCGATAAGGCGAACAATCAATGCGTTTTTGTACAATTACAATCTCTTGCAGGTGCTAATTTACTGTTTTTTTCTTTACTAGTGATATATGATTTTTCCGCGTCAGATGTGTATTCATAGTAATTCCAATATAATTAATACTACAGGTTTCACTTAATTGTCACTTTTAAGATTGAATTCACCCTCAGTTTTTTAGGTGTATTGGCAATAGACATGTAATTTGTTTTATCGGAATTAATAGTAAGTTTATTTGTATCACACCACAATACCACCTTTTGAAGTTCACAATTCAGAGCCTTTATGTTGATTTGGTTAGATTTGTTTTGAACTGTATGGAAAATATTGGAGTCATCAGTATATAATCTGAAGTTAAAATGGTTATATATAACAAAAATAGTATGGTCCCTAGAATGGAACCTTGGGGTACTTCACATGTAATTGGCAATGTTTGGGATTTAGTGTTATAAATACAAACATACTGATTTCTTGCTGTCAGATAAAGTTTAAGCCAGGACAAGGCACTACCCCCTTTATAAAATAATGTTCAAGTTTTTCAATTAAGATACTGTGGTTCACTGTATCGAATGCTTTCTGAAAATTACCCTCATCCATTTCAAATAACAAATATTGAATTAAGCTAATGAGTGAAAGTTTTCAGTAAGTGTTATATTTTTCCCGAAAGCCATATTGGTGTACAGTTTATTATATATTTTTAAGTAATTCATCATGCATTTATTTACATTTTTTCTATAATTTTACTGATGATTGGTAGGATTGGTTCCCCAGATTAGATGTATTACCTTTTTCATAGAATGGTATGAATCGGGCTATTTTAAGACAGTCCTTTGAAAATTAATAAGTTTGTAATGTAATATAATGGCTGCAAAAGTTCACTAACCTGATAATTTCAGTTTGGATATCATGAGCTGGGCATAGGAAAACTGATTGGGTAGCTCTTTCCCCTAGAAAGTTGAGAAAATGTTATTACTATTATTATTTTGTTGTCTAACTTTTCGCCAATTGTAAAGAAAAACTCATTAAAGTCATTCGCAATGTTATTTAAATCTGTGTGTATAATTGGGGCGCCATTATAGTCCAGCTTGACTTCTTTTGGTATAACTAAATTTGGTTTGATTTGCCAATGAGTTCATTGATTACTTCCCAGTTCTTGTTCAGATTTCCTTAACATACTGACAATCCAACACGTCAACCCATGTTTCCGCTTTTAGATAGAATCTAAATGAATCTACATGAAATTTGGCGAAATCTCGGGAATACATATAATATGACAGTGTATTGAGAAGGGAATTTACATTGGGGTTAGAATTGTTGTTCAGGTCAATATTAAACTCTCCAACTAAAATACAGCCATTGTATTGTGTTTTGATCTTATTCTGCGTTATCTCAAGATTACTGACAAAACTGTCAATTTGTGTAGCTGGGGGTCTATACAATACTCCAACGATGTTTTTTTGTTTGCCAATAGAAATTTCTAAAAACAAATACTCTGCATCATTAACACGAGTTCAAAACAGAATACCGTAGATTATTTTGAATGTAAATGCCCACCCATCACCTCTTCTATCTCTGTAATTTGTAATTTGTTAAAATGAAAATATCCTTGCCAATAATTTGCAAGATTTTAGTAAGTGCAACGATACTGAATTGATGTTTTATAATTAAGATTGCTATAGTTAATTCTAAGGGATCGAATATTAATATGAGATGTAGAGAACGTGTCAAATGGAATATGACGAATAGTAAATATTGAATAATCTGTGATCATTATCATCTTCCATGGTTAGTTATATGTATAAACAGTATAGTATATGTGTACAAGTAATTTAAACTATTTTTGAAAGGTCAAACTCACTCTTGATTAAAATATACGGTGTACTTTCTGTCTTTTTAACATAGACTTGACCATTTCTTGTCCACATGAATCTGTAATTGGTAGCTGTGTGTTTACCATTGGCTAATTTCAGCAAATTTCGACCAGTTGGTGTAATATTTTCATTTATATAATTTTTTCTATATACCCTAGATTGTCTGTGGTTATCTGATTATTTTCTTCGGTGACGGTTCATTTTATCTCTTTTTCTTCATCCAGCGAATTTAGCAATTATAGGTCTTGGTCAATGTCTTGTATTTGTTGCGCCATCTCGTTCTAGTGGGATGATCTTTTTTATTCTGTGGGTGATTTCAATATTCCTTGATGTCACAATCTTCTGTAAAACTTTAGGTAATATTTCATCTGTGTTTTCAGTTGACCCCGTCACTTCTGGTATGCCATGTATCTCGATGTTATCTCTTCTACTATACTGATGTTGTTCTTCACTGGCCTTTTCTAAAATGTTAACAAGCTGAACAAGATTGGCGTTGCAATCTTTCAATTTTTTATTCCTTCCTTTTTGTGTGATGATTAATTTTTATGATTTTCAACAATATCATTAAGAAAGATCATCGAGGCCTTAATTTCTTTCATACTGAGTGTCATCATCATCATCATCATCATCATCATCATCATCATCATCATCATCATCATCATCATCATCATCATCATCCCAGCCTGTCACGCCACTGCTGGCGGTTGTCCTCCACAACAGCTTCCACGTTTGGCGATCCTGTGCCACATGAGTCCACAAGATATCGGCCGTCTCTTCAATTTCATCTCTCGATCTTCTTTTAGGTTTTCCTTTCGTTCTGATGCCTTCTCTCGGTCTTTATTCTGTTGTTTTCTTTGCCCATTTGTCCTTATTTATTCTTGCAACATGTTCTACCCATTGCCCTTTCATGCTTTGATTTTTTTCGATGATATCCATCACTTTCATTCTTGATCTTACTGCTTCACTCTTGATCTTGTCTTTCCAAGTTATGTTCAGCATTG
The DNA here is from genome assembly GCF_978046115.1 of Saccoglossus kowalevskii. Taxonomy (NCBI): domain Eukaryota; kingdom Metazoa; phylum Hemichordata; class Enteropneusta; family Harrimaniidae; genus Saccoglossus; species Saccoglossus kowalevskii. The sequence goes on from NC_140654.1 coordinate 3,933,136, forward strand.
ATCTTTCCATGCTTCTTTGGGCCATGGCTAGCTTTTCTCTCTGATGCTTTGTGAGTGACCATGTCTCCGATCCGTATGTCATTGCTTGTAGTATAGGATGACAGTGTTCATGATGGGCATTTTTTTTTTATCCTTAAGGAATGAATGTTTTATACTGTCCAAATCTTCGCCAACCTGCTGTTGGTCTTTGGTCAGGTCAGCAGTCGACCTAAGTAGTTGTACTCATTTACCTCTTCCAGCTGTTCTCCGGCAAGTGTTATTCCTCGTCTACGTTGGTTTTTAGCTACCTCGTTGCACATGATTTTAGTTTTCCTCTTGTTCATCTTCATTCCGTCTCTTTTCCCTTCGAAGTTTAAATCCTTGAACAAGGTCTCTAGTAGTTCTTCGTGTTCCGCAAACAGGATGATACCATCTGCAAATCTTAAATTACTTAACATTTCTTCGTTGATATTGATACCAGTCTCGATGTTCACCCTTTTGAAGATTACTTCTACTGTTGATGTAAACATATCAGTTGATAGCAAATCTCCCTGTCGAACGCCCTTCATTATGTTGATTTTCTTGCTCAGCTTTTTCTGTTCGTACCTGAGCTGTGCCTCCTCTGTATGTTCCTTTCAAAATGTTGATGTATTTCTGTGGGACGCCATATCGTTTTAAGGCATCAAACACAGCCTTGTGTTGTATGGAGTCAAAGGCATTCTCGTAATGCCATGTAGAGAGGAATACCACACTCGTAAGTGAGTGTAAGTTCATTTATAATGTTCTCATTTGGCAATCACTTCTTGGCGTGAAGCGTGAATGATTTGATTATGTATTGTGTTATATGGTGAGTGTTGTTAGTTCTACTCATGAGTAATTTGATAATTTGGCATGGTTGGAAATCGTATTGATTGGCATATCACCTCGACTTCGCATATTTGTTATCAGTTCACATATTTCTCTCTCTCTCTGTTCTTCTTTATAATATAACCGTTATTTTCAATATTTATTTGTTTGTCTGTGTTCTTGGCTTTGCAAATGACATTGAACAATTTGGGTATCAATTGCTTAATGTTGTCATTTATTTCACTTGAACACAGCCGATTGAAATGTCTGCCGTTTCCAGATAAATCTGCATGAGTTCCGCTTCCACAATAACGTCTTTACATACCGAAATTAATTGAAACTTATCAACATGACCGAGAGGTAATGAAACGCCGAGTTTCATATTCAGCGACACAATTTCCTTACTTAATGAATGTTGTAAATTAGGCATCATACTTGCGATATTATTTTCTGTGTGGATTACATATTCTATATTCGGTATTGCCTCGGTCAGTTGATCATTGGTAGATGTGTTTTGGAGCGTGCAATTTGCGTTGATAATACATTGCCTAGTAGATAAATGTTGAAATTACAACGCTATCCTACCCAGAGGACATGCGCTTAATGGGTTTGAGATGGTCCTTAATGAGACGCGAGTGTAATCGATCCTTTTTGCCACATATAATAACATCAATTCGGTCTGACAATTACTCCACAAGACAAGAAAATCAGCACATACCACAGGGAGTTGTGTACATTAAATCGTTTTGGATGGCTTAAGTTAAAATCTGAAACTTGCACCAGTGCTAGTAAGATAACCCCTTCTGGTTTTTATTCATTGTTTGTTTTTCATCAACACATTATGTCCATTATTTCTGTAGATAAATGCAGAGCGCATTACAAATTTCATGTGAACAACGCTGTATTTTACACGTGTCTTTACATCGCAAGAGCCCTATATCAAATAGGATGCGTCGCAACGACTACGGGGCTTTAACTGTAATAACATTACCGCTGCATGACATAGGAAAACTGCTATAACATGTGAATTTATGATTTAACAATCTGTGATAAATAAATCGACCCCTCCCAATATGGCTAATTGTTAGAATAGATTTTCACATTGTTAAGTGAATCATGGTTCATACATTTGTTCTATCACGGTCTTTCACAAAGTAACACATGTCTAGAGGTGATAACTTTAACAGAGGTGATTCATATAATATATTGATTGGTGGTACATATTTGGACAATTATTATCATTTTAATTTAGATTATGCGTATTTTATTTAGTTCGATAAATAAATACCAATATCAACTAAGATAGTCTCGATTAAATAGAACATTTTGTAACACGATTGGTCTATCAACATACATCACATAAACGTGAACTGTAACGTGTTGTTGGACTTTATAGCATGCTGGCTAAATCAACGCACATCTAAACAGACAGATTGCTTAGGGCGATGATGTAGTATATTGGTTTGACATTATAATGCATATTCTATGTAGGTGGCTACATAAATAGCCTCAAAGCTCATTTAACGTAAATAATAGTCAGTCAAATAAATTGCGAATAATGACCGATGTAGAGAACATATTTTATTCTGAATAAACATACATCTCATCAATGTTCTTGACCTGAAAAAAGCCTTGTTACTTCCTAGTTTGTGATTTACTTCAATTAATCGTGTTAATATACATGTAATTTATCTCACTCTTTTAGAAAAGCCGAAACGTGCAATCCAATGTGTTATTGGCCGTTATGATTGCTAGTATACGCACAATGTATTATATTACCTGGATCACGGTAACGAGACCATTATCACTGTAACTAGTCGTCGCGAAACCGCTTTGACAATTGAGCAATTATAAAAGGGTTTCTTCGCCATGATACTTTTTCTGACGACGATAATTCTTCGTACTGGATAACGATTCTAGCCATTTATTGAACTCATTACGTTTGTCTGCGTTTTGCTGCAGTAAATTTCTCATCCAGTGATTCGGATATCATTGTCACCTTAGAAACCTGAATTGTGTCAAAGTAGAAATAGTAAATCCGGCTCTGCTCTACATTATATAGGACCAGGGACGAGCAACAGCACCTATGTCGTTTGTACCAGTATGTATTAATAAAATCTTAATTACAAATTAAAACTGGCTTACTCAGTATATTTATAATGACTTGAGACTTACTGATTGTAACAACAATATAATAGCTTTATTGGCTGCTCAATTCAATAAATAATTGGTCAAAACTATCAAAACAAATTTGCAAGAAACTCGTTTTGAAAAAAATCACTTGGGACAAAAAACGTTTAATGCAAACGTCATTTCGTCAATCGTCTAAATCATTTAAATCAGACTACACAAATATGTAAAAATGTCTGAATACATACTCATATATGTAAATAGTAAGTGAGTAAGTAGATTGTTTGTAATTTGTTGATGATGATTAATCTTTAATAATCATACGTTTTATAATTCATTTCTAGGTGGCGCGTCCTCAGGAAACTATTATATAGTCATGGATGGTACTATGGCATAAGGATTACATAAATTACTACAAAAAATAAATAACTGCATTCGACCTTAGCAGAGTGTAAAGTTGCATGTATAGGACTGGCATTAGTAGTTGCGACTAAGCATAATACAGTTGTCAGTAGAAGCAGACAATTGCTCAGATTGGTATTATAGAAGACTATAAAACACCCAACATTCATCCTACCTGCTTGGTAAATATAAAAGTATTCTCACTTGTGATTTTGAAGATATCTGAGATGGGCACGATAAATTGCAGACATTGTTAATGAATTGAATTTGACACTCGAGTCTTAATTGGCATAACCCCCAGCAATCTACTATTGCGCTGATACTACATAGCATGTTATTGTTACTCTCGTACTATATAATTGGCATTTATAGAAACACCCTGACACGATTGTATTGCAGACTGTCAATGCAAAATGCATGCTTTGAATCATATGCATGTATGTATGTAACATCGTGAAAACCGTCATTTCGTTACACTCCAAAACTGTTGCCTACTATTCTCGACATTCTTTATATAATCCACTGTGAAAAAATCTATTTTAAGTTACAAAATTAAAGTACAATATTTGTGTAATTTCTTTCTTTTATTCGTTATTCAATTATACAACTACATAATCCCTGTTACATTTCTTTAAACATTTTCGTAATATAATTATTGTTGTAAATGCACATACTTTTCAGATTTGGCGACATGAGGTAAACCGACGGTTGAAATTCATCATACACACGAACCATATAAAACGCGGTTATAGGGTATCTAGAGAGCCTTACTCGGAAACACATTAGAATAACGAACCGATCAATATACTTTTCAAAACATTAGCTACAATATTTTAGTAACACGACTACCCAGAAGAAACTAACGCTTCAACAAGCAGGATTGTTAGACCGAATACAAGTTACTTGCTGTGTTTGATATTCCGCCTCAAATGACCGAAAACGTTTAGAAAGTTGGTATTTTACAATCTTAAGAGACCACATGCCACGCGGAGTTATTGTTGCTAGGCTACCGGTGTATTTCATTTAGACGACATCAGTATGTTATGTCAGAAATGAAGCGTATTATAGCACATCCTACTTCTACATCGAAATAATAGAAAAATACTTTTCCGTGGCAATTTTTGTGAGATACGATGGCATTAAACAAAAGGCAAGTAACGACATTCCTTCTCGTACTCATATTCTTAGTTAAATACCAAAGTGGAGGAACGCATTAGTCGCAGGTATGCACTATATTAGGTCGATTTAATTGATGAGTCTCGTTCTGGTAGTCTGTATATGCATTGAATAAGTGAATCAATCAAAAATGGTGTCTACATTTCGTGAAAGAGTCGTCATGGACTAGTAGTCACTGGGACTCAATGACGCCGAGTTTATACCGGTAACTGTTAAATTCGTCTACATGGTCTACATGTTAGAACGATAATATACTAATGCCTTCTCATAAAATGCTAAGACGCCAAAGTTACAATGTGTATGTGTTCAATGCTACAACACAATTTCAAAGATAGACGTATGAGACTCAGATAGTCAGTTTCCTGGATTAAAGATTAAATTATAGAATTTAGTATGACAATGTACGTCAGTTGATTGAAGACATAATCCTTCAAAGCAGTTTATACTCTTTTCAATAACTTATGATGCTGGTCGACGACGAACAGATTTAAGTCAGTATTTTGTTGCAATTTCACAAGTCAAACAGAATATGTTTGTTGTTATTTGTTTGGGCTGTACACTGGTTAGAAAAATACAACTCACTGTCATTCGTCTGAAATGTGTATGAAGAGTCTCGAAGCGCATGCGCGGGATAATTATCGAAGCCATAGCTCTGTACAGTTTGAAAGCGTTACATAGCGTTCTCAACAGACACGTATTGTCATAGAGAATTTAACAAGGTAAGGTAAGAGCGGTTTACTTTATACATTATATACATATATTATAATGTTATTTTGAAAACACAACATATTTGCCCAAAACGCGTATTTTAATAATCATTCATGGTAATAAACTCCTACAAGTATCATCGTACACTAAAATTCGCTGTGGTAAATTTCACGTACAAGTACACCCTTGCAACGTATTCATTTTGACTATAGCTGGTTGTCACTACTAAAAAAGAAACAAACAAAAAATACCCCAAATTCTCAATATTAGCGTGAGTGTGTGAACAAATATTTGACTCATCGAAGGTAGCTTTGCAAAGAATCGATTCCTGTAATGTTCAGAAACTAAATATAAAACCCGTGACAACACTTTACATTCATATTCTACGTGCATAGCAATGACTTGCCACAGAAATACAGATAATACATCTGTACAATATAATTGATTGTGGGCAGATGATAGACGGAACGTGCTTCCTTATCAGCAATGATACGGTTCGACTCTCAACACAGACAGTTAGTATGGTCTCTATTGATGGATTAGACGCCGAAACATATTGTTCATTCAACTATGATACACACTATCATAAGTATGGCAGAATTATTATCACTGTAATTAATCGTGCCATTTAACCCGTCATTAATAAAATATTCGTCAAATAAATATTAAATACTAAGAGTTAAAAAGTATCGTCATTAGTCTCAAGCTTGGCCATACAGTATATGGTAATCACAAGAAGGTCGCTGTCAGTCAATAATACAGATATTAAATTTTGTATTTGGATTGTTATTATAATAGTATAATATACCAGCAATACTACTCAGTTATTACAATTTCGGTGATGTTTGCCAGCTGTTAAAACTGAATACATAAATAAGAATTCAAAGCTGAGGCTTGCTCGTACTCGAATTTCTTTTAAAAATTGTATTTTTCGCACATTGTATACGGAGCATGAAACCCGGTTCGAACACGGCGCAGTGCGATTACGGCGTTTTGATTAACTAATTAAAATGTTAATGGCCTTGAACGCATTTCCGTCGTCGTAAATGCTTCTAAATATATATTAACTAAACCAAGGATTGTATAGTAGCATATAATCGCATGTTCTCAAGATGTTGGATACATTTTTGAAATGTTCATCACGCGCCAAAATGCTCAATAGTTCCAATTATGTGTCTAGATGTTATTTTGAATTCATTCCAAAAAAAATGATGGTTGACTATAGTGGCAAGTAGATCAACTAGGACAATAAAGACTTTAGAACCGCTACGGCTACGATCACTCTAATTTGTCTGCAAAACATGTATTCAAAGCGTTGATATAAATCTTAATCTTTGTGTGGCAATAATTATTCGCTCGTATTTTCACAGTTCAATGGTTATTCCATTGCATGGTGTATAAATATCAACGCGAGTGCAATCGTATATTTGTTCTAAGTAATACGCATGCAATATATCAACTATTGACAACATTATATTTACTGCGTTGAATTCTGCTAGAAATTTTACTCAAAGCCGTACATAATATATAGTCTTCGATGGAAACTGACAAATAGCATTGACCTTAGGACAATGTTAGATGTGTTATTCAAGATATACTGCGTATCTCCTTTTTCATTACAATACTTCTTTCAATAGTACCTCAGGACCATTATTCCAGTGTCCATGGCGACGAAATAAAATTAACTCCTGCACTGGTTGTTTTTGATCTTCTCCTCCATCTGGGAAATGTTCACGTTTTCATATTTTCTCAGTAACTGCTTCCGTTGAAATCATTACGAGTCCTTTCATGCACAGAAAAATAACTTAATCAACTTATCCAAATCGTGTTCAATACCTAATTGTCTCTTCGGGAAATCTTCTGCAAAGTCCTGATTGAGTACACTGGCAATTAAATCCGACAAATTGCGGCTGATATTGTGCGAGATAAATTCGCAATATTCGCGGTTTTAAGAATTCGTTGATGAACGCAGTATTGTTTCCTGGTGGGCACACGTTCCAATTTAAGTCTATTTGACTTCACACAAAATTGTCAAACGATTTGATTCAAATAATACATACCTCAACATTTCTATCCACCAAAGACATTCAGTTCATCCACTTTCTACAAAAATACTTAGGACATTTTTACCTTGATCATGTGACTCACTAAAGCATTATACTCCACAAATTATATTAATGTTCAGTTCATAGTTTAGTTTGAAGATGGTGTTAAATGCCTCATATTGTCGCAACTATTTTTGAAATGTCACATTTTCATTATCTGTGTTAGGATTACATTTTCTTATCGTTATCTCATATATGATGGAAGTTAATCTTATTGTGCCATAAACGGCCAAGTAATAAAACTTGTCTTTGCAAGCAGATTTAACTTTTGACACCATGTCGAAATACCACAAAATATTCTAATATCACTATATATTGCTAGTTTTACACTTTTTTGACTTATTATTAGTAATTATTTCAATTTGAATGTTTCTGGAATATACATATAGCGATATATACCATTGTTTGCGCAAGAAGCACGGGTTGAATCACAATAGGGTAATATGGTGGTAGTCGGTGTTCATGAACATCAATCTTATATGTAAATAAGCCAGGGAACTTTACGATTTCTTGAATTTAAACTCAATTACTATCAGTGTGTTGGTATTTAGCCTTATAGAAATTTGCGAAAGAAACAAATTAGTAGTAGGAACACTCATATATTCATGTTGGCCTATTGACGCATCACGCGTAAGTGAAATAAATTCAGACAGCCGTTGAATTAACGCGCTAGACTCCTAAATAAGGCATTATGTACATAAATCGACACATTTTTAACATGTTTTACGAGATTTAGATAATTAAGATCCTTTCGACACCCCATTATATTTGCCAAATACTCGTATATTTAAGTATATTTAAATATATATCTGTGACAGTGAACATCTTTAATAATATCAGGCTCGTGTTATATATGGTTTACTATTATACATAATATATTACGATTACTCAATCTGAAGATGAATTGTTGCGTGTATATTTGTGTTGAACAACGTCAGTGAGAAGTTTTCAACTCTAATTGTGTCTTTTAATTTGCATGTAATATTGGTATGTGCAGAGGTATTTTTAAATTGCCTAATATCTACAATGGTAAAGGATCATTGTTGCAAATATTTGACATTGTCTAGTATGTTTAATGATTTGTTTGACATATATAGTTGAGTTTAGTGCAAGAATGTATCATTCTGTTTTGCATATGTTTTCACGGATAATACACGCATGAATGAATGATGAATGATTATACATGGAACGTGCGATTGTGTTTGGTGTACAGTAGAATCTGATCCTGTGTTTGACGACTCGTCAAATATGATCACTACGTATGTTAACAGCTCGAACACGATTTATTTCACTGTTGTTCTTTCTTACAAATGCGTATGACTATTGATCGACAACTGCATATTTTGTGTTCTAGCTAATCTTCCACGGTCGACTGAGAACAAGCAACCCAACATTAATCACAAAAAATTGCAGATGTTGAACAGAGCAAACTATCGCGTCGCATTTGAAAGTGTTATAGTGTTATAATTTTGTATCGACTTTCACTCAGACATTCCATTTATCGCGAAGGTATGTCTAAGTTTTTTTAGACTATTTTACCACCACACAATTGCATCATGGCTAAATCTAAATTCAGCGTATGTACTATTGCGGTTAGTCCATCAACTACGAAGTGTTCCATGAACCTCGGACACAAAGCGCGTGTATTTGAGTATTGTTCACAAAACGTTATATACCGGTAAACCACATGACTGTATCGGTGTTGTAAAATAAATGGGCAAACTAGGTCAGTGTCGTAAATCACGCCATACCTGCTGGTTACCACAAAATAAAAATATCCATGGTACTGAAGCAAATTTACACCAGTATACGTAATTCTCGGAGACACAGTCGTGTTGGGATTAGTTTCCCTGTGGAAGTACCTCTGATTTTGAACTGGCTATAATTGAATAAGATGTCATACCTGAAGCAGGTAAAATAGAAGTGTTGATATGGATGCGAGCAAGCAGATTACTCATGTCCACGATCTGAATCAAATGCATATTTGTTAATTTTGGTGATATTTACACGGACATGATTGTTCAAATCACATCTTCTACATACACGACTCGTGTATAAACGTAGCCGATTGAACTCAAGTTGAAATAAATAATACAGAAATTAGGAATGAGAACACGTATGATATATAATCTGGTTAATTGCCCTCAAATTAGCAAAATTAATTATTACTATATTGTGTAGTGAACTCGATTACCATTGATTTTCATCATTGTTTTAAGACACTCATTATTAAGGGGTGGTGGTCGTCGCGCCACGCATGCGTGAGTTATAGGACTCATATAAACAAAGATGGCGATTTTGACTGTCGTGCAATCAAATAAGTACAAAGTGATCGGAAGGTATCGAAAGAGTCGCCGGAGTAAATTAGTACACGTTGTACCTAAGTACTCCTGATTTTACTTAGAAGAGTGCATTGGGTTTGGGGAAATCAATGTTTATCAACACAAATGTCGCACATGCGCGGCGGGACGACAACCGCCCATTAAGCCACTGACAAGATTACAACGGTTTCACTTTGCCTTATGTGCAAATGTCAAGTAGAAATAAACTGTCTCTTGTTAAGATGCATGTCGAACTAAACTGCACTCAAGTGACGACAGTGTAAGTATTTAACGTCAAACATCCCACGATTTCATTATTTTATAATAGAAGATAATAATGCGAAATATAAATGAAATACAAATGTGGATACAACATGAATTATAACAAAATAAATATACGAAGGAAACGTGTGCTGGCTGAATTCGTACTAGACAGTCAGGCGCTAACAGATACACTAAATTTCAATTGGTGACATTTAATTATGCTGAGTATCATCTTATGCTAATACGCGTTACATAAACCACTCTAAAATAATAACAATTACTATGTGTGTTATTAAATGATGCCATAGAGAATATATCTAGCCATATGAGATACAAATGATAGATATTATGTCACAATACTACATTTTATAGTATTGAAGTATTATAATATATTGTAATCGATGATGACAGTAGTAACTATAAGTTCGGGCCAAAAGTGAAAAAAAAAACAGAACAGTATCAATTAGTAATAGTATGTCAAAATCAAATATTTCGAACTACAGATCGTCGTCGGCAATTATATTCTACATTATCCTTTCAATTAATTTTATTGATGAATCTCGCATGCAATACCTTAAATACACTCTCATAGATATTATCTACAGAGTTACACTCACACAATACACTCTCATAGATATTATCTGCATAGTTACACTCACACAATACACTCTCATAGATATTATCTACAGAGTTACACTCACACAATACACTCTCATAGATATTATCTACAGAGTTACACTCACGCAATACACTCTCATAGATATTATCTGCATAGTTACACTCACACAATACACTCTCACAGATATTATCTACAGAGTTACACTCACACAATACACTCTCATAGATATTATCTGCATAGTTACACTCACACAATACACTCTCATAGATATTATCTACAGAGTTACACTCACACAATACACTCTAACAGATATTATCTACAGAGTTACACTCACACAATACACTCTCATAGATATTATCTGCATAGTTACACTCACACAATACACTCTCATAGATATTATCTACAGAGTTACACTCACACAATACACTCTCACAGATATTATCTACAGAGTTACACTCACACAATACACTCTCATAGATATTATCTGCATAGTTACACTCACACAATACACTCTCATAGATATTATCTGCATAGTTACACTCACACAATACACTCTCATAGATATTATCTACAGAGTTACACTCACACAATACACTCTCATAGATATTATCTGCATAGTTACACTCACACAATACAGTCTCATATATATTATCTGCATAGTTACACTCACACAATACACTCTCATAGATATTATCTGCATAGTTACACTCACACAATACACTCTTATAGATATTATCTGCATAGTTACACTCACACAATACACTATTATAGATATTATCTGCATAGTTACACTCACACAATACACTCTCACAGATATTATCTACAGAGTTACACTCACACAATACACTCTCATAGATATTATCTGCATAGTTACACTCACACAATACACTCTCATAGATATTATCTACAGAGTTACACTCACACAACACACTCTCATAGATATTATCTGCATAGTTACACTCACACAATACACTCTCATATATATTATCTGCATAGTTACACTCACACAATACACTCTCATAGATATTATCTGCATAGTTACACTCACACAATACACTCTTATAGATATTATCTGCAGTTACACTCACACAATACACTCTCATAGATATTATCTGCATAGTTACACTCACACAATACACTCTCATAGATATTATCTGCATAGTTACACTCACACAATACACTCTCATATATATTATCTACATAGTTACACTCACACAATACACTCTCATAGATATTATCTACATAGTTACACTCACACAATACACTCTCATAGATATTATCTACATAGTTACACTCACACAATACACTCTCATATAGATTATCTGCATAGCTACACTCACACAATACACTCTCATAGATATTATCTGCATAGTTGCACTCACACAATACACTCTCATAGATATTATCTGCATAGTTACACTCACACAATACACTCTCATATATATTATCTGCATAGTTACACTCACACAATACACTCTCGTAGATATTATCTGCATAGTTACACTCACACAATACACTCTCATAGATATTATCTGCATAGTTACACTCACACAATACACTCTTATAGATATTATCTGCATAGTTACACTCACACAATACACTCTCATATATATTATCTGCATAGTTACACTCACACAATACACTCTCATAGATATTATCTGCATAGTTATACTCACACAATACACTCTTATAGATATTATCTGCATAGTTACACTCACACAATACACTCTCATAGATATTATCTGCATAGTTACACTCACACGATACACTCTCATAGATATTATCTGCATAGTTACACTCACACAATACACTCTCATATAGATTATCTACAGAGTTACACTCACACAATACACTCTCATAGATATTATCTGCATAGTTACACTCACACAATACACTCTCATAGATATTATCTACATAGTTACACTCACATAATACACTCTCATATAGATTATCTGCATAGTTACACTCACACAATACACTCTCATAGATATTATCTACATAGTTACACTCACACAATACACTCTCATAGATATTATCTGCATAGTTACACTCACACAATACACTCTCATAGATATTATCTACATAGTTGCACTCACATAATACACTCTTATATATATCATCTGCATAGTTACACTCACAGAATACACTCTCATAGATATTATCTGCATAGTTACACTCACACAATACACTCTCATAGATATTATCTACATAGTTGCACTCACATAATACACTCTTATATATATCATCTGCATAGTTACACTCACAGAATACACTCTTATAGATATTATCTGCATAGTTGCACTCACATAATACACTCTTATATATATCATCTGCATAGTTACACTCACACAATACACTCTCATAGATATTATCTGCATAGTTACACTCACACGATACACTCTCATAGATATTATCTGCATAGTTACACTGACACAATACACTCTCATATAGATTATCTACAGAGTTACACTCACACAATACACTCTCATAGATATTATCTGCATAGTTACACTCACACAATACACTCTCATAGATATTATCTACATAGTTACACTCACATAATACACTCTCATATAGATTATCTGCATAGTTACACTCACACAATACACTCTCATAGATATTATCTACATAGTTACACTCACACAATACACTCTCATAGATATTATCTGCATAGTTACACTCACACAATACACTCTCATAGATATTATCTACATAGTTGCACTCACATAATACACTCTTATATATATCATCTGCATAGTTACACTCACAGAATACACTCTCATAGATATTATCTGCATAGTTACACTCACACAATACACTCTCATAGATATTATCTACATAGTTGCACTCACATAATACACTCTTATATATATCATCTGCATAGTTACACTCACAGAATACACTCTTATATATATCATCTGCATAGTTACACTCACACAATACACTCTCATAGATATTATCTACATAGTTGCACTCACATAATACACTCTTATATATATCATCTGCATAGTTACACTCACAGAATACACTCTTATAGATATTATCTACATAGTTACACTCACACAATACACTCTCATAGATATTATCTGCATAGTTACACTCACACAATACACTCTTATAGACATTATTTGCATAGTTACACTCACACAATACACTCTTATAGATATTATCTGCATAGTTACACTCACACAATACACTCTCATAGATATTATCTACATAGTTGCACTCACATAATACACTCTTATATATATCATTTGCATAGTTACACTCACAGAATACACTCTTATAGATATTATCTACATAGTTACACTCACACAATACACTCTCATAGATATTATCTGCATAGTTACACTCACACAATACACTCTTATAGACATTATCTGCATAGTTACACTCACACAATACACTCTTATAGATATTATCTGCATAGTTACACTCACACAATGCACTCTCATAGATATTATCTGCATAGTTGCACTCACATAATACACTCTCATAGATATTATCTACATAGTTACACTCACACAATACACTCTTATAGATATTATCTGCATAGTTGCACTCACATAATACACTCTCATAGATATTATCTACATAGTTACACTCACACAATACACTCTTATTGATATTATCTGCATAGTTACACTCACACAATACACTCTCATAGATATTATCTGCATAGTTACACTCACATAATACACTCTCATATATATTATCTGCATAGTTACACTCACACAATACACTCTTATAGACATTATCTGCATAGTTACACTCACACAATACACTCTTATAGATATTATCTGCATAGTTGCACTCACATAATACACTCTCATAGATATTATCTGCATAGTTACACTCACACAATACACTCTCATAGATATTATCTACATAGTTGCACTCACATAATACACTCTTATATATATCATCTGCATAGTTACACTCACAGAATACACTCTTATAGATATTATCTACATAGTTACACTCACACAATACACTCTCATAGATATTATCTGCATAGTTACACTCACACAATACACTCTTATAGACATTATTTGCATAGTTACACTCACACAATACACTCTTATAGATATTATCTGCATAGTTACACTCACACAATACACTCTCATAGATATTATCTACATAGTTGCACTCACATAATACACTCTTATATATATCATCTGCATAGTTACACTCACAGAATACACTCTTATAGATATTATCTACATAGTTACACTCACACAATACACTCTCATAGATATTATCTGCATAGTTACACTCACACAATACACTCTTATAGACATTATCTGCATAGTTACACTCACACAATACACTCTTATAGATATTATCTGCATAGTTACACTCACACAATGCACTCTCATAGATATTATCTGCATAGTTGCACTCACATAATACACTCTCATAGATATTATCTACATAGTTACACTCACACAATACACTCTTATAGATATTATCTGCATAGTTGCACTCACATAATACACTCTCATAGATATTATCTACATAGTTACACTCACACAATACACTCTTATAGATATTATCTGCATAGTTACACTCACACAATACACTCTCATAGATATTATCTGCATAGTTACACTCACATAATACACTCTCATATATATTATCTGCATAGTTACACTCACACAATACACTCTTATAGACATTATCTGCATAGTTACACTCACACAATACACTCTTATAGATATTATCTGCATAGTTGCACTCACATAATACACTCTCATAGATATTATCTGCATAGTTACACTCACACAATACACTCTCATAGATATTATCTACATAGTTACACTCACACAATACACTCTTATAGCTATTATCTACATAGTTACACTCACACAATACACTCCCATAGATATTATCTACATAGTTACACTCACACAATACACTCTCATAGATATTATCTACATAGTTGCACTCACATAATACACTCTCATAGATATTATCTACATAGTTACACTCACACAATACACTCTTATAGTTATTATCTGCATAGTTACACTCACACAATACACTCTTATAGATATTATCTGCATAGTTACACTCACACAATACACTCTTATAGACATTATCTGCATAGTTACACTCACACAATACACTCTTATAGATATTATCTGCATAGTTACACTCACACAATACACTCTCATAGATATTATCTACATAGTTGCACTCACACAATACACTCTCATAGATATTATCTACATAGTTGCACTCACATAATACACTCTTATAGATATTATCTGCATAGTTGCACTCACATAATACACTCTTATATATATCATCTGCATAGTTACACTCACACAATACACTCTTATAGACATTATCTACATAGTTACACTCACATAGTACACTCTCATAGATATTATCTGCATAGTTACACTCACATAGTACGCACTCATAGATATTATCTGCATAGTTACACTCACACAATACACTCTCATAGATATTATCTACATAGTTGCACTCACATAATACACTCTTATATATATCATCTGCATAGTTACACTCACAGAATACACTCTCATAGA
The DNA here is from genome assembly GCF_978046115.1 of Saccoglossus kowalevskii. Classification (NCBI taxonomy): domain Eukaryota; kingdom Metazoa; phylum Hemichordata; class Enteropneusta; family Harrimaniidae; genus Saccoglossus; species Saccoglossus kowalevskii. The sequence goes on from NC_140654.1 coordinate 3,949,244, forward strand.
TATTATCTGCATAGTTACACTCACACAATACACTCTCATAGATATTATCTACATAGTTGCACTCACATAATACACTCTTATATATATCATCTGCATAGTTACACTCACAGAATACACTCTTATAGATATTATCTGCATAGTTGCACTCACATAATACACTCTTATATATATCATCTGCATAGTTACACTCACACAATACACTCTCATAGATATTATCTACATAGTTGCACTCACATAATACACTCTAATATATATCATCTGCATAGTTACACTCACAGAATACACTCTTATAGATATTATCTACATAGTTACACTCACACAATACACTCTCATAGATATTATCTGCATAGTTACACTCACACAATACACTCTTATAGACATTATTTGCATAGTTACACTCACACAATACACTCTTATAGATATTATCTGCATAGTTACACTCACACAATACACTCTCATAGATATTATCTACATAGTTGCACTCACACAATACACTCTCATAGATATTATCTACATAGTTGCACTCACATAATACACTCTTATAGATATTATCTGCATAGTTGCACTCACATACTACAATCTTATATATATCATCTGCATAGTTACACTCACACAATACACTCTTATAGACATTATCTACATAGTTACACTCACATAGTACACTCTCATAGATATTATCTGCATAGTTACACTCACATAGTACGCACTCATAGATATTATCTGCATAGTTACACTCACACAATACACTCTCATAGATATTATCTACATAGTTGCACTCACATAATACACTCTTATATATATCATCTGCATAGTTACACTCACAGAATACACTCTCATAGATATTATCTGCATAGTTACACTCACACAATACACTCTCATAGATATTATCTACATAGTTGCACTCACATAATACACTCTTATATATATCATCTGCATAGTTACACTCACAGAATACACTCTTATAGATATTATCTGCATAGTTGCACTCACATAATACACTCTTATATATATCATCTGCATAGTTACACTCACACAATACACTCTCATAGATATTATCTACATAGTTGCACTCACATAATACACTCTTATATATATCATCTGCATAGTTACACTCACAGAATACACTCTTATAGATATTATCTACATAGTTACACTCACACAATACACTCTCATAGATATTATCTGCATAGTTACACTCACACAATACACTCTTATAGACATTATTTGCATAGTTACACTCACACAATACACTCTTATAGATATTATCTGCATAGTTACACTCACACAATACACTCTCATAGATATTATCTACATAGTTGCACTCACATAATACACTCTTATATATATCATCTGCATAGTTACACTCACAGAATACACTCTTATAGATATTATCTACATAGTTACACTCACACAATACACTCTCATAGATATTATCTGCATAGTTACACTCACACAATACACTCTTATAGACATTATCTGCATAGTTACACTCACACAATACACTCTTATAGATATTATCTGCATAGTTACACTCACACAATGCACTCTCATAGATATTATCTGCATAGTTGCACTCACATAATACACTCTCATAGATATTATCTACATAGTTACACTCACACAATACACTCTTATAGATATTATCTGCATAGTTGCACTCACATAATACACTCTCATAGATATTATCTACATAGTTACACTCACACAATACACTCTTATATATATTATCTGCATAGTTACACTCACATAATACACTCTCATATATATTATCTGCATAGTTACACTCACACAATACACTCTTATAGACATTATCTGCATAGTTACACTCACACAATACACTCTTATAGATATTATCTGCATAGTTGCACTCACATAATACACTCTCATAGATATTATCTGCATAGTTACACTCACACAATACACTCTCATAGATATTATCTACATAGTTGCACTCACATAATACACTCTTATATATATCATCTGCATAGTTACACTCACAGAATACACTCTTATAGATATTATCTACATAGTTACACTCACACAATACACTCTCATAGATATTATCTGCATAGTTACACTCACACAATACACTCTTATAGACATTATTTGCATAGTTACACTCACACAATACACTCTTATTGATATTATCTGCATAGTTACACTCACACAATACACTCTCATAGATATTATCTACATAGTTGCACTCACATAATACACTCTTATATATATCATCTGCATAGTTACACTCACAGAATACACTCTTATAGATATTATCTACATAGTTACACTCACACAATACACTCTCATAGATATTATCTGCATAGTTACACTCACACAATACACTCTTATAGACATTATCTGCATAGTTACACTCACACAATACACTCTTATAGATATTATCTGCATAGTTACACTCACACAATGCACTCTCATAGATATTATCTTCATAGTTGCACTCACATAATACACTCTCATAGATATTATCTACATAGTTACACTCACACAATACACTCTTATAGATATTATCTGCATAGTTGCACTCACATAATACACTCTCATAGATATTATCTACATAGTTACACTCACACAATACACTCTTATAGATATTATCTGCATAGTTACACTCACACAATACACTCTCATAGATATTATCTGCATAGTTAAACTCACATAATACACTCTCATATATATTATCTGCATAGTTACACTCACACAATACACTCTTATAGACATTATCTGCATAGTTACACTCACACAATACACTCTTATATATATTATCTGCATAGTTGCACTCACATAATACACTCTCATAGATATTATCTGCATAGTTACACTCACACAATACACTCTCATAGATATTATCTACATAGTTACACTCACACAATACACTCTTATAGATATTATCTACATAGTTACACTCACACAATACACTCCCATAGATATTATCTACATAGTTACACTCACACAATACACTCTCATAGATATTATCTACATAGTTGCACTCACATAATACACTCTCATAGATATTATCTACATAGTTACACTCACACAATACACTCTTATAGTTATTATCTGCATAGTTACACTCACACAATACACTCTTATAGATATTATCTGCATAGTTACACTCACACAATACACTCTTATAGACATTATCTGCATAGTTACACTCACACAATACACTCTTATAGATATTATCTGCATAGTTACACTCACACAATACACTCTCATAGATATTATCTACATAGTTGCACTCACACAATACACTCTCATAGATATTATCTACATAGTTGCACTCACATAATACACTCTTATAGATATTATCTGCATAGTTGCACTCACATAATACACTCTTATATATATCATCTGCATAGTTACACTCACACAATACACTCTTATAGACATTATCTACATAGTTACACTCACATAGTACACTCTCATAGATATTATCTGCATAGTTACACTCACATAGTACGCACTCATAGATATTATCTGCATAGTTACATTCACACAATACACTCTTATAGATATTATCTACATAGTTACACTCACATAGTACACTCTCATAGATATTATCTACATAGTTACACTCACACAATACACTCTCATAGATATTATCTGCATAGTTACACTCAATACAATGCACCCATAGATATTATTTGCATAATTACACCCAAAACAATGCACTCATAGATAGTATTTGCATAATTACACTCAAAACAATACACTCATAGATATTATTTGCATAATTACACTCAATACAATGCACTCTTATAGATATTATCTACATAGTTACACTCACATAGTACACTCTCATAGATATTATCTACATAGTTACACTCACACAATACACTCTCATAGATATTATCTGCATAGTTACACTCAATACAATACACTCTTATAGATATTATCTACATAGTTACACTCACACAATACACTCTCATAGATATTATCTACATAGTTACACTCACACAATACACTCTCATAGATATTATCTACATAGTTGCACTCACATAATACACTCTCATAGATATTATCTACATAGTTACACTCACACAATACACTCTTATAGATATTATCTGCATAGTTACACTCACACAATACACTCTTATAGATATTATCTGCATAGTTACACTCACACAATACACTCTTATAGATATTATCTGCATAGTTACACTCACACAATACACTCTCATAGATATTATCTACATAGTTGCACTCACACAATACACTCTCATAGATATTATCTACATAGTTGCACTCACATAATACACTCTTATAGATATTATCTGCATAGTTGCACTCACATAATACACTCTTATATATATCATCTGCATAGTTACACTCACACAATACACTCTTATAGACATTATCTACATAGTTACACTCACATAGTACACTCTCATAGATATTATCTGCATAGTTACACTCACACAATACACTCTTATAGATATTATCTACATAGTTACACTCACACAATACACTCTAATAGATATTATCTGCATAGTTACACTCACATAGTACACACTCATAGATATTATCTGCATAGTTACACTCACACAATACACTCTTATAGATATTATCTACATAGTTACACTCACATAGTACACTCTCATAGATATTATCTACATAGTTACACTCACACAATACACTCTCATAGATATTATCTGCATAGTTACACTCAATACAATGCACCCATAGATATTATTTGCATAATTACACCCAAAACAATGCACTCATAGATAGTATTTGCATAATTACACTCAAAACAATACACTCATAGATATTATTTGCATAATTACACTCAATACAATGCACTCTTATATATATTATCTACATAGTTACACTCACATAGTACACTCTCATAGATATTATCTACATAGTTACACTCACACAATACACTCTCATAGATATTATCAGCATAGTTACACTCAATACAATGCACTCATAGATATTATTTACATAATTACACCCAAAACAATGCACTCATAGATAGTATTTGCATAATTACACTCAAAACAATACACTCATAGATATTATTTGCATAATTACACTCAATACAATGCACTCATAGATATTATTTGCATAATTACACTCAAAACAATACACTCATAGATATTAGCTGCATAATTACACTCAAAACAATACACTCATAGATATTAGCTGCATAATTACACTCAAAACAGTACACTCATAGATATTATTTGCACAATTACACTCAATACAATGCACTCATAGATATTATTTGCATAATTACACTCACACAATACACTCATAGATATTATTTGCATAATTACACTCAAAACAATACACTCATAGATATTAGCTGCATAATTATACTCAAACAATACACTCATAGATATTAGCTGCATAATTACACTCAAAACAGTACACTCATAGATATTATTTGCATAATTACACTCAATACAATGCACTCATAGATATTATTTGCATAATTACACTCAAAACAATACACTCATTGAGATTATCTGCATAATTATACTCAAAACAATACACTCATAGAGATTATCTCCATAATTACTCTCAAAACAATACACTCATAGATATTATTTGCATAATTACACTCAATACAATACACTCATAGATATTAGCTGCATAATTACACTCAAAAGAATACACTCATAGATATTAGCTGCATAATTACACTCAATACAATACACTCATAGATATTAGCTGCATAATTACACTCAAAAGAATACACTCATAGAGATTATCTGCATATTTACACTCAAAACAATGCAGTCATAGAGATTAGCTGCATAATTACACTCAATACAATACACTCATAGATATTAGCTGCATAATTACACTCACACAATACACTGTCATAGATATTATCTGCATAGTTACACTCACACAATACACTCTAATAGATATTATCTGCATAGTTACACTCAAACAACACTCTTATAGATATTATCTACATAGTTACACTCACACAATACACTCTCATATAGATTATCTGCATAGTTACACTCACACAATACACTCTTATATATATTATCTGCATAGTTATACTCACACAATACACGCTTATAGATATTATCTGCATAGTTACACTAACACAATGCACTCTCATAGATATTATCTGCATAGTTACACTCACACAATACACTCTCATAGTTATTCTCTACATAGTTACACTCACACAATACACTCTCATAGATATTCTTTACATAGTTACACTCACACAATACACTCTCATATAGATTATCTGCATAGTTACACTCACACAATACACTCTCATATATATTATCTGCATAGTTACACTCACACAATACACTCTCATACATATTATCTGCATAGTTACACTCACACAATACACTCTCGTAGATATTATCTGCATAGTTACACTCACATAATACACTCTTTTAGATATTATCTGCATAGTTACACTCACACAATACACTCTCATAGATATTATCTACATAGTTACACTCACACAATACACTCTTATATATATTATCTGCATAGTTACATTCACACAATACACTCTCATAGATATTATCTGCATGGTTACACTCACACAATACACTCTCACAGATATTATCTACAGAGTTACACTCACACAATACACTCTCATAGATATTATTTGCATAGTTACACTCACACAATACACCCATAGATATTATCTACAGAGTTACACTCACACAATACACTCTCATAGATATTATCTGCATAGTTACACTCACACAATACACTCTCATATATATTATCTGCATAGTTACACTCACACAATACACTCTCATAGATATTATCTGCATAGTTACACTCACACAATACACTCTTATAGATATTATCTGCATAGTTACACTCACACAATACACTCTCATAGATATTATCTGCATAGTTACACTCACACAATACACTCTTATAGATATTATCTGCATAGTTACACTCACACAATACACCCTCACAGATATTATCTACAGAGTTACACTCACACAATACACTCTCATAGATATTATCTGCATAGTTACACTCACACAATACCCTAACATAGATATTATCTACAGAGTTACACTCACACACTACACTCTCATAGATATTATCTGCATAGTTACACTCACACAATACACTCTCACATATATTTCTGCATAGTTACACTCACACAATACACTCTCATAGATATTATCTGCATAGTTACACTCACACAATACACTCTCATATATATTATCTACATAGTTACACTCACACAATACACTCTCATAGATATTATCTGCATAGTTACACTCACACAAAACACTCTCATAAATATTATCTGCATAGTTACACTCACACAATACACTCTCATAGATATTATCTACATAGTTACACTCACACAATACACTCTCATATAGATTATCTGCATAGCTACACTCACACAATACACTCTCATGGATATTATCTGCATAGTTGCACTCACACAATACACTCTCATAGATATTATCTGCATAGTTACACTCACACAATACACTCTCGTAGATATTATCTGCATAGTTACACTCACACAATACACTCTCATATATAGTATCTGCATAGTTACACTCACACAATACACTGTTATAGATATTATCTGCATAGTTACACTCGCACAATACACTCTCATAGATATTATCTGCATAGTTACACTCACGCAATACACTCTTATATATATTGTCTGCATAGTTACACTCACAGAATACACTCTCATAGATATTATCTGCATAGTTGCATTCACCTAATACCCTCTCATATATAGTATCTGCATAGTTACACTCACACAATACACTCTTATAGATATTATCTACATAGTTACACTCACACAATACACTCTCATATATATTATCTACATAGTTGCACTCACACAATACACTCTCATAGATATTATCTACATAGTTACACTCACACAATACACTCTCATAGATATTATCTACATAGTTACACTCACACAATACACTCTCATATAGATTATCTGCATAGCTACACTCACACAATACACTCTCATGGATATTATCTGCATAGTTGCACTCACACAATACACTCTCATAGATATTATCTGCATAGTTACACTCACACAATACACTCTCGTAGATATTATCTGCATAGTTACACTCACACAATACACTCTCATATATAGTATCTGCATAGTTACACTCACACAATACACTGTTATAGATATTATCTGCATAGTTACACTCGCACAATACACTCTCATAGATATTATCTGCATAGTTACACTCACGCAATACACTCTTATATATATTGTCTGCATAGTTACACTCACAGAATACACTCTCATAGATATTATCTGCATAGTTGCATTCACCTAATACCCTCTCATATATAGTATCTGCATAGTTACACTCACACAATACACTCTTATAGATATTATCTACATAGTTACACTCACACAATACACTCTCATATATATTATCTACATAGTTGCACTCACACAATACACTCTCATAGATATTATCTACATAGTTACACTCACACAATACACTCTCATAGATATTATCTACATAGTTACACTCACACAATACACTCTCATAGATATTATCTGCATAGTTACACTCACACAATACACTCTCATATATATTATCAACATAATTGCACTCACACAATACACTCTCATATATATTATCTACATAGTTACACTCACACAATACACTCTCATATAGATTATCTGCATAGTTACACTCAAACAATACACTCTCATATAGATTATCTGCATAGTTACACTCACACAATACACTCTCATAGATATTATCTGCATAGTTACACTCACACAATACACTCTCATAGATATTATCTACATAGTTACACTCACACAATACACTCTCATAGATATTATCTGCATAGTTACACTCACACAATACACTCTCATATAGATTATCTGCATAGTTACGCTCAAACAATACACTCTCATATAGATTATCTGCATAGTTACACTCACACAATACACTCTCATAGATATTATCTGCATAGTTACACTCACACAATACACTCTCATAGATATTATCTACATAGTTACACTCACACAATACACTCTAATAGATATTATCTGCATAGTTACACTCACACAATACACTCATAAATATTATCTGCATAGTTACACTCACACAATATACTCTCGTAGATATTATCTGCATAGTTACACTCACACAATACACTCTCATATATATCATCTGCATAGTTACACTCACACAATACACTCTTATAGATATTATCTGCATAGTTACACTCACACAATACACTCTCATAGATATTATCTACATAGTTACACTCACACAATACACTCTCATAGATATTCTCTACATAGTTACACTCACACAATACACTCTCATAGATATTCTCTACATAGTTACACTCACACAATACACTCTCATATAGATTATCTGCATAGTTACACTCACACAATACACTCTAATAGATATTATCTGCATAGTTACACTCAAACAACACTCTTATAGATATTATCTACATAGTTACACTCACACAATACACTCTAATAGATATTATCTGCATAGTTACACTCACACAATACACTCTCATAAATATTATCTGCATAGTTACACTCACACAATATACTCTCGTAGATATTATCTGCATAGTTACACTCACACAATACACTCTCATATATATCATCTGCATAGTTACACTCACACAATACACTCTTATAGATATTATCTGCATAGTTACACTCACACAATACACTCTCATAGATATTATCTACATAGTTACACTCACACAATACACTCTCATAGATATTCTCTACATAGTTACACTCACACAATACACTCTCATAGATATTCTCTACATAGTTACACTCACACAATACACTCTCATAGATTATCTGCATAGTTACACTCACACAATACACTCTCATATATATTATCTGCATAGTTACACTCACACAATACACTCTCATAAATATTATCTGCATAGTTACACTCACACAATACACTCTCGTAGATATTATCTGCATAGTTACACTCACATAATACACTCTTATAGATATTATCTGCATAGTTACACTCACACAATACACTCTCATAGATATTATCTACATAGTTACACTCACACAATACACTCTTATATATATTATCTGCATAGTTACATTCACACAATACACTCTCATAGATATTATCTGCATAGTTACACTCACACAATACACTCTCACAGATATTATCTACAGAGTTACACTCACACAATACACTCTCATAGATATTATCTGCATAGTTACACTCACACAATACACCCATAGATATTATCTACAGAGTTACACTCACACAATACACTCTCATAGATATTATCTGCATAGTTACACTCACACAATACACTCTCATATATATTATCTGCATAGTTACACTCACACAATACACTCTCATAGATATTATCTGCATAGTTACACTCACACAATACACTCTTATAGATATTATCTGCATAGTTACACTCACACAATACACTCTCATAGATATTATCTGCATAGTTACACTCACACAATACACTCTTATAGATATTATCTGCATAGTTACACTCACACAATACACCCTCACATATATTATCTACAGAGTTACACTCACACAATACACTCTCATAGATATTATCTGCATAGTTACACTCACACAATACACTAACATAGATATTATCTACAGAGTTACACTCACACAATACACTCTCATAGATATTATCTGCATAGTTACACTCACACAATACACTCTCACATATATTTCTGCATAGTTACACTCACACAATACACTCTCATAGATATTATCTGCATAGTTACACTCACACAATACACTCTCATATATATTATCTACATAGTTACACTCACAAAATACACTCTCATAGATATTATCTGCACAGTTACACTCACACAATACACTCTCATATATATTATCTACACAGTTACACTCACATAATACACTCTCATAAATATTATCTGCATAGTTACACTCACACAATACACTCTCATAGATATTATTTACATAGTTACACTCACACAATACACTCTCATATAGATTATCTGCATAGCTACACTCACACAATACATTCTCATAGATATTATCTGCATAGTTGCACTCACACAATACACTCTCATAGATATTATCTGCATAGTTACACTCACACAATACACTTTCGTAGATATTATCTGCATAGTTACACTCACACAATACACTCTCATATATAGTATCTGCATAGTTACACTCACACAATACACTCTTATAGATATTATCTGCATAGTTACACTCGCACAATACACTCTCATAGATATTATCTGCATAGTTACACTCACACAATACACTCTTATATATATTGTCTGCATAGTTACACTCACAGAATACACTCTCACAGATATTATCTGCATAGTTGCATTCACCTAATACCCTCTCATATATAGTATCTGCATAGTTACACTCACAAAATACACTCTTATAGATATTATCTACATAGTTACACTCTCATATATATTATCTACATAGTTGCACTCACACAATACACTCTCATAGATATTATCTACATAGTTACACTCACACAATACACTCATAGATATTATCTACATAGTTACACTCACACAATACACTCTCATAGATATTATCTGCATAGTTACACTCACACAATACACTCTCATATATATCATCAACATAATTGCACTCACACAATACACTCTCATATATATTATCTACATAGTTACACTCACACAATACACTCTCATATAGATTATCTGCATAGTTACACTCAAACAATACACTCTCATATAGATTATCTGCATAGTTACACTCACACAATACACTCTCATAGATATTATCTGCATAGTTACACTCACACAATACACTCTCATAGATATTATCTACATAGTTACACTCACACAATACACTCTCATAGATATTATCTGCATAGTTACACTCACACAATACACTCTCATATAGATTATCTGCATAGTTACGCTCAAACAATACACTCTCATATAGATTATCTGCATAGTTACACTCACACAATACACTCTCATAGATATTATCTGCATAGTTACACTCACACAATACACTCTCATAGATATTATCTACATAGTTACACTCACACAATACACTCTCATAGATATTATCTGCATAGTTACACTCACACAATACACTCTCATATAGATTATCTGCATAGTTACACTCACACAATACACTCTTATATATATTATCTGCATAGTTACATTGAAACACTACAATCTTATAGATATTATCTACATAGTTACACTCACACAATACACTCTCATAGATATTATCTGCATAGTTACACTCACACAATACACTCTCATATAGATTATCTGCATAGTTACACTCACAAAATACACTCTCATAGATATTATCTGCATTATTACACTCACACAATACACTCTTATAGATATTATCTCATAGTTACACTCACACAATACACTCTCATAGATATTATCTACATAGTTACACTCAAAACATTACATTCATAGATATTATTTGCATAATTACACTCAAAATAATGCACTCATAGATATTATTTGCATAATTACACTCAAAACAATGCACTCATAGATATTATTTGCATAATTACACCCAAAACAATACACTCATAGATATTATTTGCATAATTACACTCAATACAATGCACTCATAGATATTATTTGCATAATTACACTCAAAACAATACACTCATAGATATTAGCTGCATAATTACACTCGAAACAATACACTCATAGATATTAGCTGCATAATTACACTCGAAACAGTACACTCATAGATATTATTTGCATAATTACACTCAATACAATGCACTCATAGATATTATTTGCATAATTACACTCAAAACAATACACTCATAGATATTAGCTCATAATTACTATCAAACCAATACACTCATAGAGATTATCTGCATAATTACACTCAAAACAATACACTCATAGAGATTATCTGCATAATTACACTCAAAACAATACACTCATAGAGATTATCTGCATAATTATACTCAAAACAATACACTCATAGAGATTATCTCCATAATTACACTCAAAACAATACACTCATAGATATTATTTGCATAATTACACTCAATACAATACACTCATAGATATTAGCTGCATAATTACACTCAAAACAATACACTCATAGATATTAGCTGCATAATTTCACTCAATACAATACACTCATAGATATTATTTGCACAATTACACTCAATACAATACACTCATAGATATTATTTGCATAATTACACTCAAAACAATGCAGTCATAGAGATTATCTGCATAATTACACTCAAAACAATACACTCATAGAGATTATCTGCATAATTACACTCAATACAATACACTCATAGATATTATTTGCATAATTACACTCAATACAATACACTCATAGAGATTATTTGCATAATTACACTCAAAACAATACACTCATAGAGATTATCTGCATAATTACACTCAATACAATACACTCATAGATATTATTTGCATAATTACACCCAAAACAATACACTCATAGAGATTATCTGCATAATTACACTCAATACAATACACTCATAGATATTATCTGCATAATTACACTCAAAACAATACACTCATAGAGATTATCTGCATAATTATACTCAAAACAATACACTCATAGATATTATTTGCATAATTACACTCAATACAATACACTCATAGATATTATCTGCATAATTAAACTCAAAAGAATACACTCATAGATATTATTTGCATAATTACACTCAATACAATACACTCATAGATATTATCTGCATAATTACACTCAATACAATACACTCATAGATATTAGCTGCATAATTTCACTCAAAACAATACACTCATAGATATTATTTGCATAATTACACTCAATACAATACACTCATAGATATTAGCTGCATAATTTCACTCAAAACAATACACTCATAGATATTATTTGCATAATTACACTCAATACAATACACTCATAGAGATTATCTGCATAATTACACTCAAAACAATACACTCATAGAGATTATCTGCATAATTACACTCAAAACAATACACTCATAGAGATTATCTCCATAATTACACTCAAAACAATACACTCATAGATATTATTTGCATAATTATACTCAAAACAATACACTCATAGAGATTATCTGCATAATTACACTCAAAACAATACACTCATAGAGATTATCTGCATAATTATACTCAAAACAATACACTCATAGAGATTATCTGCATAATTACACTCAATACAATACACTCATAGAGATTATCTGCATAATTATACTCAAAACAATACACTCATAGAGATTATCTGCATAATTATACTCAAAACAATACACTCATAGAGATTATCTCCATAATTACACTCAAAACAATACACTCATAGATATTATTTGCATAATTATACTCAAAACAATACACTCATAGAGATTATCTGCATAATTACACTCAAAACAATACACTCATAGAGATTATCTGCATAATTATACTCAAAACAATACACTCATAGAGATTATCTCCATAATTACACTCAAAACAATACACTCATAGAGATTATCTGCATAATTATACTCAAAACAATACACTCATAGAGATTATCTCCATAATTACACTCAAAACAATACACTCATAGAGATTATCTGCATAATTACACTCAAAACAATACACTCATAGAGATTATCTCCATAATTATACTCAAAACAATACACTCATAGAGATTATCTGCATAATTATACTCAAAACAATACACTCATAGAGATTATCTCCATAATTACACTCAAAAGAATACACTCATAGAGATTATCTGCATAATTTCACTCAATACAATACACTCATAGAGATTATCTGCATAATTATACTCAAAACAATACACTCATAGAGATTATCTGCATAATTATACTCAAAACAATACACTCATAGAGATTATCTGCATAATTATACTCAAAACAATACACTCATAGAGATTATCTCCATAATTACACTCAAAAGAATACACTCATAGAGATTATCTGCATAATTACACTCAAAACAATACACTCATAGAGATTATCTGCATAATTATACTCAAAACAATACACTCATAGAGATTATCTCCATAATTACACTCAAAACAATACACTCATAGAGATTATCTGCATAATTATACTCAAAACAATACACTCATAGAGATTATCTCCATAATTACACTCAAAACAATACACTCATAGAGATTATCTGCAAAATTACACTCAAAACAATACACTCATAGAGATTATCTGCATAATTATACTCAAAACAATACACTCATAGAGATTATCTCCATAATTACACTCAAAACAATACACTCATAGAGATTATCTGCATAATTATACTCAAAACAATACACTCATAGAGATTATCTCCATAATTACACTCAAAACAATACACTCATAGATATTAGCTGCATAATTACACTCAATACAATGCACCCATAGATATTATTTGCATAATTACACCCAAAACAATGCACTCATAGATAGTATTTGCATAATTACACTCAAAACAATACACTCATAGATATTATTTGCATAATTACACTCAATACAATGCACTCATAGATATTATTTGCATAATTACACTCAAAACAATACACTCATAGATATTAGCTGCATAATTACACTCAAAACAATACACTCAAAGATATTAGCTGCATAATTACACTCAAAACAATACACTCATAGAGATTATCTGCATAATTATACTCAAAACAGTACACTCATAGATATTATTTGCATAATTACACTCAATACAATGCACTCATAGATATTATTTGCATAATTACACTCAAAACAATACACTCATAGATATTAGCTGCATAATTACAATCAAAACAATACACTTATAGAGATTATCTGCATAATTACACTCAAAACAATACACTCATAGAGATTATCTGCATAATTATACTCAAAACAATACACTCATAGATATTATTTGCATAATTACACTCAAAACAATACACTCATAGAGATTATTTGCATAATTACACTCAAAACAATACACTCATAGAGATTATCTCCATAATTACACTCAAAACAATACACTCATAGAGATTATCTGCATAATTACACTCAAAACAATACACTCATAGAGATTATTTGCATAATTACACTCAAAACAATACACTCATAGAGATTATCTCCATAATTACACTCAAAACAATACACTCATAGAGATTATCTGCATAATTACACTCAAAACAATACACTCATAGAGATTATCTCCATAATTACACCCAAAACAATACACTCATATATATTATTTGCATAATTACACTCAAAACAATACACTCATAGATATTAGCTACATAATTACACTCAAAACAATACACTCATAGATATTAGCTGCATAAATACACTCAATACAATACACTCATAGATATTAGCTGCATAATTACACTCAAAACAATACACTCATAGAGATTATCTGCATATTTACACTCAAAACAATGCAGTCATAGAGATTACCTGCATATTACACTGAAAACAATACACGCATAGATATTAGCTGCATAATTACACTTCAAAACAATACACTCATAAATATTAGCTGCATAATTACACTCGAAACAATACACTCATAGATATTAGCTGTATAGTTAAATTCACACATTTTGAAATGCACGAAGTAATTCTTTGTGTTTTAAATATTGGGGAGCACCCTAGAATTATGTATATATAATATTAAAAGATACAACTTAGTATGAGAATCAAAACTCAATTAATTCATGCCATGAAACGAGTCAGTTTAAGTAAAATGACATTTCTTTCGAACAGCAGAAATTGAAACGTATTACATGTTTATTCTTCATCAGTATTCATGATCTCCAATCTAGCCTAATATGCAAGACTAGTGCATTTCCGGTTTTGTATTAAATTGAATGTTAGTCACTTGACGTATGTGCTTGGCTGAAATGGTTAACGAAGACAATATTTATTTGGACAATACATTAGTTCCACCGGTATTAACAGTGCGTGGAATGTGCATATTTGTACTGATACAAATACTCAGAAGCTTTTTCAACGATTTTGTACTTCACCGGCCTCTCAATTTGTTCAAATTTGCTTAGAGGGTTCAAGTTCGTTGTCGCGTACTAGCAGTAATGAAAGTGGCAAATGTTCTGTGTTTATACAGTGGCTTATTCGAGCAATTGCTGATTAAAAAAACGATCGTTCATCTTCAGCAGAAGTATTGCTACTTTAAATGTCGTATAATTTGACTGATATTCTATTTGGTTGGACCACATAAATGACCTATGTGGTTCTGATATAACCGATCAATCACATTGACGTCGGTTGTATTCCAATTGTGATTGATGGTCAGAACAGCCGGAACAAAGACATACAGTGACTCGTCTCTATCGAATTTCAAATACCAAATATTGACCTATAGCATTAATGGCTGTGGCTGTTATATTTTTGTATTTGAAGGAATTCTAGATATGTCACGCAGTGAACATTTGAATCGTTGAGGGCGGCATTCGTGGATGGTGTTACAACGTCCGCGCATGCGACAATAAATTGTAGTAATCGCCATTGTATGTATAGGCTGACCTCAGATGTGAGTTTTCTGTACGTTATCAGCCATGAAATCTTACATTTTTAGGTACATTTTATTGCTTTCAGGTTATATTAAATTTTGAATAAAACAGCTCATAAATTATAAGTGATTAATGACCCACATGGAATAATGCTGCTAAATATTAAATACTCTAATAATAAGCAATAAACCATTTGCTGGTATGATGTTTCTTTGCCGAATCGAATAGCATACCAGGCCTAAAAATAAGAGCGTTCCACAGTAGAGATTCGTTTTTAATGCGTCCTTAATAACATATAAACGTTCCATGGAATAATCACACCAATTTAAATTTCTTGCACTCGCAAATATTTTCACATTTGTTAACAGATGTTATCAGTCAACAACTTTTCAAAAATATGTCGAACAATATCGTACATTCATTGAATCACAGATATTTGTATTTACACGATTGCTCAAGCGTTGTTTGGAAAAATAATATTAGTTCAAATACGTGAAGCAGAATATTTGTGTTAGCAGAAACATTTCAATAAAATAATTCACGAAAAATGACAGTAATATATTTAACACAAATCTTACTAATGTGTTTTTATATTGCGATAGTTGGTATAAGCAACCAGACAGTGTCATCTGTACGAGTACATCGTGTGTAATGGCTATAGCACTGAATGCCTACGTGTAACCTTTGACATATATTCTAGAATAGGTCCATTTTATGCTTACCATGCATTTCCTCTTTGGTCATCTCTCATGCCTTATTATTTTCAATAAACTCTTGTTTCCAATATGAGACAGGGGATGTTATTAAGGTGTGAAACAAATCACGTGACTATTTTACTCGCACCAAAATCTCAACAGGCTTTGCCTCTTTTGAAACTAGAATTATACCATTGTCAACAAAAATAATTACAGTGTGTCTTATAACTCTATGTGTGTTGACGTGTGGATCACATGTCATTAAAACTGACGTAGCATTCTACACCTAACCGCCACCAGTTCCTCCTTGCTTTCATCAGTGTCATTTTGCTAACGATATTAACCCTCTTAACACATAGTGGAAAGCACCGTTCGTTTTTGAGAGTATTCACACTTTATGGACTTGACAGCAGCTATGAAATAGTAATACGTAATACGACTATGAGAAATACGGTAGCAGTAATAGAGACACTGGCTTCTAATGTCACTTGTTGATAACTTATGTTCCCTGTTCATGTCCTTAGTATTGCTTAATTCTTTGAGTGTCAACATGTGTTACAATTGACACAACAATCTACATTTTTAAAAATTATTAAAAGCACTATTGTTTTCACAGAATGAATCGCTGATATGGCTACAGTGTAAGACCAATCAGTATTGTAAACGGGGTTAAATATTGTTGATAGATTTGTTTAATTTACTCAATACTAATAAGTTTAGTAATAGTTAGAAGAAAAGTACAGAAATTTTGACAATGTCATTTGGCAATGTTTTGTTATCTACTTAAAATTATCGTTTAACTCGCTTTTTTCATGGGAATACCATGATCAAATATGTACTAATGACATCATCACATATGTTTGAATATTGCCTTTGACGTAGGTATGACAATCTATAATAATAATATAAAAATAATCAATACAAATTTATTATCTCTAAGGTGGATGGGCAACACCTTTTTTGAAAAGTGTTTAAATATCATCTAATTAGCTGATTTGTTTTTGTTATATTATTGCATACCAACTGAACAAAAAGTCGACGTATGTATTTACTGATGATATAATTTATCTTGTTTGGAAAGTGAATCATACACAGTCGTTTCACATGAATAAAGTGTATATTCAAGTAATTGGAAATGAAAATGAATCTGCAAGCTGTCTCCATGCAAATATTGAATTGACGCTGATATAATGGTAAACATTCACATGATTCATGCGATCAATTTATTTCCTTGTATTTGAAGTGTACATTGTATTCGGGTAATATTAAATTTCAATTAAAACTATGAGGTGATTCATGTCAAATAACTTGTTTGTTTCTGTCGCTGCCTATTTTGTAATGTAATAGATAAGTACTTTATATATGATACACTTAATTTCAAATATTCTAATGAGCTCAAGTGACATTATTTGTTCATATTTGATCATGGTTTATTTATCACATCGAACATCATATTTCAATTCATTTGAAGGCTCCCGCGTTCCACGAGGCGCCATCGTAGAAAATAATCAGCTGTGTTCATCTTAATCAATCTTGTCTTTATTTTTATTAATACGGATATCATAATAAATCTCTTTACTATTCAATCCTGGAAACGAAATTAAGTTATTAAAAAAAAACATGTTGATGAGGGATGAAATTGATATTAATTTGATTATGATTTATGAAAATGTATTATATATATCTCAAACTCATGCAAGTAAATACACAGCGCGTTCCTGAAACACGCAAAGCAAACATTATAGTAACAAAAACGACTACATGAAACAGATTCAGATGTTCCGGGGATCAGGCGGTGAATTGGCCATTGTAGTCAGGGACGAGAGCATTGAGTCGAGAGGAGGAACGCTCTATTTTTTTCCTGTAACAAGAACAATATTCGGCTCATCGAGGAAACAACTCTCTGGACAATGTGCCTGTTGATTGCAGCTACTCTAGTCACTGATGTGGAAAGAAGAGTGACTCTCAACGAGCACGTAAGTGTTTCTGGTTTGATAAAACATTTTGTTCTAAATAACTGATATGCTAACAGCTTACTGTAATGAAACTTGTAATGACTGTTCGTGTTTTTTCGAAAATAATCTATACCGCACATGCCAGCATTAACACAGTATTGTACAGCACACACTGGGTTGTCAATCTGTTAATGTTGTCTACATTCTCATCACGAGATATCAAGAATATCATTTGACAAAACAAAAAAAACACGAAATCAAATATTTTTGCATATGTAATGCTCATTTCCGCTGTTTCATTGTAATGTTACACTGTGTATTATATATTCATAAACAGAATCATAAACACAAGATCAATTAAGTATTGTACGCTTCGTGAATTTACCCTTCTATGGGGAGTTTCATTTTTAATTTAACTGAATAAATCCTGCAGATCACCCATGTGAATATGAATAGAATTTATGTGTTATGCATCTTAATAGCATGTGCAATTCTACTGTGTCAACAATGACATAAACTTGTATCATGATAAATGTGTTTAACGGTTCATGACCTTTACGATCGCGTCTTGTGTCACATGATTAACTATTCTATGATATATCCTTGTATAGTTGTATAGAATGACATAAACAGGCAAATGCAGAATCGCAGTGCCTTATTTTTTGCCAAAATTGTGATGACATTTTGCTTTATGCTTCATGTATTTTTTATAATTTTGTTAATTAACAATCGAATTGACAGGATTTTCCATTCCCCACTTCTATTAAATATTTAGGGTAAACGTTTACGTGAATTTGTTAGAATAATCATTTACAGAAAAAATAGATTTGTGGGAATTTATTACATATATATTTATGTTATATATTTTGTCAGCATCCTTTATTTTATGTTTTTGTCACATTACCTCAAACGCTGTGTACATGGAATCATGATGATAAACTGTGTGCATTGCCGTGTGTTAACTGTCATAAAGGTGATTGACATGTCATAATTGTTTACCACTCTGGAAGGACAATTTGAATCTACCAGGCGTACTTGTGATTTCCATAACAAAGGATGTTTATAACTCTGGAAGGACAATTGGGGTCTACCAGGTGTGCTTGTGATTTACATAACAAAGGATGTTTATAACTCTGGAAGGACAATTGGAATCTACCAGACGTGTTTGTGATTTACATAACAAAGGATGTTTACGATTTACGTGAAAAAGCTGCTGGCAAGACCACATTCACATTGGCTCACATGGAAACCCAGGTGGTGACCCTGAATCTGAGCCATATATGCCTATAAATAGGCTAGACTGAGGACAGTTTGGGTCCATCATTTCAACTGTGTGTTGCTGCTGCGATATTGTGAGACAAGTTACAGGCTTCAATCATCATTCTGTGAGACGTGTATGAACTGCTCTGTGATCTTCTGCTTTCAGCGGTGCCTTACATTGTGACATATGTATTATCACATTCAATGTCGAACCTATTGCTTCTAGTTGACGCTAGAGGGAAGCTGAACAATGTAATAATACATTGAATGTTATTGAAACTGTTTAGTGAACACCCACTTAGATATTAGCTACTTGGCCATTCATGTGAATTGGTGGTCACTCATTGGATGATGCCTACGAGCAAATGTAATGTATACAGCACACGAACTGTTTGAATAGACACGTGTATATACAGTAGAAGACGCAACTAATTGGATGACACCTATGAGCAGGTGCCTGTGGCATATTAAACTGCAAATCTGTATGGAGGCCGCTTTTTAGTGGATTGGGAAGAAACCTGGTGTACTTAATAAAGAGCAGAGTGTGTGATGTTGCACATAGTTGATTTTTAATTTGACATTTGTGTTTCAAGTTGTGTTGAGCCGAACCAAATTCGTTATCATTTAATTTAATTTACAATTATATTGCATTATATTGTCAGCTAGCGTTTTGTTTGATTTTACATGTGCATACATTTTGTATCTGGTGTATTGTGCATAATAAATGTTTTATAATGTATTTGAGCGTGTAATTTGCATATGAATTTAAACCAGTCTATATAACACACACGTGTACATTGTGAATCACTCCTGTATTGGAGTGCTTGGCTATGTGGTAAACGGGACACACAAGAGTGTGAAAGTACGTTTAGGGGGCTTTATATTTTGAAACCTCATGACAATAGTGGCAGCAGTACAAACGAATGTATTTTTGAGCATTTTTATTCACAACATGTCCATCTCAAATTCCCACCCTTATACAGAACATTTTGTGTTACCTAGATAATTAAGTTGTTCAACGTTACTCAATATGCCTGATTAGTTTACACTTAAGGTTCTCATACCTTAAAGTTCTGCATACATTGCCACTTAAACAGGTGAGGGAAACCGAAAAAAGGAAAACAAGCTATAAAGATGGGATGGAAAAGATAAAATGAATGGGAGAATGTTTTTTTTCATGCTAAAATTCAGAACTACCAGATTAGGAGGTAGATGATATGGATTTGTACGTAAATCATTACGAAGTGTTTTCAATGGGATGTAAATTACCTAGAGGCTTGACGGGAAGTGCTTTTAACACCAACCTGCCGGGAGGTCCTAGCTATATATCACACCTTGAGAACCTCTGAAACTCAGGCTTTAAAGTAAACTGAGACTTGTTATGCTAAATGCGAGGAAGGGTTTTGGCAACGTTTCGCCAGGGAATGCCCTCTAAAAGTGAAACCGGAAAGCAATTCGTAATTAGGTTATTGGGCTATTTGAATAGATGGATAGAGCTTCCTGACATAGACCCAATTAGGTGGTGGATCAAATAACGAGCTTACTTAAATATATTGGTATTTTGCTGCATGATATGTAAATAATATTACAAACCTTTCTGATTATATACGAAACACAAATGTTTGTATATAAATCCCATAAATATAAATTAAGGATATAATACATTGATCCTTGGTTTACAAACTCTGCAACAACGATTATTTTCTTAGAATTAAACTCGACCTTCATATTTTTTTATATGTATAACATATCTCAAGTCATAATTAAATAACATTTGAGTAATGAAAGTAAAATTATTTATAAATAATAAAATGTACATACAAATATCATATATATAATAGTACGAATTATTAATTAATATTATTAATTACAAATTATTTATAAATAAAACAGACATGTTAACTCATGATTTCTATGAAATTAACTTGAAATATTATATATTAATAATGAAAAATCACAAAATTGTTTACATATAATAAGCACAAACGGCATCCCATAGTGGGGTCTTTATATTTTAGGAACATCTTGACAATAGCTATCCAATAATGTTTAACAATACAATTGATTGATTAATGTTGAAACCACTTCATGAAATAGTATAATGTTTGTATCCATGGTACAATGTATAAACCTTCAAATGTTTTACAGAATTGTCATCAACAAATGTTCAAACTTTCAAATGCGTGTAATATATTGTCAGCCACTAATGTTGAAACTTTCAAGCAAATAATTCTCAAACATTGCTATTCACTAGTGCTTCATTCAAATACATTGAAATTGTGTAATGTTTAAGTCTTCATAGATATCAGTGGAGTCGGTTATTAATGCAGTCTTCAATACTGAGGGTCTGAGATTCGAATACCGCACTTAGGTAGGCGACTTGCAATGTTTCACATAGTATTGATCGGTTATTGAGTGTTGCTTATTTCATTCCCATCCCGTTTAACCTGTAAACTCACTCTATCTGCATTCATTCACTGGGTCAATCAGATCAGCTTCTCTAAGGTAATGTTGGTACTCTCTCTATTTGATCTTCTCTGAATTGCTTCACAGCTATTGCCAACTTACAATGTTCAATCCTTTCAAGCAAATGCTTCAATTTCATCGTCATCACTCAGGTAAACGCTTCCTAGCAAATGCTTCGCATACACTGCCATTGCCGAATGCTTAAATTATAAATCGATGCAGATACTTTACATATTTTTAACCTTCTTGGAACATTCTTTACATACACCACAATCCACAGGTGTTTAAAATCATTCCAGCAAATGTTTCTCAGACATAAACAACAAATGTTTAACTATTTCAGGAAATGCTATAGAGATATTGTGACTGGCTACTGAGTCAACTTTGACTTTAATCATTGATCTTGTTGCCTGTAGATTTACTAATCAAATTTACATATTAAATTTTAGAGAGCAGGTAGCTTGGGTTCCTAATGAGTAAAGTTAGCAATATTTATGGCCTTACCTCAGATTTAAAGTGTTGAATGTGATAAACCCACAACATGATTCCATTTTAGAAGATGTATACGCACTCTAGGTGGCAAGCCATGTTGAGCAGGTAAATTCATGTAAATTCAAATTACGATTTGATGTATTACATTCTCACTATGGGTTTTCCGAAGTTGAGGGGGGGGACCAACGGCTACTCGCACGATGTATGGGCGTCGTCCATGCTCGATGTAACCCAGTCTAGTCGCTATATCATGAGCACGGAAGTTACGCTCCTATCGTCATGGCGTGATGGTAAAATTAATAACGATGTTTTATCTATTCTGTAATATTTCAATATGTATTTCTTTTACTTTAGAATAGCACAATAGAAAATAAAAGGAATAAGAATAAATTACAAAAAAAATTGGTTGGATTTTAGAAGTACTTAGTCAAACTTATTTTGATTTGTTGAGCTGTCCCAATATAGAAATGTGCTCGTTAATTTGATATCCACGAGCAAAAACATCTTAACGGAACTTAAGCACAGTCGTATGTCTACGTTTTCTGAGGTGTCTCATGTTTCGTTCACCCTGAGCCTCCAAAAATCAACGGTTAACTATTCTTATGCAATCCTTTTGACATTCAAAATATTTAAAAATATATATCAACTCTATTAGGTGAAAAATAGTCAGCGAAAATTACTTATAAGTTTGGTTTAGACAACGAAATAAGGTAATGATTTAAGACACTAAACGTTCGCCGCTAACTGAATTTTCGGTGAGTGCCTTAGGTTGTTTGTTGTTTTCTCGTTGTTTCACTTTGAGGGGCATGCAACACTTGCTCTGATTGGTTGTCCCGCGAGATTTGCATAATATTTATATATGCATTGATTCCGATGTAGTTACGGCGACGGAGATACGATTTATAACTAACTTAATAACGGCAAGTAAAACCAAAATGTATTTAAAAATAAACAAAATAATAATAAATCGAATTTAACAAATGCGTCTTAACTTATCTTGGAGTTTAATAGGTTGTTATGACACAATAATTTTCATCTCCAATGTCAAACATAATTCAGTATGCATAGGTGACCACAAATGTACGTCCATAGTTGATGACTTAGTAGCCATTACCATATTAACCACGCAACTCAACTGAGTTCAGTTTGCTTGAATATTCACAGGTATATGTAGTTAGTTCAGACGCCACCATTCTTAAAAATCCTGTAGAAATATTATTAAGCAGAAGTGGAAAACTGATTGTGGCTTAAAGGTGCGAAAGTAAATTGCCAAGAATCCCGTTGGCGTAAAAAAGTTTACTCAAATAATTGGTTTTAGACAAGTATGGGTGTAAGTCGAAATTTGACATTTGTTCTGCATCATAAATAGTAATTTTATTTAATTTGATTTTATTTAACACAACTGGTTTGTAACATCTTGTTTTTTTTACCAGAACGATGGGTGATGAATAGGTGTATTGATATTAATTTATCACTCTGATGTCCAACATTGATTTGCTGATCTGCCAAATAACCTGGATAAGAACTCTTAATGGGAGCATCAGTTTTACGTCATAGGCTATTTCATGCTCCCCGACACTGTGCTCATATAACTGTCAATCATTACCTGCATTAGTAAGCTAGAATCATTTATGTCAGGTTTTGCAGTTGGAGGCTTTTCCAAGCATTTTCTATATTCTAAACATGTTCGCAAGAAACAGTTTGGATTTTTCTTTTTTTGATAATTGTGCATTGAGGGACAACTCATCGATTAGATGTGTGTTCGAGTAACCGATGCCTCGGTTTCTATAAAAATGAAGATGTAAATTTGTTTTGACAGGTTTTGTCAAGGCGATTTTTTTAAGACCAGGATATACTTCAGGTGAGATTAGCATCATTTTTGTGTGTCTAAAGTAATGAATTTTGTCACAGTTCGACCATACAGAGGTTAAAGGTTAAAAAACAAAACAGCGTAGCGCCTCTAAATAAAAGGGACTTTAAACCGATCCTAGTTGTGGAAGTTCGCACATATGCATGAATATGTGCTTAAGAGTACCATTAATCTTTTGCAGAGTGGTGGTCAGTCACCTTACTTAACAGTCGAGTAACATCATGCATAGCCTCAGAAATAAATGGGTTTCCTGGAACTGGACGATTCTCCCGGGGTAATCGCATCCCACTTCTCATATCAACAAATATTACGTATATTTTTTCCGTTACAGCTCAGTTGTTCATACAGGGACTGCATAACACTAAAAGTATTTGGACAGATTACGAGATTCAATAGGACCCATAAGCTCAACCTAACTCTAAGATACAGGGTGCCAATTTTCGCCAGGGAAACCTTTCTCATCCTAGGGAGACGAAATTGGTCATTTTTTGAGTAGTTAAATGTGTGCATATTACTGAATCGTGAAGGAATCACGTGACTATATAACCGATAACCGGTATATAACCGATTGCGTTTGGCGGACTCGGACTATTCAATGAAGATCCACGAGGTTTCAAATATTCAAGTTCTCATTGTTCAAAGCTTAATGGCTTTACACTTGCTAACAGTGTTCTCAAATAATTAGAGCAGTCCCTCCTTCTAAACACACAATTTCAACTGCTTAGGAATGTTATTACTATAAATACATAATTATTTTCGAATAGAGAACCAGACAGTATATGTGTCGTAAATGCACTTTCCATTGGTGTATTCAGCGTACACTTTTATTTCAAGACGAATGTATTAATGTGGCAAACATGTAGGTTGCCTACGGGCACAGACTTAGTGTGGCGGTATTAGCCTATATAGATCTAAATTTCACAAGAAGTTTTATGCCAATAAATGTAAAAGTGAATTGTAGCGCAATGATTCAGCTTCACTTGAAAGTGTGTGTCGTCTTAGACTTTAAATTAATGTCACTTTTCGGTGAAATGATTTGTTGTTTTCTGTAATTACACTCTAGCATCAAATGTGTAGTTTGTTTGCAACAATATTAGACGATAGCGTAATGATCACGCTGTCGACGTCATCATAAAGCGGGTACCTCGTTTAATTTACTTGTTATTGATCGGGGTCATGCATATAAATAGTAATACACCACTGACTAAACAAATATAAAATAAAAGCGTAAATTGCATGACTGTTATAAAGGACACACGACCGACATATTTTAACGGAGCAGTATCTTGTTAGTGCAGGTATTGTTCTATCGCTGTATGCTCAGGTACTTTCATTAAAATCGCCACTATAAGCTATGCAATGGACGTCACATAATTTGAGAGTGAATAACGTAAGGTCTGAAACATGTTTCTCTCAATTGCAGGTAATGATTGTCGAATATTGGACTAACGAGCAAAGCCATTCTTCCCTTACTAAATAAACCAACACAAAAAACGCGCCTACATTACTACTTTCTACTGTGTTTAAGGTGTCTGATTTCTTAAGAGCGCCTCTTGTGTTACTAAAGAGTGTCGGCCTGGAATGATAAACAACGTTATGATAGTGCAAAGAAAGGATGTGTATGTCATTCAAGGCGCATGCGTATAGTTAATGTACTTCAAGCTGCTGAATCAGGACATCTCAAGTAAATCTATTCACTAGGACGTATTAGACCATCGGTATATTCGTCTCTATATTGGTAAGTTTACACTTAATATCTAACTATTGAATTTTTTACATTTTTGAAATCCGAAGTGTGTCGATCACTTTACATGTATAAGTGAGTATTAGAGCGTGTTTTCTAAGTAATGATTTAAGATGTTGACGCCGATATACCACATCGTGTTTTCCAATTATGTAGTATCCATTAATTACACGGTAATCGATGCATTAGCAAGTGTGATACAGTGAAAATCGTGTGCTTGGCTGGAATGTCAAAAAATACTCACTGAAAAAAAAGACATAATTGTTGTCATGTTGTATTACATGTAAATTGAGGTCAGCTGGCCAATCCATCCGTAACAAACGAGTTGCTCTAATATTTTTCGATGGGTCGGAGGATAAATTTGCAATGACAAAACAAGTATGTTCATCATATGTATGGAGTGGTAAGGAGTTTCGATAGCTTCGCTACACACATGACGTTCGTATAATTAGCCGAATTTGCTAAAAATATATAATGTATACAGATACGCGTGACTATAGTGTCCACATATACGTGTGAATATAGTGTTTACAGATACGTGTGACTATAGTGTCCACATATACGTGTGAATATAGTGTCCACATATACGTGTGACTATAGTGTCTACAGATACGTGTGACTGAAGTGTCCACATATACGTGTGACTATAGTGTCTACATATACGTGTGACAATAGTCTACAGATACGTGAGACTATAGTGTCCACATATACGTGTGACTATATAGTGTCTACATATACATGTAAATATAGTGTTAACATATACGCGTGACTATAGTGTCTACAGATACGTGTGACTACATTGTTCACATATACGTGTGACAATAGTCTACAGATACGTGTGACTATAGTGTCTACATATACGTGTGACAATAGTCTACAGATACGTGTGACTATAGTGTCCACATATACGTGTGACAATAGTCTACAAATACGTGTGACTATAGTGTCTACAGATACGTGTGACTATAGTGTCTACAGATACGTGTGACTATACTGTCCACATATACGTGTGACTATATAGTGTCTACATATACATGTAACTATAGTGTTAACATATACGCGTGACTATAGTGTCTACAGGTACGTGTGACTATAGTGTCCACATATACGTGTGACTATAGTCTACAGATAAGTGTGACTATAGTGTCGACATATACGTGTGACAATAGTCTACAGATACGTGTGACTATAGTGTCCACATATACGTGTGACAATAGTCTACAAATACGTGTGACTATAGTGTCTACAGATACGTGTGACTATAGTGTCTACAGATACGTGTGACTATAGTGTCCACATATACGTGTGACAATAGTCTACAAATACGTGTGACTATAGTGTCTACATATACATGTGATTATAGCGTCTACAGATACGTGTGACTATAGTATCTACAGATTCGTGTGACTATAGCGTCTACAGATACATGCCACTATAATGTCTACATATATGGGTGAATATAATTTCAACAGATACATATGACTATAGTGTCTACAGATACGTTTGACTAAAGTGTAAACACATACGTGTGACTATAGTGTCTACAGATAATGTGACTATAGTGTCTACAGATTCGTGTGAATATAGTGTTTACATATACGTGTGACTATAGTGTCTACAGATACGTGTGACTATACTGTCTACAGATACGTGTGACTATAGTGTCTACAGATACGCGTGACTATAGTGTCTACAGATTCGTGTGACTATAATGTCTACATATATGGGTGACTATAATTTCAACAGATACATGTGACTATAGTGTCTACAGATACGTTTGACTAAAGTGTAAACACATACGTGTGACTATAGTGTCTACAGATAATGTGACTATAGTGTCTACAGATTCGTGTGAATATAGTGTTTACAGATACGTGTGACTATAGTGTCTACAGATACGTGTGAATATAGTGGTTACAGATACGTGTGACTATAGTGTCTACAGATACGTGTGACTATAGTGTCTATAGATACGTGTGACTATAGTGTCCACATATACGTGTTACTATAATGTCTACAGATACGTGTGACTGTAGTGTCTACAGATTCGTGTGACTATAGTGTCGACAGATACGTGTGACTATAGTGTCTACAGATACGTGTGACTATAGTGTCTACAGATTCGTGTGAATATAGAGTCTACATATACGTGTGACTCTAGTGTCTACATATACGTGTGATTATAGTGTCTACAGATACGTGTGACTATAGTGTCTACATATACGTGTGACTATAATGTCTACAGATAATGTGACTATAGTGTCTACAGATTCGTGTGAATATAGTGTTTACAGATACGTGTGACTATAGTGTCTACAGATACGTGTGACTATAGTGTCTACAGATTCGTGTGAATATAGTGTTTACAGATACGTGTGACTATAGTGTCCACATATACGTGTGACTATAGTGTCTACAGATACGTGTGACTATAGTGTCTAAAGATACGTGTGACTATAGTGTCTACAGATTCGTGTGAATATAGTGTTTACAGATACGTGTTACTATAGTGTCTACAGATTCGTGTGAATATAGTGTTTACAGATACGTGTGACTATAGTGTCCACAGATACGTGTGACTATAGTGTCTACAGATTCGTGTGAATATAGTGTTTACAGATACGTGTGACCATAGTGTCAACAGATAATGTGACTATAGTGTCTACAGATTCGTGTGAATATAGTGTTTACAGATACGTGTGACTATAGTGTATACAGATACGTGTGACTATAGTGTCTACAGATTCGTGTGAATATAGTATTTACAGATACGTGTGACTATAGTGTCTACAGATACGTGTGACTATAGTGTCTACAGATTCGTGTAAATATAGTGTCTACATATACGTGTGACTATAGTGTCTACATATACGTGTGACTATAGTGTCTACAGATACGTGTGACTTTTGTGTCTACATACACGTGTGACTATAGTGTCTACAGATACGTGTAACCGTAGTGTCTACAGATTCGTGTGAATATAGTGATTACAGATTCGTGTGAATATAGTGTTTACAGATACGTGTGACTATAGTGTCTACATATACGTGTGGCTATAGTGTCTACAGATACGTGTGACTATAGTGTCTACAGATACGTGTGACTATAGTGTCCACATATACGTGTGGCAATAGTCTACAGATACGTGTGACTATAGTGTTTACATATACGTGTGACAATAGTCTGCAGATACGTGTGACTATAGTGTCTACAGATACGTGTGACTATACTGTCTACAGATACGTGTGACTATAGTGTCTACAGATACGCGTGACTATAGTGTCTACAGATTCGTGTGACTATAATGTCTACATATATGGGTGACTATAATTTCAACAGATACATGTGACTATAGTGTCTACAGATACGTTTGACTAAAGTGTAAACACATACGTGTGACTATAGTGTCTACAGATAATGTGACTATAGTGTCTACAGATTCGTGTGAATATAGTGTTTACAGATACGTGTGACTATAGTGTCTACAGATACGTGTGAATATAGTGGTTACAGATACGTGTGACTATAGTGTCTACAGATACGTGTGACTATAGTGTCTATAGATACGTGTGACTATAGTGTCCACATATACGTGTTACTATAATGTCTACAGATACGTGTGACTGTAGTGTCTACAGATTCGTGTGACTATAGTGTCGACAGATACGTGTGACTATAGTGTCTACAGATACGTGTGACTATAGTGTCTACAGATTCGTGTGAATATAGAGTCTACATATACGTGTGACTCTAGTGTCTACATATACGTGTGATTATAGTGTCTACAGATACGTGTGACTATAGTGTCTACATATACGTGTGACTATAATGTCTACAGATAATGTGACTATAGTGTCTACAGATTCGTGTGAATATAGTGTTTACAGATACGTGTGACTATAGTGTCTACAGATACGTGTGACTATAGTGTCTACAGATTCGTGTGAATATAGTGTTTACAGATACGTGTGACTATAGTGTCCACATATACGTGTGACTATAGTGTCTACAGATACGTGTGACTATAGTGTCTAAAGATACGTGTGACTATAGTGTCTACAGATTCGTGTGAATATAGTGTTTACAGATACGTGTTACTATAGTGTCTACAGATTCGTGTGAATATAGTGTTTACAGATACGTGTGACTATTGTGTCTACATCTACGTGTGACTATAGTGTCTACTTATACGTGTGGCTATAGTGTCTACATATACGTGTGACTATAGTGTCTACAGATACGTGTGACTATAGTGTATATAGATACGTGTGACTATGGTGTCCACATTTACGTGTTACTATAGCGTCTACAGATACGTGTGACTGTAGTGTCTACAGATTCGTGTGGTTATAGTGTCTACATATACGTGTGACTATAGTGTCTACAGATTCATGTGACTATAGTGTCTACAGATTCGTGTGAATATAGTGTTTACAGATACGTGTGACTATAGTGTCGACATCTACGTGTGACTATAGTGTCTACATATACGTGTGGCTATAGTGTCTACATATACGTGTGACTATAGTGTCCACATATACGTGTGACAATAGTCTACAAATACGTGTGACTATAGTGTCTACAGATACATGTGATTATAGCGTCTACAGATACGTGTGACTATAGTATCTACAGATTCGTGTGACTATAGCGTCTACAGATACATGCCACTATAATGTCTACATATATGGGTGAATATAATTTCAACAGATACATATGACTATAGTGTCTACAGATACGTTTGACTAAAGTGTAAACACATACGTGTGACTATAGTGTCTACAGATAATGTGACTATAGTGTCTACAGATTCGTGTGAATATAGTGTTTACATATACGTGTGACTATAGTGTCTACAGATACGTGTGACTATACTGTCTACAGATACGTGTGACTATAGTGTCTACAGATACGCGTGACTATAGTGTCTACAGATTCGTGTGACTATAATGTCTACATATATGGGTGACTATAATTTCAACAGATACATGTGACTATAGTGTCTACAGATACGTTTGACTAAAGTGTAAACACATACGTGTGACTATAGTGTCTACAGATAATGTGACTATAGTGTCTACAGATTCGTGTGAATATAGTGTTTACAGATACGTGTGACTATAGTGTCTACAGATACGTGTGAATATAGTGGTTACAGATACGTGTGACTATAGTGTCTACAGATACGTGTGACTATAGTGTCTATAGATACGTGTGACTATAGTGTCCACATATACGTGTTACTATAATGTCTACAGATACGTGTGACTGTAGTGTCTACAGATTCGTGTGACTATAGTGTCGACAGATACGTGTGACTATAGTGTCTACAGATACGTGTGACTATAGTGTCTACAGATTCGTGTGAATATAGAGTCTACATATACGTGTGACTCTAGTGTCTACATATACGTGTGATTATAGTGTCTACAGATACGTGTGACTATAGTGTCTACATATACGTGTGACTATAATGTCTACAGATAATGTGACTATAGTGTCTACAGATTCGTGTGAATATAGTGTTTACAGATACGTGTGACTATAGTGTCTACAGATACGTGTGACTATAGTGTCTACAGATTCGTGTGAATATAGTGTTTACAGATACGTGTGACTATAGTGTCCACATATACGTGTGACTATAGTGTCTACAGATACGTGTGACTATAGTGTCTAAAGATACGTGTGACTATAGTGTCTACAGATTCGTGTGAATATAGTGTTTACAGATACGTGTTACTATAGTGTCTACAGATTCGTGTGAATATAGTGTTTACAGATACGTGTGACTATAGTGTCCACAGATACGTGTGACTATAGTGTCTACAGATTCGTGTGAATATAGTGTTTACAGATACGTGTGACCATAGTGTCAACAGATAATGTGACTATAGTGTCTACAGATTCGTGTGAATATAGTGTTTACAGATACGTGTGACTATAGTGTATACAGATACGTGTGACTATAGTGTCTACAGATTCGTGTGAATATAGTATTTACAGATACGTGTGACTATAGTGTCTACAGATACGTGTGACTATTGTGTCTACAGATACGTGTGACTATAGTGTCCACATATACGTGTGGCAATAGTCTACAGATACGTGTGACTATAGTGTTTACATATACGTGTGACAATAGTCTGCAGATACGTGTGACTATAGTGTCTACAGATACGTGTGACTATACTGTCTACAGATACGTGTGACTATAGTGTCTACAGATACGCGTGACTATAGTGTCTACAGATTCGTGTGACTATAATGTCTACATATATGGGTGACTATAATTTCAACAGATACATGTGACTATAGTGTCTACAGATACGTTTGACTAAAGTGTAAACACATACGTGTGACTATAGTGTCTACAGATAATGTGACTATAGTGTCTACAGATTCGTGTGAATATAGTGTTTACAGATACGTGTGACTATAGTGTCTACAGATACGTGTGAATATAGTGGTTACAGATACGTGTGACTATAGTGTCTACAGATACGTGTGACTATAGTGTCTATAGATACGTGTGACTATAGTGTCCACATATACGTGTTACTATAATGTCTACAGATACGTGTGACTGTAGTGTCTACAGATTCGTGTGACTATAGTGTCGACAGATACGTGTGACTATAGTGTCTACAGATACGTGTGACTATAGTGTCTACAGATTCGTGTGAATATAGAGTCTACATATACGTGTGACTCTAGTGTCTACATATACGTGTGATTATAGTGTCTACAGATACGTGTGACTATAGTGTCTACATATACGTGTGACTATAATGTCTACAGATAATGTGACTATAGTGTCTACAGATTCGTGTGAATATAGTGTTTACAGATACGTGTGACTATAGTGTCTACAGATACGTGTGACTATAGTGTCTACAGATTCGTGTGAATATAGTGTTTACAGATACGTGTGACTATAGTGTCCACATATACGTGTGACTATAGTGTCTACAGATACGTGTGACTATAGTGTCTAAAGATACGTGTGACTATAGTGTCTACAGATTCGTGTGAATATAGTGTTTACAGATACGTGTTACTATAGTGTCTACAGATTCGTGTGAATATAGTGTTTACAGATACGTGTGACTATTGTGTCTACATCTACGTGTGACTATAGTGTCTACTTATACGTGTGGCTATAGTGTCTACATATACGTGTGACTATAGTGTCTACAGATACGTGTGACTATAGTGTATATAGATACGTGTGACTATGGTGTCCACATTTACGTGTTACTATAGCGTCTACAGATACGTGTGACTGTAGTGTCTACAGATTCGTGTGGTTATAGTGTCTACATATACGTGTGACTATAGTGTCTACAGATTCATGTGACTATAGTGTCTACAGATTCGTGTGAATATAGTGTTTACAGATACGTGTGACTATAGTGTCGACATCTACGTGTGACTATAGTGTCTACATATACGTGTGGCTATAGTGTCTACATATACGTGTGACTATAGTGTCTACAGATACGTGTGACTATAGTGTATATAGATACGTGTGACTATAATGTCTACAGATAATGTGACTATAGTGTATATAGATACGTGTGACTATAGTGTCTACAGATACGTGTGACTATAGTGTCTACAGATACGTGTGACTATAGTGTCTACAGATTCGTGTGAATATAGTGTCTACATATACGTGTGACTATAGTGTCTACATATACGTGTGATTATAGTGTCTACAGAAACGTGTGACTATAGTGTCTACAGATACGTGTGACTATTGTGTCTACATATACGTGTGACTATAATGTCTACAGATAATGTGACTATAGTGTCGACAGATTCGTGTGAATATAGTGTTTACAGATACGTGTGACTATAGTGTCTACAGATACGTGTCACTATAGTGTCTACAGATTCGTGTGAATATAGTGTCTACAAATACGTGTGACTATAGTGTCTACATATACGTGTGATTATAGTGTCTACAGATACGTGTGGCTATAGTGTCTACATATACGTGTGACTATAGTGTCTACAGATACGTGTGAC
The DNA here is from genome assembly GCF_978046115.1 of Saccoglossus kowalevskii. NCBI lineage: Eukaryota > Metazoa > Hemichordata > Enteropneusta > Harrimaniidae > Saccoglossus > Saccoglossus kowalevskii. The sequence goes on from NC_140654.1 coordinate 3,985,273, forward strand.
TATAGTGTATATAGATACGTGTGACTATAATGTCTACAGATAATGTGACTATAGTGTATATAGATACGTGTGACTATAGTGTCTACATATACGTGTGACTATAGTGTCTACAGATACGTGTGACTATAGTGTCTACATATACGTGTGACTATAGTGTCTACAGATACGTGTGACTATAGTGTCTACAGATACGTGTGACTATAGTGTCTACAGATACGTGTGACTATAGTGTCTACAGATACGTGTGACTATAGTGTCTACAGATTTGTGTGACTATAGTGTCTACATATACGTGTGGCTATAGTGTCTACATATACGTGTGACTATAGTGTCTACAGATACGTGTGACTATAGTGTATATAGATACGTGTGACTATAATGTCTACAGATAATGTGACTATAGTGTATATAGATACGTGTGACTATAGTGTCTACATATACGTGTGACTATAGTGTCTACAGATACGTGTGACTATAGTGTCTACATATACGTGTGACTATAGTGTCTTCAGATACGTGTGACTATAGTGTCTACAGATACGTGTGACTATAGTGTCTACAGATACGTGTGACTATAGTGTCTACAGATACGTGTGACTATAGTGTCTACAGATTTGTGTGACTATAGTGTCTACATATACGTGTGACTATAGTGTCTACATATACGTGTGATTATAGTGTCTACAGATACGTGTGACTATAATGTCTACAGATAATGTGACTATAGTGTCTACAGATTCGTGTGAATATAGTGTTTACAGATACGTGTGACTATAGTGTCTACAGATACGTGTCACTATAGTGTCTATAGATTCGTGTGAATATAGTGTCTACATATACGTGTGACTATAGTGTCTACATATACGTGTGATTATAGTGTCTACAGATACGTGTGACTATAGTGTCTACAGATACGTGTGACTATAGTGTCTACAGATTCGTGTGAATATAGTGTTTACAGATACGTGTGACTATAGTGTATACAGATACGTGTGACTATAGTGTCTACAGATTCGTGTGAATATAGTGTTTACAGATACGTGTGACTATAGTGTCTACAGATACGTGTGACTTTTGTGTCTACATATACGTGTGACTATAGTGTCTACAGATAATGTGACTATAGTGTCTACAGATTCGTGTGAATATAGTGATTACAGATACGTGTGACTATAGTGTCTACAGATACGTGTGACTATAGTGTCTACAGATTCGTGTGAATATAGTGTTTACAGATACGTGTGACTATAGTGTCTACATATACGTGTGACTATAGTGTCTACAGATACGTGTGACTATAGTGTCTACAGATACGTGTGACTATAGTGTCTACAGATACGTGTGACTATCGTGTCTACATATACGTGTGACTATTGTGTCTACTGATACGTGTGACTGTAGCGTCTGTAGATACATGCGATTGTAATGTCTACATATATGGGTGACTATAACTTCAACAGATACGTGTGACTATAGTGTATACAGATACTTGTGAATATAGTGTCTACATATACGTGTGACTATAGTGTCTACAGATTGGTGTGACTATAGTGTCTACAGATACGTGTGACTATAGTGACTACAGATTCGTGTGACTATAGTTTCTACAGATACGTGTGACTGTAGCGTCTGTAGATGCATGTGATTGTAATGTCTACATATATGGGTGACTATAATTTCAACAGATACGTGTGACTATAGTGTCTATAGAAACGTGTGAATAAAGTGTCTATAGATTCGTGTGACTATAGCGTCTACAGATACGTGTGACTATAGTGTATACAGATTCGTATGACTATAGCGTCTACAGACACATGCGACTATAATCTCTACATATATGGGTGACTATAATTTTAACAGATACGTGTGACTATATTGTCTACAGATACGTGTGACTATAGTGTCTACATACACGTGTGACTATAGTGTCTACAGATACGTGTAACCATAGTGTCTACAGATTCGTGTGACTATAGCGTCTACAGATACGTGTGACTATAGTGTCTACAGATTCGTGTGACTACAGCGTCTACAGATACGTGTGACTATAGTGTCTACAGATTCGTGTGACTATAGTTTCTACAGATACGTGTGACTGTAGCGTCTGTAGATGCATGTGATTGTAATGTCTACATATATGGGTGATTATAATTTCAACAGATACGTGTGACTATAGTTTCTACAGATACGTGTGAATATAGTGTCTACAGATTCGTGTGAATATAGTGTCTACAGATACGTGTGACTATAGTGTCTACGGATTCGTGTGACTATAGTTTCTACAGATACGTTTGACTGTAGCGTCTGTAGATACATGCGATTTTAATGTCTATATATATGGGTGACTATAATTTCAACAGATACGTGTGACTATAGTGTCTACAGATTCGTGTGAATGTAGTGTCTACAGATACGTGTGACTATAGTGTCTACATATACGTGTGACTATAGTGTCTACATATACGTGTGAATATAGTGTCTACAGATTCGTGTGACTATAGCATCTACAGATACATGCGACTATAATGTCTACATATATGGGTGACTATAATTTCAACAGATACGTGTGACTATAGTGTCTACAGAAACGTGTGAATAAAGTGTCTACAGATTCGTGTGACTATAGCGTCAACAGATACGTGTGACTATAGTGTCTACAGATTCGTGTGAATATAGTGTCTACAGATACGTGTGACTATAGTGTCTACATATTCGTGTGACTATACTTTCTACAGATACGTTTGACTGTAGCGTCTGTAGATACATGCGATTTTAATGTCTACATATATGGGTGACTATAATTTCAACAGATACGTGTGACTATAGTGTCTACAGATTTATGTGACTATAGTGTCTACAGATACGTGTGACTATAGTGTCTACAGATTCGTGTGACTATAGCGTCTACAGATACATGCGACTATAATGTCTACATATATGGATGACTATAATTTTAACAGATATGTGTGACTATAGTGTCTACAGATACGTTTGACTAAAGTGTAAACACATACGTGTGACTATAGTGTCTACAGATAATGTGACTATAGTGTCTACAGATTCGTGTGAATATAGTGTTTACAGATACGTGTGACTCTAGTGTCTACATATACGTGTGATTATAGTGTCTACAGATACGTGTGACTATAGTGTCTACATATACGTGTGACTATAATGTCTACAGATAATGTGACTATAGTGTCTACAGATTCGTGTGAATATAGTGTTTACAGATACGTGTGACTATAGTGTCTACAGATACGTGTGACTATAGTGTCTACAGATTCGTGTGAATATAGTGTTTACAGATACGTGTGACTATAGTGTCCACATATACGTGTGACTATAGTGTCTACAGATACGTGTGACTATAGTGTCTAAAGATACGTGTGACTATAGTGTCTACAGATTCGTGTGAATATAGTGTTTACAGATACGTGTTACTATAGTGTCTACAGATTCGTGTGAATATAGTGTTTACAGATACGTGTGACTATAGTGTCCACAGATACGTGTGACTATAGTGTCTACAGATTCGTGTGAATATAGTGTTTACAGATACGTGTGACCATAGTGTCAACAGATAATGTGACTATAGTGTCTACAGATTCGTGTGAATATAGTGTTTACAGATACGTGTGACTATAGTGTATACAGATACGTGTGACTATAGTGTCTACAGATTCGTGTGAATATAGTATTTACAGATACGTGTGACTATAGTGTCTACAGATACGTGTGACTATTGTGTCTACAGATACGTGTGACTATAGTGTCCACATATACGTGTGGCAATAGTCTACAGATACGTGTGACTATAGTGTTTACATATACGTGTGACAATAGTCTGCAGATACGTGTGACTATAGTGTCTACAGATACGTGTGACTATACTGTCTACAGATACGTGTGACTATAGTGTCTACAGATACGCGTGACTATAGTGTCTACAGATTCGTGTGACTATAATGTCTACATATATGGGTGACTATAATTTCAACAGATACATGTGACTATAGTGTCTACAGATACGTTTGACTAAAGTGTAAACACATACGTGTGACTATAGTGTCTACAGATAATGTGACTATAGTGTCTACAGATTCGTGTGAATATAGTGTTTACAGATACGTGTGACTATAGTGTCTACAGATACGTGTGAATATAGTGGTTACAGATACGTGTGACTATAGTGTCTACAGATACGTGTGACTATAGTGTCTATAGATACGTGTGACTATAGTGTCCACATATACGTGTTACTATAATGTCTACAGATACGTGTGACTGTAGTGTCTACAGATTCGTGTGACTATAGTGTCGACAGATACGTGTGACTATAGTGTCTACAGATACGTGTGACTATAGTGTCTACAGATTCGTGTGAATATAGAGTCTACATATACGTGTGACTCTAGTGTCTACATATACGTGTGATTATAGTGTCTACAGATACGTGTGACTATAGTGTCTACATATACGTGTGACTATAATGTCTACAGATAATGTGACTATAGTGTCTACAGATTCGTGTGAATATAGTGTTTACAGATACGTGTGACTATAGTGTCTACAGATACGTGTGACTATAGTGTCTACAGATTCGTGTGAATATAGTGTTTACAGATACGTGTGACTATAGTGTCCACATATACGTGTGACTATAGTGTCTACAGATACGTGTGACTATAGTGTCTAAAGATACGTGTGACTATAGTGTCTACAGATTCGTGTGAATATAGTGTTTACAGATACGTGTTACTATAGTGTCTACAGATTCGTGTGAATATAGTGTTTACAGATACGTGTGACTATTGTGTCTACATCTACGTGTGACTATAGTGTCTACTTATACGTGTGGCTATAGTGTCTACATATACGTGTGACTATAGTGTCTACAGATACGTGTGACTATAGTGTATATAGATACGTGTGACTATGGTGTCCACATTTACGTGTTACTATAGCGTCTACAGATACGTGTGACTGTAGTGTCTACAGATTCGTGTGGTTATAGTGTCTACATATACGTGTGACTATAGTGTCTACAGATTCATGTGACTATAGTGTCTACAGATTCGTGTGAATATAGTGTTTACAGATACGTGTGACTATAGTGTCGACATCTACGTGTGACTATAGTGTCTACATATACGTGTGGCTATAGTGTCTACATATACGTGTGACTATAGTGTCTACAGATACGTGTGACTATAGTGTATATAGATACGTGTGACTATAATGTCTACAGATAATGTGACTATAGTGTATATAGATACGTGTGACTATAGTGTCTACAGATACGTGTGACTATAGTGTCTACAGATACGTGTGACTATAGTGTCTACAGATTCGTGTGAATATAGTGTCTACATATACGTGTGACTATAGTGTCTACATATACGTGTGATTATAGTGTCTACAGAAACGTGTGACTATAGTGTCTACAGATACGTGTGACTATTGTGTCTACATATACGTGTGACTATAATGTCTACAGATAATGTGACTATAGTGTCGACAGATTCGTGTGAATATAGTGTTTACAGATACGTGTGACTATAGTGTCTACAGATACGTGTCACTATAGTGTCTACAGATTCGTGTGAATATAGTGTCTACAAATACGTGTGACTATAGTGTCTACATATACGTGTGATTATAGTGTCTACAGATACGTGTGGCTATAGTGTCTACATATACGTGTGACTATAGTGTCTACAGATACGTGTGACTATAGTGTATATAGATACGTGTGACTATAATGTCTACAGATAATGTGACTATAGTGTATATAGATACGTGTGACTATAGTGTCTACATATACGTGTGACTATAGTGTCTACAGATACGTGTGACTATAGTGTCTACATATACGTGTGACTATAGTGTCTACAGATACGTGTGACTATAGTGTCTACAGATACGTGTGACTATAGTGTCTACAGATACGTGTGACTATAGTGTCTACAGATACGTGTGACTATAGTGTCTACAGATTTGTGTGACTATAGTGTCTACATATACGTGTGGCTATAGTGTCTACATATACGTGTGACTATAGTGTCTACAGATACGTGTGACTATAGTGTATATAGATACGTGTGACTATAATGTCTACAGATAATGTGACTATAGTGTATATAGATACGTGTGACTATAGTGTCTACATATACGTGTGACTATAGTGTCTACAGATACGTGTGACTATAGTGTCTACATATACGTGTGACTATAGTGTCTTCAGATACGTGTGACTATAGTGTCTACAGATACGTGTGACTATAGTGTCTACAGATACGTGTGACTATAGTGTCTACAGATACGTGTGACTATAGTGTCTACAGATTTGTGTGACTATAGTGTCTACATATACGTGTGACTATAGTGTCTACATATACGTGTGATTATAGTGTCTACAGATACGTGTGACTATAATGTCTACAGATAATGTGACTATAGTGTCTACAGATTCGTGTGAATATAGTGTTTACAGATACGTGTGACTATAGTGTCTACAGATACGTGTCACTATAGTGTCTATAGATTCGTGTGAATATAGTGTCTACATATACGTGTGACTATAGTGTCTACATATACGTGTGATTATAGTGTCTACAGATACGTGTGACTATAGTGTCTACAGATACGTGTGACTATAGTGTCTACAGATTCGTGTGAATATAGTGTTTACAGATACGTGTGACTATAGTGTATACAGATACGTGTGACTATAGTGTCTACAGATTCGTGTGAATATAGTGTTTACAGATACGTGTGACTATAGTGTCTACAGATACGTGTGACTTTTGTGTCTACATATACGTGTGACTATAGTGTCTACAGATAATGTGACTATAGTGTCTACAGATTCGTGTGAATATAGTGATTACAGATACGTGTGACTATAGTGTCTACAGATACGTGTGACTATAGTGTCTACAGATTCGTGTGAATATAGTGTTTACAGATACGTGTGACTATAGTGTCTACATATACGTGTGACTATAGTGTCTACAGATACGTGTGACTATAGTGTCTACAGATACGTGTGACTATAGTGTCTACAGATACGTGTGACTATCGTGTCTACATATACGTGTGACTATTGTGTCTACTGATACGTGTGACTGTAGCGTCTGTAGATACATGCGATTGTAATGTCTACATATATGGGTGACTATAACTTCAACAGATACGTGTGACTATAGTGTATACAGATACTTGTGAATATAGTGTCTACATATACGTGTGACTATAGTGTCTACAGATTCGTGTGACTATAGTGTCTACAGATTCGTGTGAATATAGTGTTTACAGATACGTGTGACTATAGTGTCCACAGATACGTGTGACTATAGTGTCTACAGATTCGTGTGAATATAGTGTTTACAGATACGTGTGACCATAGTGTCAACAGATAATGTGACTATAGTGTCTACAGATTCGTGTGAATATAGTGTTTACAGATACGTGTGACTATAGTGTATACAGATACGTGTGACTATAGTGTCTACAGATTCGTGTGAATATAGTATTTACAGATACGTGTGACTATAGTGTCTACAGATACGTGTGACTATTGTGTCTACAGATACGTGTGACTATAGTGTCCACATATACGTGTGGCAATAGTCTACAGATACGTGTGACTATAGTGTTTACATATACGTGTGACAATAGTCTGCAGATACGTGTGACTATAGTGTCTACAGATACGTGTGACTATACTGTCTACAGATACGTGTGACTATAGTGTCTACAGATACGCGTGACTATAGTGTCTACAGATTCGTGTGACTATAATGTCTACATATATGGGTGACTATAATTTCAACAGATACATGTGACTATAGTGTCTACAGATACGTTTGACTAAAGTGTAAACACATACGTGTGACTATAGTGTCTACAGATAATGTGACTATAGTGTCTACAGATTCGTGTGAATATAGTGTTTACAGATACGTGTGACTATAGTGTCTACAGATACGTGTGAATATAGTGGTTACAGATACGTGTGACTATAGTGTCTACAGATACGTGTGACTATAGTGTCTATAGATACGTGTGACTATAGTGTCCACATATACGTGTTACTATAATGTCTACAGATACGTGTGACTGTAGTGTCTACAGATTCGTGTGACTATAGTGTCGACAGATACGTGTGACTATAGTGTCTACAGATACGTGTGACTATAGTGTCTACAGATTCGTGTGAATATAGAGTCTACATATACGTGTGACTCTAGTGTCTACATATACGTGTGATTATAGTGTCTACAGATACGTGTGACTATAGTGTCTACATATACGTGTGACTATAATGTCTACAGATAATGTGACTATAGTGTCTACAGATTCGTGTGAATATAGTGTTTACAGATACGTGTGACTATAGTGTCTACAGATACGTGTGACTATAGTGTCTACAGATTCGTGTGAATATAGTGTTTACAGATACGTGTGACTATAGTGTCCACATATACGTGTGACTATAGTGTCTACAGATACGTGTGACTATAGTGTCTAAAGATACGTGTGACTATAGTGTCTACAGATTCGTGTGAATATAGTGTTTACAGATACGTGTTACTATAGTGTCTACAGATTCGTGTGAATATAGTGTTTACAGATACGTGTGACTATTGTGTCTACATCTACGTGTGACTATAGTGTCTACTTATACGTGTGGCTATAGTGTCTACATATACGTGTGACTATAGTGTCTACAGATACGTGTGACTATAGTGTATATAGATACGTGTGACTATGGTGTCCACATTTACGTGTTACTATAGCGTCTACAGATACGTGTGACTGTAGTGTCTACAGATTCGTGTGGTTATAGTGTCTACATATACGTGTGACTATAGTGTCTACAGATTCATGTGACTATAGTGTCTACAGATTCGTGTGAATATAGTGTTTACAGATACGTGTGACTATAGTGTCGACATCTACGTGTGACTATAGTGTCTACATATACGTGTGGCTATAGTGTCTACATATACGTGTGACTATAGTGTCTACAGATACGTGTGACTATAGTGTATATAGATACGTGTGACTATAATGTCTACAGATAATGTGACTATAGTGTATATAGATACGTGTGACTATAGTGTCTACAGATACGTGTGACTATAGTGTCTACAGATACGTGTGACTATAGTGTCTACAGATTCGTGTGAATATAGTGTCTACATATACGTGTGACTATAGTGTCTACATATACGTGTGATTATAGTGTCTACAGAAACGTGTGACTATAGTGTCTACAGATACGTGTGACTATTGTGTCTACATATACGTGTGACTATAATGTCTACAGATAATGTGACTATAGTGTCGACAGATTCGTGTGAATATAGTGTTTACAGATACGTGTGACTATAGTGTCTACAGATACGTGTCACTATAGTGTCTACAGATTCGTGTGAATATAGTGTCTACAAATACGTGTGACTATAGTGTCTACATATACGTGTGATTATAGTGTCTACAGATACGTGTGGCTATAGTGTCTACATATACGTGTGACTATAGTGTCTACAGATACGTGTGACTATAGTGTATATAGATACGTGTGACTATAATGTCTACAGATAATGTGACTATAGTGTATATAGATACGTGTGACTATAGTGTCTACATATACGTGTGACTATAGTGTCTACAGATACGTGTGACTATAGTGTCTACATATACGTGTGACTATAGTGTCTACAGATACGTGTGACTATAGTGTCTACAGATACGTGTGACTATAGTGTCTACAGATACGTGTGACTATAGTGTCTACAGATACGTGTGACTATAGTGTCTACAGATTTGTGTGACTATAGTGTCTACATATACGTGTGGCTATAGTGTCTACATATACGTGTGACTATAGTGTCTACAGATACGTGTGACTATAGTGTATATAGATACGTGTGACTATAATGTCTACAGATAATGTGACTATAGTGTATATAGATACGTGTGACTATAGTGTCTACATATACGTGTGACTATAGTGTCTACAGATACGTGTGACTATAGTGTCTACATATACGTGTGACTATAGTGTCTTCAGATACGTGTGACTATAGTGTCTACAGATACGTGTGACTATAGTGTCTACAGATACGTGTGACTATAGTGTCTACAGATACGTGTGACTATAGTGTCTACAGATTTGTGTGACTATAGTGTCTACATATACGTGTGACTATAGTGTCTACATATACGTGTGATTATAGTGTCTACAGATACGTGTGACTATAATGTCTACAGATAATGTGACTATAGTGTCTACAGATTCGTGTGAATATAGTGTTTACAGATACGTGTGACTATAGTGTCTACAGATACGTGTCACTATAGTGTCTATAGATTCGTGTGAATATAGTGTCTACATATACGTGTGACTATAGTGTCTACATATACGTGTGATTATAGTGTCTACAGATACGTGTGACTATAGTGTCTACAGATACGTGTGACTATAGTGTCTACAGATTCGTGTGAATATAGTGTTTACAGATACGTGTGACTATAGTGTATACAGATACGTGTGACTATAGTGTCTACAGATTCGTGTGAATATAGTGTTTACAGATACGTGTGACTATAGTGTCTACAGATACGTGTGACTTTTGTGTCTACATATACGTGTGACTATAGTGTCTACAGATAATGTGACTATAGTGTCTACAGATTCGTGTGAATATAGTGATTACAGATACGTGTGACTATAGTGTCTACAGATACGTGTGACTATAGTGTCTACAGATTCGTGTGAATATAGTGTTTACAGATACGTGTGACTATAGTGTCTACATATACGTGTGACTATAGTGTCTACAGATACGTGTGACTATAGTGTCTACAGATACGTGTGACTATAGTGTCTACAGATACGTGTGACTATCGTGTCTACATATACGTGTGACTATTGTGTCTACTGATACGTGTGACTGTAGCGTCTGTAGATACATGCGATTGTAATGTCTACATATATGGGTGACTATAACTTCAACAGATACGTGTGACTATAGTGTATACAGATACTTGTGAATATAGTGTCTACATATACGTGTGACTATAGTGTCTACAGATTCGTGTGACTATAGTGTCTACAGATACGTGTGACTATAGTGACTACAGATTCGTGTGACTATAGTTTCTACAGATACGTGTGACTGTAGCGTCTGTAGATGCATGTGATTGTAATGTCTACATATATGGGTGACTATAATTTCAACAGATACGTGTGACTATAGTGTCTATAGAAACGTGTGAATAAAGTGTCTATAGATTCGTGTGACTATAGCGTCTACAGATACGTGTGACTATAGTGTATACAGATTCGTATGACTATAGCGTCTACAGACACATGCGACTATAATCTCTACATATATGGGTGACTATAATTTTAACAGATACGTGTGACTATATTGTCTACAGATACGTGTGACTATAGTGTCTACATACACGTGTGACTATAGTGTCTACAGATACGTGTAACCATAGTGTCTACAGATTCGTGTGACTATAGCGTCTACAGATACGTGTGACTATAGTGTCTACAGATTCGTGTGACTACAGCGTCTACAGATACGTGTGACTATAGTGTCTACAGATTCGTGTGACTATAGTTTCTACAGATACGTGTGACTGTAGCGTCTGTAGATGCATGTGATTGTAATGTCTACATATATGGGTGATTATAATTTCAACAGATACGTGTGACTATAGTTTCTACAGATACGTGTGAATATAGTGTCTACAGATTCGTGTGAATATAGTGTCTACAGATACGTGTGACTATAGTGTCTACGGATTCGTGTGACTATAGTTTCTACAGATACGTTTGACTGTAGCGTCTGTAGATACATGCGATTTTAATGTCTATATATATGGGTGACTATAATTTCAACAGATACGTGTGACTATAGTGTCTACAGATTCGTGTGAATGTAGTGTCTACAGATACGTGTGACTATAGTGTCTACATATACGTGTGACTATAGTGTCTACATATACGTGTGAATATAGTGTCTACAGATTCGTGTGACTATAGCATCTACAGATACATGCGACTATAATGTCTACATATATGGGTGACTATAATTTCAACAGATACGTGTGACTATAGTGTCTACAGAAACGTGTGAATAAAGTGTCTACAGATTCGTGTGACTATAGCGTCAACAGATACGTGTGACTATAGTGTCTACAGATTCGTGTGAATATAGTGTCTACAGATACGTGTGACTATAGTGTCTACATATTCGTGTGACTATACTTTCTACAGATACGTTTGACTGTAGCGTCTGTAGATACATGCGATTTTAATGTCTACATATATGGGTGACTATAATTTCAACAGATACGTGTGACTATAGTGTCTACAGATTTATGTGACTATAGTGTCTACAGATACGTGTGACTATAGTGTCTACAGATTCGTGTGACTATAGCGTCTACAGATACATGCGACTATAATGTCTACATATATGGATGACTATAATTTTAACAGATATGTGTGACTATAGTGTCTACAGATACGTTTGACTAAAGTGTAAACACATACGTGTGACTATAGTGTCTACAGATAATGTGACTATAGTGTCTACAGATTCGTGTGAATATAGTGTTTACATATACGTGTGACTATAGTGTCTACAGATACGTGTGACTATACTGTCTACAGATACGTGTGACTATAGTGTCTACAGATACGCGTGACTATAGTGTCTACAGATTCGTGTGACTATAATGTCTACATATATGGGTGACTATAATTTCAACAGATACATGTGACTATAGTGTCTACAGATACGTTTGACTAAAGTGTAAACACATACGTGTGACTATAGTGTCTACAGATAATGTGACTATAGTGTCTACAGATTCGTGTGAATATAGTGTTTACAGATACGTGTGACTATAGTGTCTACAGATACGTGTGAATATAGTGGTTACAGATACGTGTGACTATAGTGTCTACAGATACGTGTGACTATAGTGTCTATAGATACGTGTGACTATAGTGTCCACATATACGTGTTACTATAATGTCTACAGATACGTGTGACTGTAGTGTCTACAGATTCGTGTGACTATAGTGTCGACAGATACGTGTGACTATAGTGTCTACAGATACGTGTGACTATAGTGTCTACAGATTCGTGTGAATATAGAGTCTACATATACGTGTGACTCTAGTGTCTACATATACGTGTGATTATAGTGTCTACAGATACGTGTGACTATAGTGTCTACATATACGTGTGACTATAATGTCTACAGATAATGTGACTATAGTGTCTACAGATTCGTGTGAATATAGTGTTTACAGATACGTGTGACTATAGTGTCTACAGATACGTGTGACTATAGTGTCTACAGATTCGTGTGAATATAGTGTTTACAGATACGTGTGACTATAGTGTCCACATATACGTGTGACTATAGTGTCTACAGATACGTGTGACTATAGTGTCTAAAGATACGTGTGACTATAGTGTCTACAGATTCGTGTGAATATAGTGTTTACAGATACGTGTTACTATAGTGTCTACAGATTCGTGTGAATATAGTGTTTACAGATACGTGTGACTATAGTGTCCACAGATACGTGTGACTATAGTGTCTACAGATTCGTGTGAATATAGTGTTTACAGATACGTGTGACCATAGTGTCAACAGATAATGTGACTATAGTGTCTACAGATTCGTGTGAATATAGTGTTTACAGATACGTGTGACTATAGTGTATACAGATACGTGTGACTATAGTGTCTACAGATTCGTGTGAATATAGTATTTACAGATACGTGTGACTATAGTGTCTACAGATACGTGTGACTATTGTGTCTACAGATACGTGTGACTATAGTGTCCACATATACGTGTGGCAATAGTCTACAGATACGTGTGACTATAGTGTTTACATATACGTGTGACAATAGTCTGCAGATACGTGTGACTATAGTGTCTACAGATACGTGTGACTATACTGTCTACAGATACGTGTGACTATAGTGTCTACAGATACGCGTGACTATAGTGTCTACAGATTCGTGTGACTATAATGTCTACATATATGGGTGACTATAATTTCAACAGATACATGTGACTATAGTGTCTACAGATACGTTTGACTAAAGTGTAAACACATACGTGTGACTATAGTGTCTACAGATAATGTGACTATAGTGTCTACAGATTCGTGTGAATATAGTGTTTACAGATACGTGTGACTATAGTGTCTACAGATACGTGTGAATATAGTGGTTACAGATACGTGTGACTATAGTGTCTACAGATACGTGTGACTATAGTGTCTATAGATACGTGTGACTATAGTGTCCACATATACGTGTTACTATAATGTCTACAGATACGTGTGACTGTAGTGTCTACAGATTCGTGTGACTATAGTGTCGACAGATACGTGTGACTATAGTGTCTACAGATACGTGTGACTATAGTGTCTACAGATTCGTGTGAATATAGAGTCTACATATACGTGTGACTCTAGTGTCTACATATACGTGTGATTATAGTGTCTACAGATACGTGTGACTATAGTGTCTACATATACGTGTGACTATAATGTCTACAGATAATGTGACTATAGTGTCTACAGATTCGTGTGAATATAGTGTTTACAGATACGTGTGACTATAGTGTCTACAGATACGTGTGACTATAGTGTCTACAGATTCGTGTGAATATAGTGTTTACAGATACGTGTGACTATAGTGTCCACATATACGTGTGACTATAGTGTCTACATATACGTGTGACTATAGTGTCTAAAGATACGTGTGACTATAGTGTCTACAGATTCGTGTGAATATAGTGTTTACAGATACGTGTTACTATAGTGTCTACAGATTCGTGTGAATATAGTGTTTACAGATACGTGTGACTATTGTGTCTACATCTACGTGTGACTATAGTGTCTACTTATACGTGTGGCTATAGTGTCTACATATACGTGTGACTATAGTGTCTACAGATACGTGTGACTATAGTGTATATAGATACGTGTGACTATGGTGTCCACATTTACGTGTTACTATAGCGTCTACAGATACGTGTGACTGTAGTGTCTACAGATTCGTGTGGTTATAGTGTCTACATATACGTGTGACTATAGTGTCTACAGATTCATGTGACTATAGTGTCTACAGATTCGTGTGAATATAGTGTTTACAGATACGTGTGACTATAGTGTCGACATCTACGTGTGACTATAGTGTCTACATATACGTGTGGCTATAGTGTCTACATATACGTGTGACTATAGTGTCTACAGATACGTGTGACTATAGTGTATATAGATACGTGTGACTATAATGTCTACAGATAATGTGACTATAGTGTATATAGATACGTGTGACTATAGTGTCTACAGATACGTGTGACTATAGTGTCTACAGATACGTGTGACTATAGTGTCTACAGATTCGTGTGAATATAGTGTCTACATATACGTGTGACTATAGTGTCTACATATACGTGTGATTATAGTGTCTACAGAAACGTGTGACTATAGTGTCTACAGATACGTGTGACTATTGTGTCTACATATACGTGTGACTATAATGTCTACAGATAATGTGACTATAGTGTCGACAGATTCGTGTGAATATAGTGTTTACAGATACGTGTGACTATAGTGTCTACAGATACGTGTCACCATAGTGTCTACAGATTCGTGTGAATATAGTGTCTACAAATACGTGTGACTATAGTGTCTACATATACGTGTGATTATAGTGTCTACAGATACGTGTGGCTATAGTGTCTACATATACGTGTGACTATAGTGTCTACAGATACGTGTGACTATAGTGTATATAGATACGTGTGACTATAATGTCTACAGATAATGTGACTATAGTGTATATAGATACGTGTGACTATAGTGTCTACATATACGTGTGACTATAGTGTCTACAGATACGTGTGACTATAGTGTCTACATATACGTGTGACTATAGTGTCTACAGATACGTGTGACTATAGTGTCTACAGATACGTGTGACTATAGTGTCTACAGATACGTGTGACTATAGTGTCTACAGATACGTGTGACTATAGTGTCTACAGATTTGTGTGACTATAGTGTCTACATATACGTGTGGCTATAGTGTCTACATATACGTGTGACTATAGTGTCTACAGATACGTGTGACTATAGTGTATATAGATACGTGTGACTATAATGTCTACAGATAATGTGACTATAGTGTATATAGATACGTGTGACTATAGTGTCTACATATACGTGTGACTATAGTGTCTACAGATACGTGTGACTATAGTGTCTACATATACGTGTGACTATAGTGTCTTCAGATACGTGTGACTATAGTGTCTACAGATACGTGTGACTATAGTGTCTACAGATACGTGTGACTATAGTGTCTACAGATACGTGTGACTATAGTGTCTACAGATTTGTGTGACTATAGTGTCTACATATACGTGTGACTATAGTGTCTACATATACGTGTGATTATAGTGTCTACAGATACGTGTGACTATAATGTCTACAGATAATGTGACTATAGTGTCTACAGATTCGTGTGAATATAGTGTTTACAGATACGTGTGACTATAGTGTCTACAGATACGTGTCACTATAGTGTCTATAGATTCGTGTGAATATAGTGTCTACATATACGTGTGACTATAGTGTCTACATATACGTGTGATTATAGTGTCTACAGATACGTGTGACTATAGTGTCTACAGATACGTGTGACTATAGTGTCTACAGATTCGTGTGAATATAGTGTTTACAGATACGTGTGACTATAGTGTATACAGATACGTGTGACTATAGTGTCTACAGATTCGTGTGAATATAGTGTTTACAGATACGTGTGACTATAGTGTCTACAGATACGTGTGACTTTTGTGTCTACATATACGTGTGACTATAGTGTCTACAGATAATGTGACTATAGTGTCTACAGATTCGTGTGAATATAGTGATTACAGATACGTGTGACTATAGTGTCTACAGATACGTGTGACTATAGTGTCTACAGATTCGTGTGAATATAGTGTTTACAGATACGTGTGACTATAGTGTCTACATATACGTGTGACTATAGTGTCTACAGATACGTGTGACTATAGTGTCTACAGATACGTGTGACTATAGTGTCTACAGATACGTGTGACTATCGTGTCTACATATACGTGTGACTATTGTGTCTACTGATACGTGTGACTGTAGCGTCTGTAGATACATGCGATTGTAATGTCTACATATATGGGTGACTATAACTTCAACAGATACGTGTGACTATAGTGTATACAGATACTTGTGAATATAGTGTCTACATATACGTGTGACTATAGTGTCTACAGATTCGTGTGACTATAGTGTCTACAGATACGTGTGACTATAGTGACTACAGATTCGTGTGACTATAGTTTCTACAGATACGTGTGACTGTAGCGTCTGTAGATGCATGTGATTGTAATGTCTACATATATGGGTGACTATAATTTCAACAGATACGTGTGACTATAGTGTCTATAGAAACGTGTGAATAAAGTGTCTATAGATTCGTGTGACTATAGCGTCTACAGATACGTGTGACTATAGTGTATACAGATTCGTATGACTATAGCGTCTACAGACACATGCGACTATAATCTCTACATATATGGGTGACTATAATTTTAACAGATACGTGTGACTATATTGTCTACAGATACGTGTGACTATAGTGTCTACATACACGTGTGACTATAGTGTCTACAGATACGTGTAACCATAGTGTCTACAGATTCGTGTGACTATAGCGTCTACAGATACGTGTGACTATAGTGTCTACAGATTCGTGTGACTACAGCGTCTACAGATACGTGTGACTATAGTGTCTACAGATTCGTGTGACTATAGTTTCTACAGATACGTGTGACTGTAGCGTCTGTAGATGCATGTGATTGTAATGTCTACATATATGGGTGATTATAATTTCAACAGATACGTGTGACTATAGTTTCTACAGATACGTGTGAATATAGTGTCTACAGATTCGTGTGAATATAGTGTCTACAGATACGTGTGACTATAGTGTCTACGGATTCGTGTGACTATAGTTTCTACAGATACGTTTGACTGTAGCGTCTGTAGATACATGCGATTTTAATGTCTATATATATGGGTGACTATAATTTCAACAGATACGTGTGACTATAGTGTCTACAGATTCGTGTGAATGTAGTGTCTACAGATACGTGTGACTATAGTGTCTACATATACGTGTGACTATAGTGTCTACATATACGTGTGAATATAGTGTCTACAGATTCGTGTGACTATAGCATCTACAGATACATGCGACTATAATGTCTACATATATGGGTGACTATAATTTCAACAGATACGTGTGACTATAGTGTCTACAGAAACGTGTGAATAAAGTGTCTACAGATTCGTGTGACTATAGCGTCAACAGATACGTGTGACTATAGTGTCTACAGATTCGTGTGAATATAGTGTCTACAGATACGTGTGACTATAGTGTCTACATATTCGTGTGACTATACTTTCTACAGATACGTTTGACTGTAGCGTCTGTAGATACATGCGATTTTAATGTCTACATATATGGGTGACTATAATTTCAACAGATACGTGTGACTATAGTGTCTACAGATTTATGTGACTATAGTGTCTACAGATACGTGTGACTATAGTGTCTACAGATTCGTGTGACTATAGCGTCTACAGATACATGCGACTATAATGTCTACATATATGGATGACTATAATTTTAACAGATATGTGTGACTATAGTGTCTACAGATTCGTGTGACTATAGCGTCTACAGATTCGTGTGACTATAGTGTCTACAGTTTCGTGTGACTATAGTGTCTACAGATTCGTGTGACTATAGCGTCTACAGATTCGTGTGACTATAGTGTCTACATATTCGTGTGACTATAGCGTCTACAGATTCGTGTGACTATAGCGTCTACAGATTCGTGTGACTTTAGCGTCTACAGATTCGTATCACTATAGCGTCTATAGATTCGTGTGACTATAGTGTCCACAGATTCGTGTGACTATAGCATCTACAGATTCGTGTGACTATAGTGTCTAAAGATTCGTGTGACTATAGCGTCCACAGATTCGTGTGACTATAGCGTCTACAGATTCGTGTGACTATAGCGTCTACAGATTCGTGTGACTATAGTGTCTACAGATTCGTGTGACTATAGCGTCTACAGATTCGTGTGACTATAGCGTCTACAGATACGTGTACATACCTACATATTTTTGTGTCCAACTAACATAACAATCGTTATTAAATGTCGGAAGCATTTATGTTTATAATCAAGACGATGTTGTTCAGTGTTCAAATAACGATTATATGTTGAAGGTATGTTCGTTGTGTAGCTAAACATTCCAATGATTCCGAACTTTGGCGAGCTGGCTTAACACACTTTGAATGAACGAATACTAACGAATATTCCCGGCGAACGGAATCTAATTTATCAGACTTACCACACGATACTATACTATAGTTTTGCTTTGGATTAAAACACGCCCAGATCACACAAATGTAAGAATTGTACGCGAATGTTTGGTTACTTATGATCAGTTTGAATCTTTGCCTACGGTGCTGTCACCAGAATACCAGAATGTGCTCTAGTTTAAAAAAAAAGAAAACATTATCGAAAATGCAGTTATATAGTTTTTAAAACTGACAATTGTTGAATGTTTGAGCTTATATTTGCTTTACGTTCAATTCTGACATAGAAACAAATGTAATACATTTTCTAAGATAATAAGATTCGGTCGTACGAATCCTTCTCGGAAAGTGTTAGATACGTGTGCATTGCATATATTTAATATATATTGTCGGAAATTGTAAAACATAACACATTACAATGGTCCCTTTTTATGAAAATGAAAAAAAAAATATCACCACTCAACAGATCACCACATTCCAAAGACTAATATGTATTTTCAGTTAGCTAGACGTGTCAAATAATATTAATCAGTAAATGTTATGATAATTATTTTCATAAGAATTATAGCATATCGACACAATTCAGCATATGTTAAAATGTAGAATGTGTTTGACATGAAAAACAAATGAAAATATTAAATCTCAATGAGTATCATAATTATTATTCATACATTATTAATAACACCACGTTATAGTCACATTAAAAGGAACTATTGAACAAATATGAAATAACATATCCAAAATCGGGAAAAGGCAGTTTAAAGTACAACAACAGCTTTTATTGCACTGAATTGATATTCTGGTATAGTTTAAACAAATCACGCTACAATTCAAAATAATTTGTCAGGACAGCTAAATAGGATTATAATATATATATATATATATATATATATATATATATATATATATATATATATATATATATATATATATATATATATATATATATATATATATATATATAAAGCTCTTACATAATCTTCACCCACTACGATAGTCATTCTTCATATTCACACTACAATAACTTTGCTAATTATTTAATTTACGTTGGAGTGTTTTATTGTTATTGGCAACTACTCTACGTAGGCACGGTGCTCCAACTTTAGATTGAACAAATGTATTAAGGTATGACGTGTCGTACACTGCTAAATTGATTGCTGGTCGAATTACAAATCCGCTAGATAGGGATTTAGCGTGTGTGTGACAATGGTAATTCAAACGTAATTTAGAGTATGTAGTATCACTGGAATCAAATCAAAAACCCTATTTAGTGAATCAGACCTTGGTTAAGGTAGTGACTGAAGTTCGTGGCTAATTTTAATTTTTTCTGGGGGGGCTTCTGAATCTATATCAAATTATCCATATAGTAGTGTAAGTGTAATGATTCTGGTAAGATGGTAAATTTCGAAACTATTCGAGCAATTAATGGATCATATCACGTCTCGACCCTTTATATCACGTCTCGACCCTCTATTGGTTTGCAAGTGGTTGTTCTGTTAAATAGAAAACTGCTCGTAATTTAATGGAATGCAAGATGGATCTAAATTCCATTATTTCTTTGAAATATGTAATGTTTTAGATCCTACCTACAGTTTAGGCTGGACGTATGGTTTACTCGATGATACATTGAATACTATAGGTTATGGTGGATCCTGAGATTGTAGCTATGACACCCACAAATCAACACCTGAAATAGTTCTAAACGTGTTTTCAACTAAATGTGCTGTAGGACAAGGTGCTATCTAGTCAATTTCTGGATTCAGGATATTTTCAGAAATGATGTATGCACTATGTCAATAGCACGTACTACAATAAAATACAGAATCATACATACACGTGTGCACTGGACTGTGGATAATCACATAGACGCCATTTCTACTGTGAATGAACAATGTAGACTTTCAATTGTGACTTTGCCGACGCTTAATTTAAGCCAACCAAACGCTGTTACGGCATGCAGATGCCAGACAAACCTATCATTATTTGTTATATTTGATAATTTATTCATTACCCAACAATTAATATAAATACTGCCATCTTGTTTTCCGTTTCTATGGCCCTGTAAACCCTTGTATGCGACAGCGGTAAAGAATAAAATCAGTATTCGGCAGAGAAGAAAGTTCTCGGAAGATCACGGCAGTCAATTGCAAAATAAGATACGTTTTCAGTGTTAAATAGAATTACATGCTTACGCAAAATTTGAATAAGTTAATATGCACATGAAACCATCACATTTACAAAAATACATATTATACCTACCTTAATATTTTATTAAGTCATTTCTGCACTTACAGACATTACATTTTTGCATCTGAGTGGTTAGACCTTGCAGCTCACCCAATCACACAATCATTTCTTCGCACCGAACCCGATTATCACTCGACCGCATCTATAGTCGAAATTCAAGTAATCAACATCAACGCAAAGGCGGTCAACTTTATCTTTTACTACAGAGTACTAATCCATTTTCCTTCGGTTAATTTGCGAATCGGAATTCTGACTTGTCTTTCTACCCCATTTATTTAGTTACCGCACTTCAGAGCTTTCCATAGTTGATTATTATAACTCTGACATGCTAGTTGTGTGTACTTGTTTTATCCAACTATGCCGTCATGGTTCACACAAATAACGAACGACGTTTAGAAATTTTAAATTGAAATATCACACTTTCCTTCTATATACGTCTGTAGATATAATTGTGAAAAACCGTTTTAATCTCTCCAAAGATACAAGAACTCTATTTATTTATTTATTTATTTATTTATTTATTTATTTATTTATTTATTTATTTATTTATTTATTTATTCATTCATTTATTTACTTATTTACTTATTTATTTTTTTATTTTTTTATTTTTTATTTTTTATTTATTTTATTTATTAATTAACACATCATTGTAAGCTTTTAGATAAATCTCATAATTGGATTGAATTGATTAGAAATAATTTGCTCAGCTTTTAAAATATATTGAATGAACTTGTCGTTTTGAGCTTTCGTAATAGAAAGGCCAGGACTAAAATACTAAACTTAAATAACCTATTCTACCCACAAAAGTAAAAAAGCTGAAAGGAAAAAAACTCCATCAAGTAACCCGCAGTATTGAAATGGTTAAAATCAATTGCAATCCAAGAGGCAATCTAAATAATTGATATTTGTATTTTGATGAGTATAAACAAAAAGCAGTCATAATACATTCTGAATTCGTATTAAAGATTTTACAATTCAAATATAACAAAATAAATCAAGCCAAATCAGCGAGAGAATCATGTAGCGAAGTAAACCACAAAGGTTGAATTTCCATTCGACAAAAAAATATAAAAAAGCCAAAAATCTTTAATCTTCCTTGATGATATGGAAATAATGTATATAATAAATAGACGAAAGGTGCGACAATAACAAGTGTAGCGTAATAGTTCAATCTCTTAAATATTTCAAAATCAGACAATATTATATTCGGAAGACCGTACAATTAGTGGTTAAACATATATGTATTGCATAATTTTCGTGAGTATAGCAGTAAAACTTTAATGTAATTCATTGGCGGAATATATAGAGAATAGTTATTAAATTGAGTTTAATATATACAAGTGATAGAAGATAGAATTCTATATTATATTATTCGTGTAACGCTGGTTGCAATTTGGCAAATAAACTGCGAGACATTAATCTACGCTATATACATTGTCAATTGAAATGTTACAAACTATACGTTTTTGTTTTTACTGTGATAAACTGTGCTGTAACATCATAAGTGAAACAAGTTGTAGCTCATCTTTGAACACTAACATTCCTCTCTCACAATATACCGTGTAAATGCACCCAAGCACCGTAAGCACACACGAACAAGTCCAGTTTTGCTAAATACTTTCACGGCTGCAGCGGCGCATTGCCACCGGGAAAGAGACAAAGAGAAGGTAGAATGCTGTCATTACCATAATAAATGATTCCCAGGTTACCTATTTTTTCAAACACGATCGCAAATATCATGTCGAGACAAAAACATGCACTGATCAGTTTTTATATTCAGCTTGCTTACATTGGCATTTAAAGTAAATCGAAAGGAAATCTATCTATCTATCTTTGCATGTTAACAGTTGAAAGGGAAAAGACGTCAGCTACAGTGATTGCTGAATCCTTATTGACCCCAGTGTTTTAATGACGACCACAATCGATGTTTTGTACCACAAAGTAATACTTATCGCCTCCTTATCATTGTCAAGCTTGTGATCGATTAGCTGGTTGAGGCTGAGCATCGTACGGTAACGTTAACTCTGTGTTACTGATTCGTTGCCATCACATTCAAGTAACAACATAATTGGTTCGTGTTTTGTTTGTTGGTCAATGTTTTTTGACAATAATTGAATGTTGTGTGACGTGTCCCACTAATTTCTATCAACAGTATTCAAGTTAAGTACGACAATGGCGTAACACATATGTATCAGATTGCGCTTCGTCATACGTGCCGGTGCCATTAAAGTACGCATCGTGAGCGAAAGATACAGACAGGTGTCAATGTGAATATACTTACGATAAGCTAAACGCGTACTCGGCTGAACTCCTAACATCTTTTGATAAAACTCTACACTTTCCTGTGCCGCGGCATTGCAAAAAAAACCTAATAATTGATTGTAACAATGTTGTAACATTTTTTTAAGCCAGATTCCTTTATATAATTATTGTCTACGATTGAGCGGAAGCAAACGATACATCGGAAATTAAATAAGATTGAATTCCAAGTAAAAAGGGTCCAATGATTAATTTTCCCTGAATAGACATTTATTTGTGAATCTACTACATGAATGAATCGGATATATATTCCTGTCTGCAATTAGGTATGGCATCAATGGCGTGTGATAAAAGACGCGTTTCTTTACTTTATTCCGGTTCATATTATCAACTAAAGATTAATGGATATGATTTCATTTAACTTAAAGCGGGGGGGGGGTTGTCACCTGAGCAAGCGTCGAATGGCCTTAGTGTGTCATTGTTTACAAACAAGCGTCTACCCATGAGCCTTTGCGTTTTTAGTGTGTGTTGTTATCATCGCTTGAAACTCAATTCCAGCGCGTGCGCAGGTGTCGACCCTCCCGCTTTAAGTAGTGTGTACGTATTATGCTGTCTGTAGATAATATGTATCGCATATATAACGATCCGAACTGAGTTTATGTGTATGTGTCATGGACTGAATTGTACAGTGAAATTATTTCCTCATATCTTAATTTTTTTCTTAAAATTTGTTGAAAGTCATATATTAGGATGTGAATCAGTTCATAATAAATAAACTGATATTTAATTTGGTCATTTTCCAGTGATAAGTTGCCCGTTTTTTACATTGATGTTGGTGCATATCTGTAATGGCGTAATAGTAAACAATGTATTTTACACACGCTGTATACGTCATATGGGACTCGACATATTCAGGTGATAAATGCCGCTTAGACAGTGTTGTGTGTATTCACGTGACCCATCGAACCGTAAAATACACTGCTAGCAGTTGGTGTATACCAACAGGCGCCATTTGCGTTAGTCGGAAATGTGATCACTGCTTATCATTCACAGTTATGTCAATGTCAACAATTCTGAATGATATTGACTGACAATGTCATATACGTATGTTATCCCAACATATGTATTCACTGCTGTGATGCAGATGGAGAAGCTAAAATATAATAATCCAATAGAAATATTGAATGCTTGGGTGAATGAACATTATTTTTTGAAGCGAGCATACTGAAAACACACACATGCATTGACGTCACATAATATAAAGATAACATAATAGATCCATGTTATAAAGAGTAAATAATTTAGTGACAATGATTAGTTGCAGAAATTGAAATATGATATGCGATGTGATATAATCTATAACAAAATAGTTAAAGTAAGATAAGAGATGAAAAATTAGTGATGAACAAGGCTCTCAGTTACACAGTTTGCAGTATCAGATGCTGGGCCGACATAGTTTAAATTACATATATTTCAGAGCAGTATGATGACTGCTTTTCACAAATTTCTGTTAAACTCGAATTCTGCAAACGACGATCACAGTGCAAAATTTGAGATTTAAAAAGAAACACACTTAAATCACACAAATCACAATCAAAAGCATTTTGTGTCGATTATCATCACATATATTTGATCTTTCTATTCTCCAAGCGTAGACCAAGTTGTAGAATAACCCTTCTCATATTAGGTATTGGTGAATTGGAATGACATTTAAACGACAAATGTCAACATGTGCTAGCTAGACAATTTGTGTCACTTGTTAAAAGACTCTATTTAAATTGTCTCTTTTCCGTACACTTCTCACTGCATTGAGCCGAAATTTATTTCTTCTCAATATGGGGAAATTAGATTATTGTGTATGCAGGTAACATTATATATATATATATATGATTCATTGGTTGTTTAGTAGGCTCATGCAATTGGTTCTTGATAATTGAGGTGTATAGTTGCTCGGTTTATATTATTTATTACCATATACAATATGAACTGTAATGATACTCCACTTAGCAGGTTATAGAAATTGAAAAAATCTGCTGTATGCGCTTGGGTGAGTCATTTGGACACTGTGTAGTAATTTGCATATCCAAAACTCGCACAGCTCCTTAACACGGGTTAAGAGGTCAAAACACATTAGCCCGTGCAAAGAGGGATTTGTGATTAGTTAAACGTTGAATTAAATCACAAACCAATAAGAAAGCCGGTGCAGACGAAGACATTTAGTAAACAGATATGAACAAGTGTTTATATCTGTCAGTTGGTTGATGTCTTGCAGACTTCAATTATATTTAAGATGGATAGTCGTTTTGCGAAATTCACCAAAGAATACCACCAATCACTTTCGAGATTACTAGATAAGAAAGTGTTTAAACGGGTTTTCCAACACTTCAAAATACAGTTTCTCCTACAAATTAAAATGCATGCCTTCGGGGCATTTGACAATATAATCCCTTCATACTAACTTATAGTATAACAAATTTAATATTTAAAATGAGACATAATTATGAGATTCGATTCTCTACTACATTTTTGTACAACAAGATTTAGCAATGATCCCAATGAATTGGGGGTGATTAAGTTGCGTGGCCATGGCCGAAATCGGTATTTGTTGCAATTTATCGATAACCAAGGTAATAATGATATAACCATGGTGTCATAGATAGCCAGCTTGACCACAGTCATAATCATTACGTAACAATTTGTAAAAAGCGCTTCTCTGTCCAACTGTTATCAGAAACATGTAGAGTTAATGCATAATTACTTCCCAACAGGTGGTTGCTTGGAAGAAAAACTATTTATAGTTTTAATAACTGAAGTTGGTAGTTTTGATCATATCAAGTGAAGGAGGGAATCTACTGATCGCACTGAATGCACCAAGAGGGCCGGGCTTTGGTCAGGTCTTTACTTCAATGCACGTTTTGCTATGCAAATTATATAGATCACCCAGCTCCGTTACGCCTGCACTGACAACAACGTCAACAGTGAATTGCGAATCATGCAAAAAGTTACCAAACAAGCCACTAAGTAATATGGGCCAATTAACTATGAATGCATGTGATTGCAGCACAATTTCGTTTCAGTATCACATAACCTCAAGCTGACATCAAGTCATTATAATACGGATTTGACAATAGGTTAAATACTATATTTTCGAAGGACAGGGCTCTTATGAGCTGCAGTCATATACACCCCATATTTCAGTGACACTTATGCCGTCTTTTTGTTGACCCCAAAACAATCTCTGAATAGAAATTATACCTCTGGAGGAATGAACACGAGCATGAACTGGTTACATAGTTTTGGAAAGTAAAGCTAATTTATGACAACTTTCCTCGATAACAAGTGGATTTTGCAAATGGTGACACAGTTTTAAGTATAATGCATTTGTGTTACCAATATAATATGTCTAGACGCTTGAGACCATGCATTCTATTTAATATTATGAGGCGTGTCGATCCGATTCACCCCCCCCCCCCCTCCGACACCTTTAGCTTCGTATACTTCAACTGACAGTCAATGTTGCAGCACATAAAAATCAGCATTTCCAGTAATGAAGAAAGGTACGTCGTCAGAGTATACTGACAGATTACAGCACTTTACTTTGGATGTCGGCACCACTATTCTCCGAATACCAACTTCACTGCGTACTTTATGTAATAGAAGTTATATACAAGGGGCAAACAGTTGACCTGACATAACAAAAATGACGAATGCATCGTTGACAAAGGAGTAGTGAGATTGCAGTCAATACTTTTAAATACTCTGTGTATCATTGTAAATTATCCTAATAACATGTAGAGCATTGAATAACTATACTTGATCGACCTTATTGAATGCTTTTTCTTGGTCTAGAGAAATAATGTGGCGTTTTCTTCGTTCGCACGCGAAATAACCGTTACGTCTGTTGGTTTGGGATGCAGTAACTTTAATCAGTATGTGTGATATCGTCTAAAACATTCCGTAGTTGTAATGACAGGGCCTTAGTAAGTATTTTCTAGTTAATACACAACAGTGAGGCTGGTCGCCAATTTGTTATCAGATTAATATCGACTTTGTTGGTGGAAGCGTTCTTAAAGCACGTCAGCATCTTTAATACCTCAAACTTTATTTAGAACTTCCAGAGGATCAGAGCCAATAACGTTTTATAAAACTCACTCACAAGTTTTCCAGAAAGTGTTAAAGGTTCATTTGTTTAATGGGTCCCGGTGCATAACGATCAGCAGAGAAATATTGACATTATCAGCCAGGTTGACCTAAGTTGAGATATTAGCTTTTTCTCTAAGTCACTTTTGCATAGTACACAAGTTTACCTGTGACTACATTTTTAGAAGAGATCGTGGTACAATTGCTTCCCTAGGGAAACTTAGAGTGACACCACTATAATTCATGTTGGCAAGAGAAAACAGAATATACGCCGCCATAGCATCGCCACACCGGTTCCATGGACGATTGTGAGTGTGTTTTCTTCAAGAGATAAATTTGGGACTTGCGTGAGAGATTCAAAGACTTGAAAACACTTAATGCATCGTTACAACCGTTTTGTGATATCAGAAAACTGGAAAATTTCAGATAGAATGAACATTATATCGTATTTTTTATTTCTGAGTAGTTGCCAAGCGACAAGGCAGACACCCGTGCATAAGTTTCCAGGGACGATTACAACCCTCCCGTGGCATAGTTTTGTGGAACCACAAAGAGAGACGGACTCATTAGATTGTGAAAGTCGGAGTTTCATTGGAAGGTGGAGTTCTGACATTCTCTTCAAAAAATGAAGCATCAAACACGCTTACAATTTACATTTATATTAACATTTATTAGTAATTTTAAACAGCGGATTCTTCGTCCATTCTCCT
This sequence comes from Saccoglossus kowalevskii, assembly GCF_978046115.1. Lineage (NCBI taxonomy): Eukaryota > Metazoa > Hemichordata > Enteropneusta > Harrimaniidae > Saccoglossus > Saccoglossus kowalevskii. The sequence goes on from NC_140654.1 coordinate 4,014,140, forward strand.
CTCAATATCGGTGTAATCTAGTGTGTTGCCACCAAACCTCTCATTCTCACTAACAAATGAAACTGAACAATGTATTTTAGGGGTTGGTATAGTCAGTTCATTCGTGGAAACAATTTGAGTCGTCGGGGTACGTGCGCCATTCAAATGCTCGGAAACCGTAGTAGCGCCCGGCTTGACTGAGTGAACATTGGGCGACTTCGCGTTTTAGTCCATTGTTCACGGACTTGATGGCCAGTGATAAACATTCCATTATCAGTATCACGTTTATCATTTGTGATCATGCGCGTGTCAACAACAATTGTGAAGTTTTTTGTTAGTGTCAACGCTTTGTTCACCATGAGCGCTCATGTAACTTTCACTACTGCGAATGGGATTATTTAAACCGAACCCAAAAGCCTTCAAATAGTACGTATATAATTACTATACGTACACCCAAAGTAGTTAATTGGCAAGAAACTATTGATTTACTTGTTAGTAGGTACCATAAACACATGTTGTCTAAATGCCTTTCACATGCCTCATGACCTTTTGTAGCCACAGGGAATTTTTCAAAACCCAATCGCATTACGAGCTTTTCAAGATATTCTGTAAGATTATTATATTAAATGATAGACGGCGCGACGGGGACAACCATATCCTTTATACCAACTCTCTTTGAAAATACGTTCCAATTGAGCAAGTTGCGATAGGAAACAATAAAAGAGTGATTCATTCAAAAAGCAGCGATACGTTCTGCATCTCCAATAATATAAGCAATTCCATCAAAATTAGCTCATTAGATCGCATTATGTGTGACCATGATATAATAATGGTGTACTTGTGTGACAGCCATAAATACACAAACATGGCCACTAGTTGAACATTTTCGTTTGAATCTCGAAGTGTATATGACGTGCACCCAATAAGCATGATTATGATATAATGTTTAAAACAAATCACCGATTTACAAAAATGACCACGCCTACATTTCAGAACATTTGCAACCTATGTTTTTGTTTTTGTTGAACGTCCACATTTATTAACTCAAACTTGAATTAACAGGTAACAGAACTTCGATTTACGGGCAACATAGATTTTTTGTTTTGTTTAACGTTCAAATGTCCCGTAATTTGAAGTTTGATAACTAAAATTCGCACTATAGCACTTCAACTCGTTGGCACTTCAAAACATTTTGGGACTTCAACTCGTTGGCACTTCAACACTTGGCACTTCAACACTTTGGCTCTTCAACACTTGGCACTTAAATAGTTTAGCACTTCAACACTTTGGCACATCAACTCTTTAGCACTTCAACTTTTTGGCACATCAACTCTTTGGTACTTCCTTAAAGGCTCTCTGTATTTCATAATAGTGTACAAGAACGATGCTTGCTAATTGCCAACCAATAACTCGCTTGAATATTCTTAGTAAGGTATCCGAGACGCTTATACATACTTGTATGGACAAATGTATACCTCCTTGTCTGGAATGAATGAGATACCGGTATAGATGAATTGATGATGGTAAAATTTAAATAATAATATTTGTTTCATAATCTGATTTGGGTCAAATTAAAGATAAACATTCATGTATGACTCATTAATTTATTTATTTTTAATTATTCAATTATTGGGATACAGGTGGCATATATAGAATTGTTGATATATAGACGTAAGTTTGTAATTAATAGTTTTCATTAGTTCAGTCTTAAACATATTTTCATTAGTTTCATTTATTTTGTTTGCGATGACACATTTGTAATACACCCTATCAGTCGACTTTGGGCATTTATTTTTATCGCGCTGATTTCATATAACTGTGGTGTGATTTGTACCATCAATCAGTACATTTGTACGTACTGCTGTGGGCAATACGTGATATGATCAGCTTCACATTCTTTGAGGTGAACGTCAATGAGTCAAAGCACATACCAACGACACTAGTGCTAGTTTTTTTCAGAAAATGCGTGTCACGTTTTATACACAAAGGTATGTATATGTTAACTTACCATGCAATCAGTACGCATTCATTTGTGTATTTCATTTTCAAGCTCGCGCTTCTTGATTGTAATCATTCTATGACAAGATATAAAAAAAACATACGGTCTCATTTCGTGACCGTGCTTCTAGAAATGCGACATAACTGAGTAAGCATATTTAGTCACTTAATGTAAAACAACATGACAGATTCTTGTTCACAGTAAGCCATATAGTTAGTGCATTTATACGTTTTAGACCCCATCATTCAACACTGAACAAAATGTAGATGAACTTGTATCATCAGATGATTGAAGGCACTATTATGTAACCCATATGTTTTTAATGTTATGTTAATTTGTGAAGTGTATAGTGTATGCTTGTTGTACAGTGAATCAGTAAACATAAACTCCTGATGAGTGCTGTGGGTTCAATATATTCATGTCATGTGTCTTAATTTTTCCGTCACCGTATTTATCTGCTCTGTATCTACACCATATATGTCTCGCTTTTTCCATGTTTTATTCTTCACAATAGCAGGAAAAATTTCCCTTTTTGTAAACTGATAGTACATTTCTCACATTTGCTTCAACACTCATTCAAGCGACCATCATAACACAATCATGTGGCTACCAGTCAGTATCAGTGGTAGGATCATTTCATTATTGAAATCACAATGAGCTTGTTACCCTTAATATCCATACTATTTATATATTAACTCTTTTATTCTAACATTAATACATTATTCTAACATGCGAACAACTGAGAAATCCGTGCATTGTTTTAGCTGCGATGATAAACTGATATTACCACGCAATGTATTTTGACCACTGTATTATTTTTAAAAAAATATCAACCACACACTGCAGGAAACTCTAAACATCCTTTTTTCTGGAAAATTGTCAGTGCGTTATGTATGAATATTGACAAAGAGCCTTTGCTTTAACCCTTATCTTGCCAGTGCTGTGTACATTTACAATGACTTGATCAGATTGGGGTCAATGTAATTTACACCATGATGGGAAAGTAAAAAAAAAGAATTATTGCTAGTTTAATTTGTACGTGATTTTTTTTGTTTATTTCACCAGTATACACACATATTTTTTACATGTTCATCTACAGGACAAAATTGTATAATACTGGGGATAACCATGGAACTACTTCATTTGGACTAGTCTAGTCCATGGCCCTTTATATTAAATAATAAATTGAGTCGTCATTTTCAAATTATTTGATAAGAGTAATCAAAATTGCATACTTATAAAATGAATATGCTCTATGTGCATAGGGGAAATAATGGCTGACACCATGGGCAAATCGATTCTGCTTTAAGGTCAAAAAAGAAGAGACATGTCTGAAATTTAGCGAGTTTGTTAATATCAAACATACCAAGTTTACAAAAAAGAAGGTGCAGAGGGTGCGTAGTAAAATTTCGTTTGCAGTCATAGTAAAGGGTCAAGATGGGTAGAATATGTGTTGTCCCAAAGCTCAATACAGTAGGATAGATGAGGTAGTATAAGAGTGTTGTATAAAAGAATAAGGACAAAGCGTGGAACATAATGTCGAATACGGGCTATAACACCAATATTGGGGCTTATTGTTTTAATGGTCTTCTTAATGTAGTTTTTCAAAGTCAGAGTGCAGTCAATTGTCACACCAAGGTATGTTCCTGTAGCAACGCCCTCTATCTAGGCATTGTTTATTTTGAAAGTGCCCTCTAGTGCTATATTTGTATGTGGTGTTTTAAGAAACTTTTTTCAGTGCTTATTGTGAGTTTTTGAATTCAGCAGTTAAAGTGTCAAGATTAACAGTTTCTGAGTTTAAGTGTTTGAAAAAGTTAGTATCATCAGCTTATAGGTGAAAGTTAAAAGTTAGTAGATTTGTAAATATTATTAATATAGATAAGAAGAAGTATAGGCCCCATAATTGACTGATTTAGAACATGAAAAACTATCTATTTATATCTACGGTCTAATGTCGGTCTTGAAGGTAGGTGCGAAACTAGTGGAGTGCCTCTTATCCCATAGTATGATGGGTTGTGAAGAAGAATGTCATGTTTGATGGTTTCAAAAGCTTTTCTAAGGTCAATAAAGATACCAAATGTTATAAACCCTTTGTCCATGTTATCAACGATGTCAGCAATAAGATTAGCCAGGGCAAGTTTTGTGTTATATTCCCTCCTAAACCCATATCGAGTGTCAGCATGAATATTAAATTTATCGAAATATACAGTTATTTCTTTTTTGACCATATTTTTTATAACTAAAGATGGATAGAACGGAAATTGGTCTGTAATTATTCACATTACGAGTTAGCAAATTTTAGTGCTGCGGGAAACTTGCCTTGGAATCGGGAACAGTTTATGATATATTCAAGTGAATGAGAAATAATGTTGGCTGCATCAATTACCAAGGCCATAGATTTGCTGGGGTCTAAAATTATCAATTATCATTGAGTTTGTAGAGGATGAGAAGATTATTTGACTTGTATTTTTTTGCTATGCACTTTTTATGAACTGAAATAAACACATAATAATAATAATAATAATAATAAGTAAACAAGGTTACATAATTTGCATAATGAAGACTTCTTGTGTGTACAAGGTTCATTGCCATATGTTAATAATTAACATGCTTTGTTGATTACATATCATGACAACAGCCACACTCTAGGAAATAATCTGTGATATTAGTGATCACGTGATCGGTGGTCTTGGAAGTGGGGTCAGTTACTCTTGTAGTGGTATCAATGGTTTGGGTAAAATTATAACTATTTAGTAGAGACAAATATGTAGCCACTACGTTGGTATTCAAGTTAACATCAATATTAAGATCCCCTAAAATAACACATTTTTTTTATTTTTTGAAGCAAAATAATTAAGAATCTCATCCATACCATCCAGAAATTCCTTAATGGGCGTATTCGGTTTCCTGTAAACAACACCAATACTGAGTTTCTTTTTGTTAATGATAGTAACTCTAAAAATGGACTCGCAGTGGAAACTTTGAATGTGACTGGTATGTGAGAAAGACAATGATTATGAATATAACACCCAGCCCTGTCCCCTGAGACTGTTCTCTGTTGGAAGTGATAAAACGGTATGACGCAATGTTGAATAATGATTGGTCTGTATTGTTTCATAACAATGATACAGTAAGTGCTATAATAGAAAATGTGTGTGGAATGATGTTAAGAAAACTTGCCAGGTCATCCCTGTATTTACTAATAGCTTGGATATTAAAATGAAAAACGGGTTCTTTTTTTAATCAAATGTAAAAGAAGATTGTATAATTGTCATAAATATTAATTGTTGAGTATTCGGTATCTAGTGAATTCATATTGTCATGGAATTATTTAGTTACTCGAACATTCGTATAGTTTCGTGTATATTCGAGAAACGTCACTGGTATATTCGAGAAACGTCACATTCAATCTATATATGGAAATAGTACGCGTATAATTTCTCTTAGCCTATTACGTGCTGACTTTGAAGTCATGTGATCGAATTATGAGGTCATCTTTATTGTTCGCTTAGTTTTTCTTTAGTAAGCGTGTGTTGTAGTTTTGAAGCGGTACTGTGAAGAATACAGCTCTTTGCTGTTTTATTCCTGAATGGTGTGTGTGTCTTTATTGATTTCGTCCCCGTTACCATTCTTCGACGGATGCGAGTGCACTGGTTGATTGTGGTAGTTAAAGCGAGGTTTTTGTTAGTGTTTAACGGGTGTCGTCCGTGAGAGTCGATATCGACCATTGATTTGGCGCGACCACCGTCAGTTTGTTACAGAGTGATATAACTTGTGAGAGACAGTCCCTGAACTACTCAAATATTTCTCTTACATTGGTGGCAGCGAAGGCGGGATTGATGTCTGGTGAGTTTTCAGTTTTTGGTTTTCAGTTCATGCTACCGAATCTTTGTTTGTTCAACGACTTTGTCACCGATAAATTCCCGTAGTGATACGAACCTAGAAACTGACGTTTTTTTGATATTGGTCGACGTCACGGTGTTTTGTTGAGGTTTTACGAGTTGCATTTAACCCGTGTGCTAAGCTGGTTTTCTTGTGATCTTCTTTGTATTTGCTGTCAGTTTTCATGCTGTCGAGTCGGTAACACTGAGCGCCACACTTCTCTTCTGTTCTTGATCAGAGAAAATCCATTATTTGGATTCTGATAGCATCTTTCACTAAATTACTTCTATTCTATACGTGGGTCAGTAGTGCCGATCGAATGGCTGAAAAGACAGTGTCGGTGGATAGTGAGGTTGCATTTAATGTTCCCAATTCTGGGATAAAAATGAGTACTCTGTTATCTGGCAAGGTGAGGGGAGTAATAAACTTGAAAATTGGCGACAAACTTTATTAGAGGAGCAGAAACGGCTCGAAAATGACAATGCTGAATTAAAGAAAGCTTGGGAGTCGTTTCATTTGTCCGAAACTACGTTGAAGGCTTCATTTGTTGAGAATACTGACAAAAATGGCTCTGTTGCAAAATGGCGGAAACTTGAAAGTCCCGATAAGAGCGGGTTATTTTAAGATCAACGTAGTGTTGTTGCTAAGCAACCCAGTGAGACTGAAAGGGCGTACGATAGTGACGAGTTTACTTCCGCCAAAGAAAGTAAACTGGGTTATTGCCAGTGAAACAAATTTTTGTAATGCAACCACTAAATCTAGTTTTCCAGAGAGTTCAATCGGTAATTTTCATCGTGCTAGATTGACCCCTCAGCGATGTGATGGTAGTTTGTCATGGGACACGTATCGGATCCACTTTTTATTATTTATTGTGATATGCATAATTTGGGAGAGAGTCAACGCAAAGTATATTTCCTGGCAATGTTAACTGGACCAGCTTTACAGTTAAGCACGGTTGACATAGCACAACTGACATATAAAGGTTTATGTCACCGTTTGGCCTCACGATTTGGTTCTATTGGTAAAAGAGATATTAGTCGCTTGAGTTTAAAACAGAGACATCGAAACGAGGGTGAAAGTTTACAGAGTTTGGCTCAAGATATACGTGAGATATTTGCTATTGGTTAACCTGAAACTAGAGGGGAGATGTTTGAACATCTCTGCATTGACGCAAATTCCAATGCTATAGATACGCCCGAAATCCGCCGTAAAGTGAATGAGACAGCTAGGAAGCCAGGATGTTTATTTGATGATGTAGTACGAGAGAGCATACATGAGGAAAACTATTTGACATTAACCAAACCTGGCTCTGATTTGAAAAAGCTGCCTGGTATTAGAATTCTTGGTAACAGTGACAGTGGCCCTGATCAGCTGTCTGATTTAGTTGGTGTTGTAAAAGGACTACAACAATGTATAGAAACGTTGAAACCCGAGATTGTGACTCTCCAAGAGAGGTCACAAGGCCAAAGGTCAAAACAGAGGAAAAGTCAGAAAGTATGTTATGCTTGCCAGCAACCTGGTCACTTTCGTAGGGATTGTCCCACCAGACAAAAACATAGTGATTTAAACACCGACGGACTGGGCGTGAGGGTCAACCCCCAGTCCCAGTAAAGCAAAACAAGGAAAGTGAGCAGACCCGGGAAATCTGTCACAGTAGTGTCTTGGGGAAAGTTAGAACACGTTCAATGATCAATAGTAAAAATTGATGTGGTAAAACAAGATTGTTTGCTGATGTAGAAATTCATGGTGTTAAAGACCGTATTCAAATAGACACTGGGGCTACCGATTCGTTCCTGGCTGAGCATTGGTTTTTGAAAGTACTAGAAACGGAAAGACCACAGCTGCAGGTGGCCAGGGAGCCAGTATGTGCTTTTGGTAATCACAAACAGGAAGTACTTGGTTTCTGCTATATGCAGGTCACTTTATGTGGTAAAACTGTTGAACTACCGATATATATTGTGGAATTGGAATCTTGGGATGTCTACACTAGGTCCGTTAAAATGTAAAATTGATGCATTCAATGGTGTGTTGGAACAGGAGGGTGATATAATCCCGTGTTTTGATAGTCCTCAGCACTCTGTATGTCTGAAGCCTTATATATCCAGGATTGTTGTTGATAAAAACTCATTCCTGCCAGCAGTGAGGCTTTGATTGTTGGTAGGAAAGTAAGTTTCCCAAAACAAGGTGAAATTGGCTTTGCTGAGCGCCCTCATGTGACAAGAATGGGGAGATCTTGTGTAGTCCCTGAACATGAGGTTAATTACACTGCTTGTGTTATGCCAACTCGGTCTACTGGTAGTTTTGAAAATGGCATTGGAGTGTGCCATGCTGTTGTATATCCATGGAGTGCTAGGATTCCAATCCGAACACTCAATGTGACTCCCACTGACCAAATACTTAAAGCTGGGACGGCTTTCGCACTTCTTAGGGGTGACACAGATAGGGTCTTACCATTCAATCTCCAGCAGGAATCCTTGGCGGATAAGAAGGAAACCATTGTAAATAATCATAGTAGTGAAAGTTCTATTAGTACACCTTCTAGTTCTACTAGATCTGATCTCCACAAGGCAAATTCAGACGATTTTGAAGCGCTTGTGCTGAGTCATCTTAAGGAGCTGTACAGGAAGAGTAGTGTGGGTTTGGATAAAACACAGAAACAACAGTTTGTTGATTTGTTGGTCAAATCTTCTGGTGTCTTTAGTTGTGATGGTAAGGATTTAGGTAGAGTGGATTTGATAAAACATGAGATAGTAGTAGACGGAAAACCAGTGCGACAAGCTCCATACCGAAATCCAATATGGAAACACAGAGAGATTGATAGACAGACGATAGTTTTAGTCCAGAAAAAAAGGTGGGACACAGAGGCTATGCATAGACTATCGTAAACTAAATTCAGTGACTGTCCAGGACAGCTTTTCTCTCCCAAGGATTGACGAAGCTTTGGAATTTATGGGTCGAAATGGTTTTCTATATTAGATTTACAATCAGGATATTGGCAAATTGAACTTGCGCCAGAGTCTAAACCATACACTGCCTTTTGTACGAAAACTGGGTTATACCAGTGGAAGGTGCTTCCATTTGGCTTGACCAATGGTGTAAGCACTTTTGAAAGAATTATGGAACTTGAGGAGGAGTTGAAACGATTAGAATTAGTTTTTGATCGGCTACAACAGAAGGGTTAAAACTAAAACCTAACAAATGTGTGCTGTTTGCCTCTGTAGTTGAATTTTTGGGTCACAGAATTTCGGATTATGGGGTTGAGACAGATCCTGAAAAGGTGGACGTAATACGGCATTGGCCTACACTTAGTTCTGTGAGAGAGGTTCGTTCTTTCATTGGTTTGGCCTCATACTACAGACGTTTTGTCGGGGGGTACACAGAACTAGCACGACCCTTGCATGAGTTAACAAAGAAGAATGTTGTCTTTGATTGGACAATGCAATGTCAAAATGCCTTTGATAGTCTGAAGGATGCTTTGACATCTGCTCCTGTTCTGGCATTTCCATCTGAAAATGAAACCTTTATACTAGATACCGATGCTAATGGTTTTGGCATTGGTGCTATTTTGTCCCAGATACAGAACGGAAAGGAAAGGCCTATTGGTTATGCAGGTTGGGCTTTGTCAGCTGCAGAGCGCAGATATTGTGTGGCCAAAAGAGAGTTGCTTGCAGTTGTAAATTATGTCAAATACTACCGTCATTAATTGTTAGGAAGAAAGTTCACACTTCGGACAGATCATGCTTTTTTAACATGGTTAATGTGATTCAAAAATCCGGAGTGCAGCTGGCTCGCTGGATTGAGTTATTGCAACAATTTGATTTCACCATTGTCCATAGGCCAGGCAAACATGGCAATGCAGAAGCATTAAGTAGAGCACCTACTTATAGATGTAAACAATGTGGTCAGATGCATGCTAGTACTAGTGTCTCTAAATGTGATCCAGATTCGGATGATGAATCTTGTCAGAAAGCTCCCTCATTGAACCCATTAGCTTCTGAATATGTATCGGTTGGTCAGGATGTTGTAGGAGTTGGTAGTACTGCTGGGTTACTCCCTGGAAGGGTGATGACGGTATGTCGAGATGAATCCAAGCAGGGGGGTGAGACGAATGGGCAGTCAGATGTTGGTATTTTGGTGCAATACCCAACATGGAACTACAGTGAACTCCGGGAGAATCAGCATCAGGAGGCTGGTATGAGCACTTTAATTTCTGCCGTTGAGCATGCTATGCAAAGACCTGCGTGGAAGGAAATTTCTGCATTTTCTCCTGGGGTAAAAATGTGCTGGTCTTCATTTGATCATCTTCGTGTCAGGAATGGTGTTCTGTATAGATTGTTTGAAAGTGCTGATGGTACGCAAGTGACCTGGCAGCTGTATTTGCCACTAGACTGTAGACAGCAGGTGTTGCATGGGCTGCACACAGCAAAAGCAGGTGGACATTTGGGAATGGATAAATCCCTCTCTAAATTGAGACAGCGGTACTTCTGGTATGGAATGACATCTGATATCAGAGCATATATCAGGTCGTGTGATGTATGTGCACGTTGTCAGATGCCACAAAGACGTAAGAGAGCCCCCTTACAATCCTACCTGGTTGGCTACCCGATGGAAAGGACAGCCATTGACATCCCAGGTCCTTTCACGGAAAGTTTTGATGGTAACAAGAAAGTGTTAGTTTTTGCTGACTACTTTAGTAAGTGGTTGGAATGCATTCCAGTGAAGGATGAGAAGGCAACAAAAGTGGCTAAAGCACTTATTGATATTGTGTTCACTAGGATTGGTATGCCTCGAGAGATTCATTCTGATAGGGGTAGAGATTTTATATCCATGGTTTTCAAGGAAGTATGTCACTTATTGGACATTTCTAAGACGTACACTACACCTCGCCATCCTCAAAGTGACGGTTTGGTTGAAAGACATATGAAGGTTATTGTTGGATCGATTAAGACTTAACTTGATCCATTTGCACAACAACAGGACGGGGATCAGTATTTACCCTATGTTGGCATGGCTTATAGATCATCTGTGCATTCCTCTACAGGTGAAACTCCTAATTTGTTAATGCTTGGCAGAGAGGTATGTTTGCCAGTGGACTTAATGTTTGAAAGTAATGATTCTGATGCCTGGGCACAGACAGACTATGTGACCGATCTGAAATCTAAGTTGCAGAAAGCACATGCCTGAGCCAGAGAACAGGTGGCTGTAAGTGCCCGCGTCCAGAAGAAACACTACGATCGGCACTTGGACAGGCAGGGTTTTCAACCTGGAGAATTTGTATGGTTGAAGGAAGAAAGAAGGAGAAAGGGGTTGAGTCCAAAATTGCAGCTAAACTTTGAAGGGCCTTGGTCATAAGTCGACTTTCAGATGTAGTGTACAGGATTAAAAGAAGCTCTCGCAGTAAGTTTAAGATCGTCCGTTATGAGAAGCTGAAGAAATATCAAGGAAAATCGATCAACTCCTGGTTGAAGCATGTGCCTATGGTTAGCCTGGATCAACGCATACAAATTGGTTTACCAGAAGAGAGTCTGTTGAATGCTGCTGCCATTGTTGAGGAACCGATAATTGATCCAAAGACAAATCAGATGGACGAAACTTCCCCTTCATCAGAAACTGATGGTGAGAAACCGATGTGTGAACCAGCTGGAGTTGCTGGTGACCATTCAGAGTCTGTTGAAACTACTTACGAGCCCGCAAAAGAAACACTTGCACCCAATATCCAGCTCCATTCTGATTCTGCTGATGGTGGAAATGTAAACGGTCCTACTAACGAGGAGACATGCACTGAGATTATTGAACCACCTAGTGATTCGCAAAGATATCCAAGAAGAGAACGTAAACCGACCAACTATTATGGATTTGGAACAATCAGAAGAATTAACCTATATGATGGTGTTAACCATATTTGATTTGTTTAGCTATTTAAACTCATGGACAACGGACATTGGTACATTTTGAACTAAATGCTTGGAACTGTAATATGAAAGAGGATTGATTATAAAGCAAATAATGAATAAGACTGATATTGCTTTGTTATTGTTGATTTTTGTAATGACTAAAGCCTTTGCAGGTACTTGTAGTTCGCTCACATATGTAAGTAGATTATAGAATCATTTGTAATTTCTTATAATTTTATTTCATACTTTATTTCACCGTTTTGTACTTCGAATTTCTCATATTGAAATCGTATAGTATGACGCAAACACAGGATGTAGTTTGGTCTGGGAGGGAGGAATGTCATGGAATTATTTAGTTACTCGGACATTCGTATAGTTTCGTGTATATTCGAGAAACGTCACTGGTCCTGGAAACCTACTTTTTGCGGGAACATTGCAATCTATATATGGAAATAGTACACGTATAATTTCTCTTAGCCTATTACGTGCTGACTTTGAAGTCATGTGATCGAAGGTCATCTTTATTGTTCGCTTAGTTTTTCTTTAGTAAGCGTGTGTTGTAGTTTTGAAGCGATACTATGAAGAATACAGCTCTATGCTGTTTTATTCCTGAATGGTGTGTGTGTCTTCATTGATTTCGTCCCCGTTACCATTCTTCGACGGATGCGAGTGCACTGGTTGATTGCGGTAGTTAAAGCGAGGTTTTTGTTAGTGTTTAACGGGTGTCGTCCGTGAGAGTCGATATCGACCATTGATTTGGCGCGACCACCGTCAGTTTGTTACAGGGTGATATAACTTGTGAGAGGCAGTCCCTGAACTACTCAAATATTTCTCTTACATTGGTGGCAGCGAAGGCGGGATTGATGTCTGGTGAGTTTTCAGTTTTTGGTTTTCAGTTCATGCTACCGAATCTTTGTTTAACGACTTTGTCACCGATAAATTCCCGTAATGATACGAACCTAGAAACTGACGTTCTTTTGATATTGGTCGACGTCACGGTGTTTTGTTGAGAGACAGTCCCTGAACTACTCAAATATTTCTCTTACAATATTGTTATATCTATGGACTTTATATAATACGTTGAACATCATGGGAGCTTCTTGGTCTTTCCTCGTAAATATTTGGCCGTTTTGGATCCGTATGAATTTCCATTTTTCTGCTTTTTTTGTCATATTTGCATCGTGAAATGATTTCCTATTCTATTCAATGAGTTGTTCGTTAATGTAAATGCGATAGTGTGATCCTCGTCGTTCTGGTATGTTGACATGTGACGTGGTTTTGTTACGTAATTTTCTTCTTTGCCTTATATAAATTATTTCGGACACAACGCCTTGAAAATCTTAGAATTAGTGCAGGAACATGTTGTCCTTGTTTCAATGGGAGCCTGTGACTAATATCGTTATCTGTATTCGAAACGGGAATACCTGCCGTTTCTGCGCAATTGTTACGACAATATTGTCGGTGTCTTCATCTTCTAACACTGGTACACCATGTATTTCCAAGTTGTTACTATGGGAGTATTGATTTATAGTTTCTATGTGTTTTTTTGTTTTGTCTAAAAGTTGTCCAAAAACCCGGAACCGGAATAGGAACGTGAATATTTAGAAGAAACAAGGACGTCACAGGACTTAAGTGTAAAACATCGACCCAAGACTTGAAGTGCGCCCTCAGGCGGAAACGTCGTAAACATGCGCTTTCTGTCTTTTATTTCATCCACATTATTAGAATGAGTGCAGACACAAATACAAATAGCAATTATAATAAAATAAATAATATTATTAATATCCAAACTAAGTCCATTAATGCAATATCACTTTATATTAAACAACCAGTATGTCGAAATATTTTTAATTTCACGTTCCGGTTCTGGGTTTTTAGACAACCTTGTCAAAACGTCTCTCCATTGACACTAATTTCATGCGTAATTCTTTATTTTCTGACTCCAGGTCTTCAATGCGTTTCTTGTAATTTTCAAAGAATGCATTTAAAAAATTCATAGATTCTTTCAGCTCTTTTATAGGTGATGGCAATGAAGACAACTTACCCACCTTGTGACAAAGAATGTCAAGCCTTTCCTAAATACCTTTGTCAGCCATCTTAGCTTTGTTCTCGAGTCGGTCACTCAATCTTGGGAACCGTTTTGCTACGCATTTTGCACATAATTCCAAGCCATCCTGGCATAAACGTACATTCTTTTTACTCTCGCAGTCAATGCACTTCATATTAGTGACAATTGTAGTTGAAAATGATGTAGATTAGCAAAAGTTTCTTGAGGAGCCGATGTGACTACATGACGTGACGACGCTGATGACGCATAATTTATTTATTTAATTGAAAAAGCGAATTCTGTACTCTGACATGGTAAATTTTTATTTTGTTTGGGGGATTTTGAAAATATTTGTGTTCTGTATGAAAATGATTCCACATATGAGTTTCTCAACACAATCTTGAACTGAGAAACATATATTGTATTTATATAATGTATTTATCTAAAAGAAAACTACGTGATTGCACCTGGGTCGATTCAAAAGATGTGAAAGACAACTAGTTAATTCATTTGTTTTTTTAACCAGTACAGAGAAGAATGTAAATGTGAATATTATCTTATTCGAAAAAATAAATATTGACTTAATTTCACATTAACGTTATAACGTATATTAGTTAAAATCTATTTAATATTGTGAATATTATAAACTATTTGAGTCCTTCATACTTTCACACTTGTTCGGTTTTGTTATTGTACAATGGACAGATTGCCATAGGATACGAAAATAAATATCCAAAACGAACACTCATTTTCGAACTTATCTTTGCCAATGAGCCAACACAGCCAATGTCAAACTGAAGTAAGCAAGATGACGTCCTAATTACGTTAGAACGTCATATGACAATAGGCTAAGGCGATTGATACATGCACCACATAATATGGTACATGCACCACATAATATGGTAAATGCACCACATAATATGGTAAATGCACCACATAATATGGTACATGCACCACATAATATGGTACATGCACCACATAATACGGTACATGCACCACATAATATGGTAAATGCACCACATAATATGGTACATGCACCACATAATATGGTACATGCACCACATAATATGTTACATGCACTACATAATATGATACATGCACCACATAATATGGTACATGCACTACATAATATGGTAAATGCACCACATAATATGGTACATGCACCACATAATATGGTAAATGCACCACATAATATGGTACATGCACTACATAATATAAAAAATGCACTGCATAACATGGTAAATGCACTACATAACATGATAAATGCACTACACTACAAGGTAAATGCACAAAATAACATGGCAAATGCACTACATAATATGGTAAACGCACTACACAACATGATAAATCTACTATATAGCATGGTAAATGCATTACATATTACGGGAAATGCACTACATAACATGGTACTCATGCACTACATACTATGATAAATGCACCACATCATACAGTGAATGCAATACATAATATGGTGAATGCACCACATAATACGGTGAATGAACTACATACTATGATAAATGCACCACATCATACGGTGAATGAAATACATAATATGATAAATGCACCACATAATACGGTGAATGCACTACATACTATGATAGATGCACTACATATTACGGTGAATGCAATACATAACATGGTACTCATGCACTACATACTATGATAAATGCACCACATAATACGGTGAATGCACTACATACTATGATAAATGCACCACATAATATGATAAATGCACCACATAATACGGTGAATGCACTACATACTATGATAGATGCACTACATAATATGATAAATGTTCTACATAATATGTTAAATGCTTTACATAGTATGATAAATGCACTACATAATATATAAATGCACTACATAATATGATAAATGCACTACATAATATATAAATGCTCTACATGATATGAAACATTGCCAAGTTTCGAAGTCACCAGTTTAGCAGTGATCATTTTCATTTCGTCTCGTATGTAAAGTTTAACAATGCGCGATCCAAACTGATGTACTTCCCCCTGGCACATCACACAGGGTAAACAAACTAAACGAAATGGCAGACTTGTGCACGCTCTCGTTAGGCGACTGTGTTCATTTCATTAATTTTACAGTTAGAAAGAGAATGGCATATGTGTCCGGCATTGACGAAGTTGGAATTCAGTCACACTTTTTAATAAAACTCGTAAGTTAATGTGGGAAGCCGAGGCATGAATAACATTGAGTGCATCCGGCGTGCGACATACATATAAACACGCTTTACAGATGAGAGTCGTCCAATAATGTTTCAGCTATGAATACACAATTAAAACAAAGCATATATGAAGTAAATATATATCGTAGTTACAATTTATATCGTTCATAATTTATATCACAAAAACAACCTCAAACATATTGCTCGACTGTTATATAACTATCAAATATGAAAGGCTTCGATAGCTAAACTCGGGAGAAAAAAACACTTTAACGTGCAACAAAAACATCAATCCTTAGAAATGAACGTTCATATTATAAGCAATGAATTGACCATAACTTATTGGAAATCGAGAAAAAGATGAAATTTAAAAATGTACCCATTAGTGATTCCATCTTGTTAATAAAACAACATGTATTGGATAACAATTTTTTTTCTATAATGATTGACAATTACTTGATACCGACCACGGCTTGAACGGCGTAACAGGAAAACACGGTCTACATGAACAGATAGATGAATTTGAAACTGAAAGCTCGGAATTCGAGCGGCAGACTAACAACCCCGGCAAATTGAAAAGAAAAACTTTTGAAAGATTATTTCTGAGTTAAGTCTATTATTTTTTTTTTAAGCCAAACTTGAAAGATAGTTCGAAAAGATGGACTTGAAATAACATAGTCATTTTGTTATTTGTGATAACAATTCGTCACCGATTCGTTGATTCGCGATTCTCAATAACTGTAATATTGTAATACCATTACGGGGAATATAATATTCACAGTGTATTGACTGAGGCACAGACCCCAATCAATATTACGGTGCCATCTAGATAACCAGCATATTAATTGTATAGTGTAATTTAGCGGGTTACAAATTGTAGTGATATGTACGCTGTATATCATTCTGTGATATCAAGTTACCAGTCCTCCGTCACGCGGACACCAAATTGCATAGTGATAACGATCATATCGTATTACAACTTTCAAATGAGTAGTGTTTCATTTTAATGCGCAGGTGTGTGTATACTACTCCACATCGTTATTTGTGGATATTCGGCAATCAAAGTATTGTGGTTTTAATCCTCAGTGTGTGGCAAATAAATGCATGACTGTCCACGCAATTTGATTGATTTTTAGGTGGAATGAGTCAATCCTGGTTAATCTTTCAGGGTCATACATTAATACCCATGAGTGCTATTTGGTCAATATGGAATTTTATTTACATAATATTTTGTTTACATACATATTATATTTTTTTTGCAATATAATTGATGTAGTGTGACGGTACTTGACACGTACACATGTTTAGACACAACGCAGATAAAACCAAATTACACTATTTTTTAAACATTTGCAGTTGGGCACAAGAAACACAGCTATTGTTATCTGAGTTAGTAACGTGTTTTTTCACTCTACCTTTATTTGATGTTTTTATAGAAAGCTGTTACTGCCATCTATACGTCTATTTGAAGTATTGCAACAATGAAGTGTACAAGTATTCTGTGAAACCATGGTAACACATTGTCTGGCAAATTGTCAATGGTTAAAAGTGTTTGTCGGTCCGAAAGCCATGCGTTACACTAAATAACATACGTTCAGAGATATCAGGTCGTCAACTTACACACAGCTCGATACAGGTTATCTGACGACGTTGGGAAAGACTATTTTGTATGGCATTACGTACGACAGCTGGGTAAGTTCGCTTAAAAAATTATAATTCCAACTGGTCACGTTTAAAAACGTGAAATATTATCACTTAGTAATGTTTCGATGTTCGTGCTTTCTATCGACGTAATTGCAGATGTTTGTATTTACGAATAATCGCCTTAATATGACACTGACCATCGAGTATTAGGGTGTGTATACATTGTTATTTCTGCAGGTAATCGTCAATGTCCATAGGGTAGTTAACACCATTGCTTCAAAACTCCAATTTAATGGCGGAAGCTGACTCTGATATATGTTGTCGACAATTTTAGTTGAATTTAGTTGTTCCAGTTCTGAATTGTACGATGGGCGCGAGTTCCTATTTTTGTAAAGAGAAAATATTCGCGGAAAATCAGTTCACCATTGACATGATTATTGTCATTTTCGGTTTTATATCATGTTATGGCATGCTCACTAACCGTAGTTTTGTGTAGTGTAGTGATATATATTAAATGTAACTGGAGTGTTAAAAATATAATTGAAAACCTTTTGCACATGTTTTAGAACACTCGTTACATATTTACATATCTAACAACATTTCTGCGACACAATAAGAGTCATTGATTTGAATTGATACGACTCGACCAGAGCAAGCGTATTTCCCTTTCACGTAGTTGTGCAGGCGTCAACAGGAAACGGGGCTTAGGGGAGGCTATTTCGCTATGACATAAAGATATACAAAGTACTCAGAATATACTATAATATATAACATGCGTTCATTCAATTTCATACATAATACCTCATTCCCTCATCAATTTAAGTCCTTCGGTATTGTCTGTCGGAATGGGATTTGAAAACATCGTTCTACTTCACTGATGTATCTTGTATGCCACAGAGTAAATCAGTTTCAATGCATCTTTCGTCCAACGTTATAGTAACGGTCTTCTAAAATAAATATCAAACTAACCGCATTTAAAAATTATTGAATGCATTTACTTTGATGGTGTTAATTTCATCCCCAAAACATGAGCTACAATTACCCTGTATTTCAACGTTTAATCACATTAACAGCACACAGTCATTTTAGTTCTAACTGCAAGCAAAATAGTGCAATGTTCAATTTACCTGATACAATATCTTCATCTAATGCACTTTAAGGAAGCAATATGGACGAAAACATGCAATTTTACATATCGTCAATGGAGATGAATTCAATCGTACCAATCGCATTGCAAACAAGAATACTTAATTTAGCATTTTGTTTGTTATAGACACTTCTTTGGTTTGAAATACCACATCACAAAGTTCTATCACGGAAGGCACATGCGACCAATACGTTATTACAGTCGTCCCGTTTGCAGTTAGATAGTATAATTTGGGTACAATACATTAAAGTAGTGAATACAGTATTCTGAGAAGGGAATGCACAGTTATCTATGACATCATTTTTTCAATATGCCTGTAGCATTTTCATCGCTTTTTTTCATCGCATCGCTTTAATTTGTATGTCCATAATCTTTTGTTGACTAAAATCGAAATACTTCACTGTGTGGTGCATAAAACAATACTGCAGGTCGTTTGATATCGATTGACATATTTTGATTTTCAAATGATATGTTCTAGATACACAGTAATGTAAAACTAGGCAGTTTAATTACTATTTTGTGAAATATACTTGTATTTACAATTAACTAAAATAAATTGTATTCGAATATTGTCCATCCCACTCGAATGAGTCAGTATTTCATTGGAAACTGGCACCAGGAACATTGAGTGCCATAGACCGCAGATCGATATTTCGATATCTCCATAGCGTCACCATA
The DNA here is from genome assembly GCF_978046115.1 of Saccoglossus kowalevskii. Taxonomy (NCBI): domain Eukaryota; kingdom Metazoa; phylum Hemichordata; class Enteropneusta; family Harrimaniidae; genus Saccoglossus; species Saccoglossus kowalevskii. The sequence continues at coordinate 4,033,598 of NC_140654.1, forward strand.
TTTCGAACAATTTCTCAGTAGCATGGGAATATGTAATATGACAGAACGTCAAGGTATATTTCTGACAATTGGTGGGTATGGATTTTGTCACGTGCAAAGCGGGGATATACTGCATCACGAGTCAATTCATGCCATATAGTGATCAAATGAAATGTTGTTGTCCCAGAAATAACTAACAAAACACGATTATATATTAGTTAGTTATCAATAATTAACCTATATTTGGATGTATATAATACTGTATTCCGTTATAAACCACTCTTAGAAATGAATAAGCCTAGTCAAGTCAATCGACCAGACATATTGGAAGACCCCAGTTAGCCAGTCACTAGTCAAGTCAATCGACCAGACATAGTAGAAGACCCCAGTTAAACAGTAACTAGTCAAGTCAATCGACCAGACATAGTGGAAGACCCCAGTTAGACAGTCACTAGTTCATGTCAATCGACAAGACATAGTGGAAGAACCCAGTTAGACAGTCACTAGTCAATTCAATCGACCAGACATAGTAGAAGACCCCAGTTAAATAGTCACTAGTCAAGTCAATCGACCAGACATAGTGGAAGACCCCAGTTAGCCAGTCACTAGTCAAGTCAATCGACCAGACATAGTAAAAGACCCCAGTTAGCCAGTCACTAGTTCATGTCAATCGACAAGACATAGTAGAAGACCCCAGTCAGCCAGTCACTAGTCAAGTCAATCGACCAGACATAGTAAAAGACTCAGGACAGCCAGTAATTGGTCAAGTCAATCAACCAGACATTGTATAAGACCCTGTTAAACAGTCACTAGTCTAGTCAATCGACCAGACATAGTAGAAGAGCGCAGTTAGACATTCACTAGTCAAGCCAATCGACAAGACATAGTAGAAGACCCCAGTCAGCCAAGCACTAATCAAGTCCGTGGACCAGACATTGTAAAAGACTTCAGTTAGCCAGTCACTAGTAAAGTCAATCGACCAGACATAGTAGAAAACCCCAGTTAAACAGTCACTAGTCAAGACAATCGACCAGACATAGTGGAAGACCCCAGTCAGCCAGTCACTAGTAAAGTCAATCGACCAGACATAGTAGAAGACACTAGATAGCAAGTTACTAGTCAAGTCAATCCACAATACATAGTAAAAGACACCAGTTAGCCAGTCACTTGTCACTAGTCAAGTCAAAATCGACCAGACAGCCGAAGACCTCAGTCAGCCAGTCACTTGTTCATGTCATTCGACAAGACATAGTAGACGACCCCAGTTAGACAGTCACTAGTCAAGTCAGTCGACCAGACATAGTAGAAAACCCCAGTCAGCAAGTCACTAGTCAAGGAAATCGACCAGACATAGTAGAAGACCCCGTTTATCCCGTTACTAGTCGTGCCAATCGACAAGACATTGTAGCTACCCCCAGTTAGCCAGCCACTAGTCAAGTCAATCGACCAAACTTCTAGAAGAGTGCAGTCAGCCAGTCACTAGTCAAGTCAGTTGACCAGACATAGTAGAAGACCCCAGCTAGCCAGTTATTAGTCAAGTCAATCGACCAGACAGTGTATCAGACCCAGTTAGCCAGTCGCTAGTCAAGTCAATCGACCAGAGATAGTAAAAGACCCCAGTTAGCCAGTCATTAGTCATTTCAACCGACAAGACATAGTAGAAGACCCCAGTTAGACAGTCACTTGTAGAGTCAATCGACAAGACATAGCTAGTTAGCCAGTTATTAGTCAAGTCAATCGACCAGACAGTGTAAAAGACCCCAGTTAGCCAGTTGTTAGTCATGTCAACCGACAAGACAGAGTAGGAGAGCTCAGTCAGTCAGTCACTAGTAAAGTTAATCAACAAGACATAGTAGAAGACCTCAGTTAGTCAGTCATTAGTGAAGTCAATCGACCAGACATGGTAGATGACCCCAGTTAGCCAGTCATTAGTCAAGTCAATCGACCAGACATGGTAGAAGAGCCCAGTCAGCCAGTCACTAGTTATGTCAATCAACCAGACATTTTAGAAGACTCAAGTTAGCAAGTCACTAGTCAAGTCAATCGACCAGACATTGTAGAAGACTCCAGTTACCCAGTCACTAGTCATGTCAACCGACAAGGCATAGTAGAAGACCTCAGTTAGCCAGTCATTAGTCAAGTCAATCGACCAGACATTGTAGATGACCCCAGTTAACCAGTCACGAGTCAAGTCAATCGACAAGACATAGTAGAAGATCCCAGCTGGCCAATCATTAGTCAAGTCAGTCGACCAGTCATTCTAGAAGAGTGCAGTCAGCCAGTCACGAACTAGTCAAGTCAGTCGACCAGTCATTCTGGAAGAGTGCAGTCAGCCAGTCACTAGTCAAGTCAGTCGACCAGACAGTGTAGAAGACCCAATTAGCCAGTCACTAGTCAAGTCAATCGACAAGACATCGTAGAAGACCCCAGTTAGACAGTCACTTGTAGAGTCAATCGACAAGACATAGTAGAAGACGCTAGTTAGCCAGTCAATAGTCAAGTCAATCGACAAGACATAGTAGAAGACCCCATTTAGGCTGTCACTAGTCAAGTCAATCGACAAGACATAGTATAAGACCCCAGTTAGACATTCACTAGTCAAGTAAATCGACAAGACATAGTAGAAGACCTCATTTAGGCTGTCACTAGTCAAGTCAATCGACAAGACATAGTAGAAGACCCCAGTTAGACATTCACTAGTCAAGTCAATCGACAAGACATAGTAGAACACCCCATTTAGGCTGTCACTAGTCAAGTCAATCGACCAGACATTGTAGAAGACCCCAGTTAGACGGTCACTACTCACGTCAATCGACAAGACATAGTAGAAGACCCCAGTTAGACAGTCACTTGTAGAGTCAATCGACAAGACATAGTAGAAGACGCTAGTTAGCCAGTCATCAGTCAAGTCAATCGACCAGACATAGTAGAAAACCCCAGTTAGACGGTCACTACTCAAGTCAATCGACAAGACATAGTAGAAGACCCCAGTTAGACAGTCACCAGTTAAGTCAATCGACCAGACATAGTAGAAGACCCCAGTAAGCCAGTCATCAGTCAAGTCAATCGACCAGACATAGTAGAAAACCCCAGTTAGACGGTCACTACTCAAGTCAATCGACAAGACATCGTAGAAGACCCCAGTTAGACAGTCACTTGTAGAGTCAATCGACAAGACATAGTAGAAGCCGCTAGTTAGCCAGTCAATAGTCAAGTCAATCGACAAGACATAGTAGAAGACCCCATTTAGGCTGTCACTAGTCAAGTCAATCGACAAGACATAGTATAAGACCCCAGTTAGACATTCACTAGTCAAGTAAATCGACAAGACATAGTAGAAGACCTCATTTAGGCTGTCACTAGTCAAGTCAATCGACAAGACATAGTAGAAGACCCCAGTTAGACATTCACTAGTCAAGTCAATCGACAAGACATAGTAGAACACCCCATTTAGGCTGTCACTAGTCAAGTCAATCGACCAGACATTGTAGAAGACCCCAGTTAGACGGTCACTACTCAAGTCAATCGACAAGACATAGTAGAAGACCCCAGTTAGACAGTCACTTGTAGAGTCAATCGACAAGACATAGTAGAAGACGCTAGTTAGCCAGTCATCAGTCAAGTCAATCGACCAGACATAGTAGAAAACCCCAGTTAGACGGTCACTACTCAAGTCAATCGACAAGACATAGTAGAAGACCCCAGTTAGACAGTCACCAGTTAAGTCAATCGACCAGACATAGTAGAAGACCCCAGTAAGCCAGTCATCAGTCAAGTCAATCGACCAGACATAGTAGAAAACCCCAGTTAGACGGTCACTACTCAAGTCAATCGACAAGACATCGTAGAAGACCCCAGTTAGACAGTCACTTGTAGAGTCAATCGACAAGACATAGTAGAAGACGCTAGTTAGCCAGTCAATAGTCAAGTCAATCGACAAGACATAGTAGAAGACCCCATTTAGGCTGTCACTAGTCAAGTCAATCGACAAGACATAGTATAAGACCCCAGTTAGACATTCACTAGTCAAGTAAATCGACAAGACATAGTAGAAGACCTCATTTAGGCTGTCACTAGTCAAGTCAATCGACAAGACATAGTAGAAGACCCCAGTCAGACATTCACTAGTCAAGTCAATCGACAAGACATAGTAGAACACCCCATTTAGGCTGTCACTAGTCAAGTCAATCGACCAGACATTGTAGAAGACCCCAGTTAGACGGTCACTACTCAAGTCAATCGACAAGACATAGTAGAAGACCCCAGTTAGACAGTCACTTGTAGAGTCAATCGACAAGACATAGTAGAAGACGCTAGTTAGCCAGTCATCAGTCAAGTCAATCGACCAGACATAGTAGAAAACCCCAGTTAGACGGTCACTACTCAAGTCAATCGACAAGACATAGTAGAAGACCCCAGTTAGACAGTCACCAGTTAAGTCAATCGACCAGACATAGTAGAAGACCCCAGTAAGCCAGTCATCAGTCAAGTCAATCGACCAGACATAGTAGAAAACCCCAGTTAGACGGTCACTACTCAAGTCAATCGACCAGACATAGTAGAAGACCCTAGTAAGCCAGTCATCAGTCAAGTCAATCGACCAGACATAGTAGAAAACCCCAGTTAGACGGTCACTACTCAAGTCAATCGACCAGAAATAGTAGAAGACCCCAGTAAGCCAGTCATCAGTCAAGTCAATCGACCAGACATAGTAGAAGACCCCAGTTAGACGGTCACTACTCAAGTCAATCGACCAGACATAGTAGAAGACCCCAGTAAGCCAGTCATCAGTCAAGTCAATCGACAAGACATAGTAAAAGACTCCAGTTAGCCAGTCATTAGTTAAGTCAATCGACCAGACATTGTAGAAGACCCCAGTTAGACAGTCACCAGTTAAGTCAATCGACTAGACATAGTAGAAGACCCCAGTAAGCCAGTCATCAGTCAAGTCAATCGACCAGACATAGTAGAAAACCCCAGTTAGACGGTCACTACTCAAGTCAATCGACAAGACATAGTAGAAGACCCCAGTTAGACAGTCACCAGTTAAGTCAATCGACCAGACATAGTAGAAGACCCCAGTAAGCCAGTCATCAGTCAAGTCAATCGACCAGACATAGTAGAAAACCCCAGTTAGACGGTCACTACTCAAGTCAATCGACAAGACATAGTAGAAGACCCCAGTTAGACAGTCACTAGTCAAGTCAATCGACACGACATAGTAGAAGACCCCAGTTAGCCAGTCACTAGTTCATGTCAATCGACAAGACATAGTAAAAGACCCCAGGCAGCAAGTTACTAGTCACGGAAATCGACCAGACATAGTAGAAGACCCCGTTTATCCCATTACTAGTCGTGTAAATCGACAAGACATTGTAGATACCCCAGTTAGCCAGCCACTAGTCAAGTCAATCGACCAAACTTCTAGAAGAGTGCAGTTAGCCAGTCATCAGTCAAGTCAATCGACCAGACATAGTAGAAAACCCCAGTTAGACGGTCACTACTCAAGTCAATCGACAAGACATAGTAGAAGACCCCAGTTAGACAGTCACCAGTTAAGTCAATCGACCAGACATAGTAGAAGACCCCAGTAAGCCAGTTATCAGTCAAGTCAATCGACCAGACATAGTAGAAAACCCCAGTTAGACGGTCACTACTCATGTCAATCGACCAGACATAGTAGAAGACCCCAGTAAGCCAGTCATCAGTCAAGTCAATCGACCAGACATAGTAGAAAACCCCAGTTAGACGGTCACTACTCAAGTCAATCGACCAGACATAGTAGAAGACCCCAGTAAGCCAGTCATCAGTCAAGTCAATCGACCAGACATAGTAGAAGACCCCAGTTAGACGGTCACTACTCAAGTCAATCGACCAGACATAGTAGAAGACCTCAGTAAGCCAGTCATCAGTCAAGTCAATCGACAAGACATAGTAAAAGACTCCAGTTAGCCAGTCATTAGTTAAGTCAATCGACCAGACATTGTAGAAGACCCCAGTTAGACAGTCACCAGTTAAGTCAATCGACTAGACATAGTAGAAGACCCCAGTAAGCCAGTCATCAGTCAAGTCAATCGACCAGACATAGTAGAAAACCCTAGTTAGACGGTCACTACTCAAGTCAATCGACCAGACATAGTAGAAGACCCCAGTTAGACAGTCACTAGTCAAGTCAATCGACACGACATAGTAGAAGACCCCAGTTAGCCAGTCACTAGTTCATGTCAATCGACAAGACATAGTAAAAGACCCCAAGCAGCAAGTTACTAGTCACGGAAATCGACCAGACATAGTAGAAGACCCCGTTTATCCCATTACTAGTCGTGTAAATCGACAAGACATTGTAGATACCCCAGTTAGCCAGCCACTAGTCAAGTCAATCGACCAAACTTCTAGAAGAGTGCAGTCAGCCAGTCACTAGTCAAGTCAGTCGACTAGACATAGTAGAAGACCCAAGTTAGACAGTCACTAGTCAAGTCAGTCGACAAGACATCGTAGAAGACCCCAGTTAGACAGTCACTTGTAGAGTCAATCGACAAGACATAGTAGAAGACGCTAGTTAGCGAGTCAATAGTCATGTCAACCGACAAGACATAGTAGGAGAGCTCAGTCAGTCAGTCACTAGTAAAGTTAATCGACAAGACATAGTAGAAGACCCCAGTTAGTCAGTCATTAGTGAAGTCAATCGACCAGACATGGTAGATGACCCCAGTTAGCCAGTCATTAGTCAAGTCAATCGACCAGACATTGTCGAAGACTCCAGTTAAACAGTCACTAGTCATGTCAACCGACAAGGCATAGTAGAAGACCTCAGTTAGCCAGTCATTAGTCAAGTCAATCGACCAGATATTGTAGATGACCCCAGTTAGCCTGTCACAAGTCAAGTCAATCGACAAGACATAGTAGACGATCCCAGTTAGCCAATCATTAGTCAAGTCAGTCGACCAGTCATTCTAGAAGAGTGCAGTCAGCCAGTCACTAGTCAAGTCAGTCGACCGGACAGTGTAGAAGACCCAGTTAGCCAGTCACTAGTCAAGTCAATCGACCAGACATAGTAAAAGACCCCAGTTAGCCAGTCATTGGTCATTTCAACCGACAAGACATAGTAGAAGACCCCAGTTAGACAGTCACTTGTAGAGTCAATCGACAAGACATAGCTAGTTAGCCAGTCAATAGTCAAGTCAATCGACAAGACATAGTAGAAGACCACAGTCAGCCAGTCACTAATCAAGTCAATCGACAAGACATAGTTTAAGACCCCAGATAGACATTCACTAGTCAAGTTATTCGGCAAGACATAGTAGAAGACCCTAGTCAGCCAGTCAATAATCAAGTCAATCGACCAGACATTGTAGAAGACGTCAGTTAGCCAGTCATTAGTCAAGTCAATCGACCAAACATTGTAGAAGACCCAGTTAGCCAGTTACTAGTCAAGTCAATCGACCAGACATTGTAGAAGACGTCAGTTAGCCAGTCATTAGTCAAGTCAATCGACCAAACATTGTAGAAGACCCAGTTAGCCAGTTACTAGTCAAGTCAATCGACAAGACATAGTAGAAGACCCCAGTTAGACAGTCACCAGTTAAGTCAATCGACCAGACATAGAAGACCCCAGTAAGCCAGTCATCAGTCAAGTCAATCGACCAGACATAGTAGAATACCCAGTTAGACACTCACTAGTCAAGTCAATCGACAAGACATAGTAGAAGACCCCAGTCAGCCAGTCAATAATCAAGTCAATCCAACAGACATTGTAGATGACCTCAGTTAGCCAATCACTAGTAAAGTCAATCCACCAGACATAGGAGAGGACCGCAGTTAGCCAGCTACTAGTCACTAGTCAAGTCAATCGACCAGACAGTCAATTGTTCATGTCATTCGAACAGACACAGTAGAAGAGCCCAGTTATACAGTCTCTAGTCAAGTCTATCGACAAGACATAGTAGAAGACCCCAGTTAGACAGTCACTTGTAGAGTCAATCGACAAGACATAGCTAGTTAGCCAGTCAATAGTCAAGTCAATCGACAAGATATAGTAGACGACCACAGTCAACCAGTCACTAATCAAGTCAATCGACAAGACATAGTATAAGACCCCAGTTAGACATTCACTAGTCAAGTGATTCGGCAAGAGATCGTAGAAGACCCTAGTCAGCCAGTCAATAATCAAGTCAATCGACCAGGCATTGTAGAAGACCTCAGTTAGCCAGTCATTAGTCAAGTCAATCGACCAAACATTGTAGAAGACCCAGTTAGCCAGTTACTAGTCAAGTCAATCGACAAGACATAGTAGAAGACCCCAGTTAGACAGTCACCAGTTAAGTCAATCGACCAGACATAGAAGACCCCAGTAAGCCAGTCATCAGTCAAGTCAATCGACCAGACATAGTAGAATACCCAGTTAGACAGTCACTAGTCAAGTCAATCGACAAGACATAGTAGAAGACCCCAGTCAGCCAGCCAATAATCAAGTCAATCCACCAGACATTGTAGAAGACCTCAGTTAGCCAGTCACTAGTAAAGTCAATCGACCAGACATAGGAGAGGACCGCAGTTAGCCATCTACTAGTCACAAGTCAAGTCAATCGACCAGACAGTCACTTGTTCATGTCATTCGAACAGACACAGTAGAAGAGCCCAGTTATACAGTCTCTAGTCAAGTCTATCGACAAGACATAGTAGATGACCCCAGCTAGCCATTCATTAGTCAAGTCAATCGACCAGACATTGTAGAAGACTCCAGTTAAACAGTCACTAGTCAAGTCAATCGACAAGACATCGTAGAAGACCACAGTCAGCCAGTCACTAATCAAGTCAATCGACAAGACATAGTATAATACCCCAGTTAGACATTCACTAGTCAAGTTATTCGACAAGACATAGTAGAAGACCCTAGTCAGCCAGTCAATAATCAAGTCAATCGACCAGACATTGTAGAAGACCTCAGTTAGCCAGTCATTAGTCAAGTCAATCGATCAGACATTGTAGAAGACTCCAGTTAAACAGTCACTAGTCACGTCAACCGACAAGACATGGTAGAAGACCTCAGTCAGCCAGTCACTAGTCAAGTCAATTGACCAGACATTGTAGATGACCCCAGTTAGCCAGTCACGAGTCAAGTCAATCGACAAGACATAGTAGAAGATCCCAGTTAGCCAGTCATTAGTCAAGTCAGTCGACCAGTAATTCTAGAAGAGTGTAGTCAGCCAGTCATTAGTCAAGTCAGTCGACCAGACAGTGTAGAAGATCCAGTTAGCCAGTCACTAGTCAAGTCAATCGACCAGACATAGTAAAAGACCCCAGTTAGCCAGTCATTAGTCATTTCAACCGACAAGACATAGTAGAAGACCCCAGTTAGACAGTCACTTGTAGAGTCAATCGACAAGACATAGTAGAAGATGCTATTTAGCAGTCAATAGTCAAGTCAATCGACAAGACATAGTAGAAGACCCCAGTTAGACTGTTACTAGTCAAGTCAATCGACAAGACATAGTAGAAGATCCTAGTCAGCCAGTCAATAATCATATCAATCGACCAGACATTGTAGAAGACCTCAGTAAGCCAGTCAATAGTCAAGTCAATCGACCAAACATTGTAGAAGACCCAGTTAGGCAGTTACTAGTCAAGTCAATCGACAAGACATAGTAGAATACCCCAGTTAGACAGTCACTAGTTAAGTCAATCGACCAGACATAGTAGAAGACCCCAGTCAGCCAGTCATTAGTCAAGTCAATCGACAAGACATAGTAGAAGACCCCAGTTAGACAGTCACTAGTCAAGTCAATCGACAAGACAAAGTAGAAGACCCCAGTTAGACAGTCACTAGTCAAGTCAATCGACCAGACATAGTAGAAGAGCCCAGTCAGCCAGTCACAAGTCAAATCAATCGACAAGACATAGTAAAAGACTCCAGTTAGCCAGTCACTAGTTATGTCAATCAACCAGACATTTTAGAAGACTCAAGTTAGCAAGTCACTAGTCAAGTCAGTCGACCAGACAGTGTAGAAGACCCAGTTAGCCAGTCACTAGTCAAGTCAATCGACCAGACATAGTAAAAGACCCCAGTTAGCCAGTTATTAGTCATTTCAACCGACAAGACATAGTAGAAGACCCCAGTTAGACAGTCACTTGTAGAGTCAGTCGACAAGACATAGTAGAAGATGCTATTTAGCCAGTCAATAGTCAAGTCAATCGACAAGACATTGTAGAAGACCCCAGTTAGACTGTCACTAGTCAAGTCAATCGACAAGACATAGTAGAAGATCCTAGTCAGCCAGTCAATAATCATATCAATCGACCAGACATTGTAGAAGACCTCAGTAAGCCAGTCATTAGTCAAGTCAATCGACCAAACATTGTAGAAGACCCAGTTAGGCAGTCACTAGTCAAGTCCATCGACAAGACATAGTAGAAGACCCCAGTTAGACAGTCACTACTCAAGTCAATCGACAAGACATAGTAGAAGACCCCAGTTAGACAGTCACTAGTCAAGTCAATCAACACGACATAGTAGAAAACCCCAGTTAGCCAGTCACTAGTTCATGTCAATCGACAAGACATAGTAAAAGACCCCAGGCAGCAAGTTACTAGTCACGGAAATCGACCAGACATAGTAGAAGACCCCGTTTATCCCATTACTAGTCGTGTCAATCGACAAGACATTGTAGATACCCCAGTTAGCCAGCCACTAGTCAAGTCAAACGACCAAACTTCTAGAAGAGTGCAGTCAGCCAGTCACTAGCCAAGTCAGTCGACTAGACATAGTAGAAGACCCACGTTAGACAGTCACTAGTCAAGTCAGTCGACCAGACAGTGTAGAAGACCCAGTTAGCCAGTTATTAGTCATGTCAACCGACAAGACATAGTAGGAGAGCTCAGTCAGTCAGTCACTAGTAAAGTTAATCGACAAGACATAGTAGAAGACCCCAGTTAGTCAGTCATTAGTGAAGTCAATCGACCAGACATGGTAGATGACCCCAGTTAGGCAGTCATTAGTCAAGTCAATCGACCAGTAATTCTAGAAGAGTGCAGTCAGCCAGTCATTAGTCAAGTCAGTCGACCAGACAGTGTAGAAGATCCAGTTAGCCAGTCACTAGTCAAGTCAATCGACCAGACATAGTAAAAGACCCCAGTTAGCCAGTCATTAGTCATTTCAACCGACAAGACATAGTAGAAGACCCCAGTTAGACAGTCACTTGTAGAGTCAATCGACAAGACATAGTAGAAGATGCTATTTAGCCAGTCAATAGTCAAGTCAATCGACAAGACATAGTAGAAGACCCCAGTTAGACTGTCACTAGTCAAGTCAATCGACAAGACATAGTAGAAGATCCTAGTCAGCCAGTCAATAATCATATCAATCGACCAGACATTGTAGAAGACCTCAGTAAGCCAGTCATTAGTCAAGTCAATCGACCAAACATTGTAGAAGACCCAGTTAGGCAGTTACTAGTCAAGTCAATCGACAAGACATAGTAGAATACCCCAGTTAGACAGTCACTAGTTAAGTCAATCGACCAGACATAGTAGAAGACGCCAGTCAGCCAGTCATTAGTCAAGTCAATCGACAAGACATAGTAGAAGACCCCAGTTAGACAGTCACTAGTCAAGTCAATCGACAGGACAAAGTAGAAGACCCTAGTTAGACAGTCACTAGTCAAGTCAATCGACCAGACATAGTAGAAGAGCCCAGTCAGCCAGTCACTAGTCAAATCAATCGACAAGACATAGTAAAAGACTCCAGTTAGCCATTCACTAGTTATGTCAATCAACCAGACATTTTAGAAGACTCAAGTTAGCCAGTCACTAGTCAAGTCAATCGACCAGACATAGTAAAAGACCCCAGTTAGCCAGTCACTAGTCAAGTCAATCGACCAGACATTCTAGAAGACCCAAGTTAGCCAGTCACTAGTCAATTCAGTCGACCAGACAGTGTAGAAGACCCAGTTAGCCAGTCACTAGTCAAGTCAATCGACAAGACATAGTAGAAGACCCTAGTTAGACAGTCACTTGTAGAGTCAATCGACAAGACATAGTAGAAGACGCAAGTTAGCCAGTCAATAATCAATTCAATCGACCACACATTGTAGAAGACCCAGTTAGCCAGATTCTAGTCAATTCAATCGACAAGGCATAGTAGAAAACCCCAGTTAGACAGTCACTAGTCAAATCAATCGACAAGACATAGTAGAAGACACCAGTTAGCCAGTCACTAGTTCATGTCAATCGACAAGACATAGTAAAAGACCCCAGGCAGCAAGTTACTAGTCACGGAAATCGACCAGACATAGTAGAAGTCCCCGTTTATCCCATTACTAGTCGTGTCAATCGACAAGACATTGTAGATACCCCAGTTAGCCAGCCACTAGTCAAGTCAATCGACCAAACTTCCAGAAGACTGCAGTCAGCCAGTCACTAGTCAAGTCAGTCGACTAGCCATAGTAGAAGACCCAAGTTAGACAGTCACTAGTCAAGTCTGTCGACCAGACAGTGTAGAAGACCCAGTTAGCCAGTCACTAGCCAAGTCTATCGACCAGACATAGTAAAAGACCCCAGTTAGCCAGTTATTAGTCATGTCAACCGACAAGACATAGTAGGAGAGCTCAGTCAGTCAGTCACTAGTAAAGTTAATCGACAAGACATAGTAGAAGACCCCAGTTAGTCAGTCACTAGTTCATGTCAATCGACAAGACATAGTAAAAGACCCCAGGCAGCAAGTTACTAGTCACGGAAATCGACCAGACATAGTAGAAGACCCCGTTTATCCCATTACTAGTCGTGTCAATCGACAAGACATTGTAGATACCCCAGTTAGCCAGCCACTAGTCAAGTCAAACGACCAAACTTCTAGAAGAGTGCAGTCAGCCAGTCACTAGCCAAGTCAGTCGACTAGACATAGTAGAAGACCCACGTTAGACAGTCACTAGTCAAGTCAGTCGGCCAGACAGTGTAGAAGACCCAATTAGCCAGTCACTAGCCAAGTCTATCGACCAGACATAGTAAAAGACCCCAGTTAGCCAGTTATTAGTCATGTCAACCGACAAGACATAGTAGGAGAGCTCAGTCAGTCAGTCACTAGTAAAGTTAATCGACAAGACATAGTAGAAGACCCCAGTTAGTCAGTCATTAGTGAAGTCAATCGACCAGACATGGTAGATGACCCCAGTTAGGCAGTCATTAGTCAAGTCAATCGACCAGTAATTCTAGAAGAGTGCAGTCAGCCAGTCATTAGTCAAGTCAGTCGACCAGACAGTGTAGAAGATCCAGTTAGCCAGTCACTAGTCAAGTCAATCGACCAGACATAGTAAAAGACCCCAGTTAGCCAGTCATTAGTCATTTCAACCGACAAGACATAGTAGAAGACCCCAGTTAGACAGTCACTTGTAGAGTCAATCGACAAGACATAGTAGAAGATGCTATTTAGCCAGTCAATAGTCAAGTCAATCGACAAGACATAGTAGAAGACCCCAGTTAGACTGTCACTAGTCAAGTCAATCGACAAGACATAGTAGAAGATCCTAGTCAGCCAGTCAATAATCATATCAATCGACCAGACATTGTAGAAGACCTCAGTAAGCCAGTCATTAGTCAAGTCAATCGACCAAACATTGTAGAAGACCCAGTTAGGCAGTTACTAGTCAAGTCAATCGACAAGACATAGTAGAATACCCCAGTTAGACAGTCACTAGTTAAGTCAATCGACCAGACATAGTAGAAGACGCCAGTCAGCCAGTCATTAGTCAAGTCAATCGACAAGACATAGTAGAAGACCCCAGTTAGACAGTCACTAGTCAAGTCAATCGACAAGACATAGTAGAAGACCCCAGTCGGCCAGTCACAAGTCAAATCAATCGACAAGACAAAGTAGAAGACCCTAGTTAGACAGTCACTAGTCAAGTCAATCGACCAGACATAGTAGAAGAGCCCAGTCAGCCAGTCACTAGTCAAATCAATCGACAAGACATAGTAAAAGACTCCAGTTAGCCATTCACTAGTTATGTCAATCAACCAGACATTTTAGAAGACTCAAGTTAGCCAGTCACTAGTCAAGTCAATCGACCAGACATAGTAAAAGACCCCAGTTAGCCAGTCACTAGTCAAGTCAATCGACCAGACATTCTAGAAGACCCAAGTTAGCCAGTCACTAGTCAATTCAGTCGACCAGACAGTGTAGAAGACCCAGTTAGCCAGTCACTAGTCAAGTCAATCGACAAGACATAGTAGAAGACCCTAGTTAGACAGTCACTTGTAGAGTCAATCGACAAGACATAGTAGAAGACGCTAGTTAGCCAGTCAATAATCAATTCAATCGACCACACATTGTAGAAGACCCAGTTAGCCAGATTCTAGTCAATTCAATCGACAAGGCATAGTAGAAAACCCCAGTTAGACAGTCACTAGTCAAATCAATCGACAAGACATAGTAGAAGACACCAGTTAGCCAGTCACTAGTTCATGTCAATCGACAAGACATAGTAAAGACCCCAGGCAGCAAGTTACTAGACACGGAAATCGACCAGACATAGTAGAAGTCCCCGTTTATCCCATTACTAGTCGTGTCAATCGACAAGACATTGTAGATACCCCAGTTAGCCAGCCACTAGTCAAGTCAATCGACCAAACTTCCAGAAGACTGCAGTCAGCCAGTCACTAGTCAAGTCAGTCGACTAGCCATAGTAGAAGACCCAAGTTAGACAGTCACTAGTCAAGTCTGTCGACCAGACAGTGTAGAAGACCCAGTTAGCCAGTCACTAGCCAAGTCTATCGACCAGACATAGTAAAAGACCCCAGTTAGCCAGTTATTAGTCATGTCAACCGACAAGACATAGTAGGTGAGCTCAGTCAGTCAGTCACTAGTAAAGTTAATCGACAAGACATAGTAGAAGACCCCAGTTAGTCAGTCATTTGTGAAGTCAATCGACCAGACATGGTAGATGACCCCTGTTAGCCAGTCATTAGTCAAGTCAATCGACCAGACATTGTAGAAGACTCCAGTTAAACAGTCACTAGTCATGTCAACCGACACGGCATAGTAGAAGACCTCAGTTAGCCAGTCATTAGTCAAGTCAATCGACCAGATATTGTAGATGACGCCAGTCAGCCAGTCATTAGTCAAGTCAATCGACAAGACATAGTAGAAGACCCCAGTTAGACAGTCACTAGTCAAGTCAATCGACAGGACAAAGTAGAAGACCCTAGTTAGACAGTCACTAGTCAAGTCAATCGACCAGACATAGTAGAAGAGCCCAGTCAGCCAGTCACTAGTCAAATCAATCGACAAGACATAGTAAAAGACTCCAGTTAGCCATTCACTAGTTATGTCAATCAACCAGACATTTTAGAAGACTCAAGTTAGCCAGTCACTAGTCAAGTCAATCGACCAGACATAGTAAAAGACCCCAGTTAGCCAGTCACTAGTCAAGTCAATCGACCAGACATTCTAGAAGACCCAAGTTAGCCAGTCACTAGTCAATTCAGTCGACCAGACAGTGTAGAAGACCCAGTTAGCCAGTCACTAGTCAAGTCAATCGACAAGACATAGTAGAAGACCCTAGTTAGACAGTCACTTGTAGAGTCAATCGACAAGACATAGTAGAAGACGCAAGTTAGCCAGTCAATAATCAATTCAATCGACCACACATTGTAGAAGACCCAGTTAGCCAGATTCTAGTCAATTCAATCGACAAGGCATAGTAGAAAACCCCAGTTAGACAGTCACTAGTCAAATCAATCGACAAGACATAGTAGAAGACACCAGTTAGCCAGTCACTAGTTCATGTCAATCGACAAGACATAGTAAAAGACCCCAGGCAGCAAGTTACTAGTCACGGAAATCGACCAGACATAGTAGAAGTCCCCGTTTATCCCATTACTAGTCGTGTCAATCGACAAGACATTGTAGATACCCCAGTTAGCCAGCCACTAGTCAAGTCAATCGACCAAACTTCCAGAAGACTGCAGTCAGCCAGTCACTAGTCAAGTCAGTCGACTAGCCATAGTAGAAGACCCAAGTTAGACAGTCACTAGTCAAGTCTGTCGACCAGACAGTGTAGAAGACCCAGTTAGCCAGTCACTAGCCAAGTCTATCGACCAGACATAGTAAAAGACCCCAGTTAGCCAGTTATTAGTCATGTCAACCGACAAGACATAGTAGGAGAGCTCAGTCAGTCAGTCACTAGTAAAGTTAATCGACAAGACATAGTAGAAGACCCCAGTTAGTCAGTCACTAGTTCATGTCAATCGACAAGACATAGTAAAAGACCCCAGGCAGCAAGTTACTAGTCACGGAAATCGACCAGACATAGTAGAAGACCCCGTTTATCCCATTACTAGTCGTGTCAATCGACAAGACATTGTAGATACCCCAGTTAGCCAGCCACTAGTCAAGTCAAACGACCAAACTTCTAGAAGAGTGCAGTCAGCCAGTCACTAGCCAAGTCAGTCGACTAGACATAGTAGAAGACCCACGTTAGACAGTCACTAGTCAAGTCAGTCGGCCAGACAGTGTAGAAGACCCAATTAGCCAGTCACTAGCCAAGTCTATCGACCAGACATAGTAAAAGACCCCAGTTAGCCAGTTATTAGTCATGTCAACCGACAAGACATAGTAGGAGAGCTCAGTCAGTCAGTCACTAGTAAAGTTAATCGACAAGACATAGTAGAAGACCCCAGTTAGTCAGTCATTAGTGAAGTCAATCGACCAGACATGGTAGATGACCCCAGTTAGGCAGTCATTAGTCAAGTCAATCGACCAGTAATTCTAGAAGAGTGCAGTCAGCCAGTCATTAGTCAAGTCAGTCGACCAGACAGTGTAGAAGATCCAGTTAGCCAGTCACTAGTCAAGTCAATCGACCAGACATAGTAAAAGACCCCAGTTAGCCAGTCATTAGTCATTTCAACCGACAAGACATAGTAGAAGACCCCAGTTAGACAGTCACTTGTAGAGTCAATCGACAAGACATAGTAGAAGATGCTATTTAGCCAGTCAATAGTCAAGTCAATCGACAAGACATAGTAGAAGACCCCAGTTAGACTGTCACTAGTCAAGTCAATCGACAAGACATAGTAGAAGATCCTAGTCAGCCAGTCAATAATCATATCAATCGACCAGACATTGTAGAAGACCTCAGTAAGCCAGTCATTAGTCAAGTCAATCGACCAAACATTGTAGAAGACCCAGTTAGGCAGTTACTAGTCAAGTCAATCGACAAGACATAGTAGAAGACCCCAGTTAGACTGTCACTAGTCAAGTCAATCGACAAGACATAGTAGAAGATCCTAGTCGGCCAGTCACAAGTCAAATCAATCGACAAGACAAAGTAGAAGACCCTAGTTAGACAGTCACTAGTCAAGTCAATCGACCAGACATAGTAGAAGAGCCCAGTCAGCCAGTCACTAGTCAAATCAATCGACAAGACATAGTAAAAGACTCCAGTTAGCCATTCACTAGTTATGTCAATCAACCAGACATTTTAGAAGACTCAAGTTAGCCAGTCACTAGTCAAGTCAATCGACCAGACATAGTAAAAGACCCCAGTTAGCCAGTCACTAGTCAAGTCAATCGACCAGACATTCTAGAAGACCCAAGTTAGCCAGTCACTAGTCAATTCAGTCGACCAGACAGTGTAGAAGACCCAGTTAGCCAGTCACTAGTCAAGTCAATCGACAAGACATAGTAGAAGACCCTAGTTAGACAGTCACTTGTAGAGTCAATCGACAAGACATAGTAGAAGACGCTAGTTAGCCAGTCAATAATCAATTCAATCGACCACACATTGTAGAAGACCCAGTTAGCCAGATTCTAGTCAATTCAATCGACAAGGCATAGTAGAAAACCCCAGTTAGACAGTCACTAGTCAAATCAATCGACAAGACATAGTAGAAGACACCAGTTAGCCAGTCACTAGTTCATGTCAATCGACAAGACATAGTAAAGACCCCAGGCAGCAAGTTACTAGTCACGGAAATCGACCAGACATAGTAGAAGTCCCCGTTTATCCCATTACTAGTCGTGTCAATCGACAAGACATTGTAGATACCCCAGTTAGCCAGCCACTAGTCAAGTCAATCGACCAAACTTCCAGAAGACTGCAGTCAGCCAGTCACTAGTCAAGTCAGTCGACTAGCCATAGTAGAAGACCCAAGTTAGACAGTCACTAGTCAAGTCTGTCGACCAGACAGTGTAGAAGACCCAGTTAGCCAGTCACTAGCCAAGTCTATCGACCAGACATAGTAAAAGACCCCAGTTAGCCAGTTATTAGTCATGTCAACCGACAAGACATAGTAGGTGAGCTCAGTCAGTCAGTCACTAGTAAAGTTAATCGACAAGACATAGTAGAAGACCCCAGTTAGTCAGTCATTTGTGAAGTCAATCGACCAGACATGGTAGATGACCCCTGTTAGCCAGTCATTAGTCAAGTCAATCGACCAGACATTGTAGAAGACTCCAGTTAAACAGTCACTAGTCATGTCAACCGACACGGCATAGTAGAAGACCTCAGTTAGCCAGTCATTAGTCAAGTCAATCGACCAGATATTGTAGATGACCCCCGTTAGCCCAGTTAGCCAGTCATTAGTCAAGCCAGTCGACCAGTAATTCTAGAAGAGTGCAGTCAGCCAGTCATTAGTCAAGTCAGTCGACCAGACAGTGTAGAAGATCCAGTTAGCCAGTCACTAGTCAAGTCAATCGACCAGACATAGTAAAAGACCCCAGTTAGCCAGTCATTAGTCATTTCAACCGACAAGACATAGTAGAAGACCCCAGTTAGACAGTCACTTGTAGAGTCAATCAACACGACATAGTAGAAGATGCTATTTAGCCAGTCAATAGTCAAGTCAATCGACAAGACATAGTAGAAGACCCCAGTTAGACTGTCACTAGTCAAGTCAATCGACCAGACATTGTAGAAGACCTCAGTAAGCCAGTCATTAGTCAAGTCAATCGACCAAACATTGTAGAAGACCCAGTTAGGCAGTTACTAGTCAAGTCAATCGACAAGACATAGTAGAATACCCCAGTTAGACAGTCACTAGTTAAGTCAATCGACCAGACATAGTAGAAGACCCCAGTCAGCCAGTCATTAGTCAAGTCAATCGACAAGACAAAGTAGAATACCCCAGTTAGACAGTCACTAGTTAAGTCAATCGACCAGACATAGTAGAAGACCCCAGTCAGCCAGTCACTAGTCAAGTCAATCGACCAGACATAGTAGAAGAGCCCAGTCAGCCAGTCACTAGTCAAATCAATCGACAAGACATAGTAAAAGACTCCAGTTAGCCAGTCACTAGTTATGTCAATCAACCAGACATTTTAGAAGACTCAAGTTAGCAAGTCACTAGTCAAGTCAATCGACCAGACATAGTAAAAGACCCCGGTTAGCCAGTCACTAGTCAAGTCAATCGACCAGACATTCTAGAAGACCCAAGTTAGCCAATCATTAGTCAAGTCAATCGACCAGACATAGTAAAAGACCCCAGTTAGCCAGTCACTGGTCAAGTCAATCGACCAGACATTCTGGAAGACCTCAGTTAACCA
The DNA here is from genome assembly GCF_978046115.1 of Saccoglossus kowalevskii. Lineage (NCBI taxonomy): Eukaryota > Metazoa > Hemichordata > Enteropneusta > Harrimaniidae > Saccoglossus > Saccoglossus kowalevskii. The sequence goes on from NC_140654.1 coordinate 4,053,111, forward strand.
GTCACTAGTCAAGTCAATCGACATCGATATAGACCACACTGTACTACACCACACCGTTTCAAAAACAAGGTCAACTTATGATTAAGGATTGGGCATCTGTACATTAATGTTTAGAGTGACATGCCTTTACTTTAACAGAAGTAATTTAACGCTTAATAGTTCGAAATGTTCTATGTGGGGTGATGACACATTGAAGCAGTGTCACATCTTTCAACTACCATATGTTGTGTTACGTTGTCGCTATTTATAATTATGTTCTGTGAACAAAGTCAGTTCAGTACGATGGTAATTATCTCATGCTACTTTCCAATATCGATGTTAATGTGTTTACCAATTATAGTGGTGAACCTATCACCTATACCTGCATCTGTAATCACAAACAGAAATATGATGGCAGTAGCCAATAACCGGCTTAAGCCCACTAAATAAATAAAAATAATAATTAAAGCCTGACAAAGCACAACAGCCATATTATACACTGCAATGGCTATGGAAATAGTTAACATATTAATATTATTGGTGTTATGTCGAAATTAAATATTATTTTCACAAATTTCAAGTCTGAAAAGAAATAAGAGGCTGGACCAATTGAGTACTTTCTATTTGTATTCAACCATAACCCACAAACTAATGTGCTTTGCTTACATATACTACGAACTAAAGGTCAGATCATTTGATTAAACAGTTTGTGAGAAATAATATTTCGGACATGTTGTTAATTTTCTCTTCTAATTTGGCAAAGCAAAATTTATGAGCAGCCAAAATAATTTTGTCAAATTGTAATGCATTCCGTGCACAGATGGAACAAACCTGTTATGATATAAAGGTAGTTAGTCGTTGAACATAATGAATTGTAAGCATTTGGTAATGTTTTGTTAAATCCAATATGACAGCAAATGGCACATCTATTATAGAAAACAACTTTTGATATCTTCAGCTCTGAATGTTTCAAACAAAATATATAATATTTGATTCAAAGAATTCGTCAAGTACAGTTGAAATATTCGAAAATAATTCATGTCAATCAGCCCAAAACCGCGTTTTCATGAAACTAAGTGCATTCATGTCATGTACAATAATTACAATATAACAACAACAATTCAGCTCTATCAGAGCTTAGTAAGTAAGAGGATTTTAGCAGTTTTTTTTTTATAAGAAACATTGACCACAGTCACTAAAAAAATTCTAAATTTCAGGTCAATCAGTCAAAACATTAATTTAAAAAAATTAATGCTTGAAATTTGGATCAGTTATGTTCAAGATAGCGACCAAACCATGTAATCAAACCAAACTATTTAAATCATGCAGACAGCAACTATTTTTTCTGTGCCATGTATTATTAATAATACAACACACAACAAACAGAAACAAGGGGTTCGAAATAGCTACTAACTTCAGTTAAATGTGGCTGCCCAACCAGATCACATTAGGGTTTATCAGTGCAGAAAACATTCTGAACGACAAAAAAAAGTCCGAAATTGAAGCCTAAATATAGTTGTTTGTCTAGTTGCATATATACGCGAATAAATTGTGTGAATGAAAAATAAATGAACGAATGCATTCCTTATAATTAAATACATAACAAAGGACTGACAAGCAAACATACATTATGAAAATCCTAATCACCAGCCAAAGCTAGATCTAAAAAGAATTAATAGTTAATGAAAATACGTGTTCAACATATGCAATGGACATATATTATATAGATCAAACGAGGTGAAACTATCGAGTAGCTTCACAATTTCTCTTGGTGGCGCTACAACACGTTTCCTACTGCACAATCAATATGTTGATAACACAACTAACCGTCATACCCCGTCTTTCAGTCAGTTCTTAAAAGCTATTCCACACTTTTTATCAAATACCCCAAAAAAATATTTATTTACATTTATTAACATACTTAAGTACACATGATATCGCCATATTGGATAAAAAAGAACATTAGACATTATTAACGGCAAATGACAAATTCGGCCCATTTCTATGCATTTGCCTTCAATCATTTATGTATGTATTGTCACAGTGTGTTCATGCCATGTTGTATTACTACTTTTTAGTTAATCATGTTTTATTAGTATTGAAAATATTATACGAGCTGTATCAAGTATAAGTCTTATTTTATCTCTGTGCATCTCAATATTATTAACCCAGCATTGGAAGCTTCTGATGGTTGGGATTTTAAATTTTAGGTAATTACTCCCGGGGTACTACGACGTGAAATGTGTCCGACTATACTGTGTTTTGAGTGAGTCAGGTGCGGAAGCTGTCGGTTAGCACGTTGCTTTCAATTATAATGATTAAATTATTTATACGATATGCAATAATGTAATACGTAATTAGATTGCCACAAGTATCATTTGTATTGATTGCTTGCTAGTAGGACATAATTATTTCTCAACATAATTTATACTGATTCTTGTTAATGATTTTATTTCGTGGGTGTGATAATTGAGGCCTGTTAGACGGATGTGTATAACATTAGTGTAAACCAAGATGATAGTTCGTGTGATACTAAAATTACGCAATGATTAAGCTACTATGGTCACACTTGCCAGTGTCAGAAGCTTTTAGTTTTAACTCAACACACCCGCTGGGAACGGGAAATCTAACATTAGCTTAAGTACTAATGTTGAGTTTAGTCTGGAGCTGGGCTCTCTATAGGATAATGTAAGATTTGAATTAATGTTAAAAGGCTTCACACTGTGGCAGTGATAATGATTCTTTACTGCCCACTCTTATGGATCACATAAAGCATATAACAGAATACATCGCGGGTGTAAATTAAGAACGCAATATTATGAGTTATTGGGTAAAAAAGGCTATAATATATTGATTGTGAGTAAAGAGTGACATCATATCCTCTGTTGTGTACAATTGAGAAAATGCCTTCTCAATTCAACTATGTATTGTAATTTGTTCGACCAATATTTAGTCTTGTGTTCTTGAATTCCACTCAGGTTAACGTTTCTACTTCGATGTAAAATTCCCGTTCGCATTAAACCTGAAACCTTTTTGATTGTCAACATGTTTTTCTTCACTGATCTACAAATAAGGTCTACCACCCTGCCCTTCCAATAAGTTCAAATCTGATATTTTTGTGTTTTAATAGACACAATTACTTTTATGTTGTACATGACCTGATTATTTTCAATCGCTCTCGGAACCGATAAAGGCCTCCGCTTTCCCTTTTTACATATGATGTATTCAGCACATGTTATTCTTCAACAGTTGCATCTCATCGTATTGTATCAGTGAATCGCTTTCCATCCACGTACTATCAATACTATCATAGTCAGCTGTATTATGTAGTGGTTTTGCTTTTCAGGGCCGGCGGAATCAGTATTCTGCCCAGGTTCCGTTCACCTCCGGGCAGACAAATTCTATTTCTTAAGGGTGATTTCCTAGGAAAATGACTTTGTATCCAATGCCATCTTTTAGACTTTATATTAGAATCAATATTTACCTGGTACTGTCATACTTACTGCATGGAACTGGTTTTAACCGAATCATTCCAACAATTTAACATACATCATACATTCAGTTGCACTAAACATGATGAACATCATATACTGTTTCAATTCTAAAAATGCAATGTAAAATCTAATGAATGCTACTACAGTAACTGCATAATACATGTAACCCTGAGTTATATTTATGTTATTCTTGATACTATCTATACCCCTTGATATAAAAATGTCGTGACCAGAATGGTATACATTGACAACTACTGCTATATCAAGTGCGTATTTGACCTTATTTAGAAGTTATTCCAGGAACAGGGGATTGATTTAGGGCCATCAAACCTGTTATCAGCGGTTTTCAACTGATTCTTATAATTTGTAGTGATTTTAATTAATTCCGTGTCTGAAATATTTTGTGAATTGTTTGGTCGACGTTAGTCACAAGCGTTGATTCTACCTCGGTGTGTATTAAACAAGTCTAAGTAGAAACAACTGTATATCCAATAAAAATCCGAACTACTAACATAACGCAAAACAAGCACGGCTACAATATAATGTTTTGTTTTTTGTGAATTTGAATCAGCATGATGCGAAACAAAAAGTAGTATTTGGTTAGAAAGTATCATCTTTCTTATCAAAACGCCACAGGACGTAGTCGCAAGGTCGCAATATGTTGACCTTGTATGTATCATCAATACGTTGAGTTTTGCTGGGAGTACTTACAATCTTTCAATATTACAGTTGCCATAGCACTACGCAGGTGACTTCTGTGTCGCTGTCTGTAGTTGTCGCTATCATCTAGAGTTCTTGCAGACAAGTAATATATATATATATACCTGGAAATATATAACACATTTTAACAGAACTATCCTTATGAACAAAATGACAATGGCGGTATAAATTGATCACATCCTTTCAGCTTGATTTACTCTGTTATTGCAAATATAAGTAGTCTATAATATAATTACAACTCAATTTTTGCCTTGTATTTTTTTTAGGTACTATCATACACTAATTTATTTGAAAACCGATTCTACTTATCGTAATCAGTAATACAAGTTATCGATCATACGCTGTCGGGTTATTCTTAAATTGCCATGCTATGAGTTTGTTGTGTTATCTTCAAAATGACGATCATTGTTTTCTCTAAAGCATAATTGCAAAAGCTCCATGGTTATGTAATGGAGAACCACCGAAATCGAGATTTATTTGCTGAGATTCGACGAAGGCCGAAAGACCGAGGTTATTCTAATGTATAATGTCTATTTTTCTTTTTTTTTTCATTTCGTTTCATGTCTTTCGCTATTTATACAGTACCATATTTTATTTTATTTTATTAAAAAACACTAGTAGCTTCGCGGTGAGTGGCTTTCGCGGCAATTGGGTTTCGTATCTGTAGGGTTTCGCGGGGAGTAGGGCTTTGTCCCAGTAACTGGTCCTTTCATCCTTGTTGAGAATTAAAGTTTTATGTTTCTTTACCAACTGGCACTATTCTGGGAATACCCTCCTAGCAGGAGTTTCAAAATAAGACCCATGCTCTGATAATGCCTCTAGTTTCAAAGACCAATAAACATTACCATTATGATCTTATTGGTGTTGCAAAGGATAGTTGAATAATGTTTATTGAAATTAATACTCCCCATAACCGTTTTCCAATGTAAATAAATTGTAGTACGTAACAACCTGTATAACCCAGTCTCAACAATGAAATAAAGGGGTTTACACTATTTATACTTATTTATTATACTTTTATTGCTACTGTACTGATAGAAATACTGCATTTCTAAAGATGCAATAAATAATATTATTATTATTACTAATGCTTTGCAATACAACTAATTAAAATTGAAAGAAATTAAAATATAAAGTATTCATCAGTAATACTTCTCAAAGGCATATTTCGCGGTCAGTGTTATTTACGAAAATATTTGTTTATAATTTTAGAATCTTGCTTGGCAATACCCACCCTAAGTGGATATAATGTGTATATATTTTAATAAATAAAGATATACTAACAAAAATGAAATATTCATTATTTCATATTTTATTATATAACCTGCACAACAGTAATCAATATGTTTACTTGCTAGAATGATGTGTAACTTAATACGGGAATCCTGATAAAGTTCACAACTGGCGATTTAGCAGTATTAAGGATTGTCAACTTCCCGTGAATTTGATTACCTAACATGTTTAGTTGCAAGTTGCAGAGCAGGTACGTAAGCGGCCGCACCAGCAAATAATTAAGAAAAGGCGGTATCGATATCAAGAAACCCTCCGATTTGACACAGGAAGTTCGAATTATTAAATGAAGTACAGGACGAGGAAGCTGAAATATCCAAGAACCAACACATACCAAAAATCTCAAAAGTGAATATTCGTGTTGTATTTTAATTACAATCGGACCGGAAGTGAGAATTTGTTAGTACTCTAAATAACATATTGGCGATCCGCTCTGCTAGGATTGCCTTTAAAATTTGTGTGTGTGTGATTTTCAGTGTTTTCACGTAATATTTCTTCTGTGATTTGTTTGGCTTGGCCGATTTCGCTCAAAATTGGCAGGTAGGTCACACCTTATTGGAAAAAATCTTTAAAAAAAAAATGACCCACCTTTGCCATAGCAACAGCCAAAAAAATTATTTTTGATTAGCTTCGCCCCAAATGTATCTCCTCCTACAAATTCAGGATAAAACACCTCAGACATAGCTCATTCTACTCAGCTTGAGTGTGGGCACATTACTGTTTGAATTTTTGGCATCTTTTTTCATTACCGAGAAATTTAACCTCAAAGTTGGGGTTACAGTTCACCAAGAATTGCTTTTTAACTCTTCTGTGATTTTTTTTGGCTTGGCTGATTTTGTTCATACTTGACAGGCAGGTCGTACCGCCACTAATTGGAATACTTTCGCCCCAAATTGATTACCTATTACCAGTCTTGTAATAGCAGTGTTTAAATGGTCATGCTTTTTATTTTATCTACGTTGCCTGCACACCGGCACCGACATTGTTACGCTGTACCAACGTAATCCCAACGCAACTTTGAATGAACTGTTAATGCTGCCTTCAATCTGGAAAATACTATTGCAAAATAACAAATTTAACTGCAGAATACGTGCTAACAATAAAATAAAGTGACTTCTAAAGACTGAGTGTCTTTTTTTTGACGAACTTCGTATACGGTGCCCGGTGCCTACCGTGGCAATAGCCGAAAACATGCTTGTTTTTTTTTACTATTACTACTACTACTATAATACTACTATAATTACTATAATATGGGTGTGTGTACATAGCGCATTAAAATTTGCATATAACATTAACCGGTAACAAAGATTGTGATAAAGGAAAGAGTCGTATGAACAAAGATCAGTGATTACTTGAAATCGATACCAGTGTGATGAATTTGTTTTTGCGTATCTGTTAATCGACTTAATTAGCTGATTACTAGCGAATGGTTGTGTTATGTCTGTCATCGTTTCGGCTCATTTGAGGTTCTGGACGGAACTCGACTCAGTGATTTGGAACTAATTATGAGATAACCGTCGCTATTCGGACTACTATTTCTGACAGTTAGTATTCGCAGTTATTAATGTAGTGAACGATTAATCAAAAGATTTGACGTCTCCAGTATTTAGTGTGATTGGCTTTATGATTGAAGGTTACGCCCTAGAGTCTTTTTACTGCTTTTTAATTGGTTAGGGTTTTGAAAGTGAATAAAGTTGTTTTTAGTTGGTCTTGGCGAGTACACCAGGACAGACGCAGTCTTGGAGAGTCTTGGGGCGAGTCTTGACGCAGTCTAGAGGCAGGCTTGGGTCAGCCTTGCGATATTCTTGGGGACTTTTCCCCAGGGCGCTGTGTCATATAGAGCGCTCGACTGACCGACTAAGACGAGAGTTGAAACGTATTTCGTTGTGTGTGTCTTATTTGACTGTAAAGTTTAAGTGACTTTCCCGATCCCGTACCTCAAGGGGACGCGATATAGAGCCGAGACGTTATTTCCCCCTGGCACATGTGGAGAACCCAGAGGAGAAGAATTACCCCCCTGATACCAGGAAGGGGGTGTAAAAGAAAAGTTATATAACATTTTATTATTTACTAATTTATTAAAATACATAAGTTTGTCCAACTCCCTGTGGTTATTTTACAGCTTGTCGAGGTCCACATTAATTAAAACCATGTCAGTCGATTGAATTTTTATATTTGTGGTTGTATACTTTTAGTTTAGCCGGTTTTTCCAGTATCGTAAGAATATCCCAAAGCTTTTTGAATGACAATCGGAGCATCTTTAATAAGATGTATTTGTCAATTTCTTATGGGCTGGTAGGAGCGTATATTAATATTATTTAGTAAATAATCTAATTAAGAAATCCGAGTATGTAAGGCAAAGCCATCTTAAAACAGCTTCCAAGTCGACAAGAAAACGACACTGTCATATATATTATTCACTGTTATAGGATGCGCAGCAGTTGACGATTGAAAGAACCACGATTCTTCATTTATGGTCAGATAAACTAATCAAAATTTCCAAAAGTCGAATATACCTGGTGTACGGATAATATCGCTATCAGGTAACCTTTGAAATGGTGTTTTCGATGGATTTAGCCTGATCTGACGGCCATTCGCGTTGTTTTAAATGATGGCTCATTCATTTCCGGGAGGGCAAACATAACATTACTGTGCAATGCTTTGATCGTCAAGAAAGAAGATAAAAAAAAGAAAAATGGGCAAAGATCATATTTGGGCCATCCATAGTATGAAAATGCAAAATAATAAACTCATCCATAAATACATGTAACTAACTGACAGTTCTGAGATTGTGTTGTGCTTCGCCAGCTAATGGTGATGTATTTCTCCTGAAACGTTGGTCGCACACCTTACAAGAGGCGCGCTGGAATTTTTCCCGCTAAAATAATGGCTTGTATATTTTTATTACAGTATTTTGCTTAAATATATTGCCACACTATTTTAGAGCTTGTATGTAACTCATGTAAGATTTTATAAGGGACTCTGATATTAACTTATATTATTATATAAAAAAAATATTAATAAAGTACATATATCAATAAAGACAAAACATGTTATTAATACAGACCACATCATTCATTCATTCACTTTATTTCCTCATGGAGTCAGATAACATAAACACATAACTATAAAAAATATTTTTTATCGAAATGTATTTTTCCGCTGAAATACAATTAATATTATATTGTATTGAGACCGTGGGAGTATACCGTACATTTACTAATAAAAAAGAAGATTTATCAATTTAATAAATATTTATCGGTTTCAATTTTGAAGACTGATTTACTTTAATATGTACGCACTGATTTATATCTCCTTTTCTCGCAAAACGATGCTTTGGTACTACATGCTATGTGTTGAATATCAAGTTGATCGTTCAAAGCACTATAATCTTAATAACATAGAACCATGTTCTCATTTGTTTTACCCTAATATAAGTAATACACTGCAACCCGTTTAGCATACTATTTGGGTGGCACGTTATTCTTCTTCTTCTTCTTATTATTATTAAGCACATAATACATTTGGTTTATTGTCAGTGGGAGCCATGCAATAAGTTGTTATACAATGACATTTTGAAAGCTATACTATAGCCTATAAACATGTTTATACAAGTTTGTAAATATCGACTATCAACTTTCATTCAAATTCAAATAGTTCTTAGTGCTTATCTCAAAATGCTCAACCCTGTGCGATACTTCGCGCACATGTCAGTCATCCGAATTCGATAGTGTTGCAACCGAATTGAGCAAATCACACATCTTTTCAGCTCCATATATCGTCCGGATCCCATTATTTTCGAATATTCGGAGGAGCGTAGATTTATCCTCTAAATATAGGCCGACGTATTGCATTAAAGTCAGTGGTGTTCTTCTCTCAATAACCTAAACTTGGTAGTTGGGCGGACTTGATTTCTAAGAATATATGAAGGTGGAATTTACTCTTTAACTAATAATTATGTTACATTGTATTTACATTGCGCTACTCATATTGGCCATACTATTGGAAACAAAAATATAAATTCATTGTAACTACATATATAGCATTTGAATAACTTGTCAATATCGTAGAGACCGACATGGCCGTTCAATAATGTTTACACACGGGGCTACCTAAATACTGAGTTCAACTGATAAACGATGTTCTATACGTGTTGGGTATTTGTCACCGCATGTCATCAGCATGTTGTTTAATATAGCTCTGTGACCAATGTAGCTCGCATACAGCCAGACTCATAGGAAATAACATTAGACAAAGCATCGCATTACATATCCCAAAGCTGCTTGATTACATCAGTACATCGTACCACATAGGAAGCGCTTTTCTCATCTTACATAAAGTCTACGTAAACATGCACGTAATATGTCACAGCCTGACAAATAATTTATTATCTTTTCAGTTGTTTGTACCATCAAAATTCAGAGTTTGTTTAATTAACAGAGATCTGGTGTAAGACTATATTATGCAATACATTACGCTGAGTATTTTCCCAAGATTCAATAATGTTGATATTACAATATATGCATGCTGGGTATCACATTATCATGAGAAATAAGATCTTTGAATCAGATACGGGTGAGTGTGAAAAATATAAAACTGTCAATTAATGTATATTGCAGAGGTGCCTGAAAACGCGCGTCTTCCTAATAATGGCACATTTTCAGTGTGAACAGTGTGAAGTGGTGTGAATGTAGATTTGCAAAAGACATTTGGGAAATCGTCATGTTATTTCAAAACATGTCACCAACAGGGGCTAACAACCTTGTGCACAAAAACATCATTCCACACGTGTTGACTCAGATGTCACATGCCGAAGTTAGATAGAGTTCACATTTTACGCATTATACATAGAATGAGTTCGAAAGATCTTAAAGTATGTCAAATATAGTAGTAGGATTTCATTTTAATCAATGGTAGCGCGCGACTGTCGGTAAGTCTTTTAGTAGAAAATGTGTTTTTGATGTGTGATTTTACAATCAGCGTGATGATAAATATTAATTGTGGTGAATAATAATCAAAGTCTACATATAATGTTGGCGTCAATCCCAGGCAAATTGTAGAGATTTCATACTCTCATGTCAATATGACGTGAGTCTGTTGCTAACGAGGTAGGTATGTTTTGGTATACGCATGCACACCCTATTAATCACGCAATCATTTCACTCAACGAATACATCGCAAAACTCACTCAATCTTTTTCATATTGCCATTTCTATTAAACATTTTCGGAGGAAAATCTAAATAAGTCGTTGTCGTTATATATAAATTGTAATATCTGTCATTACATTTCAAAATACTCGTGTTATGGTATCTTGTTTGAGTTAAAATCTGTGTTCTCAATAACTATTTGTATTAATATTACCATAATGATACGCAATTGCATTCAAAATAAATCTTCTTTTGTAAAAAAAAAAATATAAGCTGTTTCTCCCTTCAGTAAGAATTTCCAGTCTTACAATGTCGAGGCAAATAAACATAAATTAAGTTGAATGTTTAGTATAATCTTTGTCGAACCCAACCGTTATTTTTTTTCTAAAATCATTGTAATAACGCATAGACTGTACATGGAAATATATTTATATGGATTTCATGGATGTAATTACATATCCAAGTAATACACGACGCCTTGGGTGGGATAACTTATCCCAGTAGTATACAACACCCACAGAGTGGGATTAAATATCTAGTTAGTATACGACACCCAAAATGGGATAATTTATCCAGATAATATATGACACCCAGGGCGGGATTACTTAACCCAGTAGTATACAACACCCAGCGTGGCATCACTTCCTCCGGTAGGATACGACACCAATAATTGGATTACTCTCTCAGATAGTATACAACACCCAGGAAGAGATTACTTATTCCAGTAGTATACAACACCCACAGAGTGGGATTACTTATTCCGGTAGAATACAACACCCACAGAATGGGATTACTTATTCCAGTAGTATACAACACCCACAGAGTGGAATTACTTATTCCGGTGGTATACAACACCCACAGAGTGGGATTACTTATTCCAGTAGTATACAACACCCACAGAGTGGGATTACTTATTCCAGTAGTATACAACACCCACAGAGTGGGATTACTTATTCCAGTAGTATACAACACCCACAGAGTGGGATTACTTATTCCGGTAGTATACAACACCCACAGAGTGGGGTTACTTATTCCAGTAGTATACAACACCCACAGAGTGGGATTACTTATTCCGGTAGTATACAACACCCACAGAGTGGGATTACTTATTCCAGTAGTATACAACACCCACAGAGTGGGATTACTTATTCCGGTAGTATACAACACCCACAGAGTGGGATTACTTATTCCAGTAGTATACAGCACCCACAGAGTGGAATTACTTATTCCAGTAGTATACAACACCCACAGAGTGGGATTACTTATTCCAGTAGTATACAACACCCACAGAGTGGAATTATTTATTCCGGTAGTATACAACACCCACAGAGTGGAATTACTTATTCCAGTAGTATACAACACCCACAGAGTGGGATTACTTATTCCGGTAGTATACAACACCCACAGAGTGGGATTACTTATTCCGGTGGTATACAACACCCACAGAGTGGAATTACTTATTCCGGTAGTATACAACACCCACAGAGTGGAATTACTTATTCCAGTAGTATACAACACCCACAGAGTGGGATTACTTATTCCGGTAGTATACAACACCCACAGAGTGGGATTACTTATTCCGGTAGTATACAACACCCACAGAGTGGAATTACTTATTCCGGTAGTATACAACACCCACAGAGTGGGATTACTTATTCCAGTAGTATACAACACCCACAGAGTGGGATTACTTATTCCGGTAGTATACAACACCCACAGAGTGGGATTACTTATTCCGGTAGTATACAACACCCACAGAGTGGAATTACTTATTCCAGTAGTATACAACACCCACAGAGTGGGATTACTTATTCCAGTAGTATACAACACCCACAGAGTGGGATTACTTATTCCGGTAGGATACAACACCCACAGAGTGGAATTACTTATTCCAGTAGTATACAACACCCACAGAGTGGAATTACTTATTCCGGTAGTATACAACACCCACAGAGTGGGATTACTTATTCCAGTAGTATACAACACCCACAGAGTGGGATTACTTATTCCAGTAGTATACAACACCCACAGAGTGGGATTACTTATTCCAGTAGTATACAACACCCACAGAGTGGGATTACTTATTCCAGTAGTATACAACACCCACACAGTGGAATTACTTATTCCAGTAGTATACAACACCCACAGAGTGGAATTACTTATTCCAGTAGTATACAACACCCACAGAGTGGGATTACTTATTCCAGTAGTATACAACACCCACAGAGTGGAATTACTTATTCCAGTAGTATACAACACCCACAGAGTGGAATTGCTTATTCCAGTAGTATACAACACCCACAGAGTGGGATTACTTATTCCAGTAGTATACAACACCCACAGAGTGGAATTACTTATTCCAGTAGTATACAACACCCACAGAGTGGGATTACTTATTCCAGTAGTATACAACACCCACAGAGTGGGATTACTTATTCCAGTAGTATACAACACCCACAGAGTGGAATTACTTATTCCAGTAGTATACAACACCCACAGAGTTGGATTACTTATTCCAGTAGTATACAACACCCACAGAGTGGGATTACTTATTCCAGTAGTATACAACACCCACAGAGTTGGATTACTTATTCCAGTAGTATACAACACCCACAGAGTTGGATTACTTATTCCAGTAGTATACAACACCCACAGAGTGGGATTACTTATTCCAGTAGTATACAACACCCACAGAGTTGGATTACTTATTCCAGTAGTATACAACACCCACAGAGTGGGATTACTTATTCCAGTAGTATACAACACCCACAGAGTGGGATTACTTATTCCAGTAGTATACAACACCCACAGAGTGGAATTACTTATTCCGGTAGTATACAACACCCACAGAGTGGAATTACTTATTCCAGTAGTATACAACACCCACAGAGTGGGATTACTTATTCCAGTAGTATACAACACCCACAGAGTGGGATTACTTATTCCAGTAGTATACAACACCCACAGAGTGGAATTACTTATTCCAGTAGTATACAACACCCACAGAGTGGGATTACTTATTCCAGTAGTATACAACACCCACAGAGTGGAATTACTTATTCCGGTAGTATACAACACCCACAGAGTGGAATTACTTATTCCAGTAGTATACAACACCCACAGAGTGGGATTACTTATTCCGGTAGTATACAACACCCACAGAGTGGAATTACTTATTCCAGTAGTATACAACACCCACAGAGTGGGATTACTTATTCCAGTAGTATACAACACCCACAGAGTGGGATTACTTATTCCAGTAGTATACAACACCCACAGAGTGGGATTACTTATTCCAGTAGTATACAACACCCACAGAGTGGGATTACTTATTCCAGTAGTATACAACACCCACACAGTGGAATTACTTATTCCAGTAGTATACAACACCCACAGAGTGGAATTACTTATTCCAGTAGTATACAACACCCACAGAGTGGGATTACTTATTCCAGTAGTATACAACACCCACAGAGTGGAATTACTTATTCCAGTAGTATACAACACCCACAGAGTGGAATTGCTTATTCCAGTAGTATACAACACCCACAGAGTGGGATTACTTATTCCAGTAGTATACAACACCCACAGAGTGGAATTACTTATTCCAGTAGTATACAACACCCACAGAGTGGGATTACTTATTCCAGTAGTATACAACACCCACAGAGTGGGATTACTTATTCCAGTAGTATACAACACCCACAGAGTGGAATTACTTATTCCAGTAGTATACAACACCCACAGAGTTGGATTACTTATTCCAGTAGTATACAACACCCACAGAGTGGGATTACTTATTCCAGTAGTATACAACACCCACAGAGTTGGATTACTTATTCCAGTAGTATACAACACCCACAGAGTTGGATTACTTATTCCAGTAGTATACAACACCCACAGAGTGGGATTACTTATTCCAGTAGTATACAACACCCACAGAGTTGGATTACTTATTCCAGTAGTATACAACACCCACAGAGTGGGATTACTTATTCCAGTAGTATACAACACCCACAGAGTGGGATTACTTATTCCAGTAGTATACAACACCCACAGAGTGGAATTACTTATTCCGGTAGTATACAACACCCACAGAGTGGAATTACTTATTCCAGTAGTATACAACACCCACAGAGTGGGATTACTTATTCCAGTAGTATACAACACCCACAGAGTGGGCTTACTTATTCCAGTAGTATACAACACCCACAGAGTGGAATTACTTATTCCAGTAGTATACAACACCCACAGAGTGGGATTACTTATTCCAGTAGTATACAACACCCACAGAGTGGAATTACTTATTCCGGTAGTATACAACACCCACAGAGTGGAATTACTTATTCCAGTAGTATACAACACCCACAGAGTGGGATTACTTATTCCGGTAGTATACAACACCCACAGAGTGGAATTACTTATTCCAGTAGTATACAACACCCACAGAGTGGGATTACTTATTCCGGTAGTATACAACACCCACAGAGTGGAATTACTTATTCCGGTAGTATACAACACCCACAGAGTGGAATTACTTATTCCAGTAGTATACAACACCCACAGAGTGGGATTACTTATTCCGGTAGTATACAACACCCACAGAGTGGAATTACTTATTCCTGTAGTATACAACACCCACAGAGTGGGATTACTTATTCCGGTAGTATACAACACCCACAGAGTGGAATTACTTATTCCAGTAGTATACAACACCCACAGAGTGGAATTACTTATTCCAGTAGTATACAACACCCACAGAGTTGGATTACTTATTCCGGTAGTATACAACACCCACAGAGTGGAATTACTTATTCCGGTAGTATACAACACCCACAGAGTGGGATTACTTATTCCAGTAGTATACAACACCCACAGAGTGGAATTACTTATTCCAGTAGTATACAACACCCACAGAGTGGGATTACTTATTCCAGTAGTATACAACACCCACAGAGTGGAATTACTTATTCCGGTAGTATACAACACCCACAGAGTGGGATTACTTATTCCGGTAGTATACAACACCCACAGAGTGGAATTACTTATTCCAGTAGTATACAACACCCACAGAGTGGAATTACTTATTCCAGTAGTATACAACACCCACAGAGTGGGATTACTTATTCCAGTAGTATACAACACCCACAGAGTGGAATTACTTATTCCAGTAGTATACAACACCCACAGAGTGGGATTACTTATTCCGGTAGTATACAACAGCCACAGAGTGGGATTACTTATTCCGGTAGTATACAACACCCACAGAGTGGAATTACTTATTCCGGTAGTATACAACACCCACAGAGTGGGATTACTTATTCCGGTAGTATACAACACCCACAGAGTGGAATTACTTATTCCGGTAGAATACAACACCCACAGAGTGGGATTACTTATTCCAGTAGTATACAACACCCACAGAGTGGAATTACTTATTCCGGTAGTATACAACACCCACAGAGTGGGATTACTTATTCCGGTAGAATACAACACCCACAGAGTGGAATTACTTATTCCAGTAGTATACAACACCCACAGAGTGGGATTACTTATTCCAGTAGTATACAACACCCACAGAGTGGGATTACTTATTCCGGTAGTATACAACACCCACAGAGTGGAATTACTTATTCCGGTAGAATACAACAGCCACAGAGTGGGATTACTTATTCCAGTAGTATACAACACCCACAGAGTTGGATTACTTATTCCAGTAGTATACAACACCCACAGAGTTGGATTACTTATTCCAGTAGTATACAACACCCACAGAGTGGGATTACTTATTCCAGTAGTATACAACACCCACAGAGTTGGATTACTTATTCCAGTAGTATACAACACCCACAGAGTGGGATTACTTATTCCAGTAGTATACAACACCCACAGAGTGGGATTACTTATTCCGGTAGTATACAACACCCACAGAGTGGAATTACTTATTCCGGTAGAATACAACAGCCACAGAGTGGGATTACTTATTCCAGTAGTATACAACACCCACAGAGTTGGATTACTTATTCCAGTAGTATACAACACCCACAGAGTGGGATTACTTATTCCAGTAGTATACAACACCCACAGAGTGGAATTACTTATTCCGGTAGTATACAACACCCACAGAGTTGGATTACTTATTCCAGTAGTATACAACACCCACAGAGTGGGATTACTTATTCCGGTAGTATACAACACCCACAGAGTTGGATTACTTATTCCAGTAGTATACAACACCCACAGAGTGGGATTACTTATTCCAGTAGTATACAACACCCACAGAGTGGAATTACTTATTCCGGTAGTATACAACACCCACAGAGTGGAATTACTTATTCCGGTAATATACAACACCCACAGAGTGGGATTACTTATTCCAGTAGTATACAACACCCACAGAGTGGGATTACTTATTCCAGTAGTATACAACACCCACAGAGTGGAATTACTTATTCCAGTAGTATACAACACCCACAGAGTTGGATTACTTATTCCAGTAGTATACAACACCCACAGAGTGGGATTACTTATTCCAGTAGTATACAACACCCACAGAGTGGAATTACTTATTCCGGTAGTATACAACACCCACAGAGTGGAATTACTTATTCCAGTAGTATACAACACCCACAGAGTTGGATTACTTATTCCAGTAGTATACAACACCCACAGAGTGGGATTACTTATTCCAGTAGTATACAACACCCACAGAGTGGGATTACTTATTCCAGTAGTATACAACACCCACAGAGTGGAATTACTTATTCCGGTAGTATACAACACCCACAGAGTGGAATTACTTATTCCAGTAGAATACAACACCCACAGAGTGGAATTACTTATTCCAGTAGTATACAACACCCACAGAGTTGGATTACTTATTCCAGTAGTATACAACACCCACAGAGTGGGATTACTTATTCCAGTAGTATACAACACCCACAGAGTGGAATTACTTATTCCGGTAGTATACAACACCCACAGAGTGGAATTACTTATTCCGGTAGTATACAACACCCACAGAGTGGGATTACTTATTCCAGTAGTATACAACACCCACAGAGTGGGATTACTTATTCCAGTAGTATACAACACCCACAGAGTGGAATTACTTATTCCAGTAGTATACAACACCCACAGAGTGGAATTACTTATTCCAGTAGTATACAACACCCACAGAGTGGGATTACTTATTCCAGTAGTATACAACACCCACAGAGTGGGATTACTTATTCCAGTAGTATACAACACCCACAGAGTTGGATTACTTATTCCAGTAGTATACAACACCCACAGAGTGGGATTACTTATTCCAGTAGTATACAACACCCACAGAGTGGGATTACTTATTCCGGTAGTATACAACACCCACAGAGTGGGATTACTTATTCCAGTAGTATACAACAGCCACAGAGTGGAATTACTTATTCCAGTAGTATACAACACCCACAGAGTGGAATTACTTATTCCAGTAGTATACAACACCCACAGAGTGGGATTACTTATTCCAGTAGTATACAACACCCACAGAGTGGAATTACTTATTCCGGTAGTATACAACACCCACAGAGTGGGATTACTTATTCCGGTAGTATACAACACCCACAGAGTGGAATTACTTATTCCAGTAGTATACAACACCCACAGAGTGGAATTACTTATTCCAGTAGTATACAACACCCACAGAGTGGGATTACTTATTCCAGTAGTATACAACACCCACAGAGTGGAATTACTTATTCCAGTAGTATACAACACCCACAGAGTGGGATTACTTATTCCGGTAGTATACAACAGCCACAGAGTGGGATTACTTATTCCGGTAGTATACAACACCCACAGAGTGGAATTACTTATTCCGGTAGTATACAACACCCACAGAGTGGGATTACTTATTCCGGTAGTATACAACACCCACAGAGTGGAATTACTTATTCCGGTAGAATACAACACCCACAGAGTGGGATTACTTATTCCAGTAGTATACAACACCCACAGAGTGGAATTACTTATTCCGGTAGTATACAACACCCACAGAGTGGGATTACTTATTCCGGTAGAATACAACACCCACAGAGTGGAATTACTTATTCCAGTAGTATACAACACCCACAGAGTGGGATTACTTATTCCAGTAGTATACAACACCCACAGAGTGGGATTACTTATTCCGGTAGTATACAACACCCACAGAGTGGAATTACTTATTCCGGTAGAATACAACAGCCACAGAGTGGGATTACTTATTCCAGTAGTATACAACACCCACAGAGTTGGATTACTTATTCCAGTAGTATACAACACCCACAGAGTTGGATTACTTATTCCAGTAGTATACAACACCCACAGAGTGGGATTACTTATTCCAGTAGTATACAACACCCACAGAGTTGGATTACTTATTCCAGTAGTATACAACACCCACAGAGTGGGATTACTTATTCCAGTAGTATACAACACCCACAGAGTGGGATTACTTATTCCGGTAGTATACAACACCCACAGAGTGGAATTACTTATTCCGGTAGAATACAACAGCCACAGAGTGGGATTACTTATTCCAGTAGTATACAACACCCACAGAGTTGGATTACTTATTCCAGTAGTATACAACACCCACAGAGTGGGATTACTTATTCCAGTAGTATACAACACCCACAGAGTGGAATTACTTATTCCGGTAGTATACAACACCCACAGAGTTGGATTACTTATTCCAGTAGTATACAACACCCACAGAGTGGGATTACTTATTCCGGTAGTATACAACACCCACAGAGTTGGATTACTTATTCCAGTAGTATACAACACCCACAGAGTGGGATTACTTATTCCAGTAGTATACAACACCCACAGAGTGGAATTACTTATTCCGGTAGTATACAACACCCACAGAGTGGAATTACTTATTCCGGTAATATACAACACCCACAGAGTGGGATTACTTATTCCAGTAGTATACAACACCCACAGAGTGGGATTACTTATTCCAGTAGTATACAACACCCACAGAGTGGAATTACTTATTCCAGTAGTATACAACACCCACAGAGTTGGATTACTTATTCCAGTAGTATACAACACCCACAGAGTGGGATTACTTATTCCAGTAGTATACAACACCCACAGAGTGGAATTACTTATTCCGGTAGTATACAACACCCACAGAGTGGAATTACTTATTCCAGTAGTATACAACACCCACAGAGTTGGATTACTTATTCCAGTAGTATACAACACCCACAGAGTGGGATTACTTATTCCAGTAGTATACAACACCCACAGAGTGGGATTACTTATTCCAGTAGTATACAACACCCACAGAGTGGAATTACTTATTCCGGTAGTATACAACACCCACAGAGTGGAATTACTTATTCCAGTAGAATACAACACCCACAGAGTGGAATTACTTATTCCAGTAGTATACAACACCCACAGAGTTGGATTACTTATTCCAGTAGTATACAACACCCACAGAGTGGGATTACTTATTCCAGTAGTATACAACACCCACAGAGTGGAATTACTTATTCCGGTAGTATACAACACCCACAGAGTGGAATTACTTATTCCGGTAGTATACAACACCCACAGAGTGGGATTACTTATTCCAGTAGTATACAACACCCACAGAGTGGGATTACTTATTCCAGTAGTATACAACACCCACAGAGTGGAATTACTTATTCCAGTAGTATACAACACCCACAGAGTGGAATTACTTATTCCAGTAGTATACAACACCCACAGAGTGGGATTACTTATTCCAGTAGTATACAACACCCACAGAGTGGGATTACTTATTCCAGTAGTATACAACACCCACAGAGTTGGATTACTTATTCCAGTAGTATACAACACCCACAGAGTGGGATTACTTATTCCAGTAGTATACAACACCCACAGAGTGGGATTACTTATTCCGGTAGTATACAACACCCACAGAGTGGGATTACTTATTCCAGTAGTATACAACAGCCACAGAGTGGAATTACTTATTCCAGTAGTATACAACACCCACAGAGTTGGATTACTTATTCCAGTAGTATACAACACCCACAGAGTGGGATTACTTATTCCAGTAGTATACAACACCCACATAGTGGAATTACTTATTCCGGTAGTATACAACAGCCACAGAGTGGAATTACTTATTCCAGTAGTATACAACACCCACAGAGTGGGATTACTTATTCCAGTAGTATACAACACCCACAGAGTGGGATTACTTATTCCAGTAGTATACAACACCCACAGAGTGGAATTACTTATTCCGGTAGTATACAACACCCACAGAGTGGGATTACTTATTCCAGTAGTATACAACACCCACAGAGTGGAATTACTTATTCCAGTAGTATACAACAGCCACAGAGTGGAATTACTTATTCCAGTAGTATACAACACCCACAGAGTGGGATTACTTATTCCAGTAGTATACAACACCCACAGAGTGGGATTACTTATTCCAGTAGTATACAACACCCACAGAGTTGGATTACTTATTCCAGTAGTATACAACACCCACAGAGTGGGATTACTTATTCCAGTAGTATACAACACCCACAGAGTGGGATTACTTATTCCGGTAGTATACAACACCCACAGAGTGGGATTACTTATTCCTGTAGTATACAACAGCCACAGAGTGGAATTACTTATTCCAGTAGTATACAACACCCACAGAGTGGAATTACTTATTCCAGTAGTATACAACACCCACAGAGTGGGATTACTTATTCCGGTAGTATACAACACCCACAGAGTGGGATTACTTATTCCAGTAGTATACAACAGCCACAGAGTGGAATTACTTATTCCAGTAGTATACAACACCCACAGAGTGGGATTACTTATTCCAGTAGTATACAACACCCACAGAGTGGGATTACTTATTCCAGTAGTATACAACACCCACAGAGTGGGATTACTTATTCCAGTAGTATACAACACCCACAGAGTGGGATTACTTATTCCAGTAGTATACAACACCCACAGAGTGGGATTACTTATTCCAGTAGTATACAACACCCACAGAGTGGGATTACTTATTCCAGTAGTATACAACACCCACAGAGTTGGATTACTTATTCCAGTAGTATACAACACCCACAGAGTGGGATTACTTATTCCGGTAGTATACAACACCCACAGAGTGGGATTACTTATTCCAGTAGTATACAACAGCCACAGAGTGGAATTACTTATTCCAGTAGTATACAACACCCACAGAGTGGGATTACTTATTCCAGTAGTATACAACACCCACAGAGTGGGATTACTTATTCCAGTAGTATACAACACCCACAGAGTGGGATTACTTATTCCAGTAGTATACAACACCCACAGAGTGGAATTACTTATTCCAGTAGTATACAACACCCACAGAGTGGGATTACTTATTCCAGTAGTATACAACACCCACAGAGTTGGATTACTTATTCCAGTAGTATACAACACCCACAGAGTGGGATTACTTATTCCGGTAGTATACAACACCCACAGAGTGGGATTACTTATTCCGGTAGTATACAACACCCACAGAGTGGGATTACTTATTCCAGTAGTATACAACAGCCACAGAGTGGAATTACTTATTCCAGTAGTATACAACACCCACAGAGTTGGATTACTTATTCCAGTAGTATACAACACCCACAGAGTGGGATTACTTATTCCGGTAGTATACAACACCCACAGAGTGGAATTACTTATTCTAGTAGTATACAACACCCACAGAGTGGGATTACTTATTCCGGTAGTATACAACACCCACAGAGTGGGATTACTTATTCCGGTAGTATACAACACCCACAGAGTGGGATTACTTATTCCGGTAGTATACAACACCCACAGAGTGGGATTACTTATTCCGGTAGTATACAACACCCACAGAGTGGGATTACTTATTCCGGTAGTATACAACACCCACAGAGTGGAATTACTTATTCCAGTAGTATACAACACCCACAGAGTTGGATTACTTATTCCAGTAGTATACAACAGCCACAGAGTGGGATTACTTATTCCGGTAGTATACAACACCCACAGAGTGGAATTACTTATTCCAGTAGTATACAACACCCACAGAGTGGGATTACTTATTCCGGTAGTATACAACACCCACAGAGTGGAATTACTTATTCCGGTAGTATACAACAGCCACAGAGTGGAATTACTTATTCCAGTAGTATACAACACCCACAGAGTGGAATTACTTATTCCAGTAGTATACAACACCCACAGAGTGGAATTACTTATTCCAGTAGTATACAACACCCACAGAGTGGGATTACTTATTCCAGTAGTATACAACACCCACAGAGTGGGATTACTTATTCCAGTAGTATACAACACCCACAGAGTGGGATTACTTATTCCAGTAGTATACAACACCCACAGAGTGGAATTACTTATTCCGGTAGTATACAACAGCCACAGAGTGGAATTACTTATTCCAGTAGTATACAACACCCACAGAGTTGGATTACTTATTCCAGTAGTATACAACACCCACAGAGTGGGATTACTTATTCCGGTAGTATACAACACCCACAGAGTGGGATTACTTATTCCAGTAGTATACAACACCCACAGAGTGGAATTACTTATTCCGGTAGTATACAACAGCCACAGAGTGGAATTACTTATTCCAGTAGTATACAACACCCACAGAGTGGAATTACTTATTCCGGTAGAATACAACACCCACAGAGTGGAATTACTTATTCCGGTAGTATACAACACCCACAGAGTGGGATTACTTATTCCGGTAGTATACAACAGCCACAGAGTGGAATTACTTATTCCAGTAGTATACAACACCCACAGAGTTGGATTACTTATTCCAGTAGTATACAACACCCACAGAGTGGAATTACTTATTCCAGTAGTATACAACACCCACAGAGTGGAATTACTTATTCCGGTAGTATACAACAGCCACAGAGTGGAATTACTTATTCCAGTAGTATACAACACCCACAGAGTGGAATTACTTATTCCAGTAGTATACAACACCCACAGAGTGGAATTACTTATTCCAGTAGTATACAACACCCACAGAGTTGGATTACTTATTCCAGTAGTATACAACACCCACAGAGTGGAATTACTTATTCCAGTAGTATACAACACCCACAGAGTGGAATTACTTATTCCAGTACTATACAACACCCACAGAGTGGGATTACTTATTCCAGTAGTATACAACACCCACAGAGTGGGATTACTTATTCCAGTAGTATACAACACCCACAGAGTGGGATTACTTATTCCAGTAGTATACAACACCCACAGAGTGGAATTACTTATTCCGGTAGTATACAACACCCACAGAGTGGAATTACTTATTCCAGTAGAATACAACACCCACAGAGTGGAATTACTTATTCCAGTAGTATACAACACCCACAGAGTTGGATTACTTATTCCAGTAGTATACAACACCCACAGAGTGGGATTACTTATTCCAGTAGTATACAACACCCACAGAGTGGAATTACTTATTCCGGTAGTATACAACACCCACAGAGTGGAATTACTTATTCCGGTAGTATACAACACCCACAGAGTGGGATTACTTATTCCAGTAGTATACAACACCCACAGAGTGGGATTACTTATTCCAGTAGTATACAACACCCACAGAGTGGAATTACTTATTCCAGTAGTATACAACACCCACAGAGTGGAATTACTTATTCCAGTAGTATACAACACCCACAGAGTGGGATTACTTATTCCAGTAGTATACAACACCCACAGAGTGGGATTACTTATTCCAGTAGTATACAACACCCACAGAGTGGGATTACTTATTCCAGTAGTATACAACACCCACAGAGTTGGATTACTTATTCCAGTAGTATACAACACCCACAGAGTGGGATTACTTATTCCAGTAGTATACAACACCCACAGAGTGGGATTACTTATTCCGGTAGTATACAACACCCACAGAGTGGGATTACTTATTCCAGTAGTATACAACAGCCACAGAGTGGAATTACTTATTCCAGTAGTATACAACACCCACAGAGTTGGATTACTTATTCCAGTAGTATACAACACCCACAGAGTGGGATTACTTATTCCAGTAGTATACAACACCCACATAGTGGAATTACTTATTCCGGTAGTATACAACAGCCACAGAGTGGAATTACTTATTCCAGTAGTATACAACACCCACAGAGTGGGATTACTTATTCCAGTAGTATACAACACCCACAGAGTGGGATTACTTATTCCAGTAGTATACAACACCCACAGAGTGGAATTACTTATTCCGGTAGTATACAACACCCACAGAGTGGGATTACTTATTCCAGTAGTATACAACACCCACAGAGTGGAATTACTTATTCCAGTAGTATACAACAGCCACAGAGTGGAATTACTTATTCCAGTAGTATACAACACCCACAGAGTGGGATTACTTATTCCAGTAGTATACAACACCCACAGAGCGGGATTACTTATTCCAGTAGTATACAACACCCACAGAGTTGGATTACTTATTCCAGTAGTATACAACACCCACAGAGTGGGATTACTTATTCCAGTAGTATACAACACCCACAGAGTGGGATTACTTATTCCGGTAGTATACAACACCCACAGAGTGGGATTACTTATTCCTGTAGTATACAACAGCCACAGAGTGGAATTACTTATTCCAGTAGTATACAACACCCACAGAGTGGAATTACTTATTCCAGTAGTATACAACACCCACAGAGTGGGATAACTTATTCCGGTAGTATACAACACCCACAGAGTGGGATTACTTATTCCAGTAGTATACAACAGCCACAGAGTGGAATTACTTATTCCAGTAGTATACAACACCCACAGAGTGGGATTACTTATTCCAGTAGTATACAACACCCACAGAGTGGGATTACTTATTCCAGTAGTATACAACACCCACAGAGTGGGATTACTTATTCCAGTAGTATACAACACCCACAGAGTGGGATTACTTATTCCAGTAGTATACAACACCCACAGAGTGGGATTACTTATTCCAGTAGTATACAACACCCACAGAGTGGGATTACTTATTCCAGTAGTATACAACACCCACAGAGTTGGATTACTTATTCCAGTAGTATACAACACCCACAGAGTGGGATTACTTATTCCGGTAGTATACAACACCCACAGAGTGGGATTACTTATTCCAGTAGTATAAAACAGCCACAGAGTGGAATTACTTATTCCAGTAGTATACAACACCCACAGAGTGGGATTACTTATTCCAGTAGTATACAACACCCACAGAGTGGGATTACTTATTCCAGTAGTATACAACACCCACAGAGTGGGATTACTTATTCCAGTAGTATACAACACCCACAGAGTGGAATTACTTATTCCAGTAGTATACAACACCCACAGAGTGGGATTACTTATTCCAGTAGTATACAACACCCACAGAGTTGGATTACTTATTCCAGTAGTATACAACACCCACAGAGTGGGATTACTTATTCCGGTAGTATACAACACCCACAGAGTGGGATTACTTATTCCGGTAGTATACAACACCCACAGAGTGGGATTACTTATTCCAGTAGTATACAACAGCCACAGAGTGGAATTACTTATTCCAGTAGTATACAACACCCACAGAGTTGGATTACTTATTCCAGTAGTATACAACACCCACAGAGTGGGATTACTTATTCCGGTAGTATACAACACCCACAGAGTGGAATTACTTATTCTAGTAGTATACAACACCCACAGAGTGGGATTACTTATTCCGGTAGTATACAACACCCACAGAGTGGGATTACTTATTCCGGTAGTATACAACACCCACAGAGTGGGATTACTTATTCCGGTAGTATACAACACCCACAGAGTGGGATTACTTATTCCGGTAGTATACATCACCCACAGAGTGGGATTACTTATTCCGGTAGTATACAACACCCACAGAGTGGAATTACTTATTCCAGTAGTATACAACACCCACAGAGTTGGATTACTTATTCCAGTAGTATACAACAGCCACAGAGTGGGATTACTTATTCCGGTAGTATACAACACCCACAGAGTGGAATTACTTATTCCAGTAGTATACAACACCCACAGAGTGGGATTACTTATTCCGGTAGTATACAACACCCACAGAGTGGAATTACTTATTCCGGTAGTATACAACAGCCACAGAGTGGAATTACTTATTCCAGTAGTATACAACACCCACAGAGTGGAATTACTTATTCCAGTAGTATACAACACCCACAGAGTGGAATTACTTATTCCAGTAGTATACAACACCCACAGAGTGGGATTACTTATTCCAGTAGTATACAACACCCACAGAGTGGGATTACTTATTCCAGTAGTATACAACACCCACAGAGTGGGATTACTTATTCCAGTAGTATACAACACCCACAGAGTGGAATTACTTATTCCGGTAGTATACAACAGCCACAGAGTGGAATTACTTATTCCAGTAGTATACAACACCCACAGAGTTGGATTACTTATTCCAGTAGTATACAACACCCACAGAGTGGGATTACTTATTCCGGTAGTATACAACACCCACAGAGTGGGATTACTTATTCCAGTAGTATACAACACCCACAGAGTGGAATTACTTATTCCGGTAGTATACAACAGCCACAGAGTGGAATTACTTATTCCAGTAGTATACAACACCCACAGAGTGGAATTACTTATTCCGGTAGAATACAACACCCACAGAGTGGAATTACTTATTCCGGTAGTATACAACACCCACAGAGTGGGATTACTTATTCCGGTAGTATACAACAGCCACAGAGTGGAATTACTTATTCCAGTAGTATACAACACCCACAGAGTTGGATTACTTATTCCAGTAGTATACAACACCCACAGAGTGGAATTACTTATTCCAGTAGTATACAACACCCACAGAGTGGAATTACTTATTCCGGTAGTATACAACAGCCACAGAGTGGAATTACTTATTCCAGTAGTATACAACACCCACAGAGTGGAATTACTTATTCCAGTAGTATACAACACCCACAGAGTGGAATTACTTATTCCAGTAGTATACAACACCCACAGAGTTGGATTACTTATTCCAGTTGTATACAACACCCACAGAGTGGGATTACTTATTCCGGTAGTATACAACACCCACAGAGTGGAATTACTTATTCCAGTAGTATACAACACCCACAGAGTTGGATTACTTATTCCAGTAGTATACAACAGCCACAGAGTGGGATTACTTATTCCGGTAGTATACAACACCCACAGAGTGGAATTACTTATTCCAGTAGTATACAACACCCACAGAGTGGGATTACTTATTCCGGTAGTATACAACACCCACAGAGTGGAATTACTTATTCCGGTAGTATACAACAGCCACAGAGTGGAATTACTTATTCCAGTAGTATACAACACCCACAGAGTGGAATTACTTATTCCAGTAGTATACAACACCCACAGAGTGGAATTACTTATTCCAGTAGTATACAACACCCACAGAGTGGGATTACTTATTCCAGTAGTATACAACACCCACAGAGTGGGATTACTTATTCCAGTAGTATACAACACCCACAGAGTGGGATTACTTATTCCAGTAGTATACAACACCCACAGAGTGGAATTACTTATTCCGGTAGTATACAACAGCCACAGAGTGGAATTACTTATTCCAGTAGTATACAACACCCACAGAGTTGGATTACTTATTCCAGTAGTATACAACACCCACAGAGTGGGATTACTTATTCCGGTAGTATACAACACCCACAGAGTGGGATTACTTATTCCAGTAGTATACAACACCCACAGAGTGGAATTACTTATTCCGGTAGTATACAACAGCCACAGAGTGGAATTACTTATTCCAGTAGTATACAACACCCACAGAGTGGAATTACTTATTCCGGTAGAATACAACACCCACAGAGTGGAATTACTTATTCCGGTAGTATACAACACCCACAGAGTGGGATTACTTATTCCGGTAGTATACAACAGCCACAGAGTGGAATTACTTATTCCAGTAGTATACAACACCCACAGAGTTGGATTACTTATTCCAGTAGTATACAACACCCACAGAGTGGAATTACTTATTCCAGTAGTATACAACACCCACAGAGTGGAATTACTTATTCCGGTAGTATACAACAGCCACAGAGTGGAATTACTTATTCCAGTAGTATACAACACCCACAGAGTGGAATTACTTATTCCAGTAGTATACAACACCCACAGAGTGGAATTACTTATTCCAGTAGTATACAACACCCACAGAGTTGGATTACTTATTCCAGTAGTATACAACACCCACAGAGTGGAATTACTTATTCCAGTAGTATACAACACCCACAGAGTGGAATTACTTATTCCAGTAGTATACAACACCCACAGAGTTGGATTACTTATTCCAGTAGTATACAACACCCACAGAGTGGAATTACTTATTCCAGTAGTATACAACACCCACAGAGTGGAATTACTTATTCCGGTAGTATACAACAGCCACAGAGTGGGATTACTTATTCCAGTAGTATACAACACCCACAGAGTGGGATTACTTATTCCGGTAGTATACAACACCCACAGAGTGGGATTACTTATTCCAGTAGTATACAACACCCACAGAGTGGGATTACTTATTCCAGTAGTATACAACACCCACAGAGTGGGATTACTTATTCCGGTAGTATACAACACCCACAGAGTGGAATTACTTATTCTGGTAGTATACAACACCCACAGAGTGGGATTACTTATTCCAGTAGTATACAACACCCACAGAGTGGGATTACTTATTCCAGTAGTATACAACACCCACAGAGTGGGATTACTTATTCCAGTAGTATACAACACCCACAGAGTGGGATTACTTATTCCGGTAGTATACAACACCCACAGAGTGGGATTACTTATTCCAGTAGTATACAACACCCACAGAGTGGGATTACTTATTCCGGTAGTATACAACACCCACAGAGTGGAATTACTTATTCTGGTAGTATACAACACCCACAGAGTGGAATTACTTATTCCAGTAGTATACAACACCCACAGAGTGGGATTACTTATTCCAGTAGTATACAACACCCACAGAGTGGAATTACTTATTCCGGTAGTATACAACACCCACAGAGTGGGATTACTTATTCCGGTAGTATACAACACCCACAGAGTGGGATTACTTATTCCGGTAGTATACAACACCCACAGAGTGGAATTACTTATTCCAGTAGTATACAACACCCACAGAGTGGAATTACTTATTCCAGTAGTATACAACACCCACAGAGTGGGATTACTTATTCCAGTAGTATACAACACCCACAGAGTGGGATTACTTATTCCAGTAGTATACAACACCCACAGAGTGGGATTACTTATTCCAGTAGTATACAACACCCACAGAGTGGAATTACTTATTCCAGTAGTATACAACTCCCACAGAGTGGGATTACTTATTCCAGTAGTATACAACACCCACAGAGTGGGATTACTTATTCCAGTAGTATACAACACCCACAGAGTGGGATTACTTATTCCAGTAGTATACAACACCCACAGAGTGGAATTACTTATTCCAGTAGTATACAACACCCACAGAGTGGAATTACTTATTCCAGTAGTATACAACACCCACAGAGTGGGATTACTTATTCCAGTAGTATACAACACCCACAGAGTGGGATTACTTATTCCGGTAGGATACAACACCCACAGAGTGGGATTACTTATTCCGGTAGTATACAACACCCACAGAGTTGGATTACTTATTCCGGTAGTATACAACACCCATAGAGTGGAATTACTTATTCCAGTAGTATACAACACCCACAGAGTGGAATTACTTATTCCAGTAGTATACAACACCCACAGAGTGGGATTACTTATTCCGGTAGGATACAACACCCACAGAGTGGAATTACTTATTCCGGTAGTATACAACACCCACAGAGTGGGATTACTTATTCCAGTAGTATACAACACCCACAGAGTGGAATTACTTATTCCAGTAGTATACAACACCCACAGAGTGGGATTACTTATTCCAGTAGTATACAACACCCACAGAGTGGAATTACTTATTCCAGTAGTATACAACACCCACAGAGTGGAATTACTTATTCCAGTAGTATACAACACCCACAGAGTGGGATTACTTATTCCAGTAGTATACAACACCCACAGAGTGGAATTACTTATTCCAGTAGTATACAACACCCACAGAGTGGGATTACTTATTCCAGTAGTATACAACACCCACAGAGTGGGATTACTTATTCCAGTAGTATACAACACCCACAGAGTGGAATTACTTATTCCAGTAGTATACAACACCCACAGAGTGGGATTACTTATTCCAGTAGTATACAACACCCACAGAGTGGGATTACTTATTCCAGTAGTATACAACACCCACAGAGTGGAATTACTTATTCCAGTAGTATACAACACCCACAGAGTGGAATTACTTATTCCAGTAGTATACAACACCCACAGAGTGGGATTACTTATTCCGGTAGTATACAACACCCACAGAGTGGAATTACTTATTCCGGTAGTATACAACACCCACAGAGTGGGATTACCTATTCTAGTAGTATACAACACCCACAGAGTGGGATTACTTATTCCAGTAGTATACAACACCCACAGAGTGGGATTACCTATTCTAGTAGTATACAACACCCACAGAGTGGGATTACTTATTCCAGTAGTATACAACACCCACAGAGTGGGATTACCTATTCTAGTAGTATACAACACCCACAGAGTGGGATTACTTATTCCAGTAGTATACAACACCCACAGAGTGGGATTACCTATTCCAGTAGTATACAACACCCACAGAGTGGGATTACTTATTCCGGTAGTATACAACACCCACAGAGTGGGATTACTTATTCCAGTAGTATACAACACCCACAGAGAGGGATTACTTATTCCGGTAGTATACAACACCCACAGAGTGGGATTACTTATTCCAGTAGTATACAACACCCACAGAGTGGAATTACTTATTCCAGTAGTATACAACACCCACAGAGAGGGATTACTTATTCCGGTAGTATACAACACCCACAGAGTGGGATTACTTATTCCAGTAGTATACAACACCCACAGGGTGGAATTACTTATTCCAGTAGTATACAACACCCACAGAGTGGGATTACTTATTCCAGTAGTATACAACACCCACAGAGTGGGATTACTTATTCCAGTAGTATACAACACCCACAGAGTGGAATTACTTATTCCGGTAGTATACAACACCCACAGAGTGGGATTACTTATTCCAGTAGTATACAACACCCACAGAGAGGGATTACTTATTCCAGTAGTATACAACACCCACAGAATAGAATTACTTATTCCGGTAGTATACAACACCCACAGAGTGGGATTACTTATTCCAGTAGTATACAACACCCACAGGGTGGAATTACTTATTCTGGTAGTATACAACACTCACAGAGTGGGATTACTTATTCCGGTAGTACACAACACCCACAGAGTGGAATTACTTATTCCAGTAGTATACAACACCCACAGAGTGGGATTACTTATTCCAGTAGTATACAACACCCACAGAGTGGGATTACTTATTCCAGTAGTATACAACACCCACAGAGTGGGATTACTTATTCCAGTAGTATACAACACCCACAGAGTGGAATTACTTATTCCAGTAGTATACAACACCCACAGAGTGGGATTACTTATTCCAGTAGTATACAACACCCACAGAGTGGGATTACTTATTCCAGTAGTATACAACACCCACAGAGTGGGATTACTTATTCCAGTAGTATACAACACCCAAAGAGTGTAATTACTTATTCCAGTAGTATACAACACCCACAGAGTGGAATTACTTATTCCAGTAGTATACAACACCCACAGAGTGGGATTACTTATTCCAGTAGTATACAACACCCACAGAGTGGGATTACTTATTCCGGTAGGATACAACACCCACAGAGTGGGATTACTTATTCCGGTAGTATACAACACCCACAGAGTTGGATTACTTATTCCGGTAGTATACAACACCCATAGAGTGGAATTACTTATTCCAGTAGTATACAACACCCACAGAGTGGAATTACTTATTCCAGTAGTATACAACACCCACAGAGTGGGATTACTTATTCCAGTAGTATACAACACCCACAGAGTGGGATTACTTATTCCAGTAGTATACAACACCCACAGAGTGGAATTACTTATTCCAGTAGTATACAACACCCACAGAGTGGGATTACTTATTCCAGTAGTAT
Source organism: Saccoglossus kowalevskii (assembly GCF_978046115.1). Classification (NCBI taxonomy): domain Eukaryota; kingdom Metazoa; phylum Hemichordata; class Enteropneusta; family Harrimaniidae; genus Saccoglossus; species Saccoglossus kowalevskii. The sequence continues at coordinate 4,086,040 of NC_140654.1, forward strand.
ACAACACCCACAGAGTGGAATTACTTATTCCAGTAGTATACAACACCCACAGAGTGGGATTACTTATTCCAGTAGTATACAACACCCACAGAGTGGGATTACTTATTCCAGTAGTATACAACACCCACAGAGTGGAATTACTTATTCCAGTAGTATACAACACCCACAGAGAGGGATTACTTATTCCAGTAGTATACAACACCCACAGAGTGGGATTACTTATTCCAGTAGTATACAACACCCACAGAGTGGAATTACTTATTCCAGTAGTATACAACACCCACAGCGTGGAATTACTTATTCCAGTAATATACAACACCCACAGAGTGGGATTACTTATTCCGGTAGTATACAACACCCACAGAGTGGAATTACTTATTCCGGTAGTATACAACACCCACAGAGTGGGATTATCTATTCTAGTAGTATACAACACCCACAGAGTGGGATTACTTATTCCAGTAGTATACAACACCCACAGAGTGGGATTACCTATTCTAGTAGTATACAACACCCACAGAGTGGGATTACTTATTCCAGTAGTATACAACACCCACAGAGTGGGATTACCTATTCTAGTAGTATACAACACCCACAGAGTGGGATTACTTATTCCAGTAGTATACAACACCCACAGAGTGGGATTACCTATTCCGGTAGTATACAACACCCACAGAGTGGGATTACTTATTCCGGTAGTACACAACACCCACAGAGTGGAATTACTTATTCCAGTAGTATACAACACCCACAGAGTGGGATTACTTATTCCAGTAGTATACAACACCCACAGAGTGGGATTACTTATTCCAGTAGTATACAACACCCACAGAGTGGGATTACTTATTCCAGTAGTATACAACACCCACAGAGTGGGATTACTTATTCCAGTAGTATACAACACCCACAGAGTGGGATTACTTATTCCAGTAGTATACAACACCCACAGAGTGGGATTACTTATTCCAGTAGTATACAACACCCACAGAGTGTAATTACTTATTCCAGTAGTATACAACACCCACAGAGTGGAATTACTTATTCCAGTAGTATACAACACCCACAGAGTGGGATTACTTATTCCAGTAGTATACAACACCCACAGAGTGGGATTACTTATTCCGGTAGGATACAACACCCACAGAGTGGGATTACTTATTCCGGTAGTATACAACACCCACAGAGTTGGATTACTTATTCCGGTAGTATACAACACCCATAGAGTGGAATTACTTATTCCAGTAGTATACAACACCCACAGAGTGGAATTACTTATTCCAGTAGTATACAACACCCACAGAGTGGGATTACTTATTCCAGTAGTTTACAACACCCACAGAGTGGGATTACTTATTCCAGTAGTATACAACACCCACAGAGTGGAATTACTTATTCCAGTAGTATACAACACCCACAGAGTGGGATTACTTATTCCAGTAGTATACAACACCCACAGAGTGGAATTACTTATTCCAGTAGTATACAACACCCACAGAGTGGGATTACTTATTCCAGTAGTATACAACACCCACAGAGTGGGATTACTTATTCCAGTAGTATACAACACCCACAGAGTGGAATTACTTATTCCAGTAGTATACAACACCCACAGAGTGGGATTACTTATTCCAGTAGTATACAACACCCACAGAGTGGGATTACTTATTCCAGTAGTATACAACACCCACAGAGTGGAATTACTTATTCCAGTAGTATACAACACCCACAGAGTGGAATTACTTATTCCAGTAATATACAACACCCACAGAGTGGGATTACTTATTCCGGTAGTATACAACACCCACAGAGTGGAATTACTTATTCCGGTAGTATACAACACCCACAGAGTGGGATTATCTATTCTAGTAGTATACAACACCCACAGAGTGGGATTACTTATTCCAGTAGTATACAACACCCACAGAGTGGGATTACCTATTCTAGTAGTATACAACACCCACAGAGTGGGATTACTTATTCCAGTAGTATACAACACCCACAGAGTGGGATTACCTATTTTAGTAGTATACAACACCCACAGAGTGGGATTACTTATTCCAGTAGTATACAACACCCACAGAGTGGGATTACCTATTCCGGTAGTATACAACACCCACAGAGTGGGATTACTTATTCCGGTAGTAAACAACAGCCACAGAGTGGGATTACTTATTCCGGTAGTATACAACACCCACAGAGTGGGATTACTTATTCCGGTAGTATACAACAGCCACAGAGTGGGATTACTTATTCCGGTAGTATACAACACCCACAGAGTGGGATTACTTATTCCGGTAGTATACAACAGCCACAGAGTGGGATTACTTATTCCAGTACTATACAACACCCACAGAGTGGGATTACTTATTCCAGTAGTATACAACACCCACAGAGTGGGATTACTTATTCCAGTAGTATACAACACCCACAGAGTGGAATTACTTATTCCAGTAGTATACAACACCCACAGAGTGGAATTACTTATTCCAGTAGTATACAACACCCACAGAGTGGAATTACTTATTCCAGTAGTATACAACATCCACAGAGTTGGATTACTTATTCCAGTAGTATACAACACCCACAGAGTGGGATTACTTATTCCAGTAGTATACAACACCCACAGAGAGGGATTACTTATTCCGGTAGTATACAACACCCACAGAGTGGGATTACTTATTCCGGTAGTATACAACACCCACAGAGTGGAATTACTTATTCCAGTAGTATACAACACCCACAGAGTTGGATTACTTATCCCAGTAGTATACAACACCCACAGAGTGGGATTACTTATTCCAGTAGTATACAACACCCACAGAGTGGGATTACTTATTCCAGTAGTATACAACACCCACAGAGAGGGATTACTTATTCCAGTAGTATACAACACCCACAGAGTGGAATTACTTATTCCAGTAGTATACAACACCCACAGAGTGTAATTACTTATTCCAGTAGTATACAACACCCACAGAGTGGAATTACTTATTCCAGTAGTATACAACACCCACAGAGTGGAATTACTTATTCCAGTAGTATACAACACCCACAGAGTGGGATTACTTATTCCAGTAGTATACAACACCCACAGAGAGGGATTACTTATTCCGGTAGTATACAACACCCAGAGAGGGATTACTTATTCCGGTAGTATAAAACACCCACAGAGTGGGATTACTTATTCCAGTAGTATACAACACCCACAGAGTGGGATTACTTATTCCGGTAGTATACAACACCCACAGAGTGGGATTACTTATTCCAGTAGTATACAACACCCACAGAGAGGGATTACTTATTCCGGTAGTATACAACACCCACAGAGTGGGATTACTTATTCCAGTAGTATACAACACCCACAGAGTGGAATTACTTATTCCAGTAGTATACAACACCCACAGAGAGGGATTACTTATTCCGGTAGTATACAACACCCACAGAGTGGGATTACTTATTCCAGTAGTATACAACACCCACAGGGTGGAATTACTTATTCCAGTAGTATACAACACCCACAGAGTGGGATTACTTATTCCAGTAGTATACAACACCCACAGAGTGGGATTACTTATTCCAGTAGTATACAACACCCACAGAGTGGAATTACTTATTCCGGTAGTATACAACACCCACAGAGTGGGATTACTTATTCCAGTAGTATACAACACCCACAGAGAGGGATTACTTATTCCAGTAGTATACAACACCCACAGAGTGGAATTACTTATTCCGGTAGTATACAACACCCACAGAGTGGGATTACTTATTCCGGTAGTATACAACACCCACAGGGTGGAATTACTTATTCTGGTAGTATACAACACCCACAGAGTGGGATTACTTATTCCGGTAGTACACAACACCCACAGAGTGGAATTACTTATTCCAGTAGTATACAACACCCACAGGGTGGAATTACTTATCCCAGTAGAATACAACACCCACAGAGTGGGATTACTTATTCCAGTAGTATACTACACCCACAGAGTGGGATTACTTATTCCGGTAGTATACAACACCCACAGAGTGGAATTACTTATTCCAGTAGTATACAACACCCACAGAGTGGAATTACTTATTCCTGTAGTATACAACACCCACAGAGTGGGATTACTTATTCCAGTAGTATACAACACCCACAGAGTGGGATTACTTATTCCAGTAGTATACAACACCCACAGAGTGGGATTACTTATTCCAGTAGTATACAACACCCACAGAGTGGGATTACTTATTCCGGTAGTATACAACACCCACAGAGTGGGATTACTTATTCCGGTAGTATACAACAGCCACAGAGTGGGATTACTTATTCCAGTACTATACAACACCCACAGAGTGGGATTACTTTTTCCAGTAGTATACAACACCCACAGAGTGGGATTACTTATTCCAGTAGTATACAACACCCACAGAGTGGAATTACTTATTCCAGTAGTATACAACACCCACAGAGTGGAATTACTTATTCCAGTAGTATACAACACCCACAGAGTTGGATTACTTATTCCAGTAGTATACAACACCCACAGAGTGGAATTACTTATTCCAGTAGTATACAACACCCACAGAGTGGAATTACTTATTCCAGTAGTATACAACACCCACAGAGTTGGATTACTTATTCCAGTAGTATACAACACCCACAGAGTGGAATTACTTATTCCAGTAGTATACAACACCCACAGAGTTGGATTACTTATTCCAGTAGTATACAACACCCACAGAGTGGGATTACTTATTCCGGTAGTACACAACACCCACAGAGTGGAATTACTTATTCCGGTAGTATACAACACCCACAGAGTGGGATTACTTATTCCAGTAGTATACAACACCCACAAAGTGGAATTACTTATTCCGGTAGTATACAACATCCACAGAGTGGGATTACTTATTCCGGTAGTACACAACACCCACAGAGTGGGATTACTTATTCCAGTAGTATACAACACCCACAGAGTGGAATTACTTATTCCGGTAGTATACAACACCCACAGAGTGGAATTACTTATTCCGGTAGTACACAACACCCACAGAGTGGAATTACTTATTCCAGTAGTATATAACACCCACAGAGTGGAATTACTTATTCCGGTAGTACACAACACCCACAGAGTGGAATTGCTTATTCCAGTACTATACAACACCCACAGAGTGGGATTACTTATTCCAGTAGTATACAACACCCACAGAGTGGGATTACTTATTCCAGTAGTATACAACACCCACAGAGTGGGATTACTTATTCCAGTAGTATACAACACCCACAGAGTGGGATTACTTATTCCGGTAGTATACAACACCCACAGAGTGGGATTACTTATTCCAGTAGTATACAACACCCACAGAGTGGGATTACTTATTCCAGTAGTATACAACACCCACAGAGTGGGATTACTTATTCCAGTAGTATACAACACCCACAGAGTGGAATTACTTATTCCAGTAGTATACAACACCCACAGAGTGGGATTACTTATTCCAGTAGTATACAACACCCACAGAGTGGGATTACTTATTCCGGTAGTATACAACACCCACAGAGTGGAATTACTTATTCCAGTAGTATACAACACCCACAGAGTGGGATTACTTATTCCAGTAGTATACAACACCCACAGAGTGGAATTACTTATTCCAGTAGTATACAACACCCACAGAGTGGAATTACTTATTCCAGTACTATACAACACCCACAGCGGTATTACCTATCCAGGTAGTATACGACACCCGGGGTGGGATTATTTATCGCGGTAGTATAGGACACCCTGGGCGCGGTAACGTATCTCTGTAGTATACAACACCCAGGATAAGATTATTTATTCGGGTAGTATATAATAATAATAAGAGAGACAAGTAAGATTTTACTCTAGTACTAAAATTGCTCATAATGTTTTAAATGACATTTACGAGTAACAAGTTACATAATTAGTATGCGCTTCGGGAAATCATCGTGTGTGCTTGTGCTATTTGAAGCACTTTGAACACAATAAAATTACACATAGAACGCTCTCGAGTGGAAGAAATAGTGGCGTAGCTAGATTGATGAGTAAATTAGTTTTCAACATACCCAATTGTAGAGTTTGTGTATTTATATGTTAAGCAAAATGCTGAAATAATATATGCATATTCCCGGCGTCGTAACGCTATGGGAAGTGCGCCCTCACATCATGTCAATCATTTCCCGTATCACGCCCGGTCCACCGCGCCCGGCTTTTTTCAAACAAAACAAAAATTGTAAATTGTAATTACACCTTTAAGGTATATGATAAAACATTAATATCTGTAAAACAGTTTATGGAAAAGCTGATGCAATGGCGAATGTCTACGGACACCCTCTAGTGCAAATTCCAATATCAAAAGCTATATTTTTACAAGTTTGGGAAACGCGCAACGAGAGCTTCCATGGCGTATACGAAATGACTCATTACGAGTAGTGAAATAAGACTCGTATTAAACTGATATTGTTGGGTCACGCACGAGCAGTGGCGGCGGCAGGGGGGGACAGAGGCACGGTTGCCCTCTCGAAAAAAATGTCAAGCTGACACTTTTTGTGATAGCAAATAGCGTTTTAGAGGGTCTAGATTTCAAATTTTCCAAGGGGGAGCATGCCCCGGACCCCCTGGTAATGTCGCAGATACGGCACGAGAGATTGTGAGTAGATCTCGCCCCTCTCATATGCAACATTTCGTGTCGCCGCCTCTGATGAAATATTATTCCATGAATTACACACAACTGCACAATTCAGATGTGCTTTGAGAAGAATAAATATGCAACTGTTTTATAATATTTATTTAGATATTCAACAGTACTTGCGTCTTCCGTCTCTCATAAATATGGCGGCGTAAATTGAAAATACTATACAATATATAGTGAATTATTTGATTGCTTTTAAGATATTCTATTATTATCTGGCATTTGCCATGACAACCTGGATATCAAGAAAGTATATATATATTTATATATACGCATAAATAATAAATTACTAGTTAAAAGTATCTGGCGGGTAATCACATTGTTGTACGGTTTCTTTTTCAGAATTCTAATTCCCACAAAAGCTCATACATATTTTAGAAAACTAACATGTCTACCTGTTTTTGAAGAAACGAAATCATGTTTTACGAATAATCTCACCCAACAAACATATATTATTTGGTATACTCTTAATTTGAAAATAGAAGTTGCGAAATAATTAAATAATAACATATGTTTGTGAGGGTAATATCACGATTTGTTGCCTGCCCAAGGGATGGTGGTCGTAACCATAATATTGATGATGCCAGAGCCGAAATTTAAAAAAATGGCCATTCACTGCATTGCTGCTGTCTCAACTGCTGCAGCCGCTTTAAAGGTTTAGAATGAACTTTAGCTGTCCGAACTAGAAACAAACGCGCTGTTGGTCATGACCATACTATCGATGATGCCCTCGCTTTCGGCTCTGGCCTCATCAATATTATATTCATGACCACCATTTCTTGGCCAGGCAGCAAATCGTGATATAGCCCTCATAAACATATGTTGTTATTTAAATATGTAGTCATTGGTCATATCTAATTAAACAAACAAAATGAATGACTTTTCGGGTGTTCTTTAATAAATGATTTATTGTGGTTAAATGTTGCAAATTTCGTCTTTCGTGTTTACAAACGTAAAATTATAGTAATACAGGGTGTTTTAAGACTTCATATTTGTTATTAAGATGAAAATTATTGCAAACACATTTCTGTCCATTACGAAGATACAGCAAAGTATGCGCTTACAGACAGTACGCAGCTGTATCAATTGCTGCTGTACTGTATTCGTGCATTATGTGCAGTACTATCGTAGTACATATGTCAATTATCCCTAATTATTAATGTGCACAGACAATTCTATTCTAGAATTTCATTCACGAGTCTTGAATTATGAATAAAGTATCCTGTTGTTAACGAAACCGACTTTTTTGAAACGATGCGTTATTGATGATGACAGTTGTAGAGCGTTTCAACCGTGTATTGTTCAGAAGTATTGAAACTACACTGGAGTTTCTTAGAAATATTCTGATCTATTGACATAGGTGACTGCTAAATATAGATTATACGGTTTGTGTTATGATCGTGGGTTTTCTAGAATTCAACGACTGGTAATCTTCTTTTTAAATACTGAAATTGGAATTATGTGAGAAAGCACAAATTATTTTCATAAATGAGAAGTTATCTTGTGCCTCAATTACAGTCCATTATTCAACAACACGTCTATCGTGCGCCGTTCAATAGTTTTTAGTTTTAAGTACATTTCCTTGATACAGGGTGTATGCATTCAGACGAAACAGTATACATATTATACTAAAACCTACAAATGTCACTTTTACTCAACATTAGTTTAGATAGTGTAACATTACGTTATTAACGATGCACATCACGTCAACTGCCATCCTTTCACCATGTACCAAGTACCAATCAACTATATTACAGTTGAATGACAAGACATGAAACTAAAAACAACGTTGAATAATTCTAAAGCTAGCACCGTTGAACATTATTCAATTATATTGTTATATAGCTGAATGGATAATATCTATACTGGATATATTGTTATCTGTGTTTATCCATAATTTCTAATTACACTGTTGACTGTTTTCCCCAGATTGTATTACTGTAGTCACAGAATTTCAGGTGTTGACATAAGCAACCAAATATAATCCTCGCCGGAAGATCTATTTGATAAGACTTCCGGCGTGATCCACACGACCAACAGTCTTCAATATAGACATGATATAGTCAGGGTCGTGAGTAGGTTGTACAAATGCTAGTAAATATCGGTGGAAATATACGCTTATTATTATATCATACAACTTGGACTAATATATTATACATATTGTTCTACGTAAATACGCACTAGTGGCAATTTATGTATAGTTATCACTCTGGAATCTAGTCACATTTAAACAAAGCCACACATGGTGTATGATTTACTTCACTATTAATCAAGTGTGAGAGTTCCTAGATGTAATTTAGACGTATTGTGTTTAGATATTTGTTTTTCAAACATGTACAGTAACGGTGTAATGTATACTGGCATAAGCATACATAATTCACACAGAAATTTGATGTGTTATCAATAACTTTTGTACTTGCTTTCGATTCAGACCTGTTAAATATATAATAATATTTATTTGGATGAATTTATGATTTCTTAACATTGATATATGCCTTGATAATTCAGGAGAATACATTTGTAATAATATAGTAATATTGTCAGATAAGTAATACACAGCTTTCTCTAAAGCATGATAAATCAAATATCCTGGTTTGCGTATTTCAAAAATATACGTTTTAATCTGTCTCCCGGGTCGCCTCTTCTCTTCTTTTGTTGGCTGCTCATCGCTATAACAAAACTGTCAATCACCAGGTTGTCATGGGATTTTTGGTGCAAAATCAAAATCAAAAACACCTAGCCTTACATAACCTCACATCTGTTACCATAGTGATAAGGCTGACAAGTAGAGGAGAATACCGTCAGACTGACCTACTACCAGTTTGCCAGTCTGTCAGTCAGCACGTAGTTATTATAAATATACAACTCAACTCTTCTTTATAACGGGGGCACATGATGGGACTCGTCACTCCATTGACTAACGTTATACAATTAGTAACGCCATGGATAACTTAAATGAAGATAATAATTATAATTATTGACCCGAACACGTGTGACTAGCTCCACTATTTGATTACGTGTTCATTTATGAACGTGAATGCATTTACATACATGGAGATGATATACGTCATATTCCACGACTCAAGTGATTCTGTCTTCATAAAATTACCGCTCGTGTAGGTCTGTGTATTTGCAGTATTGCAGTTTATAATATAGGTAAGTTTACATCTCGTTTTAAATCTCAATCCTAATTATACAATAGACATTGAACGAAGGCGATCACAATGCCATTAATCAACTTATACCGTGAAAAGTGAGACCGAACAATCGGTGTTTCTGGTAATTTATATCATTGTACTTATTGTACGCCAAATTTATATTGCCAGATTTCCTTGAAAACTATTTGTTATATTTGATGGCAGAGATGAAATAGTAAAAGTTCCCTTAAACTAAAATAATGTCAATCAACGTTACGCAACGATGATACAAAATAATCTACAAATTATTATCTGTTAATAAGCAAACCTTTCGTACTTAAATATACGCAGAGTTGGCACTTAGCAGACACCCAATTAACAACATAAATGTTAATAACAGTCTGAGAAGAGCCACAACAGCCACTATTCTGCACTGGGCGTTCGCTTGGCGAAGACCTTTAATCAAATTGTCTGGTAGTATGTTTTTATAATTAAGTGATGATTTTTTTTCAAAATTCACAAAAAAAAAAGATTAGTGAATTTACTTTTGATGAGAAGGTTGAACTTGATTACGTGCTGAATGTCCCAATACACGTGAGGTCATAATGGGTACTGAAGTACGAGTCATTGACATTTACCCTCTGTATTGACCTGCCCAGACGACATAATATATATTTTGATCTAAATGAAATAGTTGATCTGTAATATGCTAGATCAAGCAGTTAAGCTGATACATAAATTCCTCATTGTGAAAAGTCACGCTCTCTCGCTATGAAGCGCGTCAGTGTTGTGTATAGATGTAATGGCCGTCGTCAAAGCATCGACATGTTTTTACTGACTAACGACTACACAACTAAATAATAAAACTGTCGCTTCTAGACGTCATATAATCAATTTATCAATAGAGAGTCGACATTGAGCTCTGATGAAAACACCGTGCCACGTAACGGCTGCTGACATGTTTGGAGTTGTATGTCTCCTGCTTTTACTTATTCGTGTCACACGTTACGTGTGTGAAACAGGTCCCTGTATACAACAATAATTGAAGATTGTGCTTGAAAACGTTGAAAGGGTAATTGGTTTTTATTTGACATAACGATCACTCTATTGTTTAAATTGCTCGGTCAAACAATGCCTCGAATAATAACATACATCATGCGGCAACTTAAAACTTAAAAAAAGTTAGGCAAATAATGTAAATAAAAACAATTTCAATAATGAAGCTTGACCAGATTATAGTAATTACTGTGCATACCCACATAGATTGACACTTGGCACAATCAGTCAAATTGAGTTCTTGGGCTTTTTTCTCTTGTAGAATATCCACCAATTCCGCTCAACACATCATGAAAGTATTCAAATGTTATGTTTTTTGCCTCCAGTTATTTCTGAACGGCTATAATCATATTATGTGTTGTCCTGAGTTGGCGGGTCAATGTGTACCTCATTTAATCTAGCGCACTTGCATCTTGGTAATTCGGTTTTACGGTGATCTAATGACATATATTTAATTATGTCAGTATATCATGCTAGGAGAGTGTGTTCCCTTGCCACTACATTGTTAAGGTTGGACATCTTTCATGCCATGCCATGTGGCTAGCAATTATACACAACGTCAGCACGACTATCCACGCCTTGCACTGCACATATATGTAACGCCGTGGGGGAACCAACAATCAAGCGGTTTATTGGATATATGTGAAAGCCGGAAGATGATATGCAGGAAGGAAGGAACTCGCTAATAACGTTAGGCCCATGTGTCAAGCCTACAAGCACACACAATGATTTCACGAAATAATTGTTCTCCAAGTGACATTCAAACAGCAATGTCCATAATTATAACGCAGTGTGTAGTTTGTACCGTCAGCGAACTTAAGGGACAATCCACATTATAGTACATACTGATCTTGTTTTTGGTTCGCTGAAATATAAAACAGATTTACTATTTAAACTACTGAATACTGTAGCAGTCTTTTTTGTTCATGATTCTAATATACAATCCAATGTATTATGGTTGTTACTACAGTATTCTCCATTCCCCAATAGACATGTATGAGAATATACTAGTTGTGGCTTATGTTTGACTGACAACTCAACATGAAAAAGTCTCTACTAAGTTGACCCTGAATTGAATCAAGGTCAACATACTATGTATAAATGGCTGCATTATATTCAATAATAAGAAATCACATGTTCTAATTGCCAGACGTACGATCAATATTTAATCACGTCAAATTCATTTTGAATTACTGTCAAAAGTCAGGCAAAATCAAGGTAAGTGTTCAGTGTGTGTTGACGCTGCGTAAAAAGACTTTGTTGTTGGGATGATCGAAATAGAGTGTGATTTCAGTATTAATAAATTGCAGATAATTTTCCATATTCTGTAGGAATGCCTAATATTACGTTAATGGATAAATTACGCAAATTGCTATTAATGTTACTCGAGCATCGTTTTTGCTCATCAGTGGTTTGATTGTATGAAATTTCATTTGCTTAATCCTAAAATATGAGGTCGGAATTGTTTTTAATTAATAACGACCTTGTATAATCATACCGATGCGGTCCATCACCTAAAAAACCCAATGTTGATATAACAACATGATTATTATACTATAAATCATAGTGACTAATCGTAAACTTTAAGCGTTTTAGTTTTTTGTTATTGACATTTTTTTTAAATCAAAATTTATTTTAAGTAGACAAAGCTTTTAATAATCATTATACATAAAGGGTTGTAAATATTCTATAATTGACATCTTTATGAAATGTGTGCACAATTGCGTGCAACCACTTAATTATTAAATTTCAATTATTTGCTGGTAGGTAATCGCTTTAGTGATTGCATAATGAAAAGTGACAATTATACAATAGGTTAAATGTTTATTTGTCATATAACAGATTTACTACACTGATGCGTAAACCATGCGTTTCATTTATGCGTATCATCCGATTCACACCATGATGTCACAGCGCTGCGATGTTGAATGGGCTCACGTAAAAACTGTGCAAGATTAGATATGACGTGGATGTTAGATGACTATATGTGAAAACACAATATCAATAAGATTAACGTGGCAGATTGAAGAAGCATACAAGATATTCACTATTTGTTCAATATATTAATTTGGTAATGATTAGAGATACTTGCGATAGGTTATGGCAGCATATAATCTCACATGACCTGGCACAACAAATCATATTCTGTAAAATAAGGAGACGTTAGTTTATGTTTTTATTGAATATTTAAGTAATCATTGAAGTTGCAACTCAAGTTTTGCATCAGTCACCATGGTTACAAATGCAACTGAGTATATTTTCAATTTATCAACTGCAAACAATATAATCTCATTGACTACTGTCAAGATATGATGAAATGCTTTCACCGAACTCAAAGCAAAATCAAAGCTCATATGATAAATTCGACCTTTCCATGGGTATTTAGGTTAATTTTCAGTTTTATTGCCTATCCCTCTTTGACATGGACTAATATTTTATGCTTGAGTGTGAGACACACCATTTAACTACGTTTTTAAATAAGCAACCTAATGAAATCTGCGCATTGGCCCAGAGAATCTATGCATCAAGTTTCATCAAAAAACGATGTATGGTTCTTGAGGTGGGAGTGGAACAGACAGACACACACACACACACCCACACACACACACACACACACGCACCCCCCCCACCCACACACACACACACAGACAGACAGACAGACAGACAGACAGACACACACGGAAGTAAAAAATGTGGTTAATTTTATTGGTTCATAGAATAGCCTGGTATATGCCTGAAAAAAACTCGAATATCAAATAGCCTGAAAACGTTTAATCTGATTGTGTTTAAGCTGGTGTCATTTAATACATATTTTTTACTGAGATAAACATAATGTTATAGTAGCTTGTCGTCGTCTAGACAACGGTTATTGTGTTTCATAAATTAAAATGTTATGTTCATTCCAATAATATGAGGTTATTACGAGGATACCTCAAAGTATGCACAAAAATAGTACTGCTGGAGTATCGAAAACCTAATTATATCATGTAAGAATTGAACTAAGAACAGCTATTTAAGATAAAAAAAAGTAATCTCTATCAACAGAATTTTATCAAGACATTTATAGCAGTAGACGAAAGTAAACTACAAGCAGCAATCTTTATCGATCCATTATTTAAAGTTGTAAACACATGCAAAAACAATATTTTTATATCCTACAAATAATTTAGCTCCCTAAACATAATGTTATTTGTTATATGATATACACACTGACAATAGTATACATGGTGTGAAAAGGAAATGGTTTACTGAGGCGAATGTACGTATTTACTGGTGATTAAATTCATGTGTAGTAATAACCACCATATGTGAGAAGTCACACAGTAATCTAAATTGAAATAGCCACCTAGTAAAATAATGTCAACATGCAAAATACCATCTGTATCACTCATAGACATTGATCGTGCTGACTGAATGTCATAATATAGAAATGAAAATGAACCAAGTGCATTATAGGTAAGATATTATATACAAATGCTCGTCGATATGACATTGTGTATAATAGCGTATTGAAAGCGTAATGTATGTTTACGGCGGGAATCAATACAAACTTAAGGGCAGTAAAATACGTCTAAAGAAGGAAGTGAGGGACGACATATCGATTTTTTGTACATACAATAAAATAAAATAGTGACATTAGACGGATCAATTACATTCTGCATTTATCTGGCAATAAATAATTAATTTCAGCAATTGCCAATTCCACGGTATTTCCAGAAACATTTGTGTACAATGTGCCGTTCTAATTAGCTTTTAAGAACAGGGTGATGCCTATCTTTGTCTATTTTCATTTAAAGTTCTACATATAAGTGAATGTTTTTACTCATAATCTGCAATGTCTAAAAAGTACATTCCTGATTATATACTAAAAATGTTATGATGTTTTAGCGCTGAATAAATATTTGTGCATCTAGATTATTACCTCGTAAATGACCAACATAAATAAATACAAAGCGGAAGTGTGTTTTATTGTGGTTGAGGACGTGGCTTTCAATTTATGAATCCTGAGAATACGTTTTGGATTTAAAACATATCTGGTGATTATTAAACCATGACTGGCCTATCACGTTTGAAATCCTAGTTTATATGATTTTATTGCTTATTCAAATATTCAGATTCGTAATGTTGGCCAAACGATTACACCATTAAAAAACTTATAAACATATAGTTATACAAATGTTGATGAGCGTTTACTTGTACAGTAAAAGTAGTGTGTGGATTTGGTGACGAGACATGCAGTGGTTAGTTGTCACTTGCAAGAAATGTTTGTCTGTAGAGTGCAATAGACTTATAATGATGACACTGTTTACAAAATATAGTGGCTGGTCATTTAACAGTATTGAAGTTATATCGAGGGTCGTTATAAGCGTCATTCTATTCTATTCTATTCTATTCTATTCTATTCTATTCTATTCTATTCTATTCTATTCTATTCTATTCTATTCTATTCTATTCTATTCTATTCTATTCTATTCTATTCTATTCTATTCTATTCTATTCTATTCTATTCTATTCTATTCTATTCTATTCTATTCTATTGAAGGTACACTCTACCCGCCGCAAATGTCAGGTATGAATAACATATTAAATCAAGGCTTATGTATATATCCAATGTGTACCCTAACTGATGTAATAGTATTTGTTACCGAAATGTACATTGTTCCAAGAGTACTTGAGTACTTTTTTTAGCAGACACATTTTTAAAATTCCCAATTTTGAAATAGTAATGAAAAGAAAGTTGTGCTCTTCACTTGGATGAAGTAAAAACACTACATGTATACAAATGTGACATCGCAATGTTGTTCAAATTAATAAAATGTCCAGAATATGCTTGATGACAGCTACTCGTTGCCTGGCTTATTCTTATACGATTGTGCATAAACGCGGTTTATGTAATGTGTAAAGGAAATTGTATGAATAGTTTCGATGCAATAAAGTCATATCTGCATTGTCTATTGTTTTTTTATGACATTTATTGAAATAGTGACAGTACGGGTAGTCTTGCAGATGTGCGGTACATTTTGGCGAGAAGTCAATTGTCCAAAAACGACGACACACTCGTTGATCGTAAACGAATGTATTATTTAATTACATGCATCATGTGGAATGCCTTGTTTGAGCTGGTCTGTATTCTGCCTCTATATCAACGACACAAACCGGCCCACACCGCAATAGTTACATGATTTGTCGTTACCAAATTTAGACTCACATTAGTGAGGGAAACTGTGGCATCGATGTTTTATTTCAATATGAGGAACATACTGAATATTAGTATGTCACCTATATTATACCAGTGCGTATAAATGTTCTGGACCCTAGTTCCGCCATAATTCTCAATTGACCAATAAAAGAAAGCCTTATTATAATATGTTATAAGAGTGTAATACTTACGCATGCGTGGAATTTGTCATCCTTCAGCACTAGAAATTAGACACATGAAGACAGATCTGTGTGTGTAGCTGCGACTTTTAGCACAAGGTAATCATTCTTTATTTTATCTTATGAGCGGTATGTCGCACTGAACTTCTAAAAATGAATTGTATTTAAGAAAAATAAACGGCGTATGTGGCAAATGTTTCATTAACGTATCTAGCGTACAGACAGTATCGTGAATAGTAATAGTATACCGGTAATCAAATTAACAGTAACAAGACTTGTGATACACTGTACGTATGCTGCCAATTCACATGCCGACATGCGAGCGCTGTGAATACCAAACCACGCTGGACAGAGGTCGTGGTATTTAATTGAGGTTTAAATACATACACGCCGTTCATATTATTTTATTTCATGGTAAAGCATGTTTTTCCTTTCAAAGACTTATGCTATTTAAAGGGCAATGGTCGTCGCGCCGCGTCCTGTTTGATACGGGACTCATAGCGACGTACAAAGCGCGTGTTTGTTGACCAGCGCCCATTTAATTACATACAAGTGTGCGCACTCGGAGGTAAATTGAGTGACATGGTTATCTTTAAAGGTTTTAATGATAGATTAGTTTGCCAAAAAAATAAACACATATAAAAATTGTTGAATCATTCATTATTTTGTGAACAAAAATTAGTATTAATCATAATTTTCTAATAATTCGAACTATTCATCTGATTATATTACATATTGAGATATGAGAAAACTTGTTACCATAAAAGCCACCATTATCATAGACATTTGATTCATGTCGTGTGTTAAAATTAGTTTGGTGACAAAATATTTTATCTGGGTTTTGTGAACAGCATGCAATTAAACGTTTTGTAAAAGTCACGAAAATCAATTATTGTATTCGGGAAAATACTTTTAGTGGGTCACCTTTTAACTTTTACGTCCGTATTACAATTCTTTGACGGATGTTAGTCTCGAGAAATATGCACTTATACGATATAATTGTATGATAGTCGTGAAAGTAAACTCCTTCCACTTGTTTAGTGTGCTTTTACACTATAATTACCGGTTGATTTATTTATAATTGCGGAAATGATTTATATATTGTTATGCTACTAAATTACTGATCGAGATGCTAGTATTTGGTACCACTAATGCAGTACACTTGTGGGATATACAGTTGATGTATCTAATTAAAATGCATCCTATGTTGTGTATATCAATATACATGCTGTAATTAAAACATATACCGTGACGATCAGTATGTAGATTGGTATTCTCTAAGAAAATGGGCATATTACTATTGTTATTGTATATTTTAACATACATTACGGTGAGAACACAACTTAAAAACGATATTTTGCGCCAGAGGACGACCCGCAGTGCAAACGTCATCGATATCGTAGCGCAGTTATGTTTCGAGTAGAACACATCTTCTCTAAATTTATCGAAAATATTCATTCCCACTGACACAGCCGATAGAGCGTCCTATTTAGGTTATGAACTTCGATGCATATTTCAATCGTGGAACTTAGGGATATCTGACATTTTCCGGAGATTTGTTTACAATCCAGCGTCAGTCACTGTAAATTAGATTAGTTATAAATAACGTTCGCCAAATTGGCTGCTTTCAATAAGTTAGAAAGGGGTCTAGACGTTATTTACTTCCATCTGCGGATTGTCAACTCAGTGTCATTCGCGTGAAGCAAAAAAACGAACTAACAAATGAATATTTTACTATGGACATGATGCTGAGTCTGGCTTTAATTACTAATGGATACGTAATTGGATAATAAAACCCAGCTTTATGAGGTATTCTTGTGAATGCCGATACGCTGTGTGATGTATTAAACCAGCAACCCAGTACTAGTAATTTGTTTTCAAACCTTATCTATTTTATATTCCAACTGCTTAGTGGTTCTTATACCGCAATCGTAATATCACGTATAATACAATGTTTCAAGATTTACATACAAAACTCATTTTTGTATATCTCGGTTGAGATTATTGAAAAACACATTATACTACTTGACTGCATAGATAACTACCGTCATCGTTGGTTGAACGTGGCTTTTCCATAAGTGAAAATGGTTTTATTATATTAGTAATCTCCTGCACGCTGTGCTGTAACAATCAGTTTTATAGTTGGGGGTCGAACAAATGCGTGCTAGTAGAATCAGTTGATTTGGCAAGGAATGTTGAAAGTTTGGCATTGTAGCGTTTTAATATCAGTGTTTCCGGTCATACGCGTTCCGCGGCAAATATCCAAGACCACCAACAGTAATTCGCCAGCACGGTCAACGGCGAAGTACATGGTTCGTACATGATTTTCGGAAATTTCATTTCCACCTATCCAGGAAAATTGATTCATTTTTTTATACATTGTATGTAATCATTTCATTATTATACTATTCGAGTTTAACAAACATTCTTATACGTCCACATTCACAATGATATCACGATATATGGATACAATAATACATACCTCACGTTATAAATAAATAACATAGAAATAACACACAGAGAAGTCTTTCGACGTCATTTCATTTTGCAGGAATAGTATATGTGTCTAAGAACCATTGCTTCAATATGCAAATGCAGGTAACTAATAGGCATTATATTTCGAAAGATATAAAGAACAAGCCCAGTAACAGTTTGTAAATCCGTCCTATAATCTGCTTTACCTCCCATGGGTCTTTACTATTTTTATTATTCTCAGTAGTTGAGCCGTTAAAAGCGAAGACGCTTGATTGATTTTATCAGTTATATTCAATAATCTTTTGGATTCAACATATTCATACAGTTATCTCCATTCCATCGGGGAAATTAACGAAGAATATACGACAAACCCTGGAAATGTTCCGGTTTATTGCACAAAAGGCGTATTATATTCAGATCAAAGTAAAAACGAAAACCTGTATGCTGGATGTCAAGTGTAGTCTACATAGAATTTATCAGTTAGTGGTGTTAAACGCTCGGAGGTTTGACAGATCCATATGTTATATAAATTGAACATCCTCTCAAGGGTCGAGCACATGTTAAATGATACATTTACATTATAGTTATCTCCTACTACTATATCAAGTTTAGTATAGGTGAATAAATCCAAGGTGTGTCATTTCACATGCTGCACAATTATCACTGAGTATTTTTCGAACATCAATAATGCATAGTTTTATCAGAGAATTGCTAACACATTATCCAATGACGTATCGTAAACGAGTGAATTAAAAAATGTGTCTAGCTCGACCAACGAAACAATATTATAGTCGGTTAACCGAAGTATACGTTTGTTAAATAGTGTACATGCATCCGGCAATTAATAGTATAATAGAATTTGCCTTGGGGTAAGACATAGGTCATAATTTTCCCTGCCGTAGTTCCATTGAATGTACCGATGCAGCTAATTCCGCGACATACATCTAGGCGACCTGTGCCTAATATTAGTAATTCCCACATGATTTGGTTATCAGAATAAAGACATGTCTGAAAAATAAAAAGACACTTTTATAAGTGAATCTAGCTACTTGTTTAAATTTGAACGGGAAGAAATAATTAAACTGGTATTTCTATTTTTGTGTAACTTCTTTGTCATAGTGGATCGGATTGGTTGTATTTTGGATAAGACGTCTGACAAATGAGACTAAACAATCTGAGCAGACACTGGTACTCCATGTTAACTGTGTAATCACTTGTCCGAGTGTCCGACTGTACTGTCGCTAGGACCAATACTAATTGCGCAAAATGCCGGATATTGTCGGGAGAGAAAATGTAAAAAATCATTAATTAAACTAATGTAATGTTGTCGTGATCGATATAGTTTCATACACATCAGGAAAGTGGAATCAACATGTAATGAGTTCATAATAAGAATGTGGATGCATATAAGACGACACTGACGTCGCGTGCACCGTGTTCAATGTGGGTCCCACGTATACAACGCGTGTAAACTAACTTTTGTTTACATGAAATGGTGGTGTTTTAACTATTGTGCAAAAAATTAACGTATTTAATCAGTACGGACAAACGTTAATGATATGAATTGGGGTCGTTGTTGCTGTGGCATCGGCCAGGAAAATGTACACAGTTTGCAGTTAAACAAAATATAAATAAGAAATGTACAGTAACTGGTGTCGAGAATAGCAACCATGAAGAAGCAGCGCCACCAAGGCCTATACTCTCATATACTTCGTTTTTTTTATTGAGGGAACATTCGCCTAAGAAAACGGATTGACCCGATTGTTTCTACCAGAATAATATTGGACAATGACTGGCCCAATTATTTTTACATCACTTCATGTTCTTATGGATTGTTTTGTCAATCGTTGTCCGTCATCTGTTTTGTGTTCTTGAACTCGTTTGATAAACAACCGTATGGTGTGAGCACACGTGGTTGTATCATGATGTCAACAAAGACAAATAATCTGACGTGTGTTACTACTCTGGTATACGTCCGAGTGAACTACTGCATAACCACCCATTAAAGAATTTTAGAATTTGTGTTGAACGACTAGATCTGCTTTACCTAACTAAATGGAATTTGTATTCGGTAACGTTTTTTTGTTATTGTATTAAATTGTATTCATTGAATGAACAATTGATTCGTTGCATTTGACTGTATGTCAGTTTGTGATTAAGGATTGGGTAGCAGAACATTGGCTAAGTATTTATGGTAACGCCTTGTGGCAGTGATATTAACAATAATATGGTCAAGTCTATATTACTAGCATAAAAACATCAAGACCTGGAACATGACAAATGACTATCTATTACCGTGTACATTGCGACTTCGATAAAGTACGCTATATATATATTCCATCCATAGGATTGTTTCAAATTAAAAAGTTTTATATTAGGTGCTGATGTTATACAACATACCGTCACAACATGTAGAAAGTTGTGAGCAATGAAAATAAGTCAGGCAATTAAAACAACAAAATGTTGGCGTCCGAACTTATCTACCTATCTGTTAATAAATAGTACATCACTATTAGGACTACTAGTAAGATTTCCATTACCCCAATACGACAGGACATTCGGTACAAGCATGGCAAAACCCAAACTTAATTAAAATTTGACATCTTCAATCAGGACCCCCCCCCCTCCAAAAAAAACAAGAATAGGAAAAGTGTTAATCACTACATGGTATATATCTATAGAACCTTGTAAACGGATATTAGGTATACGAAACGACTATTAGTTTCAAAAGCCAGTCCACCTTACCTTTATCCCAATCTAACAATGCTTACAGCATTTGCACCATGTTACATTGTCTAATTTGTCAGCATCATAAAAAGCTCTTTGTCGCCGAGAGCAATTTCAACCAGATAGATTCATTCTGAGCCACGACTTGGATCGTTACATATTGTTCATATTTTCAGAGATTCGATTTGCGCACTAGTGTCTGTGCGGTAGTACGAGGTCTATATTGGATGCATTGCGTTTGCCTGTAGTTGCAGTTCAAATGTTGTTGTATGTTTTAATTTATGAGTGCCTGTGTGCCTGCAATTGTATTAGTTTTACTTAGGAGGTTGTATCTGCTGGTGGATAGAATTGTTCTCGACAATTGTAACTAATCACTTTCTGAGGGACAGTTAGTATGGCGTGGTAGGTAATGCTTATGCATAAGCATACAGTGTGAAGGAGCCTTTCGTGAATGTCAGTTTGAGTCACGTGTTGATGAGAAATGTTAGTTAGAGGAGTTTGCGTGGATTTATGAAGTGACTAATCATAACATGCACTTACACGATATAAGATATCCAACAAATCATATAACAAAATGAAAAATGTTGTAATAAAAAGACGGACAAATACCAATCGTAGCACAGTAACTGAAGGAAAATCATCATAGAGTAACAACCTACATAATCCCGTTGAACTCTTGCAGTTAGCATTCGTGACATAGAGAATTAATTACTCCAGGCTCTGTGTATTCCATGATTTAGGACCCCATTACTGGTTTATCGCATATAATGACACATTCTTCAGTTGACGTTTATTGCATAATACGTGGAAGTCTAACATTCACAACGAATAATAATTATTTTAAGAGGTAAAACGCAAAGAATATGTTAGCGAACACTTTATAATCTGTTACGAGAGACCGTACTTATTTCTCATTGATGTATATGACATGAATGTCTTTATACGAACTAAACTATTCTCTGCCTGTGTCGTGTAGTTCCGGTTTAGCACTGGATATACAGTATAGGTACCCAATTATTGTCAGGGAGTACGTGACGTATCTAGGCAACTGTTTCCGTATAGATACGACAATACATCTTCTTCTTGATTGCATGAAGTTTAACAGAGAGGCTGAATCCGGCATGCTGCTTGACAATGTTATGAATTATTAGTCTTATCGCACTTATTAAATCATCAATGTGTCTCAGGGGTTGATCAATATTTCAAGATGCTGAATAATACACGTTTGTCATTAATATTCAACCAGTCAGTGCTGTCTCCATGACAACAAATTTCAGAATCAGTCTACAATGCGCATGTATAATAATTTAATGAACAGACAATTTCTCAAAATATTGATGTCTCACGCTTGATGGCCCGTGGGAAGTTTGCCAACATGCGTACATGACTTCTATTTACTTGTTAATTCTGATCTATGTGCATACAATGGTAATTATAGCGCAGACATTGTGTGATTTCACTTGTTTATATCGATGTAACTATTGCACTAACAAGTATAAACAAGTATAAAGTACTTACTGATTTTGCATGCAATGACAATTCAATAACTTTCATAGTAACATACTGACAGTAGCAAGGACTAATTGACTACTATAATTTAATTAAAACGTGAAACATGAGCAACCACATTATCTTTCAACTTAGTCTGCCATGTGTTTGGTGAAGATGCTCTTAAAACTAGCTCGAAATGCTGGATACGTATAAATGCACATTTGGCACAGACAGAATATGCAGACTACGGCTTTGCTATAAATGACAGTGAATACAATCCATTTGTATAGAAACATGCTAGAAGCGCGCAATAATGCACTAAAAGGGTAAATTGCACAGTAATCAATTGGACCACAGTATCTTAATCTTTGAGACAAGCATATGACTACTGGCAGGATCAACCAGGTAGCTTCGGAACCCTGTTATTCGCAGGAGACCGACCCGCCAGCGGACGACCGGGCGGAGGTTTGCAGTTTCTTTGCCTACCGAGAGGCATCCGATTTTGTAAGAAGGCACGACCCCCTCTCTCAAGCTCGACGGAGCGACGTTAATAATAATTAAATTAATTAATATTATTAGTATGGTATTTAACACAGTTCGTCGAACGGTTTTATTTATTTGTTATTCTTTGAAGAAATATTTTATGAGGTACTGTCCATCAAACACACATACCTGTCATGTCAAATTATAAACTAAAATGCAGTCTATATCTAATAATTATCGTTTTAGGCTAGTCATGTTATTATTGTTATCGCAATTAATTGTTCATGTTTGTTATTTAGTGTCAGATTACGTGTTTACATATACTATACTGATCGATGCCGGTCTCTTCCAACAAGTTCAATCATCATTATTTAATACAGTTTTAGAGGCGCTTATTTTTAGTCAAAACGACGTAAACAGATGGAACCGATGTAGTTCAAAACGTTTACGACGTTTTGTTCGCTCATTTAGAATACGGTAAATATCATTAAAGCATTCATTTCATTTCATATCATTTCAATCGACGGCCCACTTCAGATGAACACATATTTAACGATGTGTACGGCTTTCTGTACATTCATTTACGTCACTGGGGCGCTTCGTCGCAAGATGGTGCTATATATATGAAATGTACTTGTATACTATCAAAAGTGGGCTACCCATAGCAGCTCTGCTTCAGGATTCAACCGCACAATTCATGATAACACAATTGCAATCTAATTTTTGCAAATGTCAAACGAGCAATGATACGGAATATCTCCAGGGATAATAGTAATAACATCACAACGTTTTAGTTTTGATTTCCTCTTCAATCGAGTTTGATTCAGTATTTTATTTAAGGGGTAACATCTAATTATAACAAAAACTATCGGAGACTATAATACATAAGACTCCTGGGCAGAAGTTCGAGAATTGATATATGTTGTCGCCTTCTCTGCGTTGAAGTAATCATGCCATGGGGTACAAATGTTGCAATCAGCAACAGAGAATAGTGTTCATCATCAAGATATGTATCTCAGTGCAGCTTTGACCATCTCATCAGTACCAACTGCTCCATACATTGATGTTTTTTCTATCTATATCGTTTCACTTTAGGCGTTAACAACCACTGACGTAATAATTACCTATCGAGGTAATCAGATGCAGGTTCGTGGGCCCTTGGGAGTGAAATTCGTTTTTTTGGCTATTTATTGTCCAAACAGTTTTGGCTGTAGACTGTTGAATTTTCGCAACATTGTGAATAGTGGAACATATTCAAAAGACGATTTTAAAATAAAGAAAACGGGTACAAACATTCTCTCTTTTGAATGCTTAGCAAGGCTGTACATAGATAATCAAACAGAAACATGGGGAAAAAATAATGACGGGATCTCCATATTATGCACTATATTTAACTTTTTACAAAACGATAATAGGTTTAAATTTGGAACTGTTACAGCCATTTTGATCATGAGAATTAGCAAATTTCTTACTGAGTGAATGGCTATGCAAATTAGCCATTATCTCAACTTGTGTTTTTCAGTTTACCAGGAAAGTTCAAATATGAATAACTCTCATAATGCTCGTTTATTTCAAGCGTTTGCAAGTTGTGTATTAACAAATGGGCGTCCGGGTGTATATAGTATGTTTTTTTTTATATTACAAAGTTGTCAAGCAGGATGTGTGCCGTATATTCAATGCCGGTCAGTATTTCACACTTTGAGTGTCATTGTCCGAGAATGCAAAGCTTTAAAAATAATCCCAGACGTCCTTTTGTTCTTAGAGACGTTGTCATAATAGTGCAAAAATTTCAAGACAAACTGATAAAAACTGTGGGAGCTAATTAATTTTCAATCTCTTCGACCAACCAGAAAACACGAACAGTGATAATGCCCGTTTATGAAAGTGACGTTAATTGTCTGCATAAATGGCAATTGTGTCTCGAAGACATGCCAAAAATCCACCATACACCGACGCTTGCTGATGTCAGATAAATAAAATAAAAATATTTACAATTCGAGGATAACGAACGTAAACTCGTTCGCAGAGTCAAAACGTGTCATGACGTCGTGTTACCATTTCCACTGAGGGAGGGACACAATGAAATGTCGTTGAGATATTCATACAGTTATATGAGCATTGCGATCGCCACTGTTTGGGTTGAGTTTAAATTTACCTTTCTTCAAATCTTTAAAAACATATTTTGTATGATGCAGTTTTTCGCAATCTCCGGTGAAATATACCTTGCGAAGACTACCAGGTTGAAATAGGTCGTAATATTTTGTTACCAAACGGGTATTCGCAGTTTTTACTGCTCAATCGCTCAAACGCCGGTGAGAAAAATCGAAATGGAAAGGAAAACTTTTGTAAATCAGGACAGGTTTCATTCAACTACAGACGAGACGGCTCGATAAAAATTAAACGAACCCTGACTGTCACAGTGTAAGACCTGCTTATCGCAATTGAGAGGGCCACCCACAGAACTCACACTGGACAGGTTTTTTTTCACTGCTAGTATGGGATAGACAAGACAATAGTACCGGAAATGAAATACACATATACCAAAATATCAAGTTAAAGCTCCTGGCTTTAATACCTCTCAAAATAATTACAAGAAATAAAGAACAGAAAAATACAATGAATAAAATCACTAAAATAGGAGATTGCTTAGGGAAGTGTGCATTGGTGATACCTCACAGTTCAAGGATGTATTATTGGACGACAGTCAATGGCTTCTGCAACACAACAACGGAGTCTTGTTTGCAGGTATTCTGGAGGGCACCGCTGAAATCAGGAGATCGCAGAGCAGTTCATATAAGTCTCACAGAATGATGGTTGTAGCCTGTAATATCGTATCGTAGGAAAACACACAGGAAAGCAAGTTGAAAAGACGGACACCAAGTTGAAATTATCGGCCCAAACTATCCTGAGTCTGTCCAATTTATAGGCAGTGACACCACCTGGGTTTCCACATGAGCCAATCAGAATGTAATCTTGCTAGCAGCTGTGTCACGTAGGCAACCCAGTAGATCATAAACATCCTTTGTTATTCGAATAACAGCACACCTGGTAGATTCTAATTCACCGTCCAAAGTTGTAAACACCCTTTGTTTTGTATATTACAAGCATACCTGGTAGAACCCACTGTCCTTCTAGAGTTGAAAACAAGTATGACCTGTCAATCACTTTATGACAGTTATCACAATGCACACCGTTTCTTCCCATGATTCCATGCACACTATCATTTGCAGGGTTTGAGGTAATATAGCGCGACAGGATAGTGAAACATTTTTTTCAGTTAATGATACAAGAACTAAACTTGGCATGATTGGAGTTTAACTATATCTTTAACAATAAAGCACATTAGCCACGAAAATAAATGGCGACCATTTTCCAAGATGGCGGACTATGACCAGAAATTTCAATACACGGATAAACGGAATCTGTCTAAAAGTTATTTTTAAGAATGGTACAAGCCATAACTCTTACACTATCAAACCCCAAGCTATACTAACATATTTTAAATCAATTTCATCAATTTAATTTTTTGAGATTGGCAGCCATTTTAAAAAAAATATGGTTGCTTTGGTATTTTTAAGTGTTTCGAGCTAGACCCACATACAGTACATACTTTTTTATGTTTTTATTGCTTACTGTATGAAAGTGAATTGACAGGATGTGCCAGTGCGTGAGAGCCGAGCCAAGGATAATGGTGTTTATGTTATCTGTAAGGTGTACAGATCGGACGGGATTTAATTGGCACTGGATCGTGCTAGACGTAGGGTTGACATTTATCGTCAATTAGAATCTAGTTGTATCCCATATACCAATGTGCTTTTGATTATCCAAGTTGGTAAAAGGCTAAAACCTTCGGCTTTGGAATATTAGTGAGATTTATATTGAGATTTCGTAATCAGATACATTTTATATTTAATGTAATATTTTGAAAGATTATGTCAGAATTGAACGTGTTAGCTTCCCCTACAGCAACTGATTGGAGTAAATGCTGTCTTTGCCAGACAGAAAAGGAAGACGGATAAGTCATGATTGCAAAAAATGTTTTTATATTCAAGGACATTAACAGGTTACCGATTTTACTCGCTGCTAGAAGATTAGAGGAAGGGATGGAATAGAGGAAACACTCCGGATAAACAAAGCAAAATATTACCAAAGTTGCAGACCTTGAGAGGGTAACTAAAAGAGTAGCTTCTTCAAGTACAACAGATCTAACATCAGAAAAAAATAGACGATTGAGTATTGAAAGCCAAGTGCGTTTTCTTTGTGAAAGGGCAGACCCATCGCAAGATCTTCAACAAGCCACGACAATGCAGCTAGATAAGAAATTAAATAGATAAGTAGGTTTGCTCTCACACAAAACAAGCGACGTTGGTTGGTTGGTTGGTTGTCATTATCCTTCATGTCACACATGACCCTATGACCCAGATACGTAGTCTGCGAGACAAATTCTATGTTCTGGCCCATCAGTCTAATCTGTGGCAGAATGTTCAGTTTAAGCTAGGATGGAAAGTACATACACAGCAACGATTACAACAACTCGGAGTCGATGATCATAATGTCAATCCCACCAGACAAACTTTTAGCAGAAATACCAGATCCTGAAGTGTACAAGAAAGGTAGACATGTTCTTTTAGCACTTTAAGAAGATGTTGGTACAGTTTTATTGAAAACTACACCGAAGCCATTATCATTACTAAAGCAGCAAAAATCTTTCGTCAGCGAATGATGGATTATAAATCATCATTTCCTGGAATTTTCAATGACAAATGTGTCGAGGATTTGATACCATCCACGCTTCTTCAATTCGTTTCCATGATCGAACACAGAGCTGATATAAAATCTCAGTTACGACTTGGGGCATCAAAAACTGACCTTGCGATGGCCCAATTACTTCAGTACAACTGCTATACAAAATATCAAGAAGATGGTAAATTGCTGCGACACTCGAAAGATCGTGAAACGCCTTTCCATGTGTTTTTGGGATTGTCGGTTTACTCAAAAACCAGAATGAAACATTTAGTGGAATTGCTACATGATCATGGTCTAAGCATTTCATACGACAGAGTGCTTGAGGTTTCAGCTCAGTTTGGCGATGCCACTGTTGGCAAATATAAAACAGAAGGAGTTGTATGTTCAAATATTTTAAGAAAAGATTTGTTCCCAACCTCAGCAATGGATAATATGGACCACAATCCATCTGCAACATCATCAACATCTTCATTCCATGGAACAAGTATTTCTATATTCCAACACCCAACTGCGGAAAATGATAGTGTATTACAGGAACCAGGGCAAATATATAGTAAGATTAAGACTGTTACACAAATGTTCCTCCTGCCTTTTTCGGGATTAAAAATCCGAATCTCCCACTTGTTAAAAACCAACAACTAATTCCATCTCTTGTTTTGAAACCAGAGTATGATTGGTTGCAAAAGGTAAGTATTACTAAAATGGTCAACACAGATAGACTTGATATATCTTGGTCATCATGCTTCAATGAAAAGAAGTCCTTATTTCAAGACGACTATCTTATCTTTATTACCTATCTTCAGGGAGCAAGCTCATTCGATTGCAACAATTTGTCATTGTATGAACAAGATCAAGGAAGTTGTTTCCCATCTTAACCCTGGTCAAGTCCCTGTGATTGCTGCTGATCAACAAATGTTTGCCATGGCAAAACAAATTCAATGGCACTGGGCAGAGAAATATGGTGAAGACAAATTTGTTCTTATGTTTGGGGTACTACACTATTAAATCAATCGGAACCCTTTTGCAAGATAGTGGTTGGACAACAGCTTTGGTTGAATCAGGAATAACTACTTCTGGTACAGCAGTTTCATTCCTTTCAGCATCAAGTGTAACAAGAACACGACAAATGCACCAGGTGACATCAAGTTGTTTATATAAGTTGCTGCATGATTCATACGGCATATATTGTACAGAGGCACACGCTGATTATCAACGCGAACTTAGTTTTGATGATTGGTGTGATATGCGAAAGTCCTCAGTTCCAGTTCTGGTTCATGATTTTAGAAATGGAGCTGACCATTCTATCATTGATACTGTCTTTTAGAGAAGCAAATTTCGGTTTATACTGCCAAGCTTTGCAAGAGTTGTTACCATACTTTTTTTGCAAATAACAATACAATTTTTGCTCGTTGGTTGCCGATTCATCTCTGAGATATGCTGTTTTTAGAACAAATTCATCCACAGATAAGAACTGAGTTTTTGAAGGGCAATTTCGTAAACCATAAATCTCAAGAATTCTCTGCATTAGCAATAGATCAAGAGCATGAACACGCGAATTATTTTATTAAACTTCATTGGTTACCAGTTGTACAAAGAATCAATTTCAAATTACTTTTACTAGTGTATAAATCTTTGTATGGTTTTGCCCCAAATTATCTATGTGAATTAATCGAATTTTATGTACCGAGTCGTAGTTTAAGATCTGAATCGAAGTTTCTTATTAAAACTCGTCAGATGTGTAGTAAAAAGTCCAAGGTGTTATACAAAGACCGTGCTTTTGAAAATTTAGGTCCTAAACTTTTTAATGAATTACCTCTGTCTGTTCGTTCTAGTCCTTTAGTAGACATTTTTAAATCCAGACTGAAAACGCACTTATTTAAATGTGCTTTTAATATTTGACTGATTGTTTATTGTATCAGCGCCTTTGATCTTCATATGTTGGAATTGTTGCGCTTAATTAAATAGAGTTATTAATGCTGTTATCAAAGGTGAAGGTGGGGAAATTGATGTTACGGAGATGGATGGTTGCTGGCCCCGAGATGAGTCATCTCGTCAGTACATACGAAAAAATCTCAGATGGCAAAGATGAAAATGAAATACAGCATCGTGAGCAGACAGCCTATGCACAAAAGAAATTTCTGGAACATGTGAACAAAATGTACAGTACTGTTAATTTCAAGGAAGAAACAAAGGACCTGGTAACTTTAGATACAAAAAAAGTATGGCAGAGAAAGTTGCGACTCATTATGAGACAGGAAAGATACGATTCAATGAATTCATGGCAAGCCTTTCACCCAGCTTAGAGAGTAAGTTCTATGAACTTATAAAGAAGAACAAGATATACGTTTTCAGTCAAAAGCCAGAGCAGACGTCCGAAGATCTGAAACAGAAGAATTTAAGAGAGGACTGTGCACTATTTTCTAAGTTATTCATATCCTGCCAAGGCAGAGAATGCGATTTGAATGACTTCTTTCAACAGGAAAATCAGGCTTTTCCAGCTGCACTGAGTGATTCTGATATTGTGTTTGATGTGTACGAACCATTGAGCTGGAAAGCAGAGACTAGATCGAAGCAAGGTTTTGGAGCACGACAAAGGGTTACAGTAAACGGCAGACATGATTGTTGAACATTGTACAAACAACATTGTGTATGTAGGGCGAGACTATGGTATGCAATTTTGAAGCGGAATTAGATAATCCTGCACCTTGTAATCATGAGGAGGCTGATACACAGTCCAACACAGCATTGAAAAAGGGCATACAGTTGTGTTGATTAAAGCGAATGATACAGACGTTTTTGTGATTGCTGTAAGCGTTTTTCCATAGGGTGAGAAAAATGGGTTTACAAAAGCTTTGCCTTGAGTTCGGTCAGGGTAAAAATGTGAGATTGATACCTGTCCATGATGTAAGTAACAGGTTGAGCCAAGAAGAGTCTCTGGTATTTTATTTTTTCATTCCTTTTCTGGCTGAGATAACGTGTCGGGTTTCAAAGGCAAAGGGAAAAGTCTTTATGGCAAACTTAGGATGTTTGTCCTGATGTAATCCTTGTGTTTCAAAAGTTGAGTATCTATCCCCCGGTACTGGATGAGCATGATATCAGTATCATTCAGATGTATATGTCTAGTCCTGATGCGAGTGTTGACAAAGCAAGCTTTGATATGTTTGCTAGGAAACAACGTTCATTTGATGCTACCCCACCAACAAAAGCATCGTTAATTCAGCATATCAAGCTGGTTGTATATGGGCTCAGACTTTGGCATGTTCAATGGAGGAAATAAGTCCCTCTGATTGGGTTTGGAAGCTGAAGGATAATGTATGAACAGTGTTATGGTCTGAGCTGCCTCCGATTGACGAGTTATGCAAGCAGCTAACAAAATGTGGATGTAAACAAGAATGTCGAGGCCAATGTAAGTGCTTCAAGTTGAGTTTGCCATGTACTGTTCTATGTAGTTATCAATGTGATATGTAGTCATTTTTGTAATTGTATATTGACGTTCAGATGGTGTCAAGAGTGAAACAACTAGCTTGAGATTTAAAAAATAAAATAAAACAAATATTACAAATTTTTTGGTTTGTTTTTGTTTGTTTTTTTGGTCAAGGATTGACCTCATTTGTTTATATGTATATATATATATATACTATTTATTTCAGACAAATAAGTCCATGTCCACACATACACACACATACAAAAAAAAATAATAATAATAATAGTAAATAAATACTAGAAAGAATACGAAATATAAACAGGAAATGATAGTTCGCTTGCTATTACATAATTGCACATAGCATCTCAGTTCAGCATTTCATTCCAACGCTGCAACAAGGCTGACTTCCATTACAAATCACTGTTCCATAAACTAGTCAATATACTGTTGTTGGACGAGCATGCACGCTCTCTAAATTTATATACAATATTCCTGTAAGTTTCATAAAATGATTTGACACGGTTAGCAACAAACATGGATCTGGCACTGTGGTCATATGGATAGTCAAAAAGTCTACGGAATAGGTTTTTATAAGAAACCTTCAAAGAATTAAGGGTCGCTTTGTTAAAAAAGCACCACAACTGTGAACAATAAATATTATAACAATACGTTTTGAACAAGATACATTTAACATCATAGCTGCACTTAACGAATTTCCTAAGAAGTAGGTTTGCTCTCACACAAAACAAGCGACGTTGGTTGGTTGTCATTATCCTTCATGTCACACATGACCCTATGACCCAGATACGTAATCTGCGAGACAAATTCTATGTTCTGGCCCATCAGTCTAATCTGTGGCAGAATGTTCAGTTTAAGCTTGGATGGAAAGTACATACACTTCGTTTTCAACACGTTATAGAGCATATCATGATCAGTAGCAAACAATTCACAAGTTTTCAGCAGTTTTCGTAGCCTTTTATAGAGGGCGCTATTAGACACATGTCATCCGCATAACTGATATTATTAATCACTTTGTTGCCAACAAGACAGCCACATAAAAGTTTATTTAACTTCACATTTAGGTGATCTATATACACATTGAACAGGGAAGGTGACAAAACACCACCTTGTCTAACTCCATTGGATACACTGAATGAGTGGGGAATAGAACTTCTCACGCAGTACATTTGATTTTCATACCAGTTGATAAGAAACCGAATAATGTAACCCGGCTATAATAGTTATATAATATGACTATCTTTAGTTTGGGTTTAAAAGTTACTGTGGCTTTCAGTAGATAAAACGAAATTCTTGGGAGAAAATAGGAATGGTTTGATACTTTATATAACGGAAAGTCTGTTCCATAATTTGCTAGAAAGACAAAATGTCGATAATCTCGGAATTTAACATTTTTTCCGCCATTTTCAACCCAAAATGGCCTCCAAAGGTGTAATTTTAATTCTTTATGTATGTTGATATGAACAAAATTCTACCTAGCAAATATGTGTCGAGTTAGGGGTTTTTATTTGCCACTGGTGTGCTTTTAAATACATTTAATCCTTTACCTTATTAGGAATTTTAGTAATTGTCCGCCATTTTGGGAAATGGCCGCCATTTTGTATTTGTTTTTGTTAAAAGGATGGTTCAACATGCAACATACAATATTTGTTGCTTGTATCACAAAGTGAAAGATTCTAGTAATATTTTGGGTTAACCTGCTGCGTTAATATGACAATATGACCTCTGGAAATACCTTATTCAGAGAGAGCCTTAGTACCAGAGGTCGTCGAGCACGACCGTACAACGTACCTTGTGACATCGCTACAGATGCATGCTAGCTGACAAGGGGGTTTCCAGTTAAGATAACAAAGATGGCATCGCAGAGTGCTTGATTTTTCCATGGTGTTTAAAAACAGCGATTTTTCTGTAATTTCCAGGGTATTTTTATTTACCCGAGCATTTTACGTTTGTGTATTTTGCCACTGAAAAGTTAGTTATCGATGACAGCACAGCAATGGTGTTTTTCCATTGCATCACAATGCTATCAGCACAGTAATGATTACAGCAAAACGAAAAATGTACACTTCAGTTTTAAAATGCACATGGAGAACAAAATGCGTGAAAATAAATCAAAAATATAAATTAACACTATACCACTGGAAGCTGCCAGGCTAGAAGTTGTCGACATATTGCGAGATAAGGGTGAACAAGTTCACTTATCATTTACAATTGTATGTTATTCATTCCGCTTGTATGATGGTAGCGTCTACATCTTGTGTCTTTTTTGTCTTTTTGTAGTTTGTGAGTCTAGTTAATAGCGCTTGAGGTAAGTAAAAAGGGTCCAGAACAGGAAGTCACACAACGACGCACTGTAACTGAAGTCAGCATCTCATTTGCATTTAACATCAACAGTGACTTGTCAATCAAATAACTAACGTAAACAAACTTTCGGAGCTTTTAATCACATACGGGTGCCTCGGTTCCCTATATTTTAAAACTAGACTAATTTTCCCACAATATATCATTGGTGAAGATTGAAGAGCTTTTTCTTTCACGCCTCCAAATTCAGTCGAAACTCACAAAAACAGTTTAGCAGTTTAGTTTCATCTCGTCTAAAGATTCAACTTTGGAACAACAGTGAGGAGGACATAAATCCAGTGATTTGACGCAGGCACAACTAGACACTAGATAAGGATTAGACTACTATCCAGGAGACGCTTGCTCCATTGCAGTCACTGAGGAGTTGCTTCTACTTCCCACTGCCAGAAGCAGTGAGCAACAAAAAGGCAGGCATCAATGTGAAAGACAAAGCTCAGCTCTATTTCTAGTTGAGAAGGAAGGTAATCTCCACTTTGCCTAGGTGTACCCCAAATCTACAGACATTCCAGTACCAGTGGATGGCTATAACTACCGCCTCCCAACGCGAACAATCTTAAAAGTTGGTGCTGGTTGTCCTGCATTCCAAACAAAACTGAAAAGTATATCTTCTTTTCCCTATGGCAGCTGCAGTTTATCAACAGTGTCCAATGTATTGTCTCCTGTTGATAAGTTGGTAAAAGCCAACTGACATAAGGCATTTTACATCAAGCTCACTGATTGAAATACCAGTGAGCTTGACTTTGACCATAGGGATCTGGGGGCCAATCATAACCTCTACATGTGCATAGACGTGCTCCTTCTGGCGAATGTCTTTGAAATATTCCAGGGAAACATGTATACGTCAATTTAGTGTGGATCCTACTACATACTGGTACGTATTGCTGTCTAGGCATATTAGATTATCCAATAGACAGTCCATATTGCTTTATAGTGAGGTGGACCTTGAATCCCTTGCTTGGGCTCAGGCTCTTGGTGACTATGGGGAACAGATATACCCATGATCTGGGAATACTGACAAACTGTGGCATCAACATCCTGCAAGCCATGGTAAAACATATCTACAAGCAGTTGTTATTATTAGTAGACATTACTGCATATAGAAAGGGTCATTATATGGTTTCACATGTTTGAATTTGATGTGCGACCACACCCATTTGCTATAGCAAACACTACATCACTCCAATAGATCCACTAAGTCTCCGCTGTATGCTCAGTTTAATGATTTACATCATTCGGGACATCCTCCCTTGGTGCCAAGGCTTTCTGTAAGCATATGCCTTATATCTTATTTAGCATTTCTGCAGCCACTTTTCAAAGATTTCTTGTTGGGCGTGCATTAAAATTCGGAGGTGGAGGCTCCATTGTAGGTTGGAACTAGTTTGTTTGCAACTGGTGTCATTGATATTCTCTTTGATATCACGCTGACCCCACCATAATCTATTGTATGTGGATATGTATTTGACAATATTACAGTTCACAATACATGAGGCTATGTACATGTCATAGCACTGATAAAGCTTGCATTCAGCACTTATTAATGCATGCCCAAAAGACGGGTTGTCCTTGAGATCAGCAATTAGCTTTGGCTTGTTTTCAGGGGAGTTGGGGGACAACTGATAAAGACTAGTAAAGTTGAAGTATAGCTTGTCAGAGAGCTTTTGGCACAGCTGCACCCATCAAGGCATCTTACCTGGCCTTTCCGATTGATAATCAAAAGTGTAAAAGTAAAAAGTAATATAGATTGGCTGATCAGTCTTCAACACAGACTTAACTTTTTTGTCTCAGCAAGCCTCAGCTGATGGACTATGGTACATACATTAAGCTCTGCAAAAAGTGAATCACATCAAGAGTTGGTCAGCAGTGGAAATAATTATTTCATTTTATAGATAGCTTAAACCCAATGACAAATCCACTTTGGAACTGGTATATTATAGGACATCTTGGTGTCGTTTTGTGTCTGTTAAAAAAATCTGTGCATCTATGCTGTCTTCCACATTGTTTCAGAACTGCTTTTTGGCATTAAAAGTGGGATCACTTATGTTTGAATAGTGTCATACAGATGTTCAACTCCCAACTCTGTTAACCATTCTGAGTGGTCAAAAATCAAGGTATTCCAGGCAGGATTACTATTCTGACTAGGGTAACCTCAGGCAGCATGGTGTTTTTTTGTTGTTTTTTTGTGAACAACATCTTTTGGACGCGACTCTACTAAATACCATAACCAATATGAGTGTAATAAATGAATGCTTCTCCTAACTCTTGAGTGAGCCCTCCTATCCCATGAAAATCTCTAAACTTGCCACAAATTCATTCATATGTATTTGTCATATGATGATGTGGTAATGGTGTCCACATCTCAGATAATGTCTGGCGAACAGTTACACATGAAAGTGAAAGAATAACCTGGTCAAATATTTTGTTGCAGAGATGTTATCCTGAACATCCACACATCACACAGCAACATTTAGCTGATATTGCCGGAACTGCATAGGTTTGTTGTTCCATGCTGTTTGCTTTAGCGGTATTTTGGTAGCCTGATGTCCATAGTGCAGACATGACGTTCAAATAATTGTTCGGCTGTCCATTAACATAATTTTCACCCTCAGGATACCAGGAATCAACCAGATCAGAGTTGACTATATATTCAGTGACTGGGATGAATGTTTTAGTAATGACCACACATTTATCAGGTAAAATTTCCAGGTTTGGGGGTATCCACTCCCTACCCTTCATTCAAGTGTATTATTGCCAGTTGGTTCTCTTCATGAAAGCAACCACTGGAGGGCTTACAGTTGCAGTTAATGTGTCATTATTGTAGTTTCCAGGTTTAAGGGTCTTCTTCCACTACATCTCGCTATCATGACAGTAGAATGTATTGTTGACCTCATACTAAAGACATGATTAGTTTAACAAAGCTAAAAAACTACATAACCATGACAACAATCAGATAATCTTGTAAATACCAATAATGTGAAGTGGATTCAACTAAAACCAGCCAGACATCCTCCATCTATTAGGTCACCTCAATATGCTATCCTTGAAAGAAAACTGAGCTCAGCGTTAACCATGCAATGAAACATTGTGTCCCTGGTCTACACATGCATTTGAGCAGCAATTGTGATGTGACAGTCAATGTCTTGAAGTATGTTGTTAATGAGTTAGAAGACTTCTTTCACAACACCTAGTTTGACAGTGCAAATTTCATTAGAAATCATTCTGAAAGAATATGTAGCTGCTCATTCATCTTTCATCGAATGACAATTTTATCTGATAGATGATCATGGAATTCAATGGTCACTGAACAGTACTATATCTATCAACTACTTAGAAATATAGAATATATATATAATATATATATTTGGCAAAAGTATAATAGAATATGTGCCTAAAGCACTTAATAAATTCATGAACTTACATTCTTTATTAGGTTTTTCAAACTCTGGAAAGCTAATTTTTAAATTGACTCTATACGAAACAGTATTAGCATTAGTTGAATGCATTATGTAATGCTGGTGCATTAATTTGCATATTCGCTCAGTTTATGGAATATTTTTGTAGCGCCATTGTTCTATTGGTAAACTGTGACTTGATATCCTTAATTTTGTTATTGCTGATCGAATTTTATAGTTTACAATAATTTGAGATTTCAAATTTGTAATTCTTTTTAACTTGTTTATAGGTTTTCAGTTTATTACTAATTTTTTGAGTATTGTCTTTATTTAACTGTGCCTTCCATTCTTCAATATAAATAACCTGTAATTTTGTTTTGATTTCCCTTTTTAATCTGTTTATCTTATTATCTTTAGCTTCCCAGAGTTTGCTACACTGAAGTATTTTCGACCATTCTTTAATAAATGATAAGAAAGTCAGCTTCATTTTGTAGTGCCAGGGGTTTTATCATTTTGTAATCTAGTCCAATATGAAAAGATATAATATTTAACTGTATGGGGTATCTACCCAACTCACCTCGTATTTGAACTTTTTTATGAACCCCCAGATAATTTTTGCAGAATTTCAAATGCATTTTCTCATATTCTAGGCTGTCATTTAATAATAACTTCAAGATACCTTCCATTGTATCAAAAAAATAAGATATTAACCTGGGTATTATTGTAAATATTGAGACCAGTTTTGCTTCGTCAGCATACATTAGACATGGTATATTTTTATTCCCCAGTCCATCGTGGTATCATTCAGTATATGTGATATTCAATATATCCATTTGTTAATTTGACACATTCTAAATCTTGATACATACCGATTATTAATTTGACAAGTTTTTTGCTCAACCCATTTTTGTATAACTTGTACAATAAACCCTCTCACCACACTGTGTCAAATGCCTTGGTTAGGTCAACAAGCACATATTTAGGGGTTGGAATATATTTATTATTTTACCATTTTTACGTATTTCACTGTAACTGTTGGTGATGGTTTCAGCACAAATATATGATTAGATGTTCTGCAATTTTTCATACAACCTATTTGATGACAACAAATAACTTCCCCAGACAACTAGTTATGGTTATGCCTCTGTAGTTTGTTGGGTCCGGGGTTTGTTGTTACTTTTGGAACAATGTAGCCCTTAGATCAGGCACATGGATATTTACCACTGGAAATAATCTCGTTGAAAATTATGGTTATATGGGAAGCAATGTGGTTATAATTTCGTTTATTATCTTATCATCTCCACAAGCCTTTTTATTCTTCAAGGATCTTACTGCATCTTTTATCTCTTTCTTTTAATTGTTTATCTAACATATTTACTTCCTAACTTTTATGTTTTAACTTTGCTTATTTTCTAACTATATAATTTTTATCAAAGTCTTTATCACTTATTGGATTAGGTTATCCAACTATCTTATTCAATTGAGTAACATTTATTATCTTTCTCTAACTTATTATTTTTTAGACTATTTATCAATTTCTAAAAATCTTTACTGTTGCTTCCTTGGACTTCCAAAATAATTTTCATTATTTAGTTTTTCTTATGTTTTTTTTGTTTTTGTATTATGTAATTCTAATAGTGGAGTTTTTAGGGCTTGCTGTCATCTGTTTTCCAAATTGATTAATCTGATGTCTAGCCTCACTACAGGCGCCATCAAACCATGGTTTTGTTTTACGTTTACATTTTAATGACTTAATCAGTTTCAAACAGGACTCACCAGTGGTAACTAAAATATGTGTTAGTTTATTGGTAATACTATCTATATCATATCATATCATTTATTCTCTGACTGTCTAAAACTGAATTAAATAAATCACCTGACTTTTCTGTCCGAAGAATTGCACTAGAATATTTTCTCTGTTTACACTTATTATTAGCTTCTGTATAGTATGTTTTAGATTTATGGTCAATGATATTGAACAATGATCAAATGTGAAATTTTCCCAACTTGGAATAATACATTTTTGCTAAAAATGGACTCTTGTTTGTAGAGTGATGTCTCACTCTACGACTATGATTCATTACTTCTGTATTAAAATGAATCCCTGATAAACAGCAGGTCCGAGTCTACCTGAGTTTCATCTAGGCTGGTTGAGACCTCCTGTTCATAAAATGTGGCATGTAATCAAACATGGGGGCATATATTGGTTGAAACTACCACTTTGTTTGTTCTGTAGATTGGGCTGATTCATTATTGGGCCACCTGCATTTAAATTC
Organism: Saccoglossus kowalevskii; assembly: GCF_978046115.1. NCBI lineage: Eukaryota > Metazoa > Hemichordata > Enteropneusta > Harrimaniidae > Saccoglossus > Saccoglossus kowalevskii. The sequence goes on from NC_140654.1 coordinate 4,125,704, forward strand.
TTCTGTTGTGTCATCATGATATGAGAGTTTAATTCCAAAATATTAGGCATGGCATAGGCACCTTGGCTATTTGTGATGTTTTGATTGTGATTAACATCATTATCACAAACATAATTACTGCACTACATCAGCTGTTTCATTTGCACTATATTCTTTTGGGGGAGCTGAGCTGTCTTCTTGGGTGATGATGCACAGATCCATTATTTATTTGAATTCTAAAGGCAACTTAATGCATACTTTTAGCCAGTAATACCGTAAATGGTTTAATGTAATCTATCATATAAATGGATTTCCTGGCCATTGCTCATTGCTGAAGTGAGCTCCTTACTGTAATTTATTAATAAGCACTGTTTGTCATTACATAGTTATATAAGATTTGTTAATTCTTTGATATCTTCATCATAGTTGATGTCTAATCTGGGTGACATTCCACAGACCAAAACTGTTGTAGATGGGTAGTGTTTCTTAGTAGTCGTTATGAGATCATTAAATTGATCTTTACATTGAGCATTATAATGTCTAGTCAAATGGTTCCAACATTTATGATAAACAAATCTTTATCCTCCCTAGGGTTCTGCAAAATCTATAAGACATAATCAATAGTGTTAGTCTTCTTTATATCCACTGTTTTTCCTTTTTCACTGTCCACCTCTTCATCACCAGGCTGTGTGGTTTTCACATTACATTTTTCTGCATCAATTTCAGCTTGTCTTGATGTAGAAAGTTTATCCAGTTTATCATGTAAAATTTGACTTTGTCTTTCAGTTCCTTCGTTTCTTTACGCAGTGACATAATCTCGGCAGTTTGTTTCATGTATTGTTCTCTTCATTTCTTGTCTTTCATTTTCCCATGCTTTAATGACATCCTCTAATGACTGTCTTTCAGCTTTCAACTTATTCATTGCTGAGATGAGTTGATCACTAAACTGATGCATGTATCTTTAGACTCATTCGATAGTTTAATCTATGTCATCAGATCTTTCTTTATTTCTTCATTTTCTTTTTTCGTGGATGTTATTTAATCATGCATATGTTTAGTATCTGCAGACAACTTTGCATTTGTTAATTAAGTGGCTGCTTCAGCTATATTTTTTTTATGCACCAACTTGTCAATAAAATAACCAGTTTTATTGGTCATACCCGCCCAAAGACATATAACCATGCCTCCCAATGATTCTAGCCTATTATTTAGCTGTATGTTATCGTTGGCAATGGGGATAACAAATTTAGGTGAAACTAATTTCTTTTTAACAGCTGAATGTAAACATTGTCTTCCTACTTAGTTGGTGTATACTTAATTGTCACATTCTGGTGTTGCTGAATCGTCAGTAAATTGATCACCATTAGTACCACCATCACACATATTAGTTACTATTTGTTTTTATGAATTCACAAATCCATTTATTTAACTGATTTATACAGCCTTGAACAAGAAACTTGCCAGAGTTATAAACACTTATAGTAACATGACTTCTGTATCACTATTAAATTCCAGGCTATACCGATTCTCGCCTGTAATGGCAGATTCCATTATTGTATACTTTCTATCACATTGGTCTGACTTGTAAAATGACCTCATAGCTGCAATCCACTCATCTTTAAATTCTGTCATAAATTTTGTCAGTAATAGACTCATTGGAGGTCACTTCCACAATATACTCACTCACGCTGTCCACTTTGTAATCTAACACTTCAGTAAGGTCAGCTCTTTTCTCTGATTACTCCTCAGTCTCGTTTTCTATTTTCTTCAACAGTGTTTCATCAAAGTCATACTCTTCTATGTCATAAATGAAACCGTCATATATAAGTTTTGTTGATAGTCTCCCACTTCGTGTTATTTATTGCATTACCTCTTCTGTGGTACATGCCTCTGCCATTTTGGAAACTTGATCTTCACGACAGTTGATAGAGAATTCAAAATGATCATAAAATTTCCTCCTTTATGGCTAACATTGGATCACCGGAATAGCACACAAATATTCCACATACATTTAAATAAAGCATATACACTCAGAATAGCTCAGGTCCCGTTAGCAATTGATGAAATTAGTCAGACATCGCGCAGCACTTTAACACAAACATACATATTCAAGGTCTTTGAACTCTTAAAACAATCTCTCGTGTTTATCTATTCCGAAATAAGCAAATTTGCACAACATATCTGTTTGTAGGGAGTGTGTTTAGAGACTGGTGAAGCAAACACGACCCCGGATAGGGATGGGCTGTTGTGTATACCCCAGCTTGGGCGGAAGTAGGGTTGGGACTGTGGTCTTGACGGATTGAAATGTAAGAGAAGAAGTCCTGGCTGTGCTGACATGTGAACCAATTCCAAAAGTCTATATACTACTGTGCTTTATATTTGAAAAGCAAATATATGCGTAATTGAAATAACTTAAATTGAAGTTGGCATGGTATATTCACAATATTAAGTTGACAATGTATTGAAGAACGTACAAACTGAACTCTATCGGAATGGTGTGTAAATTAACTAGTTACTATGCATGGGTTGCAAAACTGACAACAGATTTGACTCTACTAGTTGGTCTATTCATTACTTAAGGTAGCAGGACTATTATTTGCATACTTGTTTTCATCTTCTAATAGTGACTAAATGACTACAAATAGACCCAGGAAAGTATATATTTTTAGAATCGCCATACTTCAAGCTTGTCAAAATTGTGTTTTTCATGCTTGTATCTGCATTCTACGATGCGTTAATCAATCAAAGGTGAAAAATTACTTTTTCTGTAAAAAAAATAATTACGCATTTATGCTGGCGATAAGAAGTATTTTTTTCACTTTTCCTAGTTGTTCAATAGTCTGGTAAATTGAATGTGTCTGGCCAGTTTTATTCAAGCAACGCGTTTTAAAAAATAGTGTGCTGAATTTCAATTACTGTTTTAGTCGCATTGCCTCCAACTCAAACCATAACACATTGGTAAATAATCGATGAAATAGTTTGTCTGGACACATTCAAGTTCCTCTCACTGTCACCCTAAAGCTGTGAAAATGTGGTGTTAATCCGACGACAATAAGTATACGTTATTTTTTGTTAAAGACCTTGTATTTTGAAAAACATAAACTGCTAGAAAACGTCCATGAAGTAACAGCAAAGATTTTCAAGCTTGTTTATCGGCACAATCAATTTGTTTTCAGATCAAGGTCTGTTTTAACATGTATAGGGACATCCAAATGTGTAAGGCTATTGGAAACCAAAAAATAAAAGAATTGGATAGCTATAATTTAGATAAATTCGGCATATGAAAACACCAAAATCAATGATTTTTTTTCAGTGGCTGTGTGACCTTGTGTCTGACACATTCATATGCAAATGACTAATCTGTGAAACAAACAGGGGCGGAGACAAACCACTCAAATGTTTGGAAACACTCATTGTGTGCCAGAAAGCTACTGATAACACATCCTAACATTGCTTTGTCTTGAGTTAATCTTTGAAACTTATAGGCACACAGATTAAACCTGTGTTGTTGATTTTGGAAAACACTACTGAGGCTGCCTTGCTTCCCTTCAGAAAATCTACATTTTAACCAACTTACATGACATTCTATGTTATGTTGACTTTATCACATGAAAGTTTATGGTGCATTTCATCAATTAATAAATAAATGTGAAAATTGTAATTGTCAACACAAATAATAGTCTCGCTACCTTAAGTATTCATTACAATCGCTTTGTTTATTTCAGTAGAGTGTAAGATACAAAATGCAAAACTAATATATCAGTATATATCAATTTTATATATAATAATATTGATGTTTTATGAAAATGTTCTAGTAATTAGCCTGGCTACTATAATAAATCAAGTGATATGTTATTATTTAAATTTGTTATTTGCGTCGTGCGTGTAAAACTCATTGAAGCTAGTAACAGGATGCACATGTGGCCCGTTGAGGAAACGAACAAAAGATAACAGCAAGATACAGGATGCAGGCAAAACTGTAGGGATTACTACGGAACAATAATAACGCCTTAACAAATAGCATCTTTGTTGAATAATTTCTGTCTAGACATACACATCTAGTAATTGTACATCGTTTACAACCTTAGATTGACGTAGTTGTACCAAATACAACTTCTTAACGTCGCTCTTACGGCACGACAGAGGCTAGTTTCATTATAAGGTCACATTTTTCAGGTGTGGATTTTGTGATGTTTTCAACATGCATTCAGTTGGTTACCAAATACTATATGTCAAATTTGCAATAAACAACGACAGATCAGGTTTCTAGATTTCTCTGTAGAGCCAATGACGAGGTGATTGATTTATGAAGGACTATAAAATTAATGATTAGTAATTGTCAGGTTTAATGACCCATGTTGACAAAAATATCAGTGACTATGAATTCTTATAAAAGTTATTGGTGTGAATAGTTAATTCTGTCAAAAAATATTAAGCATATGCGCCATCCAAGTGAATGTGTTATTCAAATTTAAAGGAATGCATATTCAGCATATATCTCGCGAATTATCCTATCACCAACTTCCCATGTGTGTAAGCAAAAATGACTATAGTCTTGTTCACTTGTTTACAGTTCCACCATAAATCAATAAATAATATTGTGGTGGTGGCTGTAGGGGGCGATAGTGGTGGATGGGATAGCTTTTGATGCAGCGGTATTGGTGCATGTCACCATGGTATTATCTCTGTGATCGGATGATTAATTATGAAATTACGTTCACTGTGAAATGGCGTATCAATTTCTTTGCTAAGTTGCTAACAAATTTTCAGCTGACACTTGTGCCCGTTGTCAACTCAATTGATATATCCTTAAGTAGTTAATGGGTACAGAGACAATTGACATATGGTGCGTTGAACGTTCTCTGCATCAGTTAACATTATTATGGCATTGAGCCCGTTAAAATGTGCCATGGCATAAATCACAGTGAGCCATCGAGAGTAATTATCACTGTAACTATTAGGTAACATGGTGTCATGGTAATTTCAATTAGTGAGGAATTAGTATCATGATTGATAATACTTATACTCTTCTGCGGTGAATACTTCTTGTAGCTATGGATACTAAAGACTATTATTATCACATGCAACTCTGCTGTCAATGCAATTAGTAGGGCACTATGACAATACAGTTTGACATATACATGTACCGTACTTACAGCGAAAATCGCACTGATCACGGCAACAGTACACTTTAACTTGAGTCTAATGGCTATAGTGACAAATACATTCACTCAAATTCAAATTCAGACAATGTTTGACAATGTCTATTGTTTTGTGTTATATATTGTTGATTATCATATTTATTTATTTATTTGTTTATTTATTTATTTACTGTGATATTTGACTCTGAGAATTATGCAGATTACACAACCAGTAATAGTTACTTAGTGGGAAAGTTGGAAGGATCTGCCTTATTATTACTTATTGTGAGCAATTGACATTTTAATGTATACATTTATATATAAAATTTAATCTAGCTCACAGTATGTAATCCTAATATTGGCAATATTAAAGATGCAGAACCTCTAAAACCATTATTATCTGTCGCCTTGGGCTACTTCCACATGTGTTTTTCAGGTTTGATTGTCATTCATGTCTTATCCTTATTGGTAAATATTGCTTTGATCTGTATAACTCATTCTGCCGCAGTTATCATATGTAAAATGTAGCTCCCCTGTGGAAGCAGGAATCCCGTGGCCATAAACAAGAACTTTCACAACAATTACATTTCTATCTAGACGTGTTCGTAATAACGATATTTCAGTAGCCCTGGCACTTTGCGTTTAACCACACGTTGAGCAAGACGTTTGGTTTCAAAGCCATTTGGTCTCAATAAAACGCAGCAACATCGATGAAATATGCTACAGGGAAATTGACTGACACATTTCAAGCCTAATTTTAAATGTCAATCAGCATTAACTTGTACTTCCACAAGAGTCTCTCGTGATGGCTTCTCATATAAGCTCGTCGATAGAAAAGGTACATTTACAGACACAACTACTTTGTGCGTAATAATGAAACAAGGCATATATGTGTGATATCCGACTGTGCAGTACACATTAAATGCTGGATTGACTCCTATTTGTTGATACAATTGGTCGATATAAGTTTTGTGACAAATCTATATATATATGTGTGTATTTGTTTCAAGCTACCGTTAACTCGCCATGATGGGTCATGAGGAAGCAGCGGTGACAAACTCAATTCATTGTACAGAATGATGCACCATTTGTGATATTAGTATTATCGTGATGACATATAAAGTGAACGATGTACCAGTGACTGTTATAGTACACCATCATGGACCTATTCGGTTCTATGAAATCGCCATGTCGCCCTAATTTCGTCATGATCAAGTGGAAGAAATTATATTGACAAGATTCCAATTTATGACTGCACTGTTTGCAAAAAAATAATCGTTGACTAATAAACCTACGTGTGTATTTCCAAGTACTTGGCAAACTTGATACATTTTATAAATGACATATGCTTGATATTCTATATTCCCGAACACAATATATAATGGAGTATGCAATTAAATGCCTAAAGCGACTGGTCGAAATAAATGTAATTATTTTCGTTTTATGTCGGACCCTACCATTCACTATAAGTAAACATAATAATGACCACGCGAAGTAAAAGTCTTTTAAATTTAGTTATTATCTCGTATTCTTTAACATGCAATTCTTAGTGTTTAACACATCCATTTTGATTTTCTGGCATGGCACATATATGTAAGTGAAACAGATTGCACTCCCATGCCTATACCACGGATATAACTCCCTAAATCAAGCTATATGTGGCGTGATAGTTCAGCGTATATCTTGATTCACATAACCCTCTTTTCCTAAATTGTCGTAATTGACGCTCTTTTTAAAACTGTATTTCTATAGAAAACTAGTTCGGGGAGACTATTATAATGTGTCGGGTTGTGTCAATTATTTTCCGACTGCGCTTCCACGGTTACTACAATTTTAGAAATAAGTGAGTACCTTCTTTGTTCGATACGTCTCCACAAGTTTCAAGTCAAGTCACTCACTCCTTGCAGCAATACATTTTTGTAACATCCGTAATAAGAAAATCGTGCCCTTTTTATATTGCAAGCTCCATAATCTAGCATAATTTAGATTTATCCTAAATGTTAATTTATGTTTCATCGCTCACCAGCTTACACATTGAGGGATTTGCAAAAAAAAAACATGTCAAAAATATTTACATACTACTAGAGACCATATGTATAATCTATATGTATAATTTTGTCATGAACTTGTGAATGTGTGTGTGATAGTAACTATGGCAATTACTCATGTATTGGCTGTGTTGTGTTTGACAGCTTTGTGTGTGACATTTATTTTTCACAAAGCTTGGTTGCTGGCGACGTGATTTCTACTTGTCCTACTTATAGTGTGGGTTCCGTCTTGTGTGTCCGTGCTCCCACCCGTCCGACATTGTTTTTCGTTTTTGCCGATTTTTTGAAATGTCGGACAATTTAAAAAAAAATTAACAATTTAGTTTTTAGCGAACATCTTATTTTTCTATTAGAATAAAGATGGCAAATTTTGGTTGTCAAGTGTTCATAACCATTTTTCGGAATTACTCTAAATAATCATAAGAACCATTACACCATAGGAACTTTCTTTTAGAATTCAGGTTGACATTGTACTAAAACTATCTAACATGTCGAATATAATATATGTTTGCATTTGATATTTGTGTCTTACTTTATATCCTTAAAAGTAAATTCAGTAAAATACAAGAAGACTATATCAACAGCGTCGGCTACATGAATTGAATATCTTCCTATATTGTTTCTAGCCATCACCCAAAATCGTTTTCACTAAACTATTAGGTTTGTCATTTTAGTTTACACTCTCTATAGAAAAAAATCCAATGAGTTCCCCATATAAAGATTAATATTTCAGTTTAAAAACATGGAATGTAACTGCGACCATAAGATAATTTTTGGTTATGCGCCCTTGTATTTTCAACAACAGAAATTATGTGTTCGTCTTGAAATGATAAAGTTGGCTGATTGGGCGTTGTATGTCTATTGTCTCGAAGTTTAGACGTTGGCATTTTTATGGCGCCAAGATTTAAATTGCAAAATAAACAATGAAAAAAAGCACACGTTCCTGTGACGATCGTGAAAAAACTGAAAATTGAGTAAGCATGGTGTATGAAAGTATAGACATTTCTCCGAGAACCCTCACTTTCGTAAATCAAACGCGAAGACTTTTGGAAGTGTTGATGACGTACAAAAGTATAGCAAAAGTAAATATAACAATACTTTACAATACTACTACTAATTCAACAAATAAACCTATATTTTTCAGTAAAATGTAGCTTGCTGCTTGGGAATACTTGTGATGGAATAGACAAATATGGATGTACTTTTTATTCTGAATGATGCAAAACTTTTCGAGTAATCGTTTTATTTTTTGAATAATTACAGTACAATTGTTGCATTGCTAGCTTAATCAGTATCTCTTCTGACGTAGAGATTTTATTACAAAAGAAATATTTTCAATCGCTTGGTCAATAGTCTGTTCACATGTTAACTTAATGTCATATTTCACTTCTGGATTATCATAATTTATGTTTATAATTATTACTAGTACACACAATAGGCATAATTGAATGCACATTGTGATTTACAAATAATTCGTATAATAATTACACGTGATTGCGTTTTTTTCCTATTTAGTTTATAGCGACCATTTAAAATAATGTGCAGGGTTACGTCATGTTTAACATGTCCTATATGTGGATATTCAGTAATATGTTTATTTGATAGCCATAAAGAGAATGTTTCCTTTTTTGACATATTCCAAAATTACGTTGTATATGTATGTATATGTATATGTAGTACATGTCGAATGTATCATGCATTGACCTTATATAATATATTGATTCTCATACTTACGTAATATTCATTTTGTTACTCCCTATTGCAGATCATATCAAATATACATTTAATAAAATAACAATAAATAAGATAATGAAAATCAAGACTTTAGAAATCTATTTTGTGTTCCCTTTGAATTACTTGCCTTCCGCAGTTTTGAAAGATAGCGTGGTGAATCTCAAATAAATCAGATATTTGTCTGACAGCTCGTTGAATACGTCAGTTTGACGTCTAGGCCCGAGCTCCGACAATATCGATATCAAAGTTGCCGTTGCATTTAAAGTACATGTTAATCCACTACCAATCGTGGGATTTGACTTCCGGCATAACGAGAATTATTCTCCTAACGAACTAAATCGTGCTGACCTGCTTATTTTGAGCCTACAGCTCTAAAATTATTAATTCAAGCGCTTTATAGCGTTGGGTGATTTGTTGCGCTTTAACAACAGCATGTGACGCTCGTACCGGAAACATGTGTTAACGGCTGTCTCTTTTAAATTACAATCCATCTATGTACGTCTCGCATATGGATGTCACAAATGTGGGTATGCATCAAGATTAAATAATATTAAATACATTACCACTCTGGGGATGACGAATAAGTATGATCAGGAATACACATTACATGGGAATGGGACTAAACTAGTTAGTTTTATATGCACATGATTTATCGTAATAAGTATATTCTTGGTAAAAATACAAACATCACAAAACGTACATTTGTGAGGCTATAGAAGAATCCAAGAATATTAAAAAAAATATCATTATATTACATTTTGCACCAGAATCAGTTCTTGGGTCCACGTTGATAAAAAACTGCAATATCTAGCAATGGAATTGTGTGATTGAGTGTTGGTAATTGAATTTTGTATGTGTGTTGGGCAAATCATCTATCTATAAATGCCCTTCTCTGTCGACAAGGAGTAAATATAATCTGGGGGGTGGGATGTTAAATAAGCCAACCGCTAATGCAATTCGACCTCACTCATCGTTTTTTTGCGTGGACAATACCGTGTATACGAACACCTCATTACACGAAGAACATAGAACATATTCTCTGGTATATTTGAAAGCGAAGTCACCATCCAACTGTAAGACCGTCACTGATTAGCTCCTAAAGTATGACGACCATCCCCTACTGTTATATAGAATGGCCAACAGTGGGCGTGTCCACATGACGGGACCAGCAAGAGTCGAACCCAACTGTTTAGTCAAAATCCAAAACCCATGACAGCTTTGCCCCGTACACAATAAGATGATATGTGCGGATATGTGTGAGTATGTTTCATGGATTAATAGGCCACTCCTTTGCTTCAATTCCAACTATATTTCTGGAAATATCACTTGATGTTTATCATCTATATTTCGATATTCCACAATGTCTCGATTTTGTGTCTGGTAATTCTAACTAACTACTATTTCCCAACATTTGCCCAGCCTTGCTTCTACCAGTCATTTAAGTCAACTCCCATATTGACCTTCACAGTGAAGGTTAATGCAGATATACAGAGGTAACACTACAATACATTTCTCGTTACATTCCTATGCATTACGTCTTTGTGCTGAGGCAGTTATGGTTCACAACCATCACCAGTTCTCTTGTAAGATATTAAAATAATGATAGTTGTTGCTATGCAAACAGCATACGTGTGCCTTGTATGAAAAACAAAACTTTTGATATTTCTCATGTAAGATATGTTTGCAATTATGACTATTCATTATAGTTAGGGTCGTTCGGTGTTTTACAAACTAAAAATTATAGATAACAATTTATCAAAATATAAGATGACTGCCACGTCAATAATTATGCTGTATACTCATTCAGTATAAAGATATGAACCATTGAACTAAGATGAATTTGTCAAAGATCACAAATTTTCTAAAGAGGTCACTCATTTGTCCGTCAGATACAATAAATAAATAAATAAATAAATAAATAAATAAATAAATAAATAAACATACTCCAGCAGCATCAACAGTAATCAAAGTCCAAGAACACAAAACAAACAACTGACTAACAATTGACAAGTAATACTATTCATTCAAACTACTTGCAAATGAACAACATAGACAAAAGAAAACAAATCCAATATATATATATATATATAGGCATGATGTGATGTCAACTGAGAACACCTTGCCGCCGTGTGTCAGCATATGTCATCATTAATGTACAACACAAGAAATATTCAAATGACTGGCCAACAATCGATGCACACAACATAAACATAAGAATGTGACATTGCCTGAAAATGAATATGTCTTAGTTATTAATAATGATATTACTGATTTTACAATTTGCATACAATATCAGTTACTATACACATTTTATTTGATTTTTGTCACTGTTTTGAGATAGGTAAAAAAAAGATGGATACAGTCTATATTACAATCAAACAAAAAACAAGAATTATGATACTACATATACACTCATATCGCAAATATATTCAAATCAGTTTCAGAAGATAATGAAAGAGCAAATTGGAATTGTTGTATTTGCATCATATTTCCAATTAGAAAGTTCGGAAGAAAACAAAAAAGTCCATTAAATTTGTAATGCTAGTTATCCGGAAGCAAATATACAGACAATATTCATCCGGAGAATAATCACAGAAAAACACAGATCTGTTTTTGCACATCTATGCATTCAAATACAAACATGTCCCTGTCCCATGGATACATAAAAGGCAGATAATAGTTACATATACTAAATAATCATGAGAGTAGCTACCTTCAAGTGGTCAGTATTATACTCATTTTGCAAAATAATTACATACTGAATTATAAATAGGCATCTTTACAAGGAGCAAGAAACTGTAATATACGTCTTGGCTTTTGGCAAATATGACCGTGTTGGACCTTGTCATATCACTGACTGTGTGACGTTTTTTTCACTAGCCCAATTTGTGTTAGGATTAAAAATGTAGTGAATGTATTTGTACAATGTTAATATTATATCAAATATTGTATATATATATATATATATATATCACATATATGCTCCACCTTCTAGGTAGCCTGTCCTTCGGATTAGTTCAATATATATGATTTTACTTATTGATCAAATCGATTTTTACATTTAAGGGAGGCGGATGCGCTGGATATAATATATCATTTGAGTATAATAAGTAATTTAGATGAATATAATGAATAAAACAAAATCAAAGATGTATTTTCCTCATTTCGTTTTTGTCTTTAATAATACATCAGTATGGCAGCTACTGAAATATATAACAGCAATGGATGTATATCTATCTATGTATTTTTTCATTTACTTTCAGTTCAGTTTTTAGTTGTAAATATAACACACATGTTAGCACTCTAAACATGGTTATGAGCAAATTAAACAAATGTCGGTTTCTGATTAATTTATTGCCAGATGATTTTTCGACCAATAATTACTTGAGCATATAATTCATTATGTCAAGTTTGATCAAAGTATAATCCGTAAAATAAATCCCAAACGGAATATCGATTTCAGGGATTATTTGTGTAGTGGTTTTATATAGCATACTCATAATGAGATGTTGACATTCTATACTAACCTACATTTTGTTGTTATCTGTTTCTCTTTATTGAGAATGCACACGTATATGCAAATATTACCTGTATAAAAGTGTTTCCATGTAATGTGCTTAGTAATGTATTTTTCGTTGTCCTTAAGTTTGTTAAACAGTGGATCCATAGATACATCAAATACCCATTATCATACACAGAATGTGTAGTCGCCAAATTCGTTGACTCGTCGTTTTGTAGCCACTACCCACGTTAATAATTATGTGTTTCAGTGTTGTTCGTACAACTGTGTATGACCACTGGTCGAAAACTGAATATGCTATGTATTTTATATGGTCTAGCTGACGTTCCAGGGTCGACCGAGAACAAGTAAACAAACAAAAATCATGGTAGTTTGCGAAGTTTGAAATGAATAGCGCATAATAATAACATTTGTAATGTTATAACTATGCATGCTAGTTGTTTCACTAATCGTACAGATATGTCCAACCCGTTATTGTGTGTTGTCTACAAGGCCCCTCGTGCTGACGGAAATAACGAAATGTTATGCAAATTTATCCGATTTTGTTCCAGAAGCACATGTAGGTTGTGAAACCAGGTATGATAAAGAGGTTATTACACGACAGTGTTGTGGTATCGGTCTGCTTTCTCGTTATTGTAGTATTCTGATTCGTTGCTTTACTCATTCATGCATAAAAGCACGTGTATGAAAGTTGTGGACAACTTCGAAATAATTGATATGATTTGACTATAACTTATTATAAGTCACTTATTGTTGGTCCAAATTATTTATGATCTGAGGCAAAATACCACTGCATGCTGGTCCGTTTTCAATCAGCCGAATATAGGTGGCGCTATCTGCCTCCAAACTGGGCAATTGTAAGTGAATTTCTGCAATGTTAATAACTGATTGCATTTAATCATTGTGATTAACTAAATACGCCACATCAGTATTCGCGCCACGCTTACAATGTGTTGATTATCATACAAAACAACACGCTTAACTTTAAATCCACATTTGAATGTCAATTTCCCTCTGAATCAACAGTTATATTAGTGATACCTGAATACTCCTTACATTAGACGGCCCACTGAGAGGTTTGTCAGCAAAACAGAAGTTATTAGCATGTCACATGAAATATCCTATTTAATATGTTAACTGTCTATTTGATTGTACCTTCACATGACCCTGCTCGTTATTATTAAATAATATATGACACTCACATTATACATCACTGAAAACTATACGTTTTGCCAAATAGTATTTATGTATGAGTATGATTTGCCATTTATTAGAAACATTATCTTATGGGAATATGAGGTTATTTTGGAAAAATACTATGCATGAGGATAGTGTAGTGCAATGATTGTATTGAGCTAAACATATGACGGCCACGTAGTGTTTAAGTGCATAATATGCATATATGGGCTGATAACATTATATATATCATTACACAATTTTAGAAGTGGGGCAATGTGTTTTCCAAATGTTATTTATTGGGCCTGAATGAAAATAACGCAGTGACATGGCTTGGATATATTGTTGTTTCATCCTAATTTTATTTCATTGGTACTGTAATGCTACAACAGCCCTGCGAGGGCACTCGAATTGAAACTTGGTACGCATCATGCAATAACAAAAACTTGAATTATTGGTACTGTAATGCTACAACAGCCCTGCGAGGGGCACTCGAATTGAAACTTGGTACGCATCATGCAATAACAAAAACTTGAATTATTGGTAGTTTTCATACACACGTCTACACATGTATAGTGCTCAGGTTGATTTCAATCGAAAACACTGGAATGGTGTTGTTCTTAACTGATTGTGACCTTTAATAAAACAAGAATTTATCTTCAAAATGATAAGATCATCGCGAAATTGGTGCCCATGACCCAGTTCGAGGGCCACCTGTCATATACAACACTAGGCTGATTTCAAATGATCAGTGCTCTATGCATTTTATTTCAAGGGTGGTGGTCGTCACATTTGTGTTGATCAACATTGATTTTCCAACAATTTAATGATCTCTTCTAATGAAAAATCCAAGTAGGAATTTTTACATGGGCGCGACTTGCACTATAGATGAAAATTTGAACATACTACCTAGTCATTTTTTACATAAATGCCATGTGACAGACTAAGCGCAAGACCAGTAACATGGGATGTGTTCCTAAGTCCGTGTTAATTTATCCCGACTGTTTGAAGAACCTGTTTGAGAAGTGTTTTCCAGCCCATTATTTTACCATTAGTTAACACATTTGTCGCCCAAACACATTCCGATCTCCCTTGTCTTGTAAATTAATGAAATGAATCAGTGTCAATTTGAAATGTGTGGCTCAATCATAGTAGATTTGACGGGATTCCAATGAGAGTTACACTCATTTTTAAAAGATGAGAAATGTAGCAACTACTAAATATGAATGATTCGTTTTATTACTACAACAAAATACTGTCAGTGTTAAATAAGTGTTAAAATTAATTTACATGGCTAATGCAAAAAATAATAATGCTCATAAAAAATAGTTGTTATTATTTTATTTTATATATGTTTCCAGTGATATATTATTGTTCATTGTTATGTAAATATGCCAATCAATGATACTCCATTGTCAAACATTAATGTTCAACAGCTTTTACTAACTACTCACAAATAATCTATAGTTCAAGTGCATATGACTATACACAAAAAACAATCAAATAAACTCTTCTACTAAGCCTCTACAAAGGAAAACATTATGCAAAAACTTAAGAGTGCTCCCTTGTTTAATGTTTTAAACATTTGAGTAAAATCCTAAAGAATGTGAGATTTTCAAATAGCTATAGTGATTCATTCACAATTTGCGGAGAAAAAATTTGATGTTCTCATTGATACGTTGAGGTGAAAGTAATTGTGACTGTGTATATTTCCCGCACAATGGTGAACCATTATTGTATTCGTTTACTGGACCATTTATTTTTAACTAGTTACGTTGTATTTTACTCCCAGCCAGAACTGCTGTCTGATAATCCTAAAATTGTTACCTGACAAAATGTCATTAAGCAGACATTAGACACTATAAAAAACAAATCACTATTTCAATGTGTACGTTGTGTTGACAGAATCAATCATAATCACAAAACGATGTGTTCTAAAAGTCGGATACGTTCAAATGTGCTTTGAATCTTGACAGAAAAAGGTTAGCCCAGCCTTGACGGAAATAATACATAATGAACTGCATGTTGACGCATGTCCCAGGTGGTACTTTTTTGCCTTTTGAAGTTGAGAATAATCTCAAAGTGAACAACAATTTTATGTCATATTTGAAAAGAGCCTCCCACACCTACTAGTACGTGCACGGACTGAATAAATTTGCGTAGATCATCATTGCGCATCTCATTTGCATCACACATTTATCTGCTGTCTTTGACTAGATCTGCACTCGTAGATTTATTCCTGACTGTTGCACAAGGTAATAACTGTTTAATTGCTTAAGTTTATTTGACAATGCTCTGCAATATGTACAGTAAGTAACTATCAATATCAAGTACCTATATATAATATATGATAAAATGCTAAACAATCGTATTACGGTGTTATATATGTGCACAGTTATGGCGCGTATTCGTCTATCCTTTTGCTCTTTTGTAAAGCGCTGTCAATTCAGCTGCTTTAAAGAAAACATGACAAGAACATGTCAACCGATCAGAATTTCGCGTTGTGTATTTAGATGTTATGTGAAAATTGTTGTAAAACACGGAATCATATTATTTATATATTTATTTTGAGCCAGTATGTTTCGAAATGTGTGTAATGTACGGTATCAATGGCAAAGTATAAGTGTATGCGTTCTAGATGGCATAAATGAAAATTCATGTCGTATATTCGTCTGCTTAGTTCAATAGTCGAATTTACATTTAGGCCAATGGCAATGATCGATTGCAATTGAGTGAATTAACATTTCCACTAACACACACACCATAACTATTACAAATATACCCGTGTTCTTACCAGCATGTATTTTAATCTCAGTACGTCTATTCGGTTACACAATGGACAACTACCAAACACTGGAAATCACTGAAATCATACCCCTGTTTTTTGTTTTGTTTTTCATTTCGAGCAGTATTTGTTCATTTGTACAAAGTTCAAAATACGGGTCGTATAGTATTTTTTTCAAATGTGCCTGCTAATGTTTATTGTTTGTTGTGTCTTAGTGACATTTTTTCAATATGTTCGCAATTGTCAGCGTATGTTCCGAATATTTCACAAACTGTGTGTCCTTTCATGTGCCGGGCAAGTCAGACAAATGGCGATAACATTATGATGTAATTGCTTTTGATGTACAAGAGCGCTGCTGGTGTTGGATTAACAATCACACTTTGAGTCGTGTTAATCCTTCCCCGTCACGTACACCACATGTAATGTTTTACACGCTCTGCCAGTCGCTCGGGTCAGCTGTAATGTCAGAACGCGACCAACTCCGACAGTCGTGATAAATACTTTATTGCTATTAATATGGAATACATATCTAATCACAAAAAAGTCGTCATAATGGTAATGATTGTCCATGACTCCTAATGTATAATTAGTACAATTAATTCACTACAATAATGTCACTTTTTCAGCATGTTGATTTGAAATAATTTTAAATGGATACAGGCGTGCTGAGAATATGTACGTTTATGTTAACGTTGTTGGAGTTTTCGATATACGTATGTCACTTTCATAAAGCTTTTAAAGAGTGACAGACGTTTAAATTGCTAAACAGCGTAATTACAATAACTGCTATAGAATCATCCATGCGCTACGTTTTGTGTTTTGCAAATTATTACGGATATGAGACTATTATTTTAGGAACATTATGTACCGACTGTCAAATAACAATACTTTCACATCAACAATTTTACTTTGCATAAAGTATTTTTTTAATGTTTTTGAGCCAGGCGACAGTTCTTGAATGTCACAGTTGTGCGACCATCTCCCTATCTAATGGCAATTTATTGCGCTATCCTGACGTCAACCAGGCTATGGCGAACACAAGCTCCTGTGGACCTTAACCAAAATTCTCACAAAGACCCATTCATTAGTGAATGAATCACGGCCAGTGAAATTGGTCTACCCATTGAGTCTGTAGCACACTCATTCAGAGTAGTGGTCGACCCTTCATGATGTTCATTCTAATGATTTGAACTTGAATTGTGATGCGACAACCACTATGCTAACAGGGATCGCATGAAATACTTTATTCTGGCGTGATTAAGAATTTATTTTAGGATAAGTATAAGACACTTCGCGTCTTTCTGGGCGTCTTTCGCGGTCACAATTTATAACTAACTAGCTTAGCAATTCCCATTATCAATTCGATATGGTGTCACAAAATCACTTGCTTACTTTGCATGTCACTTTGTGTACTATGTTTGTACTTGAAGGTTTGATGATTTTAATGGGCGTATATATTTTAGTGCATACATGTACACTCACAAAAAATACCCATGAAATACTAGTGAGAAAATTTGTATACATAACCTGGACAGTAAAAATTCAGTGTTGTCTCTTGTCATAATTATGCGTTTTCCTTCTGTAACCTCATGCAGGAATCTAAAGTTCTCAATTAGTTGATTTTACATTATAGCGGGCTGAATTGTCTTTTTGCAAATATTGTATTCACTGACATTTTCTTTGTATATACATTTCCATACCAGTGGGTCCTTATGTCTTTCTATTACAGATTTTATTGATCTTTGTAATTCTTGTTGATTGTTTTATCGATTGTTTTGTGTTATTGAACTTGTAAACATTTCTATATATGAAAAAATCAACAGCAAAAACATATATAGGGTATATAATAAACATTTGAGACAATTTGAGTTAGAACACCTCGGCCCCTGACGTGCCTGAAATTTGAGACTGTGGTATACGTAACCATTCAGAAAGCGGGCATGTAAAATGTGCTAGGTTTAGAACTGAATCAGGTGGGAAACGTGAAAATCCGAGGACGATGAGGGGAGGTGATAATTTGCTCCACATATGCATGAGCAGTGTATTTTGAATTGTGCAATGTTCCGTGGCGTTCCGTTTCGGTAAGCGATTATTTCTTATATTAATTATAAAACGGTATACTTCATACAAATACATTTCACCGGGTAATAAAAATTATCTAAAACTAGCAGTGCTTAAATTTAAGTACCGAATAATACATTATAAGTATACATATATGAATAGCAGGAATAGTTTTACATTGTATGCACATTTGTTTATGTTAATATTGTATTTCAATAAACTACAGTACGTTGGTCATGTTTCTAAATGACCAGCTCAATGTTTAACTTGATTTGAATTAATAGAGTTGCCATAACAACCTAACAATACAAAATAATTTCGATATGAGTATTAAAAATTGCATGAAATGTACTAACTAATTGTAAGAAGGCATTTCGAAACAATTTACATGCAAGTCATTTTCTTAATGATGAGAAACATCAACCGTTCCCATACAGCCCTGCAGCAGTTTCATCACCAGCGTTAAATAATTACAACGTTCAAATTTATCATCAAGACAAATTCAACGTTGCTCTTATTAAGTACTGCCTGGTTTCCCACTTAGGCTCCATAGTTTCATTATAATACATAGTCACCATCCAATAGATTAGGCAAGATGGGGAAAAATATTTATATATTCTATATGCTATTTGTTTCGGAACACGCCCGCTATCTTGCAAATTTGCAATTGCTAATAAACAGTACAATTTTATATAACATATATAAATATTTTTTTTTTATTTATAAAAACGTTAACAACATTGCAGTGAATATATTAATAGTATTACAAACTCAATTTTGATGGCATTGGTTGGTGCATAGGGCTAAGATAAAACATGGCCTAAAAAGCAAACATATTAGAGTTATAGCTATTGAGACCGACTGACAGGTGACTAAGAATATCCATTATTCAATTATTGATGTGTTAACATATATTGAATTACGTAATATTATATAAATGAGAATACTTTTACTATAGCAACAGTGCTATACAATAAATCACCAGCATTACTTGGCTTCTCACTAGCTTGCCCATATAGTTTGAAGAAACATGGTAAATGTTGACGGTGTAAAACAGTTATGACACGTATATATATTTTCTGGACTGTCAATAATAATAATAATAATAATATAAGTTTTTAGTTATTATTTAAAAGTGAGAGCCTATCCTAGATATAATAGCCCAATTATGCTTCGAATGAGTATATGCCAGTATTATTTCGCTAACCATGTTGCATTGCCGACGTATTTCGGTTGTGGTTGTTTTGTGTTCATGCTACTTTCGTTTAATGATCTACGGTTGGATATGTTATTTACCACTTTCGTAAATATATGTACCGTGCGATACAATGTCACGTATCTGCTAACCATTCGTATGGGCATAACTAAAACATAAATAGACAGACATGTGGCGCATTCAATGTACGACATTTATAATGAGTATAATTTGCCTGCAAAATTGTTCTTCTGATGCAACCATCAGAACGCGACAATACCATGAGGAATACTTGAAAACAGTACTCGGGAATAAGTACAAAAACAGTGATGAGCTGATTACTGTAGATAATTGAAGGACAGATATTTTGTATAAAAACTAAGCTTTGTCTTCTTTGGATATTTGCTATGTAATTATATAATGATGGACATGTCGAGTATCAGTCGTGCATTCGGTGATGTACACGGTGATAGACACGTCGTTAAGTGTTTGGAAGAATAATAATTGCAATTCTACTAACGTTTGTCAAGACAGACAGCATAAATATGAAGTTTTAAGATAATATTACACTGTACTATCTTTTGTTGAGATTGTATTGTAAGCATTCAGAGTACTTTTGAATATTTACCAAATGTTTTTATTATCGAAACAAAGTATAAATTATAACATTTCAGTATACCTTCGTACAACTAAGCTATCTAATTATAATTTCACGAAAAGAGGAAAATGAGCTTATAAACGAGCGGTCGTCTTTTGAATTGAATTTAATTGAAGCTGAAGTATGTTATTGTAAATTATTTACTATTATTGTGCACAAAACTTTATTATATGGCGAACAATATTTGGTTGTATCAATTAAAGAAAAATGTGCTTTGTTTATAAAGCAAATGCGTTGACGTGTGTTTCTTATGGTCCGGTGATCCCCTTTCTCAACATTAATTTTTCTTGTGTGAATGAGATTGTTCAGTACAATTGGCGTGAATAAATCAGAAACGTCCCAGAATTCAACAGTGAAACATTCTTAGAATATTTGAGAGAATTACAGTTCAGAAGTCAGTTTAACTACCTTGACCACGGTTCCCCACCAATCACTTACAGATTGTGGATATACAAAAGTAATCATTCCTAAATGCCGAATAGCTGCTGATCTAAAGACAAAACAAATTGTTTGAAAACAAATCAGAATACTAAGACATGTTTGTATAAGACTTAGCTATGTGTTTAGAGACTGGGTTAAAGATAAAACACAGTTAACATATAGCTCTACGCAAATGTATATACTACAGTCTTGTATACTTCACTTTACCATGACAACGATCGGAATCATTGTTCGTTTTCACAGAAACAAATCGGAAAGATTGCTGTTGCTGTGATACACACTCAATTATTTAAATTATCCTAAATATATGTAAATTATCAAAAAATGCGAATAGTGGTATTACAAGTTTCAATATTTTGACGAGGTTCTGTTTTTCTTTTACCTTTTCTTATGTCGTTACCATATAGAAACAAAGTAGTTGGATTCAACACATAAGTTGCAATTCTTGTACGAATTGGCGATTTTATTGTTTTGCCTATTACATATTATGGCATATCAGCTTCCTCCGTCGGTTTCTCCGCTTCGCTACTGAAAATAGGCTCCAGTAAATTTGCTATACGATTTCTGTTTCGCCCACGATAAATTTGCCTTTGAAAAAATTCCAATTATGTAAGTTAGACATGAATTGAATATTTAATAAATTACATGCCCATATTTGTCAACTGGTGGGTGATTCTAACTAAACAGAATCATGTAGGCGTTTGCTGTTGAAAACCGATACAACGTAACGTTACATAATAATGTTGACACTGGGGTATAATTTTTGGCAATGAAGTAGAAAAAAGACGAAGAAAGCTGAAGGTAATATTACGGAAGTTTCGTGCAATAAAGCAGTGTAACAATTTCCATATGTTCATACGGTGTGATAAAAATCATGGCAATCTGATTTAATTTTTTTGATCACATGTTGAGTATCACAAAATACGATAATATTTTAGTTTCTTACAATATTTCTTATTAATAATAATACTTCTGGTAATTTCAGATGTTAACAAAAACGCGTTCGTATTATAAGGCCGCGTGCGTGATAATTTATTTCGTATACTCCCAATTGTGAAACGGCAACGGTTTGAATTGATTTCAAGATTATCACTCAATTAATTACTGAACTCCGAAACCGGCTTAAATAGTTATGGCTTCAAAATATGTATTATATGGTAAACTAATGATAATAGGTGATCATGAATATTATATTTATGCAAATACGCCAGAACGATGTTATGAATAAGCGCTCACAAAACACAATCATAACGTTAGGTTTTGGTCTCCGAAATTGATTCATGTAATAAACAGCATATCAAATTCAGGAGACATATGACATATTCTAACAAATCAATACAGCTCGTTTCTGCGTCGTATAACTTCGTGCGCTGTGTACATCACATAGGACCTACATCGAACACGACGCGTTTCGATCAACGCTCTAATATTGGCCTTAAGGTAGAGATGCAGGTTCGTGGGCACTTTGGTGTAAATTTTTTTTTTTTACTTTTTATTATCCAAACAGTCTTGGCTATAGACTGTTGAAATTTTGTAGAATTGTGAATAGTGGAACATACTCAAAAGACGATTTTAAAATATAGATAACAGGTGCAAACATACTCTCTTTTGAATGATTAACAAGATTTACCAAGGCTGCACATAAATAATAAAAAAGAAACATGGTGAAAAAAAGTAATGACGGGATCTCCATATGATGCACTATATTTAACATTTTACGAAACGATAATACATTTAAATTTGGAACTGTTACAGTCATTTTAATTATGAGCATTAGCAAACTTCTTACCGAGTGAATGGTTATGCAAATTAGCAATTATCTCAGCTTCTTTTCAGTGCACATTCTAGAACTTTAAAAAAAATAGCTCCTCCTCCTTTGTTTTGAAATTTTCACAAATGATTGACAATGTGTTTATCTTCGAAACGCCGTCGGACATTGTTTTTGGTTGAACGGTGTTACAACAATCGTACAGACAACTAGCCTGGGTGTTAATTTATGCATAAACTTGAAGTAGTGAAATTGACAACGGGTAGACGGTTTTCAAGACGGCACTTTCTTCATAGTAAACAGATGTACCTGTAAACGAATTTTGACAGGAAAAAGAAGCATGGTTTAGAAGCTATTTTTTTTAAATCACTTTTAACCAAAAAAGCACATTTTTGTGCATATTTCAAACTACAGTGTCCATAAAAAAATACTAACGAAATTTTAAAATTCATACAATAAGCTTTCCGTTCCGAAAACATATAGTGTTGTGGACAAGGGAGGTCATCTTGGTTTCCTAATTAACTAAATAAAATACATGTCAGTAAACTGCATCTCTACCTTAAAGAGCTCTATATAACACAATGACACATATATTATCGTCAATGAATAGATGCTTATAGTTTTTTTACATTTAAAATCTGACATATAAACGTCAAAATTATAAATGTTGTGCGTAAAGTATTTTCCATTAAATATCAAAGTAAAAGAAATGCAGTTTATGTCATATTGTACAGTTTCCTGTGTGTGATTTAGCTTAGTAGTAGATTTCCTGATATATGTCACACCTAATAATCAAAAATAATATTGACTATACTCATTTTGTCAGATGCAAAATGCATTTATGCAAAATAATTATAATATGTTATATTTGGCTACCATTAAAACTTGATGGGAGATGTCCTTGATTTTTAGCGTGTAGTTTTTTATATATTTTATATATTAATAGCAAGTGAGAAAATGTTCTCCCCTAGCCAATCGAATTGCTTGTACCATCTGAAAATGTTCTCCCCTAGCCAATCGAATTGCTTGTACCATCTGAAAATGTTCTCCCCTAGCCAATCGAATTGCTTGTACCATCTGAAAATGTTCTCCCCTAGCCAATCGAATTGCTTGTACCATCTGTAAATCGTTTCTACATGGCTTCATTTTTACTATTGATCACACAATTCAAAGACAAGGATATGATTATCGAACAAGAAATGTGTCGAACAGCCATTAATAGTTATGTTTGAGCCATATACTATGAGGTCCTGTATGGTAAAAATGTGTCGAAATTTCGTTCAAGTACATGAAGAAACATATGTAGTTATAACTCATGTACTTGATTGTTCCAAAACATTTGACAATTTTGACAAATGCCGTTCATTTATTTTTCAAATAATACATGCACTTGTATAAAAATTGTGTTGATGGCTTGCGTCTAAATATGTCTAAATTAGTCAATGTTGCAAAATATAATCAAATAATAATAACGTTGTTAGTTTTATTTGATGGCTCGGTTGCCTGAAAACAACCTTAATGCCGTGTTTTTTTCGTTGACGAATATGTTGCCCGAATACGGCTCAACAATTCAGTCACTTACATAGAAATATCTAAAAATCGCATCAGTCGCGATCTGCAATAACCATTCATGGATTAAACATATTAGATTGGCATGTATTATAATTATTAGATAAGAACGTCGAGCCTATCTTCAGTTTCAATGAATTGTCAATTTTATAAATTAAATTATGATGAATCATTGCTGGTCATTGTCGCATACGACTTATTTACCACTTCCGTGTCACTGAGAATGTTCTATAAACGTACTGTGTCTGGGTAGAATATTCTAGACTTTTAGGAACTGGTTGAATAGGTAATAGAATACTGTAGAAGGCAATAGAAGGTAATGGAACATTCTAGAAATTTGTAGTAAGTTCCAGACTCATTATGTATGCTGATGTAATGGTCTATTTATAGACAGTGTGGGTATATATAGGGGAGTTGTTCAGCACTGAGTTGAGATCAGAGATCTCGTTGAATTGTATTGGAGTTAAGTATCTAGTTATTGGAGTAGTGGAGTTTTACGACGTTATTGTACTTGATGTTTGCAGAGTATAATAATACCAGTACCAGTTGAAACCTCATCTGTTGGCTTCGTGTTCGTATGATATCATCGCCGCCAGGGAAGTCTTTCTGTTACTGTTGCCATTTTGGTATTTGAACCATCACACCTGTACTATACCAATTACGGTAATATTACGTTGCGTGTGACAGTCATTTATTTAACCATGGCAACTTTTGTTACTGGACAGGCGCAATCTGACTGACAGGTATAACATGGTTAATGCCTGGGGAATTAGATATGCCATCCCGAACTTCCAACGGAAATCAAAAGCCAAAATATGTCACGTGAACATATAATACAATCGACACAAGATTAACAGATACAGTAAGATAAGTAAAACACAATAAAAGGACCAAGGACCAGCCATGGAAATGACAATATAAAATTCATATCAAAACTGGTAAAACAAAAATGTTTTAAGTTAAACTACTATAAAATCAAATGTGATACTTATTTTGTGGTCAGTTTCAAACAATTGACCTCATTCATTCGAAAACGACTACCGAGATCTCATGAGAGGTCGAGAAAGCCACGTGACTCCCCCGCCCAACAAAAGGTGTCCCATTCCCTACTGTCATTGCCTTCACTATTCCAAACACAAGGAGAACAGTATAAGAACAGCAGCCGCAATGACGAGATTTTCAAATATAGTAAATTTGCGAATAACTAGTTGCCAATAACGGAAATAGAAATAACATAAATAAGTTGCGTAATAGAAGGGCTTATGCGTGTTGACATTGATTGTTCAGGCAACAGCCACATCATAGCAAATGCTTTAATTCGCTGTAATCGTTGGCATATATTATTTAATATTAAAATGCAACTAGTGAAAAAGCAATTCTACTTGAAATTTAAAACATGGTAGAAAATCGAATGGATATACAAATGTCACGAGTTGATATATCATAGCTTCCCACAACCGCAAGATAGGTTATGTTATACATTAACGTTATTAATATGTGTCAAGTTTTTTTAAATAAGTCACTAATATTTTTATATCGACATATGACTGCCAGCATTTAACTTTTAATCAATTCCTATGAAAAATTAAAACACAATGGAGTAACGAGTTGGTATGATAGATTATTAAATATGACATTGAGGAATCACATACCTATTCTAAGTAAACATGTGATCGATGATTGGCAGCGAAACAATTTGAAAAGGTATACTTTTGTAGATGTTTTGCACGACTTTATTATATTGAGTTGTAATAACGAGTGATCTTGGTATCACGATCTATATGTACTATGGAACAAAAACATAATGATTTCGCATCAAATTTCGTTGTTTTCTTAAAACTAGATATACCGCGAACACTTCATGGTGGATGTGAGTAATCGTGACATTGAATACGCTCAAGTTAAAACGAGCAATACAATCGTGGTGTTCATTACTGCTAATGACGTTCATTAAATTATTTGGAAATTGTTAAAATAGTTTAATTAGTATGAAGCAAAATAATATGCTTGAAAGTACATGTGCGATTAATGGAATGTCCATGTCAAAAACTTATTACATTATGCTCCAAATGTAATGCTGTATTTTGCACTGCCGTGATTTATGTATTATTACTTATTCTCGTACCGCAAACAGGTTAGATTGTTTGATATAGTTTAAGTTTTGTTATTATTATAAGTCGGTCCGAGTTAAATGAGACGATATATTAATTTCCATTATATCGGTTTCCTTGCGCATCGGTGACAGTTTGGAAATATCGCTATAAACGCGAAATAAAATTATTATGAACAATTTACTCGCGAGGTTTCAAATTTGTTAAACTAATTCTCATCGACAAATTGATAACAAATTGGCGACTATTTATATTTTCGCCAATTAAGCGATGAGAATCTGGATTCTCACGAATTAAAAATATAAAACGTCACATCGATACACAACGTGTGTACAAATTTTGATTGTTTTTATGGTGAATGCAACACGAGGACCATCGTAAATTTTACATATTTATGCGAAAGTAAGATTTAGCCACTTTTTACTGCCGTAAGCCATATAAATGCATAAACGTAATCACCCCTCCCGTTATTTCAGTGCAAACTATCCGATGGTATTAAGCTTGACAATATGACAATGAATCTTGTCAATAAAAATCAAACATTTTTATCAGTCACCACCAACCACATCGAAATGGGTTCGGAGCTTGCAGTAACATTGTGTATAGTGCAATATATTCTCGTGAATACTGTTATTTATCATCATGAATAATTCAACACTTAAATACATTGTTTGGGAATCCACGAATGATGTGTTTCTGGAAAATAGTTTCTGTCGCACACTAGGGAAAACTGCTTATGAGCAAATTTTCGACTCGGAAAGTGTTTTGACCTATTAGGAACGAGCATAAACAATATACTGTATATATTTTATAAATGACAGAGACAAATTACCCAATGTTCTCATCATATGTTTTATAACCAATACTTAATATGAAATATATCATACGTAGCTTTTAACACAATTGCTACCACATTATGCGACTTAATAACTGCGCAAAAATAAGTATGGTCGACAAAGGCTTCAGAATAAAATTCATTAAAAAAAATCCAAAAACAGTGAGATCATCTACTTAATATATGTAATGCACTTTTTGTCTCTAGTGACGGGCCTATTCTATAATGTAAATGAGTGAAAGGATGGCAGTTCAAATAAAGATTGTGTTTTTGAAATAGTTTACTATATTTTAAACTACAAACGATTAGAAACTAAACACAGTGGACGACTTTGATTTTATCAAATACGTCATTTTATGACGTCGCTGAAGCTTTCCACCACTAGGGGGCGCGATTTATAGGAATAGTGTATTTTAATTATGAATCAACGTATGACTAATTAAATGCAATTTTTTTTGTCAAACATCGACCTAGATTTGTTCTAGTACCGGCTATCCATAATTAAAAAATATGGAATATAAGTTTCCTGCATCACATTTTAAACGATTCAAAAGCTGATGTGTTTTAAATATTCTCATTACGATATGAATATAATGAGTGACAGATACTTAAGCGTTTCTGACAGAAAATTATCCTAATATGGTAGACGAATTTGACATTAATTATGTTATATTAGAAATAGCTTTTGTTCATTTAAATTTAATTTTTTAGTCAAATTCTGTTTTTGTGAACCACGATATGACTGCGGAATAGCTCTTATCTAATTATCTAACTACAACCCACATTTTGAGTTGTGTTTCTGATTCACTCACCTGTATACGGTCATATGAATCCAAGTGAATTCGTCTTCGTTCCGCGACAGAATAAGAGAGTGAACACCAAAGAAAGATTAAAGGCAGTAGTCCCGTTTTTGTGTTTGCTAAACAGATATAAAATGGTAAATACCCATTGCTGTAAGTGTCTATCCATGTACAATGTATTTGTCGATTAGTAAGTTATATGTATATAGACTTATTATGGAAAACCCACATCTTTGGGGCCAAAGTAAACATCAGCAGACTTACGGGTATTTTCCTTTAAACTTCGTTATATTGTTCCTCAATCTATTCTTGTTATGATATATAATGCTCTGATACTCTCCCATATTTCATATGGTTTAGAGCTATTGGTAATACCTATTCTACTTATTTAATTGAGATTCTTCTTATTTAAAAGAAAATTATTAGAATAATAAGTACCATAATCTAGAAAACTAGGAATTTTGGATACATTCAAACAACACAAATTACAACTAGCCATATTTGTCCACGATGTTATCAATAACAGGCTGCCATACACATTCCGAGATAACTACTAACTAGACAAAATCAAAGAAATTATCTTAAGTTAAGTATGCAGGAGCAAAACTATGGAATAACATTCTAACTCATATCAGGAATATACAATGTAGGATTACTTTTAAAAGGGAATACAAAAATTACCTACAAGCTAGCTACACATAATTTCCAACTTAAATATATAGATAAAAAATAATATTTTATTAAATTGCATTCTTTGCACTTTCAGGTTGTTTTGACGGCCTCACTACTATTCTTATTTAAATTTCTATTTATGTTAAAGTGAGCATAACGCCCAGATAATATCTTGTAATCTGTGATTTATAGCACAGGGGCTGAACTCTTTTCGACTCCTATTCGATTTGTATATTTTTGTTTATATATATTTTCTGTGTTGTCAAAACTTACGTTTTTTGTTTGTTTGGAATAAACATCATCATCATGTCTCGTCCCCTATTTTGTAGGTATGGAATTGTTCATATGGGCCCATCTTGTTTTCCTAGGTAGTTAATGCGTTTTCTTCTATGTTATCGGTACAGGGCCAATGCCCGATCTGTGTAGCTATTTTGAATAGTTACTTAGGTAAACGTTTAACGAAAAAATAGTCGTATGACTTAACATTGAAGCTAAACCAGCATATTATACACGTTAGTTCTACCATAGATAGTATAGTAGGGCTACTATACTGTCTATGGTTCAACGGTACCGTTTATAAAATATGCCAACGCAAATTAAGAGAGTGCTATTTCCGGGCTAAGGATGTGGGCCGGGTCTTTTAACAAATCCGGATTAATTTAGATAGTAGGTAGTACATATATGTGAGATCTCGTGTTTATCTCGTTCTCGTGAGATCTCGTGCTTATCTCGGTCTCAACGAGATCCCGGCGGCTATTTGCACATATTGTCTATTACGTTCAATGATGGTTCATAGCACCAATTCGTGTGCACAATAAACAACTACACAAGATCTAGAGTATTTCGAATCTTACATATACATGCATAAACCTACAAATATACTTTAGTAAGAAAACAAAAATAAGAATACGTATAATTAACATTATAAGTGATACCATGTTACAAAGAAATAAAAACTCAGTATTATTAAAATTCCATTCACTGTAAGCTATGTTATTTCTAATAAGAAAACGTCCAACACAAGATGTAGCTACAGGTGTCGAGGGACTCGTGTTCAGTATCGGCATCTGTATAAACGGATTACGCCCGGTCATTTGATGCTACATCCCACGCTTCATTGGATGGATATATTAATACTATCTGCAAAGTAAGCGTGTAATACAACTATGTAGTGACATCATTTCTCCAACACATGTTTAATTTTGAGAATAACATATTACATTGTATATTATGTATATTAATTAATTTATGTATATTAATTACTTTTGTATGTCGTTTTCACGTGATATCTCTTCTGTAATTTTTTGGCTGGGCCGATTTCGTTCAATTTTGGTAGACAGGTCACACTTTCGCTCTAGTTAAGTGATAATACCTGTGAAAAAATACTGGCACAACGTCGCCATGGAAACAGCCAACAAACTATTTGTAATCACATTCGCGACAAATGTATCTCCTCCTACAAATGTTGGAGTAAAAACCTCTGACTTTTCTCATTCTACTCAAATTGAGTGCGGTCCCAAAGTTACTATTTGTTTTTTTGTTATCTTTTTTCATTGCTGAGAACTTTGTCGTCGAAGTTGGGGTAATCTTTTGCCAGAACGGATTGTTAACGTTTCTGTGATTTGTTTGTTGGGCAGGCAATACCTGCACTCTAGGAAGGTGTTGTTATGTTCTAATGTTCTTATGACAAAGGTCAAACACCTGATTTTTAGTCGTTGCTTTACGCAAACTGTATTCTCGTACAAATCTTTGATTCAAAATCTACGACACATCTCATTCTGATTTGCTTGAGTTTGTGCCTAAAATTACTATTTTGTTTTTGAGTTTACATCAATGCTTTTACTGGATTGACACGCACATTCAGTGCTAGCCTAAATAGTTATTTACACTCGATTTCATTGGTGAAATCAGCGGTGTTAATAAACCTCAAGTCAACCCCAAGTTACAAAAGCTCGTCATGGTTATTACTAAATAAAGTATGACTTGCAACATGCAATACTCTCTTGTCATTGGCATCTATTGTCATGCTTTCCCCGACAAATACTATGGCTTGTCTCACCACGCTGTCACAATGTGACGCGATTACAACACAATTTCTCCTTTTCAATATATATATATCATCGACCTTCACAGATAATTTATAATGTCACATGTAAAAAAAGCAAAACCAGGACTTGAATCATAAATTGTTACCAAGTAAAAACGTTAGAATATCAAGTTGAATAAAATGTTTGTGTTGTTCGTCGCCCTATCAACACACCACATATGAGAGACAAATATTACAAACCATTTGAATAGTCGCAGAACAGAAATATGTCACGAGAAACAGTGCAAATACAATACAATACAATATTATTGATTACGTATTTCAAACATACATCGTATATTAAAATATATTAAACGAAGTAATTATATCAAGATATTTATCGTTTGATTATTGGCTTTTATCACGCGTGTAATGTGTGTTGTTAATTTCAAACATACATCGGATATTAAAATATATTAAACGAAGTAATTATATCAAGATATTTATCGTTTGATTATTGGCTTTTATCAGGCGTGTAATGCGTGTTGTTATGTTAATGGGTTCAAAAACATAACTAGGTTTGGGTGTTTAGTATGATATTGTTACACTTGGTACTTCTACGCTACCTGTACTGACATCAGTCATCAACACGAAGCGACGTATTACAAAGTAACGTGTTTCTCTTTTTTTGCAGGTTGCTACTTCGAGGTGGGGCGCTTGACTAAGCAATCCATTTCTTTGGCGCTGTGCTGTGTGCGTGTCTTTAGATTGGCAATCTCAACTTCCATGCTCGACTGACATCATGGCGCACTACACGTTCGTGGACAACCACACTTTAGTCTTTGCTGACTCAGAGATGCCAACAATTAACGATTACGATTCGTTCAGCGGCAATTGCTGCATACCAATGTACAATGTGACGGCATCGCAAACAAATTGTACAACTTGTTATTATATAGATCGCCTTCCGCCAACTGTGGAAATCATTTTGATTTTGTTTTTCGTAATTGGTATGGTTCTGTCCCTCATTGGCAACATTTCAGTGATGAGCGTCTTGACGTTCGGTCGACGGAAGAAGAGAACATTCAACGCTTTTCTGTTGAATCTTGCGCTAGCTGACTGGACATTAGGGATATTATGTATGCCGTTCTTATTCATCCAAATTATCATTCATGACTGGATCTTCGGGGAAGTGATGTGCAAACTTGTACCATTTTCATTGAAAGTAAGTTGTGTTTGTTTATTCTGTGTTGTATCATATTTATTCTACAATTCCAGAACTCGTTTGAAAAACAATAACGAGTTGAAGATAGCTAATGAAATACATCAATACCTAGTTTTCAGATAATGGTGAAATAATATATTTTAATTACTAGGTTGTATTTTGATTGGAGTAATGCGTTCATACACGTATATATGTCGAGTTGAATAACTAATCGTTCGTTATTCATAAATGCATCACCAATCAAAATTAACAACCATAAAATTGAGCAGCGTGTGACGTATATGTGTAGCATTCATATGCAACACCGTGGGTGTCATATTGTCGCACAGAAAACGAATAGCAAAATAAAGAAGAGTAGAGTCATTCGAAAAACATTTCATAATCACACTGTTACAAGTTTCCAATAAACACTATAGTGCCAATGTGCATTTTTAAATCAATATGAACATGAACATTGTTGACATTGAAATTACGTCTCTACCCAAATATATCAGTTTACTGAATGCTGGTCCAAAGCATGTGACCTTTATCTTAAAAATGTTAATACCTTTTGTACAAGTAAGTATATGTTCTTCACTCAAAGCTCCTGGTGAGCGAGGTACATGTGTCTTACGAAACAGTGCTGTTGAGTTTCAATATTCATGTAGTTGTGTTTTAATTCCTCTATAACCGTATTAACCCGCTCTACATATACTTTGTATTGAGCACTTTTGTTTTGAAATAATCGACATCGTCATGACAGAATATACAATGTTTTGATGAATATATAACATATATTGAGTTGTAATTATGTTTTTTTATTCAACAATAAATACATTCTATATATATAGCGTATTAATAATTTGTAGCACAAATACATACGTTTGATGGGAACACTTGATGTCAAAATATCTGTATTTTTTCCAGTGACAAACACAATTCATGATTAAAAGTCATGCTGCTAGGGTTCGGCATTGGACAATTGTAAATCCGAAGATTTTCAATTTACTATTTTTTATTGGAAATAGCACTATATAATAAATTATTTAAAATCGATCAGAACGTGATGTGATTTCTATTGTCAATTTTAATGATGTTTTCCTTCTACTCATCCATATATCCCAAACGGCTAATTTTTCATATCATGTGAATGCTAATGAATCTAAATGTCTTCCCGGATGAAACTGATAAGATGTGATTTATGTTCAACCCCTTCCGCACACTAATTGGAAGCATCGACTGGGCTGCTCAAGTATCATTTCGTGACGTCATGTAGCACGACCATGGGAGTATGGTACAGAGATTGTATTTTGTTTACAAATTTCCTATATTATTATATAGATCTTCATAAAGATTTAATGACTTTATATGGCTACAATATTCTTACATTAAATTTAAATATAAAATATAGCTGCATAGCAGCGATGACGGGTTTCGAGCCTGTGTGGCTCATGACAAATTGCACTTGCTCGATGTGATTATTTGACGAACGTTTCATGTCTAGAATGCAAGATAGCAGACAAACTACACAACATATGGATTTGATTTCATAGGAACATGATAAACTTAATGCAAGGACAAATAGTTCATGAGTTATAGAACTTTTTCTCTTTTACTAAATCCAAGATGGCTGCCAAATGAAGCCATTTTTAAAAATCTACTTCAGTAACTTTGTAGAGCTATCAACAGAGATACGATATGCTAAATTGCTTTTCAAACAAGCAAGCAGTTTTTAACAAGATATTTTTTTGAGGTTTTTTGAATTTTTGTGATAAATTCAACATGGCCGCCAAAACCACTTGAATCATGGGAAATATTTCCATGAACACATAATCATCTCATTGAGCGGATGTTGTATGCCAAGTTTTGTTTAAATCTGGCAAATCGTTCATAAGTTATAGCGTGCTTTCACTTTTCACTAAATCCAAGATGGCTGCCAAAGAAAGCCATTTTTCGAAAATCTGCTTCAGTAACTTTGTAGAGCTATCGACAGAGATACTATATGCTGAATTGCTTTTCAAACAAGGAAGCAGTTTTTAACAAGATAATTTTTTGAGGTTTTTTGAATTTTTGTGATAAATTCAACATGGCCGCCAAAACCACTTGAATCATGGGAAATATTTCCATGAACACATAATCATCTCATTGAGCGGATGTTGTATGCCAAGTTTTGTTTAAATCTGGCAAATCGTTCATAAGTTATAGTGTACTTTCACTTTTTACTAAATCCAAGATGGCTGCCAAAAGAAGCCATTTTTCGAAAATCTGCTACAGTTACTTTGTAGAGCTATCAACAGAGATACTATATGCTAAATTGATTGTCAAACAAACAAGCAGTTTTTAAGAAGATAATTTTTTGAGGTTTTTTGCAATTTTTTGATAAATTCAATATGGCCGCCAAAACCACTTGCATCATGGGAAATACTTTTATGAACACATAATCATCTTATTGAAGGGATGTTGTATGCCAACTTTGGTTTAAATCTGGCAAATTGTTCATGAGTTATAGCGTACTTTCACTTTTTATTAAATCCAAGATGGCTGCCAAAGGAAGCCATTTTTCAAAAATCTGCTTCAGTCACTTTGTAGGGCTATGGCCATAGGTGCTGCAAAGCAAATGTATAATCACATGAATGAGCCATTTTTGAGAAGAAGATTTTAAAAGTTTTTTGTCAATTTTCGGAAAATCCAATATGGCGGCCAAGGTCACATGACCGCTAAAGATTTTATTGCTGATATTTGCTAGACATGAGCCAATGATGCCACACAAAAAAACCGGAAGTTCCTAGACCCCCAGAAAGTGGTGCAATTGAGCACTTCCGGTTTGTCTTCTACCTAAGATGGCGGCCAGGTCATGTGACCTACATAGCTGGTTTTGGGGTATGCACCACAACTCATGGCCCTTTATCAGCATGCAAAATAGCAAATGAATTGCAGTATTATTTTTAAAGTTACAGCGCTTAGAAAAAACGGCGGAATAATAAGAATAAACATAGCAATTACAAAAGGGTTTCGCCCCATAGGGCTCGAAACCCTAAAAACATACTTAATAAAACAACTTTTTTCATAAATTCTGCAACTTTTTCGAAAGTTGGATTTGATTGAATTGTGCAACATTTTTTATTTCTTTATTAATTTTTTATATTTTATGTGATTGGAAAATCCCTGATTTCAGATCTTTTGAAACGCATGTAGTACAATTACAGAGCGCATAAATACGAGATTCGACGCGCACCTCACAACACAACACAACACAACACAACACAACACAACACTGACTCTCACTACACAACACTGACTCTTACCTCACTACACAACACTGACTCTCACCTCACTACACAACACTGACTCTCGCCTCACTACACAACACTGACTCTCGCCTCACTACACAACACTGACTCTCACCTCACTACACAACACTGTCTGCCACCTCACTACACAACACTGACTCTCACCTCACTACACAACACTGACTCTCATTACACAACACTGTCTGCCACCTCACTACACAACACTGACTCTCACCTCACTACACAACACTGACTCTCACCTCACTACAAAACACTGACTCTCACCTCACTACACAACACTGACTCTCACCTCACTGCACAACACTGACTCTCACCTCACTACACAACACTGACTCTCACCTCACTACACAACACTGTCTACCACCTCACTACACAAAACTGACTCTCACCTCACTACACAACACTGACTCTCACTACACAACACTGACTCTCACCTCACTACACAACACTGATCCTCACCTCACTACACAACACTGACTCTCACCTCACTACACAACACTGACTCTCACTACACAACACTGACTCTCACCTCACTACACAACACTGACTCTCACCTCACTACACAACACTGTCTACCACCTCACTACACAACACTGACTCTCACCTCACTACACAACACTGACTCTCACCTCACTACACAACACTGACTCTCACCTCACTACACAACACTGACTCTCACCTCACTACACAACACTGTCTACCACCTCACTACACAACACTGACTCTCACCTCACTACACAACACTGACTCTCACTACACAACACTGACTCTCACCTCACTACACAACACTGATCCTCACCTCACTACACAACACTGACTCTCACCTCACTACACAACACTGACTCTCACTACACAACACTGACTCTCACCTCACTACACAACACTGACTCTCACTACACAACACTGACTCTCACTACACAACACTGACTCTCTCAAAAAAGAATACTCAAAATAGTATGTAATACACTTGGACATACAATGACTAAATAATCTCTGACGTCACAAAGTCAAGTATTGCAGTTATGTGAAGACAATCAATGTGAATGTTACAATTTTATGTATTTATGTATGGTCGAATCTGACGCCGGATTCATTGTGATTACACAAATCACATTGATAACCTGCGGCCAATGATGCTTCGTGAAACTCTACAACCACAATGAATGACAACCCTTTCGTCTTTCACAGGTTTCAGAAGCTGTCAGTATATTTACGTTAACTGCGATAGGCATTGACAGATATTACGTGGTTATGTATCCCCTACGACCACGGACGGACAACCGGAAAAAGAAAATAATCATACTTGTAACGTGGATTCTGGCCACGGGGCTTTCCGCACCAAAGCCATGGGTATTGCAATTGTACAGTTACCCACTAGTGGATGGAAAAACTGCACATAGTTGTAGTCCGAATTGGCCGTCTATTGAGCATAAACATCGCTACGATTGGGCGCTGGTTATTATTCTTTTCGCTTTGCCGTTGGTGTTACTGAGTTTCTGCTATGGAAGAGTTGCTAGAAAATTGTGGTTGCGAAGTCTGCCAGGAAATGCAGACCCAGAGAGAGACAGGGAACAGAAGAAGAGTAAGGAAAAAGTGAGTAAGAAGACAATCCATTTTGTATTTTGTTGTGTTCTAGTGTAGTACAGTGTGGTTTTTCTATTCATCATTTACTTTAGAGCAAGTACATTATGAAGATAATATTGTACATGATACATGCACAGTAGCCAGGTGACTGTAGTGAAGTACATATTCCAAATAATCTTTAACATTAAAGTATGTTTTATTTATTTATTCCACATATAGAGCTATACATTATTGATTATTCACAAAATAACGGAAGGTATTTTCTAAGACGCGAAATATGGGTACAGATTTGAAAAAAATTCAAATATTTTCAGGGTGGCAATAATACACAAATCTACGATGACTGAAAAAAACATTCACTGCGCATTTACAAGTGGGGACAATCGAGTTTATTAATGTGTAACATGTCTGTAACCGAATCTTCCAGCCAATCAAACTCGTTCTAGTGGCCTGATCATTGATTGTCACACTTTATTCTGTGTTCAACATTTATACTGTTCTGTTCACACGGGAACAATATTAGAATGTTGCATGACTATATTAGTATTCTAGTTACGTAAATGTTTAATACATATTTTGCATTCGTGTTTGTTCTGTAGAACCAAATCTTTATTTCTAAAATTAATCGTAAGCTGGTACAAATATTCTGTTGTTAATATATCTTAATTTATGGTTAAATTTGACAAGATTCGAGAAACCTATTAAATCCAGGAGAAGCCTGCATTATATTGTATAGTTTGGTTTCATATTAATTGCAGGTGCAAACAAGGTTCTTACAGAGAGTTAATAAATTCATTATCGAAAATCCCTACGAACATTGCAATATAGTGAGGGTCTTTCCTATTGACTCTAATTTTAAGAAAACAATTTGGTACACCGTGTTACAATCTCATTCCCCCCTGGTACAATGAAATAGATAGATTAGCCGACAGACGGAAGTCAATTTTGTTTTAACTACCAGGGTACAACAGTTTCTGACTATACAAATTGTGTGTATGAATCTTATTTGCGGTCAGCTCAAACGCCTGGAACGTTTCCCAGGCCAGTTGCAAGTTACGGTACGCATCTTGTTTGTGTTAGCTGTACATTTGAATACCTATAATCAACAGCCATTTTAAATAGCCATAAGATTGTTATGGCTATGTACAGTAGTAGACCCTATTTTGTAGAGGAAATATTGAACATGTCTCCTACAATTATATAAGAATTACGTTAGAATCTCTAGAAACCTCTCATTATGTCAACATCAGACAATGAGTTGGTTCATTGCAAGAAAGTTTAGTGTTTATGTTATGACATAACTTCTTGGGTTCAGGTCTAATCATTGTGAATTATGTACAGCAATGATTACTGTCCAAATGTGGTCAGTCGTGTTTTAATGAATGTTATATGTTAACACTGGATCCTGTATGACATTATAAATATCAAAATCTGTTTCCATAATTTTAAATGGTTCACAAGTTCAATTATAAACACAAAACATACTGACATACCATTCGGTGTTTAATATGAGTAGTCTTCCAACATAGTGAACAATTAATCAAGTATATAATGGCGTGTGATTGGCTACATGAGTGGAATGGGTGGAGGCCACGTCTCAAGATCTTAATTTCCGTGTACTAGATTATGATTTGGAAGAGGAATAAAGTCAGTCTTCACGAGGGGCTGAGACTAGCGTTGACACGATACCATCTGTGTGTGTTTTTGTTTAGTTGAAAGGTTTGTGAACGAGACGATCCCGAGTACCTAATGTAACGTTTAATAAGCCGAGAATTAAACCGTTATAGTTGCATCGACACAAATACACAAGGGGTTTCAGCTTGATTTTGGGTGGGGTGCGCGACGTCCCCCGAATATTTTTCGTCAGACTATAGCATTAATTTAGCAATTTATACGTTGTTTTCTTGCAGACTGTCAAAATGCTGATTTCTGTCGTGGTGTTATTTGCTCTATGCTGGCTACCATTGAACGTATACAATATCGTGCTCAGCTATTATCCTGAATACTTCAGGAGTCACCAGCAAGAGACGCGCATATCACGTGCTAGTGTGTTGATTTGGCTGACACTCTCTGACACAATCATCAATCCGATTGTATATGTGTTTCTCAGTGACCGATTCAGGGTAAGGTCATTTTCTCAAACGATCTTCAGTCTTGTATATGCGAATGCAATTGATTACTGAATTGTGATTATAAGGATGTAACTAGTGGGAACCTCTTCTAAATCCTCCCCTGGTACAAACACATGTCATAGTGCGTCAGTCTATACACCTTTCATATAAATCGCGTTCTATAGCGACAGGTAGATGACGTCATAATGGCGTAATTGGGGGAAAGCAATGTCTGTCACAGTGATAAGTGCCTGAACGTGCTCAAAGTACACATTGGACGCTTCAACTTGAACGTGGGATTATATGTGCACAGCAGACGCTCAAAACAAAATTGAATGCGTAGGTTTTGAGCCCTAATCTTATCGTTGAAGATCAAACATTAATCAAATCACAATTGTAAGCACGATTCTGAGAAACATACCCACCAGCGGGCCCATTCCCCCGTTTCTTTTTTGGAAAAAAATAATTTCACACTTGCCCGCAAAATCATTGCACATTGCGTACATGACAACAACACTGCCATCGTATGGACTAAGCTAAAATACAACTGTGAAAGTACTAATAATTTACGTTATCAATTCATGTAAAAGACTTCCATACTCAAATTCAACGCCGTATTTTTTGGCATGGCGTTCACAATTTGTTGCCTATTAGTAACACCAATAATCAACACTAACTGAAGTACGAAAGAAAACGCAATTTTGTGGCATTTTAAATCCATGCGTCATATTTTGCTATGACGTAATACAACCACGAAAGATTTTGATGTATTCACACAAGAATGTATTAATTCTAGGTTACCCCAAAAATGTATATATATATTGCCGATGTGGATACTCTGGAAGCCCCGGGTACAATTTAAACGAGTCGGTTGCACAGGAAAGGAAAGTACAAGAACCCCGTGCAAGACTGCTTAAATAATATTTTATCAAAATAAACATGTACTGCGTATGTGACTTGAATTGCCAGAATAGGTATACTAACACTATTCGGACATCCACGAAATTAAACGCATAATAAAATCGCATCCCAGAAACCTGATCATCTGATTGCAACTGGCTAGCGGTTACTGGGGTTTAATAGAATGTGTTAACGTTTATCTAATTTAATTGAATATAGTTAAGATAAAATAAAAGCTGGCAATTAACCGGGTGAGGTAGTTTATTGGCCAAAGGGGGTTTCCACCTACTAGTTCCCTAATTTCAAATTCCCCCTTCTTACAATGTGAACACCCCTACTATTCAGTAAGGGCTTTTCACAAACGTAACCCGCCAGTCACTTACGTAGCTATGCTTATCTAGCTCATTTCTGCCTATTTTTATTTTCCTTAGAAATCATTATATCTAGCTTTTTTGGCGAGGTTAACGTATACATATTTTAACGGGAATCGCGATATAATGCTAAATTAAATAAACTATTTAATATTCGTGTACGTTGGACAACGCAAATATAAAATACAGTTAACGCGTGTTGCCATATAACAGCAAGTTTCAATAATAAACGTAACAATTGGATAAGTAATGTATGAATTTAATAATGCAGGAGAACTAATGTCTTAAACTGGTGTCTACAAGATTACATTATAATTGATATCTACGACATGTTATCGACTTTCCTTCTGACATGCCTCGCTCGTTTATTAACAGGGGGCATGTTTATTATTATATTATTTTTATTATATTAACAAAGTGTCGTTTTGTCTGTCCAATTCCTTCAACATTCGGTTTGATTGATTGACACGTATTCAGATCATATGTAGATCATTGTGGAAAATCGCGATAGTTCAATAACACAACTGTTCTGATAGTGCATGCAAATACCATGTACGACGCAATAATTATAATAAGTTATTACTATCAATAGCGAATTGTCTAATAAGTATACTGCCTCTTAAACTCTTGCTTAAATTGCTCAAAATTTGAGCCCATTTATTTTGTTTTTCACCTCAAGGAATAAGTTCTTTACATCTCGACTGTAAAACATTTTATGAAATAATATAACTATATAAATGGTGTCTATGGTATTTAAATGGCCATGTGCCTAGAAAAGGTTTAAAAACATACTATTATCGGGATTTTATTTTCTAAATTGTAACATAATGTACACCATAGGAGTTGTGGGTGTTATGACGTATATATAGTGTTTGAAAGGGCGATTCGAATTGGTGCCTATGTATACAACACATGTAAAATACTGGGCATGTTTAAACGGAACGCGATGGGCGTGACGTTGGCCACTGTTTAAATAACCGAGAAACCGACAAGCTATATGAACTCACGTCAACCTATCATATCCTGGCATGTCTAATTAACACTCTGTCCCATTTTCATTTGTTTGTGTTTTTCCAGAAAGACTTGAAGAACATGTTCTATCAATGGACGCGTCGATGTAGATCAGACGGAGACGACTTTTATACAGGTGGATATGCGACTACGTCAGCGTATGATACGTCACCGTACACCACAAGGCGCACTCGCCTCTCACCAAACATGAGTTCTACAGACATGGGGCGAAATACAAACATGGACAACACGCTGGATGTTAGTTCCAACAGAAACATTACACTGACAGTGGATGGTTTACCGAAAAAACGGTAAGTTGGTGTCGCCTGGGTGTTTATGTTGCAAATTGTAGGACTATATGGAGAGTACATTAGTCATTGTGAACTTACATAGCGGGAATTCGTACACAGTCTGAGCTTTGGAGCTTTGGAAAGGAGAATTGTTCCCATTTGTATATGCATAAGATTTTCATGAAAATTTAACAAGCTTGTGGTCAAGTTGTAGATTGTATTTACTTCTATAATGCATTTTATAAAGTTGTTATGTAAGTCGGAATAATTCATATACGCCAGAAATCCTGGATATTTACCTATTTACCTTAACGACACTTGCTAAATAAATTTATTATTTTTGTTAAATTGTCTTGAATAAAGCAAAATATCTCAGAGTGTGTAATATAATTCCAGTATAGAACAACTTATGCTATCTGCAATGCTAAATAATGAGTGAGTTTTCGTAGGTTTACTAAACGTTCTGCATGCACCAACACCAAATCATATTATTTTAGTATCTACATTGATGCCGTATATTCAATGTTATTTACCTGCTGCACTTCCTATCTTAGCAGCTACAATTATACACCGGCTAAGTGATTGAAAGTGAAAGTGCAACCAGCCAACAGCGACCGCGTTGTAGCTAGTGATTTGATTGCATTAATCAGTGGCGGCGCGTCGCCCACCTAAAATCAAGCTGAAACCCTTTGTGTGATCAAAACTTGCCCCTCAAACTGCAGGAAATAGCGTTTCAGATGGTCAAGGTTTCAGATTCTGTCCCCATGCAAAGTTTCGTGCCGCCGTTAATGAACGATAAGTCATAGTCATAGTGTCACTGGTTATAACTCCCCACAGCAAACCTTTAAAGTAGTTGGCAAGTTTCAGTGTATTTCATTGAACATTTCAGTTTGTGGTTGAGAGGCTGAAATTAGTTTAAGTAGTATAGTCGTAAAACAGCTGTGATTCTGGCGTGACCAATGTCTACAGATGGCGGAAATTTGAGAAAAAAATGATTTCTTAATAGACATGTCGTTGACCTTACCAAGTACTTGCCAGTGTATATGTAGCTACCATTCAGGAAGTTTCGGTCTACGCCTTCACATCACCCCCTCTGGCCGTGGTGTTTCTTATACTGAGTAATTATTTGTTTCTCGTCATTTAATTAGCTTAAAAGTTTTCTTTTCGTATTTTATATTCATACTTATAATTTGCATATATTTGTATTCTTGCATGATAGCATTTGAAACGACACGTTCCGACTCAAGCACGCCCTGTGAAACACACGTGACGCACATTGAACACAAGGCCACAGTGCCACTTTAAAAGTATATAGTCACCATACATTTCATGATGCGCATCATTTTGTTACTTATAGGAGTATTGTTGCCGGGAGTAAAGTTTGAGCCAACCGAGTCTGCAATCAACAAACGTTTTCCGTTACAACGTTGTATTCTTGACTGTGAACATTGCGCATAACTCGGCCCTGGATGAAACATATCGGTTAACAAATGATGTCATAAAGTAATATGATTTCTAGTCCCTCGATTGTAAGCTAAAATTTATGTTTTTTAATATTCCTGACGATTGTTTAATACAAAGGGTCTATAATATATTTGCCAGAAGGCTCGTCTGTGCGGGGATTATTATCAATCAACAAAAGGATTAACAGATATAAGCCTTATCTCTGACGAGGGAGATTTCCAGATGATAATGACAAAGATTTACGCTACGTGTGTACGTATGAAGAAGTAAACACAAGCAATGGGAATATATGTGAGAAAGGGTTTATATGTTGCCGTGTTACAGTAGCAATCTCGACCTCTTTTAATAACGCGTATTCCAACAATTCGAATGCACAATTAATTTTTCAATAAAGGTTAGCGTTTCCAAAACATGAAAACAATCATTATGTTCAAAATATATTCTTTACCAATCATCTACTGAAAAACTTTGTTTTAACACGACGCAATTTGTAAAGTTTTATCTGTTCAACTATGTTGAAGATAACAATAAAACAAAGAAACGTCGAGTTACAATATTATTATTGTCGGGATTCATGTAATAAATACCTTCATACACAGAAGGTTTTCTTTGTTTTCTGTAAAATTAAGTCGAAATATTGTTCTGCAATTTATGTTGTTACACCAAGGAACGCAAGCATAAGCAGATAAAGCAGCTATGTTATAACAATATTTGGCACAATTGACAAGTCAATGTATTTAAACAACTTTTTATATGTATATATTTCAAATATGTCTTCAAGTCTATGTTTAATGTCCGATGAAATGTTCTTATACTGTAATTGATTTTTTTAGAATCAATTCATGGCGAAAGTTGCATTCTCACTTCGTATTAGATGCAGAATACCATGCTAAAATCTGTTGGTTTGGCAACAAATCCTGTAATATTGGACAACTAGAGATACCGTAGTGTTGAATCACCAAATCAAAGTCATTTTCATTATTATAATCACTCAAGACCATATTGCGTGGAATACAATTTCAGGATTTGTTGAATAAATCCAAAGCTAGATATATATATTATTTTGCTTAGCTTTTTTGTTTATAGTATTCAATATAATGTATTACTTAACACTCCATCTTCGAGCAAAAATCAAGTTCTAATAGCAAATTTCACCAATATATTTATCTTCCTGTTTTCTGTCTACTTTATAAGTATAGTCTATATACAGTTTTTGATCTGTTGCCTGTTTCCAATGACGAATTCACAATTTATTTCTTAAAATGCAAACCAATTTGCTCTCAAATAATTTCAAGTGAAATGGTACATGGTTGGGTATAGGATTAACCCCAAGCCTACAGACAAGCGTACGACGTGTTCAACTAAACTATCATTTGACAGTTTGTTGACTGAGCCACATAATGTCAATCAACATTAGTTTGATTTAACAAATCTCGAAAGTTTTTATTGTAGTGAATTAAGTCTCGACATTATACCCTGACAAATTTCGTGGCTTACATTTGATTTAAAATTTATCCCCTAAACTAATTTATTGAATGTACACCTCAAGTGTGCAAATAGCCGGTGCCGTAATTACATTAAATGTGCCGTAAAGGGAGCAATTCCGACTTTGTGACGGCGTATTTGCCTCTAAAGTAGCATGTGTATACTTTATGTAGGCTGATACCGCCACTACCTATACTTGTTAAAAAATTAACATATGTCCAGCATCTTATGAATGCAGACGAGTGTTTCTTCAAAACACATGAATTACAACTCTGATAAATAAGTAGGCAACAATATTACATCTTTTTCAACATACAGAGTAAACCCTATCTAATCGTGAAATGTTTGATGTGCAACTATATATATATATATATAGCTTTTAATTCTACTCTAGAAA
Organism: Saccoglossus kowalevskii; assembly: GCF_978046115.1. Lineage (NCBI taxonomy): Eukaryota > Metazoa > Hemichordata > Enteropneusta > Harrimaniidae > Saccoglossus > Saccoglossus kowalevskii. The sequence continues at coordinate 4,170,351 of NC_140654.1, forward strand.
GTCTGGCAGAAATTCTAAGCTCAGCTAGGTATGTGCAATTTTGTACCCCCTCCCCCGCATAAATCACGGGAGAGAATGTAACTAAACATTCTATAAGTGAACTGTATATATTCCAACCTTGAATTTCCATTATCTAGTTATTAAATAAGGAATAATAATAGACAACGGATACAACCCAGACTCTGGTTCTTATATCATAACAAAGGTGATGACAATAATTTCAGCCAGTTTGAAATTCAGGTGGGAATAAGTCTTGCCATAAATTAAACTATAGGCCAAAATTGAGAGTACCCTAGCTTGAAAGACAAGTCATGAATTTATACTGTATATATTTAGGGTCGAAACTAATACATTTCGACCCTCAATCTGAATCAATATAATACTAAAATAAATTTGGCAATAAATAAATAAAAAATATAATCTATCATTTAGGCGAAATTTAGAGTAAACTTCTTGTTTCTACATGTGTTTAGTTTCGAGGATCTGTATATAATGTGAGACGACTTGCATAAAAGAAAATATGGCAGTACAAAATATTTATAACAAATATTTGTTTATTATGTATTATTTTTATTTTCAACTATATCTTCGATATTTTGTAAACTAGTCACAACAACATTGTACTTGGTTGAGAATAATAGTGATAGATAAGATTCCCAATTTTGAAGATCAACAAATGTTTGAGTTATAGTAATCTCAAAAGAATTTTAATTTACATTTCATTGATATCCTGAAACAAAAGTACAACACTTGGACGCGACTCAAAACTTGTTGATGCCAAAATGCAATAACCTGCCACTAGCGTGTTCAATGGCTGAACCATTACGGAAGGCCATATATTTTCCCAAAGCATAAGCATTCATAAAGTTTTCAGGACCCATCTAGTCAAGAAGGATCAGTTGGCAGCAGTAAATGTTTGCCGTCCATATGGATATACAAGAGAGAGCTTGGTTTAGATGATGCCACCACACTTTCACTCAAATAACCATGTTTATAATATCCCAGTAGTTGGCAAAATACCAGAGAAGAAAATGGGTGTGGTCTCTTTATGTGACCTCTAACTCATAGACCTGAAGATGTGATTGATCCAGAAAATGTATTTGGCAGCAGTCCCCAAATGATTGTCAGTTTGCAATATCATGCAAATTCACGTTTATTACGAAACAACAGAACTATATTCAATATACAATTTACAGAAAATGCTTGCACGTTTTTACCAGAAATACATTTTACATTGTATATTCTCTGGTTTGACTGCTCGTAGACTGACTGACCTAGCAACTATTTAACAGTTTCTAGCTGAATGTTCTAGATAACAGCAGGATGACATTTTATTATTTTTAGATTGACACATACTATTTAGTTAGTGACTACATCGTAGTCCGGTCGAGAACATTCTGTCATGTAATGTGCTAAAGTTACATCAAATACTTATTCATATATATTATATTATATTATTAGTGTTTTTCCATTTTCTTATTCAATTACGTTTATTTTTATTATCTTATTAGCAAAACTAATTTATATAGTTGAACTGAACTTTAAAAATGCCTTTTTGAGAAATTAACTCATTAGAAATCTGAATCTGTAATTGTGTTTTTGCTTTGTATTTTTTCTCACGTTGTACTGTAGAATATTTAAGAAGAAAAAAATAAAAATATGAAAAATACATGCTATTTCTAATTTTTATTCACTCCATGAACAGTGCACATATCTAATAAATATCTGAACAAGATGTCCCAACCTTTTGGAGGTTCATGATTGGTGCTGACCACTAAACTGGAAATTATCTGCCACTCAATGTTAAGTGCAGAGTCTGTGAGAGCTTGTTTAATAAGGTGCTCAGCAGCTTCTTGGTGTGTGTGCACTAAAGTTGACTGTTGTGTCATGTATATCAATTCAGAATCTCTACCACTAGGGATCTGTGAAGCGACAACATTGTGTCCCACGGTAGGCAAAGGAGAATTCACTTGACCTGAATTGATAGTTTGAAAACCAATGCTTTCAGTTCCTCCTCAATGACGTGCATGCAAGTGCTGTCCCACCCAATTGTGCTTGTAAAAGAGCACTTCACCCTAGAATTGACGCATCAATGTCACCATTAGTGAGGGGCATTGAAACTCCACTATGGGAGGTCAGCTGAGACGAATTGCATTGTTAAGAACAAACTCCTTGTGGTTAATCATGTCATGTAAGATGTTGATACGCAAAACAGTAGTTACTGAATAGCTCTGGGGTGTTGCATGGCCTGTGAAACCAAACACACTACCAGGGAGACATGTAAACAGCTTATAAGTGTGGTTTTGCCCATGAAAGTTGTAGCAAAGTGCACTAAAAGATTTCTCCTGTATTTTCCCCCGAGGTATGGAAAATCGCCTATCCCCCAAAACGAGATATCGGGATGGCATCAAAAAAGCTAGTCATTAAATTAAAGATAACATACAAGTGCCCACTACTTCGTGGTATACCATAAAAATCAGTGTTGCCATGGCAGAAACAGAAGCAGGCTTTGAATAACTCCTCAATAATGAATGACACTTCAACAAGAAACAGATGTGTGGATAGGCATCATGTATAGAAAGACGTCGTTGGGGTGAGCATACATTTTACAAAGATGTATGTATACCTCCTCTGCTGGTCCTTACATGTCCATACCTAGTTGTCAGCAGGTGTGTGTTTGTGGGTGGGGGAATGGTCAGCAGAGTGAGTTCAGAAATTAAATTTGTCCATTGATTTCTGAAGCTCTTGTTGGTCATATGCATCAGACATGATTTGATTAGCTATGTTTGAAGAAACCTAGAGGTATGTATTCGCTGTTTAGCCTGAAATAACCTTCATTAGCTCTGACTATTCTTTCTAGTAATCCCTCAGCTGATTATAGATGAAAATGTAAAGAAGGTAGTGGAGGAAACAGGCTTTGTAAGCAACATTTTTGGAGTCGTTAATTTACTGCAAAAAGATAATTTATAGGCTGGTAAACAATGTTTGCAGGTGCCTGAAATATGTACTCTTAGCCTGACAAGCTTTGGATTTGTTCAAACAGTAGCCTTCTTTTTAAAACCCATGGATTGGTTATTTTTGGTGGTTGCCATGAGAGATCGATCAGTGACGGCAAATAACCTGAGTTGGTGTTAGATTTGCAATGGCAGAAATACTTAATTTCATTGCATTTTAACATTAACAAAAATTAATTATTTCAGCATTCGGCCATCTTGAATCAATGCCGTATGATGTATACATCAAGGTTGAACATGACAGATCACAGCACATCAGAGATGTGGCTCAGGAATAACATTCAATCCAAAATATCCGTCAGTCAGAAATGACATCGCATTAAGCCTTTATGAGCCCAGCCATTTTTAAGATTTTATTGCTCGAATCCATCAACAATCTAATTTTAAGACAAGTCATTGAAAATGACACAGTCCCCGTTAAGTTCTCTTTGTGCTTGTCATATTAAAGCGGAGGGGTTGTCGCAAGCGTGTCCTTGAAACTTGAGTTCCAAGTGGCCTATACAACAGATTGTTTATTTACATGAAAACACGTGTTTCGTGTCATAGTAATATGGCCAAAATAAAAACAGCCGTTATTCAGCCATCTTTGATCTGATTATGAAACACAGAGATATGTATGATGTATGTGCCAAATACGAATGAAAATGGTACATAAATTGTGGAAATATAGTAGTAAGGCCAAAAAGTCAGATGGCTGTCAAACGGCCATTCTTGACCAGATTTTGAAACAAATTGTCATGGACATGCATCCTAACATGTATAAAGTACATGTATGTGCCAAATTTGAATGAAAACTGACAGAGCACATCCAAGATACCACATAAAAAACAAAATCAAGATGCCTGCCAGTCGACCATCTTTGATCCAATTGCGAAATATATCGTCATGGACATGTATCCTAACATGTATAATCTATGTACCAAGTTTGAATGACAACTGACAAAGCATGTCCAAAATACAACATTTTCAAAAAACAAGATGGCTGCCAGTCGGCCATTTTGAATCGAATCGCTAAATCACTGCATGTGCATATGTCCCACATAAGGTACTAGGCACATGCAAAGAATGAACGGAATCGTTCCACAGGATTCTGAAATATGACGTTGGATAGATTGACGCACGGACAGACGGACACACGAACGGTCGGACGGACTTCCTCAGGAACTCACGGACGGTCGGGGACATGTATCCTAACATGTATGATCTATGCACTAAATTTGAATGAAAACTGACAAAGCATGTCCAAAATACGACATTTTCAAAAAACAAGATGGCTGCCAGTCGGCCATCTTTGATCCAATTGTGAAATAAATCATCATGGACATGTATCCTAACATGTATAATCTATGTACCAAGTTTGAATGAAAACTGACAAAGCATGTCCAAAATACAACATTTTCAAAAAACAAGATGGCTGCCAGTCGGCCATTTTAAATCGAATCGCTTAAACCACTGCATGTGCATATGTCCCACATAAAGTACTAGGCACATGCAAAGAATGAATGGAATTGGTCCAAGGGATTCTGAGATATGACTCTGGACGGATGCACAGACGCACAGACACACGGACGACCAAATTATAAGTCCCCGTTTTCGGACTTTGTCCAAACGGGGACTAAAAATGCAATTTCTCAGATCCATAGCAATTAGGAATTTTTACCAAAAATATTCACCGATATTAGAAAAATAAAGGTATCATCAAAAAATGAACTATGGTCCATTAAAAGTGCATATATGTATTAAATATCGAAGCAATCAGGATAGCCGTTTTTAGTAAGAACGTGAAAATAGAACTTTTCACCAAAAATGAAAAAAAAATTGAGAAAGACCCACTCAATGTACATATATACAAAGTTTCAAAGCAAGGAGGCTTGACTTTTTAAGACAAAGTCGTAAATGATGATGACAAAGGAGAATGGTTGATAACAGAGAAACAGTAACATGAACACCTATGCTCTGTTGACTTTGTCGACAACGGAGCAAAAAAAAATATTTATTTTCTCCTAGCCTCTTATCACTGAAACTGTATGTTCAACAAGGATTTAAAAATACTTGGCCCAATGTATATGTTCATTTATACACGACCAAGATCCAGTTTGGGAATGGCAGAAATGCTCGAGTTGATGAATAACAAAATGACCGTCAATCAGCTATTTTGAATCAGATTGTGAAATAAAAGCACATACATGTATCTCAAGATGTGTTATTTGTATGTGTACAGTTTGAAAACAATTAGCACAAGCATATCCAAGATGCAGGTTGGGATACCTGCATAGATAGATGTATGGACGAACACATGAGGGTAAATGCATCTAAATGAGAAGTCATAAAGATAAATGATTCTTTAAATATTTTATGAAAAGGCAAAGCCAGCTTGGGGTAGAGTGTACTGTAAATTCCCCCATCATTTTTATTACTAGCAAAAACCAGAGTGATTTGAGATGGATCATTTCAATAAAGGCTGAAACCACAATAATTGTTATTACATTATTCACAATAAATCATAAACTAAACTAAGCCTCAACGTCCAATAGTATTAATTGAGAAGCACAAGGATAAATTTGGATCAACAGGAAAAAAGGACCTAATAACGATTGGACAGACAGGCAACAAGCAACCTGTTGTTAATTAAAATGGAGTTCTGCCTATACCTCTTCTCTTAGAGGGCAGCCTGCACTTTGCTTTGATTAATTCAAATACCCATAAGCACATTAAATTAGCAATTTAACTAAGTTGTTGGTTACATAAGCATAACAACCAATGGAAGATATGTAGTCTGTGACATATACTGGTTCAATTCATTTGCTACTTTTTGTAATATTTACCTTAAACCATGGTCTCTGATTGAAAGTAATGTGCAGGTTTATTTTGTCAGACATTAAATATAAACATTTATATAGATGAAAACAAACACCATGTGTTCTTGATAATTTTGTGGAAATGACAAGTTGGGCTGAATCAGCAAACAGCCCACAGCGTCCTCTACAGCCTATAGGAAAGCAGCTTATGGGTATTCTCTGTAAAATCCATTAGTTTCCCTTTATGTCTGCAGTCATCACTTTTTAATTGATTGCCAAAAAGGCTAACCTTTGGAGGACAAGCAGGACACAAGTATGGAGTGAAACCTAATTCCTGCAGTTTCTATTGATTTATATTCTTTTGGTATTTACATTTGCTTGGTAATTCTATAGAAGTAGAGTAGATCCAACTTATGGCCCCAAGAAGCAAATTATAGCAATTAAGTCAGTCCAGTAAGTATGTATCACAAGGAAGAGAATTCTTTAAGTAGACTTGAAAGTTACTCTGGGCCCCAGGGCACCTGCACATAAAATGATATTTTCTTCATACTAACTGTGTATGATAAAACAACATTTATGATTAAGCAGTAAATTACCAAAGCCCCACCCTCACATATCTCACGACAGGAAATAACTGTGTGTTTTTCTAGTTTTTATTTTACTTTTACAGTAGCTTGCTATTAGAGAATCATTAGCAAATTCATTACAAAATGCCAGTGCATTTGTCAAAGCCCTCAGATTGTTTTTTACAGTATATGATGTATACTAATCCTGCACCAATATAGAAAAGAAGTGGTGTGATGTTTTCCCTCTGTATAGAGAATGAGCATACATGTATGAGGTTGTGAGTCACTGATCTACTGCGCCCACCAGTGGCAATACACGAGTACATGGACTAGACACAGGAAATGGCTCCCTCTCCTTTTGAATCCAAAAATGGTACCAGTCTTGAAATATAAATGAGGGTAGCACACAACTGCTCCAGACTACACTTGCAGAAACTCATTGTGATCACTTTGTTGAGGCATGCATACATAGAGTTTGAGACAACATTGTCTTCACCCTGCAATAGCTTCCTAATCTTGCTATGTGATATGCTCTTCTATCCATCTCCATGATCGAGGTTTGGCAGTGAATTCATTAATATGGTGAACATTTAGAGCAATAATAAGACTACAATCAGTTACATTGTCATGTGATAACGCTCAAACAAGCATTGGTATAACATAAGAAAACACCAGTACATGAATCACTCAAATTTTGTGTTGACAATGCAATGAAACGAAAAGTTCTGAATCAGTAGATGCATCAGAACTATTTGGTGGTGAACAGTCTGATAACCCAACTCCTTTTTTTCAGACATTGTCTGGGTACCTTTCGATTGCTTCCTGGTAATATTTGAAGTGGAAGGAACAAATGGGTGAAGTTTCCAGCTATGTCGCCATCAGATATAGGAGAGTCACCAATTTAAATTTCTCAAAATGAAAAAGGCAGAGAAATAATAAACCAGCTTAAATTTCAGTCAAAACCTGTCAGCAACAGTACATGAAAAGTACACATCAAACCATTTATGGTTCTAATTTGAACGATTTCACGGCTTCATGTGCATGTGTCAAACAAAGATCAATGAATTTCATTGGCAATATTCTGGTCAGAAGAAGCACCACATAATCCCCAACAACACAGCTAGTCAATTTAATAGAACTGTCAATAACAGAAAACTAAATCATATTTTTTGGGAAATTAAAACCAGAAAAAAATTATTATATGGTGAAGTGCTAAATTCAGTGTAAAATGAAGATCCTGTCAATGTGCAATGACTTGGTAAGTTCGCCAAGATTTGTAGAACTGTATCAACCAATTATAAGTAACTGTTTCCATCTACTACAGCTGAAGTACTTACATAAAAACAAAAAACAATTTAAATTTAAAAAATATTTGCTATTGAATCAAGTAAATAAACATTGTTAGCCTTATCACCCCCACATGTATGTGTTGTTCAGACAAAAGACTTTAAGGTAGAGATGCAGGTTCGTGAGCACTTGGGAGTGAAATTTTTTTTTTTTGCTTTTTATTATCTAAACAGTCTTGGCAATAGACTGTTAACATTTTGTAGAATTGTGAATAGTGGAAAATACTCAAAAAACGATTTTAAAATATAGATAACAGGTGCAAACTATATCTCTTTTGAATGCTTAGCAAGGTTTAGCAAGGCTGTACATAAATAATAAATGGTGAAATAAAGAAATGACGGGATCTCCATAATATGGCACTATATTCAACTTTTAACAAAACGATAATACATTTAAATTTGGAACTGTTACAGCAATTTTAATTATGAGCATTAGCAAACTTCTTACTGTTATTGTTATGCAAATTAGCAATTATCTCAGCTTCTTTTTAGTGCACATCCCAGAACTTTGAAAAAAAAATTGCTCCTAGACGCTTTGACCTTTTGTTTTGAAATTTTCACAAATGATTGACAATGTGTTTATCTTCAATTATCACTCTCTCTAGATCACATTGGTAATGTTATACACATCTTGAAAGAGATCTAAAAATGTTACACCCACTTCACATGATTTAGCATTAGAATGCCTGTATTTCTTGACTTCACAGAATCTCAGTGAACATCTGTTAAATGGCAACAGTGTGATTGTCTGTAAATTCCATTATTGCCTTTCATTGGCTAGTATTGTTTACATGACTTAGAAATCACATGATGAAAATATACATTTACGGACATGAATGCATGAACATATTGACATGATTTGGAAATGTTCATTGCACATAATGAGACAAATTAATTAATTGTTTGCAGCTAATAAGAGATCATTAAGTTACGTTTAAAAAATCTTTGTTTGTGGAATGGGTACTTGTGAAAAGATTCCCTTGGCTACAGATGATCTTGATGTGTCTCCATCATTGTATTCACCCAATGTCTCGGTAACCATCTGTGGATTAAATGAAGACCAAACACATACATGTTGATCATAATAAGCCTTCAGAATGCATGTAGATCATAATAAGCCTTCAGAATGCATGTAGATCATAATAAACCTTCAGAATGCATGTAGATCATAATAAGCCTTCAGAATGCATGTAGATCATAATAAGCCTTCAGAATGCACTATTAAGGTTAAAAACTGTTGTTTTTGAACTATGCATATGTTTGCTACTTTGAAGTATTCCAGAAGATTTTTAATTGTGAATAGTGTTTCAACAGATTTCAACAAGTTTTGATGTCAATTAATAAAGGAAAATGTAGTTCTCCTACCCCATGCTAAATTTGCAGTGAATTTGTTTAGACCCAGTAGTTGCTTGTAAAATTTTAAGTGATTTTTTTCTGTTGGAGTTTTATCCCATTTGACATTAGTGAGAATTTCAAAACGACAAATATCTGAACTGTACAAATGTATATTAGGATAAGCATTATTTAGAGTTGTATATATAGGTTTTACATTTAGTTTCTCTTGGCATAGATTGCTTTTAGTTTATATAGGGCATACATGGACAGCTTTAATTGCCAAGTTTTTTCTTGTATCAGTAAAATGACCATTTAAGTGAATTGTTACACCAAGGTAACATGAATCCAACTAGTCTAATACCAGATTCTGCCGTAAATTCGTCCATCTGAAAAATCGCCCTGGGCGGTTTCACGGCTGGTGGGCCCTTTATTTGGGGTTCAAATTTTCAAAAAAATTATCATCATATATTTTTAAGGTATTTATGTTTTCATTGAAAAATCCACCTACGAAGATTTTTAACACCGGCAGTTGGATCATCCAAAACGAAAGAAACTATTGCAGAAGCTAATCTTAGATTGTATACATTTTTTTCTAGCTAGATTAAAAAGTAGACCGCGCATCTTTCTCCAAAAAAATCACATTAACAAACCTTGTGCGCCAAATACAATTATTTTGTTTCATTTTATTAGTAACGAAAGTATATTCTAAAAGAAGTTTCAAATAACAGCGAACACAACAGCATTGCTTAGTAGCGAATAATTGTGGTAGCGCAATCCTGTCATGCTGCGTTTTACAGTTGTTGATTATTACCTAGTAATGGTATAATAATGTACAAAAAATAAATTCGTTGAATTGTTATGAAATGTAAATAAATTTCAAATTTCATCGTAAGCAAATGATTCCGATCGCATTTTCAACGCTTGATGCTATAATGAATATCTGCCATGTTTTGACCTGAAATGGTGTTCTTTGACCTGATAGGTCAAATCGACAATTAACCAATGAAAACGATGGATGATGCCAACATGTTCAAATTACCATAGCTCATTTAAATATGTTAATGTTATTGAACGCAGTGCGGAAGAGATTTGCCAATGTTGTTGTCCGACCTTTTAGCTTGGATTTTGATGGGAAAGCGACATGATTTGTTTTTTAAATAAAAAAATTAGTTGTTTTAAAAAAATAAACTGAGCATTTGAAGAACAATTTAATATTGTTTACAGCAATAACAATGCTAACTCATTTACGCTAGTCCGTAGTCACAATAAACAATCAATACTAGAATAGGCCGGCGTCAATGACTACGGCAAAAATTTTAGGCATCAAAAAAGATAACACCTTAAAAAACTGCCGAAAAATCGCCTTGGGCGGTTTCTTGGACCCATTTTATTCTTTTAAAAACCTGAACTGCCGTTTAATGGCCCTGGGCAAATTTAGGGCAGAATCCAGTATTTTGTTGTTGTAGATTATGGTACCTTTCTGTTGTTTTCAATGTTCTCCTTCTAAAAATAACAATATTAGTTTTTGTCAGATTTACTTGTACATTCCATTTTTGACAGTAATTTGGAAGGTTATTTAAGGCAGTCTGTATGAATTTGCTGTATTTCTGTATTTATTGTATCAGAAGTGATACTAGAACACTAAGCATGTGACCACTTATTAGTTCTGGTAAATAAATTAAATTCTGAAACTTTCCTATTCTTCTTGTAATGTTTAAGAAGTCTGATTTAATTATTTTTGGAGATGTGTTTAGGCCAATGAAATAAATTGAAAGTCCGAGGTGTTTATGATTTTATGTGGAAGTAGTCCATTTTCATGCAAAATATAAAATATAAAGTGAAAATTGAGTATAGTGTGATGCAAATGAGCATTGCATGAAAAGGTTGTAGGAAAGTCAATAATGGTCTGTTTTTTCTTACTGACCTGTCTTGCTTCTGATCTGCTCAAATCTCCACGAGCCAATAAAACAGAGATAATATGTTCAGGATGTACATCTGGGTATTTAGTTGCTAAAGTCTGAACATAAAAAATGAACAGTATAAATAAAGATTTACATTTCTTGTCATATTTATCAAAGAAAGTTTAGAAAGAACTCCTGTGTGCTGAGAGTATTGGAGACACATTAAAATTAAGTTAAAATTTAAGATTTGCCTATCAAATCAGAAGCATGGCAACTAATATTTGTCTGCTATTTGAGATGCACAACATGAAAACAAGATGATTCACATTAACAAAATTTATAATACATACAGAAAATACATTTCATTTTTCATCCACGGTTTTTAGTCTAATTAATTCCAGACCACCTCTGTGATAAATTCAATTTAAATCTGATTTTTTTTTTTAGATATCAGAAAAGGGCTAATAATAGATAACAATTATACACGTTTTTCAACATTAAACTAATCATTATTCTACAAATTAAGCAATTATTATGTATATATTTAAGTCTGTATATTGTTTCAGGGCGCACATGTACAAAATTGTGGGAACTGTAAATTTATTATGCAAATTAGGTAATTATTATTGATGTGTATAGACCCAAAACTAATTAGATTGTCACATTGTGGTAAGGGTATATATGTACCAAGATTCCTTGAATTAAGATATTAAGTACTATCACAGACCATCTATGTACGAAGTTTAATTGAAATTATTATGCAAATTAGGTATTTAATATGATCTGATTTTTACCCAAAACTAATCAAATTTGTGCATTAGTCCAAAGCATCTATATACCAAGTTTCATCAAAATCCAATGAATGGCTCTTTAGATATCAGTGAAACAGTCGTGGAACAGCTAAAAATTAGTAATTAGGTAATTAATATGTCTGGATTTCAACCAAAACCTAATCAAATCTGCAGATTAGCCTAGAGCAACAGACACGTCTTACCGTCAATGTAACAACACACATTGGATTAACTTTTAATATAGTTGCAATATGAACTCTTATTAAAACGTGTTCCTATATGAAGTTTACTTAAACTCAATTACAATGCAATTCAATGTTTTAATTAAGTTTAACAAGTCATTGAAAATGAAACAGTCCCCGTTAAATTTGTAAAAGTTCTCTTTGTGCTTGTCATATTAAAGTGGAGGGGTTGTTGTAAGCGTGTCCTTGAAACAGATTGTTTATTTACATGAAATTCGAACATATAGCAAAGATATAGCAAAGAAAAACATAGATCACAAGTAATAGCATGTCCAAGTTATCACATTTTAAACAAACAAGATGGCCGCCAGTCGGCCATATTTGATCAAATTGCAAATTGAATTGACATGCACATGTATCCATATATGACATGCTAAATATCAATGAAAATGATACATGGGTGACAGAGATATACAACAATGTAGTGATAAGGTAAAAAATAAAAACAGCCGTTATTCGTCCATTTTTGATCTGATTATGAAACAAAGTGACATATACGAATGAAAATGGTACATAAATCTTGGAAATATAGTAGTAAGGCCAAAAAGTCAGATGGCTGTCAAGCCATCCTTGATCATGGACATTTATCCTAACATGTCTATTAAAGTATATGCCAAATTTGAATGAAAACTGACAAAGCATGTCCATGATACCACATAAAAAAAAAACAAGATGCCTGCCAGTTGGCCATCTTTTATCCAATTGCGAAAGTAATTGTCATGGACATGTATCCTAACAGGTATAATCTATGTACCAATTTTGAATGACAACTGACAAAGCATGTCCAAAATATGACAATTTCAAAAAAACAAGATGGCTGCCAGTCGGCCATTTTGAATCGAATCACTAAACCACTGCATGTGCATATGTCCCACATAAGGCACTAGGCACATGCAAAGAATGAACGAAATTGGTCCTAAGATTCTGAAATATGACTCCGCAAGGATGCACACACAGATGGACGGACGGACAGTCGCATGCTAGGATGGACGCACACACAGACAGACGGAGGACATGTATCCTAACATGTATAATCTATGTACCAAATTTGAATGAAAACTGACAAAGCATGTCCAAAATATAACATTTTCAAAAAACAAGATGGCTGCCAGTCGGTCATTTTGAATCGAATCACTAAACCACTGCATGTGCATATGTCCCAAATGAAGTACTAGGCACATGCAGAATGAATGGAATCGGTCCAAGGGATTCTGAAATATTACTTTGGACGCACGCACGGATGGACGGACGGACGGACACACGGACGGACAGTGACTAATTAAACAAGCCATGTATGGCACAGTCCCTGTTATTTAATTATAGAATACTCATGTTGAAATAATACATGGAACATCTGCAAACAAATGAATGAATATGTACTCTACTTTCATTGACTAGTCCAAAATCTCATACACGCTCAAGAAACTGCATTCATAAATCTGAGTAAACCTTGATGTACCTTTAAAAACAACTTGCCTTCTTTGTTAATTCTGGTCTTTGTATATTACCAGGAGCTGGGTTTGTTTCCCATCAAAATGTAGCCCTGACACCCATAAACATTTTCCACTGAGATTGGTAATGGTATGACCCATCTGTCACTGATTCAGATCAAGGTCATAACATCATCAACAAGAAGTCAAAAATGTCACTTTTCACCAAAAATGACAAAAATAATCATCAAAATTAGATAATTGAAGATATCACCTAAAAATTAACAAAACTGAAAGAGGTCCACATGTAGTACTTATATATGTAATAAAAAAGCAATCGGATTGCGGTTTTCAACAAGAAGTCAAAAATATCACTTTTCACCAAAAATGACAAAAATAATCATCAAAATTAGATAATTGAAGATATCACCTAGAAATTAACAAATCTGAAAGAGGTCCACATGTAGTACTTATATATGTAATAAAAAAGCAATCGGATTGCAGTTTTCAACAAGAAGTCGAAAATATCACTTTTTTAAAGTTTTTACCAAAAATTACAAAAAAATTCACCAAAATTAGAGAATTAAAGATATCATTACAAAATGAACAAATCTGAGAGAGGTCCACATGTAGTACCTATATATGTAATATCAAAGCAATTGAACTTGCGATTTTTAACAAGAAGTCGAAAATATCACTTTTTACCAAAAATTACAAAATTACCAAAATTAGACAATATCATTATGAAATGAACAAACCTAAGAGAGGTCAACCCAAGTTACATATACACCAAGTATCAAAGCATTCAGGCTTGTAGTTTTCAAGAAGAAGTCGATAAAGTAAAAGATTGACACTGGCGACGGACAATCACTCATATGATAAGCTCCGGTCGACAAAGTCGACAACGGAGCTAATAAAAGTTAAATATCCCGAGACTGAACATAGCAATGTTTGCGAAGCTTAGGTTTAGTAAAGGGGGAAGGTATGGTACAATTATATTAATATTAATATAAAATGTACCATAACGTATTAATAATCGAATTAACTATTAATAAAAATCATGTTTTCCTGAGGACTATGAAAAAGGTTCTCTGAAGGTGTGTATGTCCTCCGACGATGGGAAGTATTTTTGTCCTCGTAACATATAGATATTAGTATATTTAAGCAGACTGAAAATGATCAAGTCATACGGTAGTTTAGTATTCTGTCAAGATTACCATACATAATACTGATGGTTTATCTGCTTGAGGTAATAATTTAATGGTTACATTATATATGAAATGAACATATTTTATATTAAAAAAACAACAACCTTATGGTCAAACACAGTCCCTCTATCACAGAGGGACTGTGGGTCAAAACAGCTCTGCATTTTCAGTAGATTGCCCTCCTGTTGACGAAGCTGATTACATTGTGTAAAATAAGAGATTAGTAAAAGCTTATTTGTTATGTAGTTATTATTATCACACTAAATGTTGTTGCCATATTGCAACAGAAGACGACGGATGATCATCTACATGAAAAGCTCATCTATGCCATCTTCAATGATAGCAGAGCTAACAAATAAAAATAATTAAAATTTAGACAAACAAGTCTTGACAAAACACACTCTCAATTATTTTTAATGAAAGAGTATATTTGAGTGATGTATTTGTACATTGCAAGTCATGTGATACGTGTATGCAATCTCTCACAACGTATAACACTTTTAACAGCTCAGGAAAATCTTTTTGTTATGCATTCAAACCAAATCCCTCATGAATACCTGAAAAATTGTTCCACAAAAGCTTGAAATTTTGTTGTATTATTTATTCTGATTGACACTTGTATGACAGGCAAGTCTTGGTACATCATAAATATGGATCCACAACTGAATTCATTAACACAAAATGGCTACCAGTCGGTCATTTTAAATCTGACCCGAAATATAAAATGACGTGCATCAATGTCACATTGTATTCAATGTATGAAGCAAGTCAAAACCGAATGACTGATACCATTTCCAGAATTGTGAAAACATGTTATTTTGATTAATTTGTAGCCTTAACATGGCTGCCATTCAGCCATTTTAAAGAAAATATAATGTCTGATGTATGTGTATACTTTGAGCTTGATCAGAATGTGGGATATGGCTGGATAAAAACGAACCAATGAACAAATGGATAAACGTATGGAGGTTAATTCATAAGTCACTGTTTTTAGACGGGGACAAATAAAGCGTTTTGATTTTATTTGCACTACAAATAATCACAGCACAACTTACCGATATTTCTAACGGTATCACTGATGTATCCTCCAGCTTAATCAACTCAGACAACATTGGTATTGGTTGACATGGAGAATTATTCTAAAAGAAATAATCATAAATATGATATTTAATACTCATTGCATATAAAGATTCTATATTTGTGAATTGGTATAGTTGCATGACCCATCCCCCAAATTGCCAAATCCTGATACTTTCTAGGTGTACATAATTTCTCACTTCACATTTGACCTTGGTTTCACAATTTAATTATGTCAAAATTATGTTTCATTTGTCAATGAGTTCATTGCTTTACGGCAATAATATTAAAAATGTGATTTGATGTTGAAGATAACCAAGAACCATGTAGCTTTCCTATAAAATATTTAAAACGATGTGATATGATTAACAAATGACAGACGTCATGTCAAAATTCATGTAAACAACAATGTATTTTACATATGTTATATTTGGACCCATATTGAAAAACACCAGTAAATCAATTTTTGAAATGATTGTGTAAAAAACGTCCTGTGATTGATCTTAAAGAAAACAATGTAGAGTACAAAAACTAGTTTTTGAATTATCCACCTCAGCTGCTTATATTTTGAATTATTTTCAACTCAAAATGGCCATTACACTACTATAAAAGCATTGGTTCTATGGAAACAAGTTCAAGTCTTCCTCTTTTTTTTTTTGTACTTCCATTTTGCAAAATATTAAGAATACATCCATGCTAAATACATGTACTATTAGCTATACATGTGAAAAGAACATACAGGATTGTTATCTGGTGCTAATTTCTGAAATAACAATTCCAACTGTTCAGCTTCTCTTTCTATCTTCTCAGCAGCAGATTTCCTCTCATCATAACTTTTAAAAACCATACGCCTACAAACAAAAATACAGCAGTAAATTAATTAGGTCAAAAGAGATTATAATTTTTTTGTTTTGCAGCTCACTGAATGTATAGAAAATCAAAATTGTGGTTATACCAATCATTATTTTGTCAAGAAGCTGTTTTATAAAATACAAAATAAAAAGTTTTTATCATTGCACCCATTCACTAATAAATTAATACATGCACATAAAATATGAAACGCAGTTATACAAATAATGAAATATGATTTATAACTTATAGGAGATCAAACCATATCACTGCATAATACCCAGCCAGCAAAAACAATTTTGAAAATAGCTTATGAATGCAAACAACCATGTAGGTGAATACAGTAAATAGATGTGAACAAAAGATTGTCAGCAAAGTTGATTTGTTAAATGTTTATAAAAATTGATCATACAAGAATTTATTATTATATTTATTATATTATTATTATTAATAATATTAGGGAGCATATAGAAATATTTGATATACCATAATATTAAATGGGCAAATAAAGAGCATCACGATATGAAACTATGTCATTTCCTTAGATTAAGCTTGGTTTTTCATAAACTTTTTGTTGTTTTTTTTACATGACTTGTATAATCATACTACAGTTTGACAAGTGAGAACTGCCATAGTTTTGTGATAATCTAAGCATTAGGGATAAGATACATATTTGCAGACTAAAAAAGTGCTGAAAGTGAAACTACTGCTGAAACAACATTGAATAGAAATATATCTCTGTGTGTAACAAGTATGCTAATTTTGTTGGCCCAACTATGTTCCATTTCATGTGAAGATTTTGCATATACTGTGTGGCAAATCTACTTGTTTATAATATTTATTATGTTAATCTGCTAAGATTTTTTAAGACACCAAAAAATGTGGTTATTACAAGAAGATCGTATGCATGAAGACAGTACAGTGATCGTATTGACTGACACATAGTGGAGGTTGATGCATGAAGACAGTACAGTGATCATATTGACTGACACATAGTGGAGGTTGATGCATGAAGACAGTACAGTGATCATATTGACTGACACATAGTGGAGGTTGATGCATGAAGACAGTACAGTGATCATATTGACTGACACATAGTGGAGGTTGATGCATGAAGACAGTACAGTGATCATATTGACTGACACATAGCAGAGGTTGATGCATGAAGACAGTACAGTGATCGTATTGACTGACACATAGTGGAGGTTGATGCATGAAGACAGTACAGTGATCATATTGACTGACACATAGTGGAGGTTGATGCATGAAGACAGTACAGTGATCATATTGACTGACACATAGCAGAGGTTGATGCATGAAGACAGTACAGTGATCATATTGTCTGACACATAGCAGAGGTTGATGCATGAAGGCAATACAGTGATCATATTGACTGACACATAGCAGAGGTTGATGCATGAAGACAGTACAGTGATCATATTGACTGACACATAGCAGAGGTTGATGCATGAAGACAGTACAGTGATCGTATTGACTGACACATAGCAGAGGTTGATGCATGAAGACAGTACAGTGATCATATTGACTGACACATATCAGAGGTTGATGCATGAAGACAGTACAGTGATCATATTGACTGACACATAGTGGAGGTTGATGCATGAAGACAGTACAGTGATCATATTGACTGACACATAGTGGAGGTTGATGCATGAAGACAGTACAGTGATCATATTGTCTGACACATAGCAGAGGTTGATGCATGAAGGCAATACAGTGATCGTATTGACTGACACATAGCAGAGGTTGATGCATGAAGACAGTACAGTGATCATATTGACTGACACATAGCAGAGGTTGATGCATGAAGACAGTACAGTGATCGTATTGACTGACACATAGTGGAGGTTGATGCATGAAGACAGTACAGTGATCATATTGACTGACACATAGTGGAGGTTGATGCATGAAGACAGTACAGTGATCATATTGACTGACACATAGCAGAGGTTGATGCATGAAGACAGTACAGTGATCATATTGTCTGACACATAGCAGAGGTTGATGCATGAAGGCAATACAGTGATCATATTGACTGACACATAGCAGAGGTTGATGCATGAAGACAGTACAGTGATCATATTGACTGACACATAGCAGAGGTTGATGCATGAAGACAGTACAGTGATCGTATTGACTGACACATAGCAGAGGTTGATGCATGAAGGCAATACAGTGATCATATTGACTGACACATATCAGAGGTTGATGCATGAAGACAGTACAGTGATCATATTGACTGACACATAGCAGAGGTTGATGCATGAAGACAGTACAGTGATCATATTGACTGACACATAGCAGAGGTTGATGCATGAAGACAGTACAGTGATCGTATTGACTGACACATAGCAGAGGTTGATGCATGAAGACAGTACAGTGATCATATTGACTGACACATATCAGAGGTTGATGCATGAAGACAGTACAGTGATCATATTGACTGACACATAGCAGAGGTTGATGCATAAAGACAGTACAGTGATCATATTGACTGACACATAGCAGAGGTTGATGCATGAAGGCAATACAGTGATCATATTGACTGACACATATCAGAGGTTGATGCATGAAGACAGTACAGTGATCATATTGACTGACACATAGCAGAGGTTGATGCATGAAGACAGTACAGTGATCATATTGACTGACACATATCAGAGGTTGATGCATGAAGACAGTACAGTGATCATATTGACTGACACATATCAGAGGTTGATGCATGAAGACAGTACAGTGATCATATTGACTGACACATAGCAGAGGTTGATGCATGAAGACAGTACAGTGATCATATTGACTGACATATATCAGAGGTTGATGTGTGAAGACAGTACAGTGATCATACTGACTGACACATATCAGAGGTTGATGCATGAAGACAGTACAGTGATCATATTGACTGACACATAGCAGAGGTTGATGCATGAAGACAGTACAGTGATCATATTGACTGACACATAGCAGAGGTTGATGCATGAAGACAGTACAGTGATCATATTGACTGACACATATCAGAGGTTGATGCGTGAAGACAGTACAGTGATCATACTGACTGACACATATCAGAGGTTGATGCATGAAGACAGTACAGTGATCATATTGACTGACACATAGCAGAGGTTGATGCATGAAGACAGTACAGTGATCGTATTGACTGACACATATCAGAGGTTGATGCATGAAGACAGTACAGTGATCATATTGACTGACACATAGCAGAGGTTGATGCATGAAGACAGTACAGTGATCATATTGACTGACACATAGCAGAGGTTGATGCATGAAGACAGTACAGTGATCATATTGACTGACACATAGCAGAGGTTGATGCATAAAATATTTAAATTGTAATGCAAATTTGTGAGCTGTGATGAACCACTTTAAGAACATTTTGATATAGTGTCATAACACATAAAGTATGTTCTGAACACGACCTTGCTTATTTCTTTTCACCCAATCAAACCCCAAACATCCTACTTTATTCTATGATTATTAGAAATATCTTTGAACAACATGCACAGAAAAAGATTGCTTTCATAGGACTGCTATTTGTAAGAATTTGTGTTTCTCCATTGCATATCACCTTACATGAAAGTTACCTACCAATATCATTTAACATTAAAGTTCAATTAATGCTCTTTTGACATGTTTTATATATATATCATGCTAGATAATCATTTGTAGACGTAATGAAATTGTAAATTATTATACTTATTATATAATACAACATGTAACGTCTACACACCTAAATGATTGAGTCAAGTATTTCCTGAGAGATGTTTGGTCAAGCAATTGTTATTAGACAATGACTTCCAATACAAAAGAATTGAGTAAACTGCTCTATGTTCAGTGGGGAAGGCATTTGGTTTACTGAATTGTACTGTGTCACTTGTTTATATTTTGCTCACTGATCAGCACTGGTTTGTGATCTTATCTGACAATATTAACCAGAACACATACATTCATATAGGATATCTGCACATACCCTACCAATTGAAAAACTTAGATATCAAGGGATACCTCCAGAGGAAAGAAAGTGCCAACATTGGCAATGAAATCCATGCACTTTTAGATTGTAACCATACTGGAATAACAAATGCTCGTACTGAATTTCTGAATGTAGTTAGCATTTATAATGAAAGTATCCTTAAACTATCAAAACAACAAGTCATTGTCAATGACACGTCCCCGTTCCGTTCATATTTGAGTGACATATACATTCAAAGCAGATCATGACCGAAATGCACCTGCATATGTACAACACATTGTGCTAAATCTGAACAAAATCCATCCATGCATGACTGAGATCCGGTTCTGGAATTGTGAAAATACGTGATTTTGATGCATTTTCGGCCTTAAAATGGCCATCATTCCGCTATTGTTAAGCAGATCATGAAACAAATGCACATACATATTTGTGACATGATGTACCTTGTGTGTGTGAAGTTTGAACTTGATCAATCCAGACATGTCTCGGATACGGATCCAGAACTGAATTCTTTAAAACAAAATGGCCGCCAGTCGGCTATTTCGAACTTGATCCGGAAAAAAAAATGACGTGCATCAAGGTCCTATTATGTTTAATGTATGTACCAAATTTGAATGAAATCCGTCCATGCATAACTGAGATCTGGGTCCGGAATGGTGAAAATGTGCGATTTCAATGCATTTTCGGCCTTAAAGCGGCCCCCATTTGGCTATCGTTAATGAGATCATGAAACAAATGCACATACATATTTGTGACATGATGTACCTTGTGTGTGTGAAGTTTGAACTTGATCAATCCAGACATGTCTCGGATACGGATCCAGAACTGAATTCTTTAAAACAAAATGGCCGCCAGTCGGCTATTTCGAACTTGATCCGAAAAAAAAAATGACGTGCATCAAGGTCCTATTATGTTTAATGTATGTACCAAATTTGAATGAAATCCGTCCATGCATAACTGAGATCCGGGTCCGGAATGGTGAAAATGTGCGATTTCAATGCATTTTCGGCCTTAAAGTGGCCGCCATTTGGCTATCGTTAATGAGATCATGAAACAAATGCACATACATATTTGTGACATGATGTACCTTGTGTGTGTGAAGTTTGAACTCGATCAATCCAGACATGTCTCGGATACGGATCCAGAACTGAATTCTTTAAAACAAAATGGCCGCCAGTCGGCCATTTCGAACCCGATCCAAAAAAAAAAATGACGTGCATCAAGGTCCTATTATGCTTAATGTATGTACCAAATTTGAACAAAATCCGTCCATGCATAACTGAGATCCGGGTCCGGAATGGTGAAAATGTGCGATTTTGATGCATTTTCGGCCTTAAAATGGCCACTATTCGGCTATCGTTAATCGGATCATGAAAAAAATGCATGTGCATATGTCCCATATAATGTGTGATGTATGAGTGAAGTTTGAACTTAATCGGTCCATGCATGTTCGAGATACAGGTGATCACGGACGCACGGACGCACGGACGCACGGACGCACACAGGGCAAAACATAAGTCCCCGTTTTCGGACTGCGTCCGAACGGGGACTAACAAATGTTTACAGAAATTTTAAGTTCGAAAGATGGGTTCATTGCCAATAGTGCTAGCAAATTTATTGACAGTATATTATTTTACTATAAGTAATTTTACTTACTTAGATTTTAGTTATTTATGTATTTTCTTTTGTCTCGTGTGTGTACTTGTGTTTTATTATATTTAATGTCTTTTGACCACAGATAATGTAACAAAATATATTACTTAGTGTCAAATAAAATACTACTATAATAATAATACTATACTATACTACATTCATATATCTTATGTTTGGATGCAAACAAATTTGCATGTAGATAGATAGATAACAGCTTTATTACAACTGTGTAGAAAATTTTACATTTCTAATTTAGAGTTTAAAATGTAATAACGTTAATAATGAATAACTAAAAAAGTAAGTAAACAAAAGTTGATAAAATGAAAAGTAAAATAAGTGACTGACTATTCTATTTGTTTGTCCAAGTACACATCAAGGGATATGAGAGTCTTTTTATGTTTTGATTGTTATATATATTTAAACTGTTTCTTTATTCAAATTAAGGGAATTTGCATTTGCACTGTTGATAGTGTGAAACATTGTGTATAATATACAATGTATTAAATAATGTTCCTCATTTTCAATTTTGTTACAATGAGAGCATAACCTGTCTTCCACTGGCATGTATGTAAAATGTAGGTCCACTATATAAGCAGAGACTTATTGGGAAAATATATTATGTATATGGCTTGGTACATGTATGTACAAGATTTACAACATTTCCAACTTGAGGATTTACATTAAAAACCAGTAAATGTTTTTATTGAGATTTCACTGGATGTTGTAAGATTAGAATATTTATTTATTTCTATGTGTAAATATATTCAAACTGTGAGCAAAGTTGGCCGATGATGAACAATATATTTAAGAATGTACATTGTATTGACAAAATCTTGGTGGTTTTCACTATAAGTGTGATTTTAGAATAAAGTACGAAGTGCCTAATTATAAAAAATGTCTTTATGGTGAATGTTTAGATTATATCAATGTTTTCAACAAATAATCACAGAGTACTGTAAAATCTGTATTAGAAGCCGCATCCCTAATAGAAGTCGCACCCATTTTTTTTGAATAATTGAGAACCAAAAATTCATCATTTCTCATATGTGTAGATGCTCTATTAGAAGCCGCATCCCCTCTGTTGCATTGTACCATTTTAATAGAAGCCGCGGTTTCTAATACAGATTTTACAGTACTACAATTTCATGAAAAAAGTAATATCTACTGATTGCCGACCAGATTTTCATCAAGATATAGCAGGTAAAATAAAAAATATTTTGAGATACTGCATCTGATTACAGCTGCTTTATAAAAGATGTAATTATCATCTTATCTGTATGTGGATATTGTAGTAGGTAATTACATGAATGTATGATAACTCTCTGCATACAAACTTGTATTAAATGACATACATGTACATGTACTTGGGCAGCAAGCAATAATAAATATTCTAAAACATTAACAGTTAACGACTAAAAAGAATCAGTCTCTTACAGTTGCTCTGCATGTAAATATGCCACAGTAGTACCATTGAATTAAATGTATACAAACTTGCATATGTCATCACATGTGACTAATTTCAAACATAACACAATGACAAGCAGTACATGTCATCACATGTGACTCAATTCCTACATAACACAATGACAAGCAGTACATGTCATCACATGTGACTCAATTCCAACATAACACAATGACAAGCAGTACATGTCATCACATGTGACTCAATTCAAACATAACACAATGACAAGCAATGCATGTCATCACATGTGGCTCAATTCCTACATAACACAATGACAAGCAGTAC
Organism: Saccoglossus kowalevskii; assembly: GCF_978046115.1. Taxonomy (NCBI): domain Eukaryota; kingdom Metazoa; phylum Hemichordata; class Enteropneusta; family Harrimaniidae; genus Saccoglossus; species Saccoglossus kowalevskii. The sequence continues at coordinate 4,194,320 of NC_140654.1, forward strand.
ATGTCATCACATGTGGCTCAATTCAAACATAACACAATGACAAGCAGTACATGTCATCACATGTGGCTCAATTCCTACATAACACAATGACAAGCAGTACATGTCATCACATGTGGCTCAATTCCTACATAACACAATGACAAGCAGTACATGTCATCACATGTGACTCAATTCCAACATAACACAATGACAAGCAGTACATGTCATCACATGTGGCTCAATTCAAACATAACACAATGACAAGCAGTACATGTCATCACATGTGGCTCAATTCAAACATAACACAATGACAAGTAGTACATATCATCACATGTGACTCAATTCCTACATAACACAATGACAAGCAGTACATGTCATCACATGTGACTCAATTCAAACATACCACAATGACAAGCAGTACATGTCATCACATGTGACTCAATTCAAACATACCACAATGACAAGCAGTACATGTCATCACATGTGGCTCAATTCAAACATAACACAATGACAAGCAGTACATGTCATCACATGTGACTGAATTCCAACATAACACAATGACAAGCAGTACATGTCATCACATGTGACTCAATTCCAACATAACACAATGACAAGCAGTACATGTCATCACATGTGACAATTCCAACATAACACAATGACAAGCAGTACATGTCATCACATGTGACTCAATTCCAACATAACACAATGACAAGCAGTACATGTCATCACATGTGACTCAATTCCAACATAACACAATGACAAGCAGTACATGTCATCACATGTGACTCAATTCGAACATAACACATTAACAAGCAGTCCATGTCATCACATGTGATTCAAACATAACACAATGTATATTGATGCTGCAAAGACAGCTTGTTCAAGATTTCTTAGAAATGGTCCACACTGGGTTTTGGTTTCAAGGAAGAAGTGAACAAAGCCAGCCCTGTATCCTTGTTTATAATAGTTACATGTACACATGATAATAGCGCATACAGGACTTTTCACTGTGAAGGGAGACAGAGAAATGAACAGAATTCTGTATCTCACTCTACCACTGAGAATATGTGTGTCTGTAGCGACCTTCTTTAAACTTCCAGCCTGTGATCCTGCAGCTATGGATTTCTTATAATGGATATTGAATACACTAGAAGCAGTGTGCAAACACTGTGTTCTGGTGTTGTGCCTTGTCATTTGAAATTATTTGATTGTAACAAGTTGATTGTAACAAGTCTGGTTAATTAGTTAAAAATTTGTATTTAGATCCTGGAGTCTATACAAATCTTCCACTAAGCATGGCTATCATTGAATTGAATGTGAACATTTTCAACATGACAATAAATAAATTGTAAAAATTATCCAAATTGCATCTTGATCATTAACAACATGGTATATTTATTACCTGCACTGGTGCAGCATGCAGGTACTGTGTTCAGTGGCGTACATGTAGATAGATATTTTAATTGACGCAAAATTTAGTATGAATGAAAAAAACATGCAATAAAACCATGGTCAAGTAAAACACAAACAAAAAATAGACTAAACTAAAGCTTAGAAATAAAATCAATAAAAATCAATAAATAATACATTCATAAATAATACATAAATTCATCCCCAATAGCCTGTTCATTACATAGAGAACAAAACCTTTACTCTGGAGGTGTTTTATTATATCTAAGTTTTTCAATAGGCAATGAGTGAGAAGAAATGCAAAACTTAGTGGAGCTGATTCTGTGTTGCACATTTTTGATTTGTTCTAAATATGGTTCAAATTCAAAATTTTGCTTAAACTCGTTATAAGCATGTATATTCATGTATGCGTGTGTATATTATGTACAAATGTCAAAACTCAAAGGGAAACATAGCTAGTGTCTTTGAACATATTACACGCACAAAAAACTTTTAGGTTTTTTTATATATGTTTCAAGGAAAACTACAGGAAAGAAATTGGTACTTCCTTCAAACTACATGTACACACACTATCAAGTGACTCGTGAGAATTCCTTTTTAGGGCAAAAAGTCAAAGTCTGAGTATGTGTGTATGTGTATTTTCTTAATAAGTACTCTAAAGAGAAAATAGCTAATGGTTCAAACTGAACATACTGATTAGATTCTGAGGTCAATGTCACATTTATGGCCAGAACTACATGTCAGCCAACTAAATACTAATTTTGTGGTTCTAAGAATTGAATAAAAAATGAGTTCCATCAAATACACTTAGGACTGTATGCATGGACAGACAAGACCCAATTAGTATAATTACATGTATATCAATATAAATTTATTTTCACCTCACCGCAACACAAACTGACAGCTATGGTATGCATGTGACTATTCGATGGGGTCAGAGTGCTTGCCCACACCTAATGTTTAGAACAAATTCTCACAATTGGCATCAGCAGAGATACCAAACATAATGATAACTACTCCATTGGATAAATCACTAGTATGGTGGAGTTCTCAAATTTAACAACCTTCCATTTACATTATTTTTTAAATACCTAATATATATTCCATGAACCAAGCAGCTATAATATATCTATGAAACAATTAATTGGATATACATGTAGCTAAGAAAATTAATAATTAGACATCAATAACGAAAGCTAATTAATTAGAACTTACAAAGGTCTGTGTACCTTAATTGATGAATAAAATGAAGCAATTTAAAAATATTGGAAACTAAGAGTGATTGATTGATTGATGAATAATAATAAAAACAATCAGTTTTACATATCCTAAATTGTAACATATACTATTACAGAACATTTTACATACATACATGTACATATTTCCTTGGATAAACCGCAATATACACAGAATGACAGACATAACTCCACTCAAGGGCGGTAGGCATAAGTTTAAGATAAGCCAGGATTGATGACAATTTTTAAATGTGACCATTTATTTGAATAATGACAATAAGTACAATTACTTTGAATAACTATGTCTAAACGTACCTTTCGGACACATCGCATATCAGACTTCTAGTAAGCGAACATTGTTTATAACCACATCATCATTATTTTAGTGTGAAAGAGTACATTACTTTTTATATGATGGTTTTGAAAAACCTTTATGAATACAGAAACAAACCAAATTTTTCATGAACATATTGAAAATTTTGCTTGATCGAGCCTATTTTTGAGTTATCGCACCCTGACGCCGGTTGTACAAATATTGTTTAAAATCAGAGTCACTCGGGAAGTTGGTTGTTAACAATGCGTCAGTAGCTGCGGTAGTGTGAGGGTTGTTTTATTTCCGGTAAACTTATTTTACCCGTCATCGAACTAACTTTAAATATGCACAGAACGGCAGTAACCATTTAGTGACAGCGATGCATCATGAGTGACTGACGATTAAATTTCACAGCAAATATTCGATATTGAGCCCAGATCAGTGAGTTATATTTTTTAATGATTGAACATGGTGTTACCTTGTCTTATATAAGACTGACATGCATAATAATGTGAAGAAGAGCACGGTACACGTAAGCAATGGTACGAGCATTGGATGAAAAATTGTAGGTCACATGGCGAACACCTATTGTTCAGCTTTGAATGTGTCATACCCCATCTATTATTATGAAGAGTAAGATGAGAGCGTCCTACATTTGAACTTTTTCAAAAAGTGTGCAGCTATGTCTTGTATGCACTAGACCACAGTCACTCTCCTAGTAGAGTGACTGTGGCTAGATGTACCCGGTACATGTACGTTTTCTAAAACTCAGAGTCTGAGCAAACCAATACATGTACGAGTTTGAGTCAAAACATGTCACTACAGTAATAGTCGTTGTACGGTTTTTTTCATTTCTAGAATTTTGCTAATAACTTTCAAGGAGGAAAATATTCATGTATTATTTCTCATATTCTATTAAGGTAGTGAGAGGGGAAAAAATAGAAATTTCGGATTATGAAACATTGTATTGTGTACTTTCTTTATCTTTGGTTCAAATTTATTGTGCATGATGCATTTGGTGCGTAATTTCAGTTTATTCTCAAAAATCTAGTTATGGGTAAACATGTCTTCCATGCATTTACATATAATGTTGAGTGGCAGACTGAAGACAAAGGATTAATTTGCATACTAATTCCAGCTTTATTATATCCTGTGTAATCTATAAATAGTGTCCATTACGCAATCGAAACACAGACAAACATTACACTATTAATAGTATTTCAAGCTTTTCTCGGTGTTTTAATAACCTAATATATCATGGGAAGGAGTTCTAAGATGAAAAAACTGGCTACCCGACGCCGGTAAAAAATATGAATGAAATATTATTGATCAATACCAAAAATTATTGATCAATTCCAAAAATAACAATACCAAAACCACAGGTTGGTCCACAGGTGGTTGGTCTGGTAAAATTTTACATTCAATTTTCAAAATTAAGTCACGATCGGTGAATGAGCTCGATCAATACGTACCGTAAAAGTATTCCAGCTAAAAAATAAATAACGAATAAAAACGGCCACATGCCCAGGTAAAAAGAGGAGTCACAGCCAAGCTTAGATCAAAGGTATCAAGATGGTCACCGCTGTTTGTACATCGATCAGGGAGTTTATTTGCCGAACAGACCAAGGCGGACAGTTTCCTCTTAGCGCAGTGAGGATTACGATGCATTAGCATACTACGGACGCCTTCGACAGCACTCAGTGATTTTCGTGACAATTCCAGTCAAATTCTAATAAACAAATATATCGATAACGTGCACGAGTTTGACTACGATGCTGAAACTGTTATATCCTTCAATTCAGAAGACGTAAACGAAATCGAAGAGCATATTACAGACGAAGAATTGTTTTGCATATGTTGTGAATGAAACGATTGCTCAAAAACAAAAAAATGGAGCAAATTTCTTGTACATGGTGTATAAAGAAAATTGACGCACTGCCATAGGAAGTAGGACATACCGGTACACGGGATATAAACTTCAAAAAGTGTCATTTTGAACCTCAAAATTCAGTCTCTGGTACAACGCGGTGCGGCCCATGTCATGCACCATTGCAAAGATCATTAAATGAGCTTTATTTTGTACTAAAAACAGTACTAGCAAGGTATCGAAACATTACCATATTGCCTATGAAAAAAATACAACGGAAAATGTGCTGAAAAACGAGAAATTACATAAACTTAACAAGAAATTCTCTGATTTTCAAAATTCCAACTTTCCCGTGCTCACAAACACTATTCCTGCAAGTATAAAAGATCTGTGCATGCGTTGTGCCCTTTGGCATTTACTGCGACACTGTAAAACAAGACCTTGGAGTGTGTACTGTACGCAGCAACGCTTGAGGATAAATGACGCGTCGGCAACGATCCTGGGGTGAAAGGACAATAAGACAAAGGGAATTATAGGATTAAACTTGGTAAAACAAAAGAAGTTTAGGAAGATTATTTTGGCTGTGACTCCTCTTTTTACCTCCATGAACAGAGCTTGACATGTATGAATAATTTATTGGGCTTCAGAAAAAAACTTGTCAAATTTAGTTATAGCCATAAATATTTGGTGACCAGTCGATGAACAAATTGAAAATTATGATTCACATGGAAGTTCTTCGGTATTGAAAATCATCAACCCTACGCTTGTTTACTTTATTTCACAACTTGCAGAGAAAACTGATTCGCCGTGGACCCTACTGTATCTCAGCCATGTATTTTCTTTTTGATCTGAGGTCTAATCCCACCCGTTTGTCAAAATATAGCAAAGTTTTTTCAGTGAAGCCTATCACAGCACACACAAAAAAAAAAAAAAAAAATATGTGAATTGATGCCAGAGATTGGATGGTACGATGACCCTTCAATTAACGTAAAATATACTTTGTTACAGCATCATTGATTGGCTAAAAGTCACCTGATCGGAGCACCGCCTGGGTAACAGAACCATATTTGCCCGTATTATCATGGAGGTCCATGGTATTATCAACAGGACTATGCAAGAGAACCACACTAACATTTTCAACCATTTTTAGAGCGGAAGTTGCCATCAAATGTCAAAAAACTCATGAATTTTATGGATTCCAAAATAAAAATAAAATAAAGCTAGCGATTGTTAAGGATTGTTAAGAATGGTTATTAATTTATTCCCAGATGCTCTTCGAATTTTTATTTCAAGGTAAGAAATGGCTAGTTGAAGTTGCATCGACTTCCAAGGCGGCAGTTTCAACGGAACAACTCTAGCTCTGTTGTAGTTTCGTGATGTAAAATAAAACATATAATTATTTGGGTTTTCAGCCCACAAACTACGGGACATGATCCCTATGAATTACGGTCAATGTTTGTCCTGTCTCAGCTGATTGTGTTAATTGTGTTGGGACCAACGCCTGTTCTAAACTCAGTATGGAAAAACAAACGGGGATCGATATTCCAAACAAATTATTGGGACATGGTCGACAGACATTCCGAATAATCAAAATTATTAATAAAAGACGAGATTTTTCTAGATATTTACAAACATACTGTCATGACAAACATATGTACAATTCACAAATACACAAAGAGGCGTAATATTAGGTTTTATTTTAGGCTTAGAAATATTTTCTGTCACTCAGTCCATGCATGGAACTGCCATTTAGCTTCATGGTCCTTCAGTTTGTTATTGCCTTGGGGGAAAACAACAATAATTATACAAAACGTAAACATATTGAGAAGACTCAACAATCAGGAAAGAAAACCCAGACAACCATGTCAGAATATTGTTTAAACTATTTGAACTTTTGACGGCTGTCAACCTCAGAAATTTATTGTTAGTCCGAATTTTAAGTGAGCGGGTTTGCACAGTCAAAAATAAAGTGGAAATTGTCCGGGCGAATTCAACAAGCAGTCGCAAAAGCGAGCGAAAAAAAGTGATTGAAAAGCAGAAGCGAGCGAGAGGTTGGGCGAAATGAGTACTGTACTCTAGTAGACTATTCAACACCGTCCTGCTCATGGTTCCCTTGTGACCATGGCCAACATTTCCTTTTTAATGTAGGAAAAACAACTAGCGCTGACTTGGAGCTAATTGATTATAACAAATTCGATAATGGTACACTCTCCATAGACTGAAAGTAATGCAAGCACATCTGTACTTGAAGACATGTATATTCTGTAAGTAAATATATGCTGTCATGATGGCCCAGCCTGTGTTTAGAAACTGATTGAATAAATTAATTGTGCGGTACGCCACTTAGTTAAAGTTAGCACCCACTTTCAATAAACTGCTAAGGTTTGTCACCTTTTAAGGAACAACCAACCAATTTTTCACGATGTAACAGTCCACGCAGATCAGATACTTGTATATTTACAAGTATGAACAAAATGTTAGACATTTAGTCATTAATTAGCTGTTTACATGTATCTGTGTCAAAGAGTTTGAGTTTTTACGGAAACTAATTTTTAACCATCATAACTATTGAAGAAGTCCTCTTTTAACATTTTTCTCTATGCTAACGATATACAAATTACACAATCTATTCACCACAAAATGGGCTAAAATATGATGTCTCATGGACATTTATATGAGCCCTTGACATTGAGTTACGGCCTTGACAACATGGAGACGTTCATAAAATTTAGTCCATAAAGTTCAATGGACATTATCTCCAGAAATATGGGGCACATAAAAGTTCTGAGACGCAAAGATCGTTATCTTATAAAGCAACAGTGAAAAGATCAGGAACACTGAGAAACGGTCAATCCCGCAAAAAAATTTGATGTTTAGGGGGTTCACGGGAACGATCGTAACTTAATCCCCTGAGCAAATATCAAGACGAAACATACATAATCATATTCTGCTATATCTCAGCTTTTTGAAAATATATACATTGCCATAACTGCATGCTTAGTAACTGGTGAGGAAAGTCCTAATCTCAATTAAACTATAACTTGTGTTTCCCCTCTCGCTACCTTAACCCAGGCACTTTTGCCTACCGCCCTTGCTCCACTATGGTCTATTATTTATCAACTTTATATCTTTATAGTTCATAAAGCAAGGTGCATTTCACATATTGTAGAACACCTAATATGTTGAGTCAATGCACAGCTACATTTATTTACAAGATTCTGTCTGATTGGCTATTCAACCTTAACACCTAACAGTTAGACCAATCAGAGGGTAGCTAATTATTTTTTTCAACATATCAAATTCAAGCTCGGAATTTCAATCACAGGCAAATCAAAGAGTCACACTGTTTTTATGCTGTATCTTTCAAATTACCAACTTGTTTTAGCCACTTGGCTAACATCAGCTGAATCATATGGGAAATGCTGGTATTCTCTTGGATTGATGCAGCAGGGGGAATGCACACAAATTGTGTAAATGCTTTCAAGTCAACAATACAATTCTCCACAGAGTAGAGCTCATTACAATGAAACTTTTTAAAATAAATTTTTGGTTTGAAATTCATTGGCATCAATAGGGTGATCAAAGGGAGAAATAACTTTCTATAGTGAAATCTAAAAATCACTGGCAATGGTGATCGGACATGGATGCTTAAAATTGGTTGATTAATTGATCAAAAATGAAATGATTCATAACTCACTTTTCAGTCAAGGCTTTAATGTAAGACAGAGCTATCGTGTACTGTGCATCATTGATCAGTCGTTTACAGTACTTGGGTTTAAGATGCACAAAGTCATTGTAGTAGTCTTCCATTGTTATGCATATAGTGTCCACTGCATTTGATGGTTTTAACTGGTGCCTATGAGAAATGAAAAAAATTCACTAACCACCCATGTTATAAACTGAATGGATAGTCAAATAAGGTTAATCTGTTGATCACCTATACGGAATATTTAGAAAATGCCTGGTGAGTTATTCGAGCAGAACTGACGTAACCACAGAATGTTGAAACTAAAGATAATATTAGACGCCAAACCAGCTCAGTCTTCAATAGTATTAGGTAATCAATTTCTGAAAACGACTTGACCATATTTCTATAGTTAGTGAACTAAAAAACCCAAATGACCATGCCCATTGACTGGAGCAATGTGTTTGTATTTAATTTATTTTGTAATTTTAAATGAACCCTAATTTTCTAGGCAACAGACAAAATTCAATGGACGAGAAAAGAGGGAACTGGTGGTGAAAAGAGTGTACTGGTGGTGAAAAGAGGGAACTGGTGATGAAAAGAGGGCACTGGCGATGAAAAGAGGGCAGTGACGATGAAAAAAGGGAACTGGTAATGAAAAGAGGGAACTGGTGGTGAAAAGAGGGCACTGACGATGAAAAGAGGGCACTGACAATGAAAAAAGGGAACTGGTAATGAAAAGAGGGAACTGGTGGTGAAAAGAGGGAACTGATAATGAAAAGAGGGCACTGACGATGAAAAAAAGGAACTGGTGATGAAAAAAAGGAACTGGTGATGAAAAGAGGGAACTGGTGATGAAAAGAGGGAACTGGTGATGAAAAGAGGGCACTGGCGATGAAAAGAGGGCACTGACGATGAAAAAAGGGAACTGGTAATGAAAAGAGGGAACTGGTGGTGAAAAGAGGGAACTGGTGGTGAAAAGAGGGCACTGGCGATGAAAAGAGGGCACTGGCGATGAAAAGAGGGCACTGACGATGAAAAAAGGGAACTGGTGATGAAAAGAGGGAACTGGTGATGAAAAGAGGGAACTGGTGGTGAAAAGAGGGAACTGGTGGTGAAAAGAGGGAACTGGTGGTGAAAAGAGGGAACTGGTGGTGAAAAGAGGGAACTGGTGGTGAAAAGAGTGCACTGGTGGTGAAAAGAGGGAACTGGTGGTGAAAAGAGGGAACTGGTGGTGAAAAGAAGGAACTGGTGGTGAAAAGAAGGAACTGGTGGTGAAAAGAGGGAACTGGTGGTGAAAAGAGGGGACTGGTGGTGAAAAGAGGGAACTGGTGGTGAAAAGTGCACTGGTGGTGAAAAGAGTGCACTGGTGGTGAAAAGAGGGGACTGGTGGTGAAAAGAGGGGACTGGTGGTGAAAAGAGGGATCTGGTGATGAAACAAGTGTACTGGTGGTGAAAAGAGTGCACTGGTGGTGAAAAGAGAGGATTGGTGGTGAAAAGAGGGAACTGGTGATGAAAAGAGGGAACTGGTGATGAAAAGAGGGAACTGGTGATGAAAAGAGGGAACTGGTGGTAAAACGAGGAAACTGGTGATGAAAAGAGTGAACTGGTGATGAAAAGAGGGAACTGGTGATGAAAAAGTGCACTGGTGGTAAAACGAGGAAACTGGTGATGAAAAGAGTGAAATGGTGATGAAAAGAGGGAACTGGTGATGAAAAAGTGCACTGGTGGTAAAACGAGGAAACTGGTGATGAAAAGAGTGAACTGGTGATGAAAAGAGGGAACTGGTGATGTAAAAGTGCACTGGTGGTAAAACGAGGAAACTGGTGATGAAAAGAGGGAACTGGTGATGAAAAAGTGCACTGGTGGTAAAACGAGGAAACTGGTGATGAAAAGGGGGAACTGGTGATGAAAAGGGGGGAACTGGTGATGAAAAGGGGGAACTGATGATGAAAAGGGGGAACTGGTGATGAAAAGGGGGAACTGGTGATGAAAAGGGGGAACTGGTGATGAAAAGGGGGAACTGGTGATGAAAAGAGGGAACTGGTGATGAAAAAAGTGTACTGGTGGTAAAACAAGGGAACTGGTGGTAAAAGATAGAACCGGTGATGGAAAGAGGGAACTGGTGGTGAAAAGAGGGGACTGGTGGTGGAAAGAGGGAACTGGTGGTGAAAAGAGGGGACTGGTGGTGGAAAGAGGGAACTGGTGGTGAAAAGAGGGGACTGGTGGTGAAAAGAGGGAACTGGTGGTGAAAAGAGGGAACTGGTGGTGAAAAGAGGGAACTGGTGGTGAAAAGACGGAACTGGAGATGAAAAGAGGGAACTGGTGGTGAAAAAAGTTTAAGATTTATATCTGATCAATGACAATATACAAATTAATTTTAGTTTTAAAAGAAATGAAAAAACAAATTGGGCATTTTCCAAAGAATTTATTATTCCAAAATCTTTGCATCAATTTCAATAGCATGGATCCACAAATTTAACGAAGATCATATTTAAATTTCCTTTTTGCTAGAGAAATCCTACTGAAATTGCTCAAATTCACAGCAAGGAATATTCTGGATTTCACAAAAGTTGCTAACCGTGTTATAGAATCCTAAAGAAATTTTACAGTTTAATGAGATTGTTAGACTTACCATGTCCTTGTTAGTATTTGTTGAAGGTGAGACTCTAAATCTAGAAATACTTCATCCAATAACAAACGATAGCTATACAAAAATAGAACATTGCTTTTAATTAAGTTTGTTTACCAGTATTTAATGCAGTCTCTTTACCAGGATTTAATCCGGTCTGTTTACCAGTGTTTAATCAAGTCGTTTTACCAGTATTTAATCAAGTCAGTTTACCAGTATTTAATCAAGTCTGTTTACCAGTATTTAATCAAGTCTGTTTACCAGTATTTATTTGGAGATTTTAATGAGGCAAGGAGAGAATTAAGAACAGCTAACACTTTCAAAACAGAAATTTTATGAAATTTTTCAAAATTATTCTTTGTAATAATTGGCTTGGTCTTAATTCAAAATTTTCAAAGATTTCAAAATATGAACCTCAAATGTATGCCTTTGATTCATTCTCCAATCCAAAATAGCCGAAATTAAAACTAAAGTTACACCATAGTTATTGTTTACATGGCAACAAATTTGGCTGTGCCTGATTTTTTATTTCCATTTTTTTTACTGGTTAAGCCATGTACATGTTCAATTGCTAAATTGAACAAATTTATTATTAATGAATTCAGTCATTATCAGTGTTTAGAGGAATGACAGTTGCTGTCACTATGACCACTGCTGTCACTAGTCAAACAAGCAGCCTATCGGCTGAGATAGCTCCGCTGTTAGCAATGCACATTTCAATTAAAGAACTAAAGATATCATTAAAATGAACAGCATGTATAGTATTAAAGCAATCAGACTTGCAGTTTTCAACAAGAAGTCGAAAATATTACTTTTCACCAAATATAACAAAAATATTCATCAAAATTAGAAAATTGAAGATATCATCATAAAATAAGCAAATTTGAGAGAAGACTATCTGTAGTATACCTTTATGTATAATATCAAAGCAATCAGACTTGCAGTTTTTAACAAGAAGTTGAAAATATCACTTTTTACCAAAAATGACCAAAGCAGTCATTTACAGCATGGCATTCAAAGCAGTCATTTACAGCATGACTTTCAAAGTAGTTATTTGCAGCATGGCATTAATGCAGTCATTTGCAACAGGACTTTCAATGCAGTTATTTATAGCATGACTTTCAAAGCAGTCATTTGCAGCATGGCGTTCAATGCAGTAATTTGCAACATGACTTGCAAAGCAGTCATTTACAGCATGGCATTCAATGCAGTCATTTACAGCATGACTTTCAAAGCAGTTAATTACAGCATGGCATTCAAAGCAGTTAATTACAGCATGGTATTCAAAGCAGTTAATTACAGCATGGCATTCAAAGCAGTTAATTACAGCATGGCATTCAAAGCAGTCATTTACAGCATGACTTTCAAAGCAGTTAATTACAGCATGGCATTCAAAGCAGTTAATTACAGCATGGCATTCAAAGCAGTTAATTACAGCATGGCATTCAAAGCAGTTAATTACAGCATGGCATTCAAAGCAGTTATTTACAGCATGGCATTCAAACCAGTCATTTACAGCATGGCATTCAATGTGGTCATTTACAGCATGGTATTCAAACCAGTTATTTACAGCATGGTATTCAAACCAGTTATTTACAGCATGGTATTCAAACCAGTTATTTACAGCATGGTATTCAAACCAGTTATTTACAGCATGGCATTCAAACCAGTTATTTACAGCATGGCATTCAAACCAGTCATTTACAGCATGGCATTCAAACCAGTCATTTACAGCATGGCATTCAAAGCAGTCATTTGCAGCATGGTATTCAAACCAGTTATTTACAGCATGGCATTCAAACCAGTTATTTACAGCATGGCATTCAAACCAGTTATTTACAGCATGGTATTCAAACCAGTTATTTACAGCATGGTATTCAAACCAGTTATTTACAGTATGGCATTCAAAACCAATTATTTACAGCATGGCATTCAAACCAGTTATTTACAGCATGGCATTCAAACCAGTCATTTATAGCATGGTATTCAAACCAGTTATTTACAGCATGGTATTCAAACCAGTTATTTACAGCATGGCATTCAAACCAGTTATTTACAGCATGGCATTCATAACATATTATAACATTTGAAGTTGTGAGTAATATAAGGAAATAATGAATAATGAGGAAAACTGGATACTTACGTCTCAGTGGCTAATTTATCAAAATCAATGACAACAGGTTGGCAGTGACTTGTATTCGTGGCATTTGAACTTGTATGCCTTATCTGAAATAAAAAATAATTATTTAATTAATAATTAATTAGTCAGTCAGTGTGACAAAACAGCAATATCGCTAAAAGTTCAACACCACAGCAATATCAAATAATTAACAGAAGAAACAACATTACACTTACTTACCTCAAGTTGTTCTGTGAATTCTGTAAATTTCTGGCAGTTATTAATAATTGCTATCTAGAAATTAAACAAAATTAACAGTAATGATTTGTAATATCAAAGTTATTAGCTAAAAATACTGCAAACCTTTAGTATATGGTTTGATATGCTAGTCAATGGGATTTCACCAAACTATAAAAATTTCTAAAATTTTAAAGCAGTTTCTAATTAGAAAACATGAAACAGGGCATCATCCTGAAATGAAAAAATCTCGGAGAGGTTCACATGTAGTACCTATATATGTAATATCAAAGCAATCAAACTTTTTTTTAACAAGAAGACGAAAATATCACTTTTAACCAAAAAATGACAAAAATATTCACCAAAATTAGAGAATTGAAGATATCATCATGAAATGAACAAATATAAGAGAGGTCTGCTCAAGGTACATATACACCAAGTATCAAAGCATTCAGACTTGTAGTTTCCAAGAAGAAGTTGAAAAAGTAAAAAAGTTGATGTGGACGACGGGCAATCACTCATATGATAAGCTCCAGCGGAGCTAATAAAAGTGAGCCCTGGAACTAGGATATAACAATTACAGATACAGTTCTTTCATTTACAAATAGTTTCTTGTTAGTGGCAGTATTGATATATGTAAAATTGTCTCAATTCACATAATTTCAAAGAATTACAAACACAAACATTAGTGCTACAATGTATACACATATTTGAGACAAAACTTCCGGGTTCATTCGTGAGCCACTGCAGCCGGCGATATGCTGTAGTTTGCATGATTCTGAAAAATATAATTATATAGTTTTCATGCATCTACTTTAAACCTCAAATATCCAAAGGGTTGCTGCAATGTTCTTTATTACGCTCTATGTTCGCAACCCAATAAAAACGAATGACATATTTAATGAGTAATTGAAAATCTAGATGGAAGAAATGAATAATTTTTTTTTTTGCAGAAACACTACTCAGCAATACTACTGTAACAGTGTATCTATATATCCAAAACTAGTACCGGATTCTGTCGTAAATTCTTCCATCCGAAATTTGCCCTGGTTGGGGTTCAAAATTTCAAAAAATTATCATCAAATATTTTTGGGCGACTTGTATTTTCATTGAAAAATCCACCTACACCGACTTTCAACTAAGCTAAATCTAAAATTTTATACATTTTTCCTTGTTGAATTAAAAAGTAGATCACCTAAAATTTTATTACAGTGTCACCCAGCGCTAATTACATGTAACCAATGAAAACGAATAGCTCATTTAATTATGTTAATGTTATTGAACCTAGCACGGAAGAGATTTGCTGATGTTGTTGTACAATCTTTTGACTTGGATTTTGATGGGAAACGGGCATGATTTGTTCTTGTTGTTTTTAAAAGATAAACTGAGCATTTGAAGAATAATTTAACATAACAGAGATAACAGCTCATTGTCCAAACGAAGCTTATACCCATTCATGCTAGTCACAATAAACATCATATTCTTGAAGTACATACATGAATATGGAGAACAAAGTATGCTTGACATTGAGTAATGTTGTTTCAATCCATGAGTTTAATAAGAGTATTAAATAAATTAGATATGGAAAATTGCTTATAAAACCCATTAAATCTGAGATAATGTAACAAAATTCTCAATGCATATTAATTAGTGATTTACAAGATAACCAATCAAAATCAATTAAGCCTCTTTGCCAAATAAAATACTATGTTATGCATAAAAAACTTTTATAACATAGCACTGTAACACTTGAGAGCAAAATTTGACAGCTAGCTCTTGAGATGACATTTATGAGAGTAAAATGCAAATATAAGTGGTCAAAAGCTGATCTCAATCTATAGCAGTGCCTGACAACCACTACAGCCATGTGACAACCACTACATCCATGTGACAACCACTACAGCCATGTGACAACCACTACATCCATGTGACAACCACTACAGCTATGTGACAACTACTACATCCATGTGACAACCACTACATCCATGTGACAACCACTACATCCATGTGACAACCACTGCATCCATGTGACAACCACTACATTTGTACATCCATGTGGCAACCACTACAGCCATGTGGCAACCACTACAGCCATGTGACAACCACTACATCCATGTGACAACCACTACATCCATGTGGCAACCATTACAGCCATGTGACAACCACTACATCCATGTGACAACCACTACATCCATGTGACAACCACTACATCCATGTGGCAACCATTACAGCCATGTGACAACCACTACATCCATGTGACAACCACTACATCCATGTGACAACCACTACATCCATGTGACAACTACTACATCCATGTGACAACCATTACAGCCATGTGACAACCACTACAGCCATGTGGCAACCACTACAGCCATGTGGCAACCACTACAGCCATGTGGCAACCACTACAGCCATGTGACAACCACTACAGCCATGTGACAACCACTACAGCCATGTGACAACCACCACATCCATGTGGCAACCACTACAGCCATGTGGCAACTACTACATCCATGTGACAACCACTGCATCCATGTGGCAACCACTACAGCCATGTGACAACCAATACATCCATGTGACAACCAATACATCCATGTGGCAACCACTACAGCCATGTGACAACCACGACATCCATGTGACAACCATGACATCCACAAGAAGTCGAAAATATCACTTTTTACCAAAAAATATTCACCAAAATTAGAGAATTGAAAATATCATGAAATTAACAAATCTAAGAGAGGTCTACCCAAGGTACGGTACATATACACCAAGTATCAAAGCATTCAGGCTTGTATTTTCCAAGAAGAAGTCAAAAAAGTAAAACATTGAAACGGACGACGACGGACACCGGACAACGACAGACAATCACTCATATGATAAGCTCCGCTCGACAAAGTTGACAGCGGAGCTAATAAAAAGTAAAAGTGAGAGTGACACATACCATATAATGTATGTAGAACTGTGGCTGGCTTCTGTCTTCAAGGTGCTTATTTTTATATTTAATTATAGCATCTGGAAAAAAACATTAATACTATAGATGCCTTGCCTAAAAATTTATAGATGAGTACTAAATGTAATCTATTAAATATTGAAAACAATATTTTACAAGGAATGGCATGCTTGTATTTCAAACAATAACAAGTCATTGAAAATGACACAGTCCCCGTTAAATTTTTGAAAGTTCTCTTTGTGCTCGCCATATTAAAGCGGAGGGGTTGTCGCAAGCGTGTCCTTGAAACTTGAGTTCCAAGTAGCGTATGCAACAGATTATTTATTTACATCAAAACACATGTTCCGTTGTAGTAGTGATATGGCCAAAAATAAAAACCGCCGTTATTCGGCCATCTTTGATCTGATTATGAAACACACTGATATGTATGATGTATGTGCCAAATACGAATGAAAATGGTACATAAATTGTGGAAATATAGTAGTAAGGCCAAAAAGTCAGATGGCTGTCAATCGGCAATCCTTGACCAGATTTTGAACATGTATAAAGTACATGTATGTGCCAAATTTGAATGAAAACTGACAGAGCACGTCCAAGATACCGCATAAAAAAAAAAATCTTTGATCCAATTGTGAAATAAATCGTCATGGACATGTATCCTCACATGTATAATCTATGTACCAAGTTTGAATGAAAACTGACAAGGCATGTCCAAAATACAACATTTTCAAAAAACAAGATGGCTGCCAGTCAGCCATTTTAAATCGAATCGCTAAACCACTGCATGTGCATATGTCCCACAAATAGTACGAGGCACATGCAAAGAATGAACGGAATCGGTCCAAGGGATTCTGAGATATGACTCCGGACGGACACACAGACACACAGACGTACAGGCGCACAGACGCACGGACGTACAGGCGCACAGACGCACGGACGCACGGACGGAGACCGAATTATAATAAGCAAGTGTTAGATTTTCTAAATAAAATTTTAGGGAAACCAACTGGTTTAGAAAAGTATGTACCAATAGACCTGTAAAGTTTCAGTTCATATCTTGATACATTATGACAAAAGACCCAATGTTTTTAATACATAATGTGGATACCTTGATACATCTTGACAAAGAACACAATGTTGTCAATTAAGAGGGTTGTAAAAACAAGTCCCAGACAGGCGGATTCACTAGCCCCTTGGCACGTGGCCTCTTCAAGCGAAAAGACTTAAATAGTTGTATCAAGCCAGTTTCAGTCCAGCCGAATCTGATAAAACTGGGAATAAAACTGACCGATATCCAAGAATCATCGATATAGATTTTTCTTGATCAAATAAATATAGGAAAAAAACCGGCTACCTCGCTAATAGAGAAACTGAGATGATCAATTTCCATCCAGTCACACGAATCAATGTACAGTCTCCATCTGGATTCCTACAAACGTCTTGTGCCGTCCGACTGTGCTGAAGCAAGGAACTTGGACAACTCTGCAGAAAAACCTTGCGCTTGCATGAGTTTATTGACAGCCTCCACGCATAAAGATGGAATGGCGCGAGGCTCATCCAGAAGATCCAATAACTCTACGGGTGACTCGACTAGAAGTTCCAGCAACATTGGGAACCAGATCTTCGCTGACCAATTGGGCGCCACCAAAGTCAGAAGACAGATGGGCTTGAGACGTAACTTCTCCAACACTTAGAAGGGTGGAAAGGCATAAGCGTCCATGAAACTCCAAGAGATCAATAGAGCGTCCGTAACGAAAGCGCTCGTCTCCGAGAGGAGTGACATGTACGCCGGGAGCTTGGAATTCCGGTGATTGGCAAACAGATCTATCCGGGGCTCATCCCAGAGACGAAAAAGACGATCCGCCACTCGGTGTTCTGGAACTGAATACGTCTCGATAGGGCGTCCGCAGCGCTGTTGCGTATCCCCGGAAAGTGGTGAGCTGATAGCTTCACTTGGTTTTCCAGGCACCAAAGAAGAATCTCCTCGGCTAGCTTTGACAACATGGGGAAATGCGTCCCCCTCCTCCTTGTTGATGTACGACACTACTGAGGTGTTGTCCGTCCAAAGCAGGACTCTGTGGTGGTGTGCGACTTCCTGAAAATGTTACAGAGACAGTAGGACGGTCTGCAACTGCAACCAATTGATGTGGCGGCCCGAATATGTGGGCGGCCACGTCCCTTGGACCTGAAGATCGATCCCTGGAGCAACGTATCTGTAAACAGGAGTTGGCTGGCGAGCTCTGCAAGAGAGTCGCATCGCTCTTGAGAGGGGAGAACAAGCACTTGCTCCGTGTGAAACTGGTGCCCAGAAAAACCAGGCTGTGGGACAGTATTGGATTGGACTATATTCATATTTATTTATATTTATTAAAAAGCCCAACTCGTGGAGGAACGTTTGCATCAATTGCACATGCTCCACTAACACCTCCCTGTCTCGGTTGTGAAATAACCAGTCGTCGAGATATGGGTTCAGATAGACCGACCACCGGTGTAGCAGCTGGGTCACCTGTCTTAGCACCCTGGTGAAGAAGTACGGTGCCATGCTCAGACCAAAAGGAAAGACATTTAACTCATAAACGGCTGCATGAGTGGTGAATGAGAATGTGGAAGTAAGCGTCGCTCAAGTCCAGCGACACCAGCCAATCGAACTGCAGCATCCAGTACAGGAGGACTGAGACTGGGAGACTGAGCCCAAGGACTCGGGGGGGGGGAGCCAGAGTTGTACCACCATCCACGTCCAGGCAGCCGGCGAAACCTTCAAAGAGACTTCATGGCCCCAAGAAGTGTCAGAACGCCCACCACCAAAGCCATGTTTCTTGGGCTTTTTCTGACGCATCTTGGTACTAGTCTTCCTCTGCCCCTGCCTCGAAGGAGACCATGTGCGCTTTGATCCTCGCTGGTTGTAGTCCTGAGTGGAGGACTTACTGCCTGAGCCTCCTTGCGGTTTTGATTTGAACTGTTGACCAGAAGGACTAGCCACCTTGGCCAACAGGGATGATTGCTTGAATTCGATACGCTGATCTTCAGCAACCACCAAACTGTTCACCACATTCGTTAACCGGCCACCAAATAGCCAGTCATGCCCCCAAGGCCTTCTTCGCAGGTGATCAAACTCATCTCCCGCTGGAGTAGGATAGGCGCACAGACTCAGAACTGCTCAACCGAAACCGCTCCTGCCAAGAGGGCAGTATGGACATGATGATATCACACATATCGACTCTCTGCACAGCCAGGAACTGGCCCATCTGCCCGATGTTCAAGGTTCGTTGCTGAGCACTCAGGCGATCAGAAACTTAGCAAGGTGAGCTGACACTCTAACACCAAAGTAACCCATTCTATAAAATGCCCATAAAGCCTGATGCACTTGTAGGCACTGGTGCCGGTCAAATGTCCATGCATTGTGGCCTTTCCGATCCGCACCACTCGCCTCAACAAAGGTATAGGTACCGGGATGGGGATCAAGAACCCATGGATAAGGCTGTGGTACCACATGAGTATCCCACATTGGGAACCCATCAACGGTTCGCATAGCCCCAATGGGGTATTGATTCACACAATGGAAGGCATGGGACATGACTGCTCCGAAACCAGGTTCAAGCTGTTTGTCCTTTTCTCCCTGTACCAATCGCCCCCTCCATTGCCCTTTGAGCTCCCTTCCCAGCGGGGAGGTCTCCACATCGGCAGTGGGAGAGGAGAGCGCCGATGAGAGCGGGAGTCCAAGGGCGACTCCCCATTCTAAAGGGGGGATTACCACCAGCCCTGTACAAAACAAAAGTCTTGCGGCAATCACAGGCTGGTTCACAAGCTTCAAACTTAGGCAGAGGGTTCTCCGAACCCACCTACTCACATAGTTCATACCCGCCATAGACTCCGGCCAGTCAAAATGACTATTTTGAACTGTAGGCATTAAACAGCGATTCTGCCGGTGACGGAGAGATAGAATCTAGGTCAGGAGAAGCCCTATGACCCCAAGATTATGAACTATGTGAATAGGAGGGTTTGGAGAACCCTCTGCCTAAATTCACTACGTTCAATTACCCACCATAGACTCCAGTCAGTCAAAATGACTATTTTGAACTGTCAGATGCCGATAGGTGGCGGGTTTTCTGAGCAAACACAAAAATTATGAAAAGTCCAGGATGAAAACAAACTATAATCAACTCCATACCTTAGTTAAGACCCAAGAAGGGTGGTGTCTTACCTTGCCTGTGCTGTCCCAGAAGCAAGAAGCCAATGCTGCTGTGGTGACAGGGTTCGGTGTGCCCGAGAAAGCTAGACTCCAACTCGATTTCAGGGTAATAGACTTGAAGTAAGGACCGAAACAGTTCGCATGAGGGCGTAGGTCAAAAAAAGCAAAACCTGGGAGCTTCCAGGAAGTGCTAGTGGTACAGCCAATCTGTCCGCAAGAATGCTGAGACTTACATATCGACTATGCGCAGAGACCCCTGTGGTCGTTCGAGCTGGGTCGGTAATCAAAGCCTGACCCGCTACAACGGGGCCTAACCTGAAGAGACCCTGATCAATAGATTAGGTGTCTCTTAGGTAGTAGTTGATGAAGACGTTCTGCGCTCTCCAGAAGCCTGCCCTCAGAATGTGTTCGGGGGGGGGGGGGGGGGGCGCCTGATGCAATCACACAGACCTCATGTGCTCATACTTTGTGTCTCTGCAAGGTCTGTGTTGAGGAGGATAATGTATTGTAGACCTCCAGTACAGTCACACATAATGTTCTTACCTCGATACATCTTGACAAAGGACCCAATGTTCTCAATACAGAGCAGAAGAACATTAATAGTTAAATGTTCACTTATATGGGTGGCAACTTGTAACTGGAAGAACAAAATCAAAGAAAGCTAAGAAATCATCATAGACTTGTGCTGTATAATGTATGTACTAAATTTGAACAATAACTGACAAAGCACTCATAAGATACCACATTATCAAAAACAAAATAAATTCCCGTCAGCGATCTTGGATTGAATCAGTGAACCAATGCATGTGCATATATCCCAGATAAAGTACTAGGCACAGAGAAGAGCTCTGAATTATGACTTTGAAAGGACGGAGACCAAATTATATGTCCTGTTTCAAACTTTGTTCGAAAATAACACAACAGTAGAATAAACGCATGTGCAGTGCTGATAATAGCGTCCCTTTAATCCTGCCCAAATGTTTTTGAAAATGATGACATAACAAAATGCCAGCTACAATGTGAAAAACACATGCAGGCAGAAGGTACAGAAATAAATATTGTGTATGTTGTTGTACTTACATTCTGTTCAATCATTTGAAATAAAATAACTGGTAGTTGAGTTAGGAAATATCCATCCCCATCAGCTTCAGGCTCAGTATCTCTGTACCAATCCTGAAAATGACAATCAGATATCTCAATCATATAAAATGTTTCATTGTCGAATGCATAGCATGTAAATTCCCTCTGTATTACAGAATGCAGAACAGATACGCATCATTTAATTTACTAAGACTGTTAAATTTGTCATTTCTTACAATTTCTGCAATGATATAAAAAGGGTCCTAATAACATTTTATGACAGTAACTGTGATGTATTACTTTGTCTTAGGTGCCCCTCCCCCAAAAGCACATTGTTTCGAACTGATGCAAGCAATGAGAGCAAAACTTTGGTTTATCAACCTTAGAGAGCCCAGTGAAATGTACACAAAGCTTACAAATCAAACATTTGTATTCAGTGACTGTGTTATATCATAGTTCACTTCATTCACTATTTCAGTTTTTTAGACTGTTGAAATAAGCAGGTTTAAGTCAGCAGACACAAGTGAATATTGTCAGACTTGCATCATTATCAGATGTATGTAGTTTTCCTTTACTACATACATCTGTCCTACTTAGTTCAATAGTAAACAAAACTGAAATAAGTCAGCCATATTAAACATGAATCAAAGAAAGCTTAGAAAGAACTCCCATGTGCTGAGAGTATTGGAGACACATTAAATATAATTCGAAATTACTTAGCTGAAAACTAATTATGCAAATCAGAAAATTAATATGACCAGATTTGAGTGTAAAACTAATGAGGTCTGCGCAATGTAACAGAAAATCTATGTCTCCAAGTTTAATTGAAATGTGATTAGAATAAAAAAAATATGAATTATTATGCTTATTAGGGAATTAATATGAACAGATTTTTACCCCAAACTAATTAGGTTTGTACATTGTCCTAGAGCATCTTTGTACTAAGTTTCATTGAAATGGAATAATTAGTACCATAAAAACTCCAAAATTTCGACCCCTCTAAAAATTCGGCAGCCTAATTATTTGCCGGGTTTCGGTGTTTTATTTACCTCCAAATTTTCGACTCCACTAAAAATTGCTGACTCATTCTTATTCGAAAATTGCGACCAGTTTTAGTAGTCCCCCAAACGAAAAAAAAACCGATGTGAGCGTTCAAACGGGACCTTCCTCAAAGGCATGAATCTGGGTTTCTGATTGACTGAGAGATTTTTATTTTATTGGTAACGAAAATATATTCTAAATAAACGAAGTTTCAAATAAAAACGAACACAAAAATCTCGGCATGCTGCGTTTCTGAATTGTTGATTATTACCGTACTCAGTAGTGATTATAATAATGTAAACAAAATAAATTTGTTGAATGGTTATGAAATACAAATAAAAGTCAACTTAGTTTCATCGTAAGCGAATGATTCCGGTCTCGTATAAACGTTTGATGCTGTAGGATATCCGCCATGTTCTCTTAGGTCAAATAGGTCAAATCGCTAATTAACCAATCAAAAAGCTGGATGATGCCAACGTGTTCAAATTACCATAGCTTATTTAAATATGTTAATGTTAGTGAACGCAATGCGGAATTGATGTTGTAGTACGATATTTTGGCTTGGATTTTGATGCGAAAACGGCATGATTTTTTTTAAATAAAAAAATTAGTTGTTTTTAAAAAATAAACTGGTCATCTGAAGAATAATTTAACATTGTTCACAGTGATAACAGCTCATTCTCGAAAGGAAGCTTACCCGCTCACGCTAGTCACGATAAAAATCATACACGTGTACTCTTGAATAGACAGACGTCAATGACTATGGTAAAACTTAGACTCTATTTTAGCCGGCAGGATTGATTGAAATGTCCGAAAAATGACGCCAAAATACACCTTAAAAGTCCCATTTTATTTTCTTAAATCCCATTTTATTTTTTAATCCAAGGGCGAATTTACGGCAGAATCTGGTCCCTCAAATAAGGGACACGTGAGCTTTGATTCTAACCGGATACATTGCACTGGGTCGGGGAGATCGTTTGCTAAACTTCCATGTATCTTTTGTCCAATGGGTACCTGTACTTCGAACATTCGCAAGTTTTCCTAGGTAGTGCGAGACAGCTTTGTCTTTTGACCTATTAGTTTTGTGCTGACCTCTTCTCCGCGTCTTGATGTTTTGTTTTGCTTGTCATAATACTCACTGATTGATGACTTTGTTTAGATTTTGAGTTACAACTCGGCCACGACCTTTGCTTTTACCGTGAAACATGGGGAAGTTTACGTCAATTGACGGACATTGCATTTTTTAAAAACTAATGAAGCACACTGTCTATCATCCCCATTTTTTCATTTGCTGATTTCAATTCTGAAAAATTCGACCGTCCGAAAATGCACCTTAATTTTGACTCTAAAAACACGTCACATTTCTAACACCAATTATTTAAAACCGGTCGAAATTTTGGAGTTTTTACGGTACTTTAGATATCAGTGTGAAAGCTTAAAATTGGTTAATTATGCAAATTAGGTAATTAATATGTACAGATTTTAACCCACAATTATTCAGGTCTGTCTATTGTCCTACAGCATCCATGTACATTCATTGATATGTGATGTATAGTACCTGAGATATCAGTGTGAAAGTTGGTTAATTATGCAAATTAGGTGATTAATATGCACAAATATTTACCGGAAACTAATTGGGTCTGCATAATTCTAGATTCATTGAAATGTGATGATTAGTACTTTAGATATCAGTAGAAAAGCTGAAAATTAATTATGCAAATTAGGTAATTAATATGCACAATTATTTACCCTAAAACTAATCAGGTCTCTGCATAGTCCTAAAGGGTCTATGTACCAAGTTTCATTGAAATGCGATGATTAGTACTTGAGATACCCGTGGAAAAGCTGAAAATTAACTAATTATGCAAATTAGGTGATTAATATGCACAAATATTTATCGAAAACAATCAATCTCTGCATAGTCCTTGAGTATGTAAGTACCAAGTTTCATTGAAATGTAATGCTAACTACTTATATCAAATGCTGAAAATTAATTAATTATGCAAATTAGGTAATTAATATGTACTGATATTACCATAAAAACTATCAGGTCTGTGCAGTGTCATATGACATCTATGTACCAAGTTTCATTGAAATGTCATGATCAGTACTTATATCAAATGCTGAAAATTAATTAATTATGCAAATTAGGTAATTAATATGTACTGATATTACCATAAAAACTATCAGGTCTGTGCAGTGTCATATGACATCTACATATGTATGTACCAAGTTTCATTGAAATGTGAAGATTAGTACTTGAGATATCAGTGGAAAAAACGAAAATTGACTAATCATTATGCAAATTAGGTAATTAGTATCCACGGATTATTACCAAAAACTAATCAAAACCTAGCATTAGTTCAGAGCATGTATGTACAAAGTTTCATCAAAATCCAATGAGTGGTTGTTTAGATATCAGTGGAACAGTCATAGAACAGCTAAAAATTAGCTAATTATCATGCAAATTAGGTAATTAACGAGCATGGATTTTTACCAAAACCTAATCAAATCTGCGCATTGGCCCAGAGCATCTATGCACCAAGTTTCATCAAAAACCGATGTATGGTTCTTGAGATAGCAGTGGAAGAGTCGGACACACATACACACATAAACACATACACACACACAGACACACTAACTGCAAAGACTCCCATTTTGTGCTTCGCACATGGGAGTCAAAAACAAATGACAATGTAGTTGTAAAGATTGATTGAGATCAGTCAAAGTATGTCAGAGACATGGCTATTCTAGAGCATTCATCCATTTTGAATCTGATCTGAAACAAGCAGCCTGTCGGCTGAGATAGCCCCGCTTTTACCAAGGCACATTTCAATTAAAGAACTAAAGATATCATTAGAAAATGAACAATATGTATAGTATGTATAGCAATCGAACATGCTGTTTTCAATAAGAATTTATAAATATCACTTTTTACCAAAAATGACAAAAATATTCATCAAAATTAGATAATTGAAGATATCATCATGAAATGAACAAATCTGAGAGAGGTTAACCTGAGGTACCTATATATATGGTATCAAAGCAATCAGACCTGCGGTTTTCAACAAGTCGAAAATATCACTTTTTACCAAAAAAGTCCAAAATAATCATTAAAATTAGAGAATTGAAGAGATCATCATCAAATGAACAAATCTGAGAGAGGTCTACCTGTAGTACCTATATATATATATATAATAGCAAAGCAATCAGACTTACGATTTTCAACAAGAAGTCAAAAATATCACTTTTTACTAAAAATTACAGAAATATTCATCAAAATTAAAGAATTAAAGATATCATCACAAAATGAACAAAACTCAGAGAGGTCCACATATAGTACCTATATATGTAATATCGAAGCAATCAAACTTGTGGTGTTAACAAGAAGTCGAAAATATCACTTTTTACCAAAAATTGCAAAAATATTCACCAAAAATAGAGAATTTAAGATTTTGACATGAAATGAACAAATCTGAGAAAGAACCATTCAAGATACTTGCATATCAAATTTGAAAACATTCTGACTTGCGGTTTTGAAGAAGAAGTTGAAATTTTAAAGTTGACGACGAGGGACGCCGGACGACAACGGACAATCAGTAATATGAATAGCTCCGCTGTGTCGACTTTGTCTAACGAAGACTAATAAAAGCTATTTCTGACCAAATATCAATAAAAAATATGCCACAACTGAACCATGAATGCACATAAACATATACTTGTATCTTCCATTTTGCGCAACTTTTTCTGTTTAGCAAATGCAGTCACATCCATTATCTTGAGGCACTCCCACAAACATAGAAAATAACTAAATACATACCTTGATATCAGTTTGTATTGTGTTCTGCATCCAAGTCTGTATATTAGTACGCATAGTATCCAGATACCTGAGAATATCATTGACAAATAAAAGATAATCAATCTGTGTGCCCTGACAGCTGATGTGCACATTAAAAGTAAGTCACAAAAGTACAGGGTAGCAAGTTAGCAAACTTTCTTATAACTTCTTTGATCAACTTTTTACATTTCTATGATATCATACTCATCAGTAAAAACTTTGCATAACATATTAGCATTGTTTATGTCACATAACAAATTTATTGAAGAGTTAGTAGTTATGAAGGTCATATCTTTACAGTAGAACTATCTGCAGTCAATCTGAGAATAAGTTAACTTCCAAGCTAGCTATCAGCTGGCTTTGTTTATTCATGCAAACTTTTAAAATGAGTAAAATCTGTATTAGAAGTCGCACCCAATCTTTTTGAATAATTGAGAACCAAAAATTCATCATTTCTCATATGTGTAGGTGCTCTAATAGAAGCTGCATTCCCTCTATTGCATTGTAATAGAAGCCGCGGTTTCTAATACAGATTTTACAGTACATTGTATCACTGTCATTGTAATTTCAACTTTCCTGTAGCATTTATTAATATGTTACTAATAGGAAACATATTTGGGCACATTATTGCACAATTTGAATATAAAGCTAAGCAAGTTTTAGACAAGATATAATTCAGGATAACTAAATATTAAGTTATGCTCAGAACATAGTGAAAGTTTATAACTGCTCATTGACTGAAAGTTGCTCTTAAAACTTACATGTACAATA
Organism: Saccoglossus kowalevskii; assembly: GCF_978046115.1. Classification (NCBI taxonomy): domain Eukaryota; kingdom Metazoa; phylum Hemichordata; class Enteropneusta; family Harrimaniidae; genus Saccoglossus; species Saccoglossus kowalevskii. Next base: position 4,221,669 of record NC_140654.1, read on the forward strand.
AATTATTGTTATTGGCACTATTTTATTACTACAGTGTATGAATACACATCATACTGACATTTCTACATACCGGGATACAATGCAATAACAATATTCTTATCACAGTTCCATTTTCATAATTTTATAAGAACCAAAAACCTTTCCAGGTTGCCATTACAACAATATATCATTTTCAAATTGTACTTTTTTTATATTTTTAAGCAAAAAGAACATGTGTGATGGATATTTTCAATCTGTTTTGTGCCAGGTTGACAGAAAAGACATTCCCATTAAACGAAAACAACAAACTTTGAAGAATAAATTTGTTGTCATGTTTCAGGTGCTAAAATACAATACACTGAAGGTAGATCTAATTTTATTCTTATTATTACCAAATGCGTCTAATAATACTTTATCTACATTTAGCACAGTTACCTGAAAGTCAACACCCATAAACAGCAAAACATTTTGGTGAAAGAAAAAATTACTGAATCGCCCCATTCCCATTAACAAGTATTATTTAGCTGTACAGTCCGCTGAACCGTTTTTTTTTGGATAGTAAATGACTATGAATCAAGTCAAAAAATGAAGACCATTAGATGTGGATGTGAATGTCATTCCACATATTTATGACATATTTATTATTCATGGTTTCACCTACTGCATTTTTAACTTTGCCTCCACTTCTGAGGAGAGTAGAGCACCTAGTTCTTTCAGATTCACCTTAAGATCAGGATGTTTCATCAAATCTGGACCCCTAAAAACAGAAAACAAATTGGTGATGCTTTGTACAGGTTATATGCTTAGTATTGTCTAGCAAGAAATTGTGCCTGAGCAGAGCAGATTATAAGTCCAATGTTCTCCTAACGCATGTATGTCAATATTTTGGCTGTAATGTATTTATTGCAGACTCATATAGAAGACCACTATTAATTAATAGTACATTATATATAATTTTTAATTATTAGTTTTACTGGATGAATGAAACCTCGGTCAAATTGAAATTTCATTATTTATAATGATGCGTTCAGACCAATAAAATATGTTTTAAAGTTTGGAAGTAACTTCAACTCTCACTATCTTGTGAGTTTCTACATGAAATGATAATAAATACCTGGGCTACTTGATGTTTTGGATTTAGTAATAGTCACCACCCGACATGATTTACTGAGCTCACAACTCATTTATTTTATACAGTGGTTCAGTATTCAGACATCAAAACATAATCTTTCAAAGTGTTCCTAATTTTTTTCAATTATTTTAGATTCAGCTTTGGGCTTAAACTGCAGCTCCGGGTGTATAAATGGAAAGATGGCTGCCAGTTTTCAGTATGCAAATGACACTCAAGTGTGAAACATTACTTTTGGGTGCTCTGCAAAATCAGTCTTTTTCAACAATCTTAACGCATGTGGTGCTTTATTTTTATGTCGTACACAAACATGAATATATCTGCAATACAACATCGATGTTAATTTACAATTCCAGAGTAATGTCAGTATGATTTCTACATAAAAGCGATTCAAACAGTCACTTTGACTGCTCAAAATGACCATCAGTCATGGTTTTATGCAAATGACCATCAGTCATGGTTTTATGCAAATGACCATCAGTCATGGTTTTATGCAAATGACCATCAGTCATGGTTTTATGCAAATGACCATCAGTCATGGTTTTATGCAAATGACCATCAGTCATGGTTTTATGCAAATGACCATCAGTCATGGTTTTATGTAAATGCAAGGTGTTGTTTGTTCAATCTTTAGGTATGTTTTTGTGATTGACGAGTTGATGATGTAAGTGATTTCATGGAGCTTATAAGAAATGATATACTGTGAGTTGCTTGTCCGGTCACTGCGAGGTGGTCCGGGTCGAGCTAGTGTAGATGGCTTGAGCTGGGGTGTGTACAAGAGGGGAGAGACTGTTCACAAATATTACAATAACTTCCTTAGTGTATGTGCACAAAAAAAAACATTCATCATTACTGGGCTTGTAAACTTGGCTTGATTCTTAATTTTCCAACAGCAACAGAGGTGAACTAGGTCAGTTACGAGAAGGGAAAAATAAATGGTTTTCACCGATTGTCAATGAAAAGACGAACCAAGCTGTGGGTACTGGCCTAGATCAGTTCATTGGCAGAAGTGGTTGGTCATGATAACATTATAATATTAGGGTTCGTTTGAAAGGCAAATACGTCCCTGACAATATGTCGAGTATGCTTCTTGAATTTAATATATAATGTTCCCGACAATTTGAAAAGATGTTATCATGTTCCCTGAAATATAACACTGCAATGAAAATATTGGTGACCAACAACATTGCATAAAAAAATGTATGGGTGTCTGTGTTCAAGACCTTTTTGTAACATATGCTATTTAAGTCTACACTTTTGAATATTCAAATTGCAAACAATAGGTAATATTTAGACAATATAAATATATAATATTTAGACTTACTCATATTCTTTCAACCAAGACGGTAGAGATACAATATAAATATATAATATTTAGACTCACTCATATTCTTTCAACCAAGACAGTAGAGATAAATGCCAGAAATGCTCGATATTTGATGATTTTTTAGCACAAAAATGGCCACCATTTGGCCATTTTGAATAGGATCGTCAAACCAATATATCTGTCTATCTATGACATGATGTATAATGAATATTTAAAATTAGAACATAATCAGTGAAAGCAAGTCAGAGATCTGACACGAGAACCACATTTATTCATACAAAATGGCTGCCAGTCGGCCATTTTGAATCTTATCTGAAAAATCCATCTGTAAACAGACAAGAAATGCTTGATTTTTAGGATTTTTTAGCACAAAAATGGCCGCCATTCAGCCATCTTGAAACAGATCGTAAAACAAAATGATATGCATCAAGGTCCTGTAATGTCTAATGTATATACCAAGTTTGAACAAAATCTATCAGTAAACAGCCGAGAAATACTTGACTTTGATGATTTTTAGCACAAAAATGGCCGCCATTCGGCCATCTTGAATCAGATCGTGAAACAAATTGACGTGCATATGTATAATATCATGTATAATGTATGTATGATTTGTATTTGATTGTGATTGGTCCAAGCATTTCTAAGATACACGTTCGGGCGCACGCACAGACGCACCCATGCACACACACACACGCACGCACACAAGGAGGTCAAAACATAAGTCCCCGTTTTCGGACTGCGTCCGAACAGGGACTAAATATATATTATTTAGACTCACTCATATTCTTTCAACCAAGACAGTAGAGATACAATTTCAGTGTCTTTGAGTTGATCAGATATCAAATCTTGCAACTGTAAAATATCAACACAGAACAGTTTTAATCAAACTTGTCATACAGATTCATGTCGCCTGCACATAACAGTTATTTATCATCATAATTATTTCCACACTTGCATCACATTTTAATCATGCAGTAGAGACATAAAAATGTGTAATATTACTCCATATTTCCCATGAGTGGCAAGTCTGATTGGTCCTTGCACATAACTTGAAATTGACCATTTTCCGTTCACTGCGAGAATCATGCGTTATGAAATCGAATGTAAAAACAGGACAAACAAAGGTCATAGCGTCGTAATGGCGTCAAACATCGCGTGGGATTCGACAAACGCGAAAATATTTTGGGGACATTTCCATGCTTAACAATGTGCTGTACACATTTGATGACAGGCAATTTTGATTAAGTAAGGGTATTCGAAAGCAATATTCCTCTGTCGAAGATCGGCTGGTCGATATGAGCTACGAAATAAAGAAACTCGAATTTCAAAATCAAATCGTTCGATTTTTGCGGCAGACGTTCGACGCGCGTCTTACATGCATCTCGCGAGATCTCGCAATTGTACGGAAAATCATTTATTATCACCAACTAGTCACCTACATTTTGTACTCAAGGATCAAAACATATAATTATATATATATATATATACATATAACAGCGTCCGGATAACTTTCGGAAATTCCGTCGCGTTTCGGAAAGATTTAATTTTCACAACTTTTGAATATTTATTCATACTTTTAGGCTAGTGAGGAGGTTATAATAATTTTTCATTTCACTTTAACTCTGTTTTTTTCACCCCTCAGACCCCTTTGAAAAGTCACTTCTGGCCATTGTAATGGCCACTATTTTCTTAATGGCCAGAATACCAAGCAGAAATTGTTTAATGGTCAAAATATTGGCCAGTATTTTCAAACTGGTAGTTATAATGACCACTATTTTTACACTGGTCAGAATAATAGTAATTTTTTATTTAATGATGGAGTGGGTGACAATCTATTTTTTTAATGGGTATTATAATGATCATTTTATTTTTCATTACATGAATAAAATGGTCATTTTTTTTTCCATGTCACAGATATACCCGGTAATGGCACATGGGGATTGACAGCTCTCCTCTTTTTCCTCACTCGCTTCAGTTTGCTTCAATTTTAAGCCAGTACAATTATAGGTAAACGTAAAATACAAGATTTTGAAAAATTTGAAATATGAAATTATATATCTTGAAAAAATATGACGTTTTGGGTTAATTTGTTTTTAAAATCACAACAAATCATGCACTTGATACTGTTGACTTAATATATAGTATAATGCAATAGGTTATTGAACATAGAAGATGACTCGTTTTCAAAATTCGGTCTAGACCCTTATCACGGGTGCTAATGAAGTGTGTGCAAACATTGAGCCCAGGCTAATCACCCAAAATACCATTGTACTTGATGTCCATTTGAAAATTTAACTATTATATTCATAACTATTCTTATTCATAACTATACTAAACTTGACAATCAATACAAGCACATTCTGTGACATTATTCTTGAGATAAAAATGGACTGACAATGAGACTCTGTACTACATCCTGTTCTTATAAAGGCAATGTCTATCATTATAATACCTTGAACAAACAAACAAGACATTCACTACTGAACCTTTGAAAAGTGTGCAACCCCAAAAATACTCAGCAACTGACTTTCCACCAAAAAAAGTCACATAAACAGCTGGTTACTCCAAAAAGTCACAGGGAGTTACTCCAAAAAGTCACATAAACAGCGAGTTATTAATCCGAAAAAGAGCCTGTCTTTATGAGTGGGGTTAAGCTCAAACATAAACAAAATTCCCATTTTAATAATGACAAAAAACTAAAGTTTAGTCTTCAAATACACCCAAACTATAACATTTTAAATTGAAATACTTAACCAGTAACTTTTCATAACATGTGTTATAAACTGTAGAAGTTTATGTTGAAGGGTTGATGGAATGTGATTTTAAAGTGGCTAAGACAGTCAACTAAAAAATACCCATGATGCTCTGCTTTATTTTTATATTTTGCTATTTTCTCTATTATGAATGGTTTAATGTGATATGAAAATTATCTGTGAAAATATTCCACGACTACTGCATGTGTACAAAACGGTGTTGGGTGGTTCAGTAAGTTATATGGGGGGGGGGGGGGTGTCTAGCATAGAGCTCCATGTGTGTAGCTAGCTGACTTAGCAGTGAATGGCATGTTTGTTTGTTCACGGTATTATAATGCTGTACAATAATAGTGTTCATGCTACATGAAGTACTGGCTAAGATTTTAGCTGATGTTTTGACTAGACCCAATTGCATCCATGCATTGGGAGGGCCAGTCCTTAGCACGGGCTAAGGGGCGCTGTTTACGAACGCAAAATTTCTGCTGCTGACATGTTTCATTCTAATTTATGAAGCGAAGTGCACTGGAACACGAGCGTAGACAGACCGACTTATTTGGATGCACAGGAACAGTATATAACGGCGTTACAGAATGCAGAGTTTTATTAGTGCATGTTGTAGACAGCGAACCAAATTGGCGTTGTTGTATGCTCTACTACAGCGACCCAATCAGTGTGGAAGCGTGTACGGAGTAATTAATGACTGGTGAGATACTAGTTGACGACTTCCCCAGAAGTCGAAGATATGGTGTTTCGCATGCGCACGCATGCCGTTTTGGAGTGTAACGTAAATTGCACATGTGATATTGCTTTTGAGTGTACCAATCAACATCACAAAAATTCCCTTCTAACAACTATCAGCAAACTAGTATCGGAAGCACCACAATGGTTTAAAAAAAACAATTGAAAAAACTGGTGATGATATTAATAAAAAAAAATAAGCATTATAAATCAATAAAACATGGAAAAGGAATGAAAAAAAAAAAAAATATTAAGGGAGAAAAATATATGGTGGTTGTTTTGATAATTTGTGGTTGGTTTATTTCGGTTAACAGTGTAGTTATAGAACTGTACCATTGCTGTTTAATTGTTTGTTCATAATTGCTGCCTCCCTTGGGAAACAAGTTTGGGTGTTCTTAGCCAGTACAGAGACCCTCAACACTGTGGCCTGTGCTATAACTGTTGGGCCCTCCTGTGAGTGAACACAATTGCGTAAAGCTGATATGCAAACATTTGGGATTAGCTTAAATCTTAGCCTGCACTTGGTCAAAGTCCCTCTTATGACTATGACTTGGTGTAGCCTGAAACCAGACTACTGTGGATCAGCGATGTTTTGTAATGGATTACCTCCCTGATGAGTACATTTAAATAACAATGGAAACTAGCATATCACTGGCAACACATATAAGGATTTTGGCAAATTTTCACCGTTTTGTATGAAACTATTTTCACAACAACATTAATGTTTTACAATAAATTATATCAAACATATGTATAATTTAGTAGTATTAAAACTTTTTAAGTTTTTTTGAATTAAGAATGCACCAATCTTACTAGGAATCTATTCAAATCTAACCTAATGTGTGCTATTAATAATGGCTCATCAAAGGTATTGAATTACTGAACACACATCTTTGCATAGTTTCCAAAACTAAAATATTATTTCATGCACTGCCCCCTCTCATGTAACAGTTTGTTAAGAATACGTACATTATTTAAAATCATTTTAAAAATGTGACTGGAATATCCAGGCCCAAACTTCTGCTGCTGCAACATCCGACCATTCCTGCATGTACATGCAATTGTTTCTCTGAGATTCTGCATGCAACCAGTTTATTTTTTGAACTGAATAACAGATTCCTAGAAGTTTATTTTGACATTTTCAAATAACACTATATATAATTTAACAATTTCAGGAATAGATTAGATTGCTTGCTATTCCATTAGAAACTCTTACTTCCAAGTGTGATTTTCAACAAGCGTTCATATGTTTAGCTAACCAAAGGGAAACAAAAGCATAGTGACAGGAAGTCAACACAGCAGAAAGTATGACAAAGGTTTACACTTCAAAAATGACTGGAAAGTAAATAATTTATAACCAAAGACCATCTATGCATAAACAACTAAAGATCTGGGAGGTACAGCTTTGCAAAGTAAAAATGTCATATGGGGGATGGGGGGGGGGGGGGGGGGGTTGGTTAAAACATTGCTTCAAACACAGTCCCTCCATCACTGTGCTTCAAAACATCATCTTAATTATTCAGCTCAGTGTACAAACACATAAAGTACAGAAATTGGATAATTAATGAAAACATTAGACAAAACAAGAATATGTAAGCAATATTTTGTTTTGTTTTTGAAAAATCATGATGTAGTGCACAGCCATACAGACTGTTTTAGTGGATAATAATATTTTAGGTTTGCAATGTCATACTCCTCCAGATATTCATCAAGTTTTCTTGAGAGGCGATTAGCTTAAGGAGGGGGCTGTGCAAAATGTTTTTTCTCCTCTTTGTTTTTGTGCTATTCTTTCTCAAAGATGTAGGCGTGTCAAATTTGTTCATGTTTTTGATCTCTACAGGATTTTTTCAATAATATTTTCCTGTTAATTATTATTAAGAAGATGAAAGATTGTGGAGTGAGTGTGGGTGTGTACAAAAGGGTCAGCAAGAAGAACTATATAAGATAGCTGAAAATCATGAAATACCAGTTGAAAGATGTCACTTTTATTTGAGGGAAAACATAAAAAAAGGAATGTACAGTAACTCTACACACTTGGAACTTTCAAAATCTGTGTGCAAATGTAAAACTGATAAACATGCAAATGCTAAACCATTGCATCCATCAATACTGGTTAAACTTTTTTTTTCCCTTAACGTCCATAAATTCTGGTTCTTCAACTTCTTACGTTCCATTTATATAGTATTTCCTTTTTTTAAATTGTCATTATCTGCAAAAAATAATTCAGATTGCTATTAGCTTACAATGACCAGTTTTTAATTAAGACACTTTGTAATCAATTTTGGAAACAAAAATGTGTGGTGTCTGTATTCTGGCATATTTCTGTCCTCACTAATAACAATGTGGATAAAATGACATCTTGTGATATGTCAATTTTTCCCCTATGCAACTCAGATATACTTCCAAAAAGATGATACCCGGTACATTCTGATTGAAAAAATATAAATATCAAATAAAACAGAATAACATCAAATTGTTTCCTAACCGAATATATTAGGGGTTGTGCCATATATACACACAGTTCATCTCTTGAGAGACTAGGACAGTACACAGTCCCTCTGTGGACAGTACATTGCTGTACTTGGGAACCTAATTTCTGAGAACAATAGGGGGATTTAACTTCCAACAAGAGACAAAAGAATGTTATGTAACAATGCAGCTGCATGATTTTGTCTTTCAAAGTAGGAAGCTGTGTACATACAAAATTATAGAGTCCCTCCACAATGGGAATGCCACCATGCATGTACAACTTCATCGATCCCCAGGTACTTTCACAAAATAAATAATTGTATTATAATTATGATCCAATACAATACCATATTTGCTCTAAAATTACATTTGTGGATACTAAATCATGAAAATATTACATATTTCGACCATTGAAGATCCCTGTAATTTACCTAAGCGCATGTGCTGCTAATAGAGTAATTATGTTAAGTGTAATATTGTTTCTATATTTTTTTTTCAAAATCAAAAAAATGATATTAAAAATATTAAAAAACAGTTTAGTTTGAAAAGTGAAATAATGGTATTCAGATGGTTATGATTTAAGCATGACCTTAGAAAACAGGGTCATGCAACTTCTGTCTGAGACAATGTGCAATGTGGGTTATAACCTCCTGTATAATCTCATTTATACATATACATGTACCTAGAAGATTTATACATCTGAAACAGTTTTTACTAGTATTCCCATTAGTCAGTGTATAACAAGTGCACTATGCTATATTTGTTTTAAATATGATGAAAAATCCACTTGTTATAATGACACAAATTTCCACAGGTCATTGTTTACTTTTAGGCAGTTTTGTTTCCTTGCAGAGAAAACTTACCATTTTTGTTTCCCTTTCCTGATTTCATAGTGGAATAAAAATTGTTAATTTTTAGTTTCACTCGCATCAATAGAATGGACTTGGCTATTCAAGTTTTGATCAAATTTAATTTTTCTGATTATATTCCAACCACAAAATTGTTTCATTTTGTGTAGCTACACCCTGGCAGCCATGTTTGGCTTATGAAACAGGAGAAGATGTAACAGTGGTGTTGACATAGATTTATTATCAGTTTCTCTAAGGTGTTAATTTGGGTAGGGGGATTATAACTAAGGTTACATGAAAGGGGTAGCCACAGTAGCATGTCCCTGTTCTCTAAGGTCTATGATTTAAGTACCGTTATATAGACTAAATATTTTTTTGTCCAAGTTGAGCAAGAGTACCCATGATCAATTTGGCTGACCCAGAAATGCCTAGGACATTTACTGACTGCATATTACACCTTCATTATATTTTGTTTAAGTCTCGCCCATTTGCCCCCTGTATCTTCAAAAGTAGTGTTCATGCTACACAAAGTACGGGCTAAGATTTAAGCTAATCTCATATGTTTGAGTTCATGCACAGAAGGAAACAATGGTTAGCATGGGGTAAGGAACACCCAAACAAAATCTTCAGAAATTTTAACTATGAGTGCTCAGTAAGAGTAAGTAGGAAGGTTAGTTCTACAGCTATAAAACAATACCAAAGCAAATTCAGAAAGTGCAAATTGCAGAATAACAGGAAGTAGCACAGTATCTCATCATCGGTACATTTTTTCTTGAGTCAATCTCTCTATATGTGTTAGCGTTGATTGTCATGCAGGAAATGGCACACCAAAATAAAAAGTTATGAATATAGTAGTAAATCTCCTAAATGAACATTAAATACAATGGTTTTTTTAGCCGAGCTAAGCGTTCATGCATGCATGTTTTGTTTTGCCTGTGCTAAGGCTTTGGACTGACCAGATTTACTCTGTACCTAGTATTTCTTAGCCTGTATTCATGCACATTTTTTTAGCACAGGTTAAGGTATTGGACCTCTTAGCCTTTGCTAAAGAGCTCTACGTGAATCTACGAATAAGTGTCTTCTGTTTATTTCTACCTTAGGTGCATACATTAAGATTCACTTCCCCTTTATATTGATCTCTACAACTCATTCAAATCAAATCAAAGATGAGCAAAGAATATTAGATTCAATTGAAATTTAGTTTAAATCCATGCTAAATTAAAAGTTATTTTGAGTATGAGTTTTACTTTTTTCTTTTGTGCGCAAAGAAAAATGAACTGTTGCACACTGTAGGCATATATCATCTATACTAGTTTACAGGAAAAAGGGATTCTGTATGGTATTTGATGTTATGGGCATAATATATACATGTATAGTTAATACATGATTATTAAATTAGATTTCCAAGTGTACAGTACACTATTGCTGGTATTGTCTGAAGAGAAAAAAAAAACAATATACATAGTCTTCAAAAATTTAAAAAAAACAAACATTTTGCAGTCAGTTAAATTATTTTATTAAAATAATTTGAAAACATTGCCATGAATGGAAACAAATTTACGTTGATGTTTTTTTGCAGATTTCAGGAGTTGGAAATAACTTTTGTTTATACTTTTCTTGTATTAACAAACATAGGAGCTAATCCTCATTAACACCTACTTGAGCTTGTTGTTTGACAATTATGAATAATAATGAAGCATTACTTACACAGTGTGCCATGACTGAACAAAAACGAAAGCCCCAAAAGACTATCCTGCTACATAAACAACAACAAAAGTATCTAATATTGTATTGAAGTCATTGTAAAATGGTAAAATAATTACAAATTCATACCTTGATGTGCCAGTTGCAGTACTGCAATCGTCCTATGATTCAACACCATCTAAATACTCCGCAGGTTATGCAGTCCACCAGCAGTCACTGGCATCAGCGTTACTATGAAATTTCACTGGGGATCGAGGCAATATTCGCGAAATTTCATTTAAGTGTATTTGGAAGCGCCAGTGAAACTTGGGGAAAAATAAATTCCCACACGTATATTGAGGCTGTTTTCTGGGCCATTATATTTAGAGACATGAACAAAAATACTGGTCATTTTATGTATGTAATGAAAAATAAAATGACCATTATACTGCCCATAAAAAAAAAATGTTCATCAACTCCATCATTTAAAAAGCAATTGTAATTATTCTGACCAGTATAAAAAACATGGGTCATTAAAACCACCATTTTAAAAACACTGGTAAATATTTTGGCCACTTAAAAAATTCTGGTCAATACTCTGGCCATTAAGAAATTAGTGGCCATTATAATGGCCAGAAGTGACTTTTTAAAGGGGTCTGAGGGGTGTAAAAACAGTGTTAAAGTGAAATGAAGAATTATTATAACCTTCTCACTAACCTAAAAGCACAAATAAATATTCAAAAGTTTTGAAAATTAAAACTTTCCGAAACGCGACGGAATTTCCGAAAGTAATCCGGACGCTGTTATATATATAATTATATATATATATATTTATGTATTAAGTAATAGTATATTAAGTATATAGCCATATACTTTCATGCATTCACCAATATGCGTTTTCAATTTAAATTGCATTTGAGGATTTCAGCTTTTCTAATTCTCCTAACCTTACAATGGCTGATTTACTGTTACGATACATGGAGACCATTGAGAGAACTAGCCAACGATTTAGTTTAAATGTTGCTAATGTGTATCTATTACCATAAATCCATTGGATATCAACTACTGTGGAATACTTTATTTTCGCTGGAATTAATTTTCGCTGAAAAGGCGTTTTGGGCGTTTTGTATGGAATTTATTTTCACTGATTTTTGATGAGTTTAATGCGAAATATAGGAAAAAAAGTATATTCGCTGGATTTTATTTTCACGGAATCATCCCTCCAGCGAAAATAAAGTATTCTACAGTAATATTACTTTCATTTTCTGGAACTTGGTGATTTGTAAAGCAGCTATATTATTTTTTTCAACTCAAGAATACTCACTTCAATGTTGCATGATGTATGACAATCGTAATGTACTTACATGATTTGAAAGACATTTATGGTAAATCTTCACAAATCTATCAAAGATTTCATACTCTGGTGGAAAGCATGGTTGGCAAGTTATCTTTGAAAACAAACAAACCAATTCAATTAAAGGTGAAAATGTATGAACACAATGATGCATAAGATATATTATTATACATCTGTCACTGTAATGCCATAAGTTACAGCGCGCCGTATTTTGGGGTATTGCACTGGGTATTTTCATTCTACCATATCAAGAAACATTATGTATAATATGTATAATATGCTGTTTTGTATTTAATGCCAAATTTTATCACTATAATGCCCGAGAAACTGTTAATGATATGTCCAAATGTTGATTTTATGACAATTATGGCTGTTAGTTGAAGGTCAACAAAATGTGATGTACCAACTTTGAAAAAAACAACAAAAATATTTAACCCATTATATCATGCCTTTGTATCAAATTTAAACCCAATTTGTAAAATCATCTCTGTAAATAACACTGAACATTACATATTTGATACCTCCATATTTTATTAGTAAGTATAATTAAAAAGCTACATGGAAGTCTGCTAGCAAGACTGATTTGCGCATACATTTCATTTGTATTTTTATTGCTACCTGCAAGTCTGATTTGTGTGTACGCACAAGTTGCATATAAACAATCCTGCACCTCATCTGTACAGGTACTCTTACTTACGTGAATCCTCATATAAAGCTCTGTTCATCTGCGAGAAATGATTCATACACATTTACAGAGTGTCAATTGACAAATTTAATCGAGTTACCGAAAATAACATAACCTATGGTATTAACTATGAGTATAGTACTTGTATGCAAAGTTTCAAATGAATCAGATGAAATGCTAGTGAGGAATCAGCAAGGACATGAACAAAAACAAACCAGTTGGCAATTTTTGTTCAAACCTATAAAAAATAATATGACATGCACTTGTAACCCAATAAGCATGATCATGATCCAAAGTTTGAATGAAATTGTCCAGTTCATCTCCAAGAAATGGTTCTGAACATGTTTAAGTATCAGAACTTATCAATGTTTTAGACTAAAATGACCACCAGTCAGTCATACTTGATCAAATGATAATAACAATTGAGTCTTCATACATGGTCTGTTAACTTGAGTATGATTGATTGATTATGATTGATTGATTGAGTATGATTGATTGATTGAGTATGATTGGTTTAAGGACATCAGAGAAATGGCTGCACACACAGATGGAAACCGCACCAAATTAATAGTCTGAAATTGGAACTAAAATATACAATATTATACATATCACAAGGTGTCTACATTGTAATTATTAGAAACGAATTATGTGTTGTACACAAGAGATTTATTTAATATATATATATATATATATATATATCAGTATCAATTGATAATAGTCTATACCGAGAGGTAGAATTCATAGCCCAAAGTTGTATTTAACACAACATATGCTACATGCCACAAATGTCGTTCTAATGCCATACTGCACTTTCCTGTCATTGGACGATTATCCAAGTGAAGAATGTACATGTGTTGTAAACCAATTATCGATTAACACAATAGACTGTGTGATGTCATCGATGGTACCTAAAGGTTCGACAACACGTTTCCTCAAGTCTTGCCTCAGAATTTGGCTTAATAGACCTCTGTGTTCATGATTGGTCCAGGGATGCCCAAGATACAAGTGCAGACATACGGAGACATGCATATAGAGATGAAACTTTGTCTAAAATGGGTCAAAGAAAAATATGAATAGGGACATACAAATGATTGAAAATGGCTTCAGAGAAGTTCATACTATGTTTGAATGTTGTAATGTCACACAGCCTGATTGGTGATTGCTCAATATCTTATATGGATAAACTCACCTTGATTACTCTCAAGTCATCTAATATGATCATTCTGGTCAACTCTAAATGACGTACTAACCACATCTTGTCACCTTCTCTATCTTCAATTTGATTGGCTTCAATTCTGCAAATAAAAACAAAACATATACTGTTTTTAATTAGAATACCTTATTAGATATACTTAGAAACCTGTCTTTATTTCCACATTTGCATTGCTTATTTATCACGCAAGTGTCAGGTATTTATCACGCAAGTGTCAGGTATTTATCACGCAAGTGTAAGGTATTTATCACGCAAGTGTCAGGTATTTATCACGCAAGTGTCAGGTATTTATCATGCAAGTGTCAGGTATTTATCACGCAAGTGTCAGGTATTTATCACAAAAGTGTCAGGTATTTATCACGCAAGTGTCAGGTATTTATCATGCAAGTGTCAGGTATTTATCACACAAGTGTCAGGTATTTATCACGCAAGTGTCAGGTATTTATCATGCAAGTGTCAGGTATTTCTCACGCAAGTGTCAGGTATTTATCAGGCAAGTGTCAGGTATTTATAACACAGATGTTGAGTATTTATCACTTTTGCATCGCATTTGAGTAACGCATATGTTCTCTTTTCATCATACTTCATAGCTTACTGTAGAGCTGATCTTACTGCAAAAAAACACATCTTCACCCGACTTTTACAATAAAAATAAAAGTGTGATAAATCAGCAACATGAATTGTGTAACTCGTTATCCAAAAGCTGTACTGTGAATATTTATTATATAGATCAAGCACTGAATACAGTAGAATTCAACTTTCTGTTAAAAGCAGTTACATTTGTTCAAAATTTGCACTCATTCTAACATTCAAAATTTACATATCAAAACATTTCTAACAAGTCATTGTCAATGACACGTCCCCGTTCCGTTCATATTTGAGTGACATATACATTCAAAGCAGATCATGACCGAAATCTCAGACCACTTTCAGTGGTCTGATCCGAAATGCACCTGCATATGTACAACACATTGTACTAAATCTGAACAAAATCCATCCATGCATGACTGAGATCCGGTTCCGGAATTGTGAAAATACGTGATTTTGATGCATTTTCGGCCTTAAAATGGCCATCACTCAGCGGATCATGTAACAAATGTACATATCTATTTGTGACATGATGTACCATGTGTGTGTGAAGTTTGAACTTGATCAATCCAGACATGTCTCGGCTACAGATCCAGAACTGAATTCTTTAAAACAAAATGGCCGCCAGTCGGCCATTTCGAACTAGATTCGGGAAAAAAAATGACGTGCATCAAGGTCCTATTATGTTTAATGTATGTAACAAATTTGAACAAAATCCGTCCATGCATAACTGAGATCCGGGTCCGGAATAGTGAAAATTTTCGATTTCAATGCATTTTCGGTCTTAAAGCGGCCGACATTTGGCTATCGTTAATGAGATCATGAAACAAATGCACATACATATTTGTGACATGATGTACCTTGTGTGTGTGAAGTTTTAACTCGATCAATCCAGGCATGTCTCAGATACGGATCCAGAACTGAATTCTTTAAAACAAAATGGCCGCCAGTCGGCCATTTCAAACCCGATCCAAAAAAAAAAAAAATGACGTGCATCAAGGTCCTATTATGTTTAATGTATGTACCAAATTTAAACAAAATCCATTCATGCATAACTGTGATCCGAGTCCGGAATAGTGAAATTGTGCAATTTTGATGCATTTTCGGCCTTAAAATGGCCGCTATTCGGCTATCCTTAATCAGATCATGAAAAAAATGCATGTGCATATGTCCCATATAATGTGTGATGTATGAGTGAAGTTTGAACTTAATCGGTCCATGCATGTTCGAGATACAGGTGATCACGGACGCACGCACGCATGCATGCACGCACGCACGCACACACACAGGGCAAAACATAAGTCCCCATTTTCAGACTATGTCCGAACGGGGACTAATAAAATGTGCATATTTGACCATTTCTGTTTCTTCATTGCAAGAGTCAATGACGACGCAAATAATTTTGTAATTTCATTTTCCATCAAAGACGTAATATCCCCCTCAATTTGTCACATGGTGTTTTAAAATTGTCATTTGCAATCTTTTCCGAGGGGTGCTCGGTTAAGCACCCAGCCCTAAAGGATCATGATTTTATGAGTTGAGAACCTTCAGCGCTAACGCGATCAAGTATGGTATGTACCAAGTTTGAATAAATTCCATCCATAAATGACCAAGATCAAATTTCAAAATGCCAGAAATGCTTGATTTTTGGTGATTTCTTTAGCACAAAAATGGCCATTTGGCCACTTTGAATCAGATTGCCAAACTAATATATCTGTATATCTATGAGATAATTTAAAATGAATATTTAAAATTTGAACATTATCAGTCAAAACATGTCAGAGATATGGCACTAGAACCACATTTATTAAAACAAAATGGCTGCCAGTCGGACATTTTGAATCTTATCTGAAAAACAAAATGATGTGAATCAAAGTCCCATAATATTGAAGTATGAACAAAATCCATCTGTAAACAACCGAGATATGCTTGATTTTGATGATTTTTCATTACAAAAATGGCCGCCATTCGGCCATCTTGCATCAGATTGCAAAACAAATTGATGTGCAAATGTATATTATCATATATGATATACATGTACAGTATGTGTGACGTTTGAATGTAATCGGTCCAGGCATGTCTAAGATACTGGTCCAGATGCACGCACGCACGGACACATGGATGCACAGAGGTCAATCTATAAGACCCTGTTTTCGGACTCCGAGTGACCAAGGACTAAAAACACACTGGGCAGATAAGCTAACCATTGTGCCATATGCCATGTTATTAATATCCATTGTCAGCTGGGATGCAGTGCATGGTGGGGGATAGCTATTCAATCAAATAAACAGAAATACACATTCTACAGTCCTCAAAGCAAAAATAGCATTTTATTTGTTTGAGTGTAAGTTCTTTGATTCAGATGCCAGACATAAACAATACAAATAGTCCAGAAATCAACACCCCAATGAACCAAAAAAGATACACTTGTTATAAATGTAACCTTTAACCTCAATGCACAGCACACACAATTAAACTACATTACATGCCTTGTTTCTGCTACTTGCTCCAATACTTCAAAACACTTGGCTTTCCATTGTTTGGGTCTACCAGGTGGTAAAAAACCAGTCAATTTCTGTCGATCTGCCATCCTTTGATCATTTCTGAAATAATATTGATTAATAATAGTTTTAAAAGGTCAGCTGTGCAATATTACATGCAATTTTTGGATTGTGCAAGCCCGTTTATTTACCTAATCATACCTACCAGAAAGTCCGTGGAAATAATAAATTCCATTTATTACTCGTTAGGCTTAACTACAGATTACAGCCCCGATTGGAAACTATTAGGGAATATACCCTGTTCGCAACACCTTAGGGTAGCATTCTCTATAGAAAAAAGGCCTCTCCTAAGGGGTCACCCCGTGGGGTGATCACGCATAAGGGGCCTGAACCGATATTCAGACAAACGTTTCCGCTGCACAACGGGTCGCCGGAAGCTTGTGGGTAGGTGGGCGGTTTTTCCACTTTCTGATAGGTATGATTAGGTAAACAAACAGGTTTGTACAACCCTAATAGTTTACTACATCACCTACCAGAAAGTCCGTGGAAATAATAAATTCCATTTATTACTCGTTAGGCAGAGTAGCACGCTCACCGGAGGTGGGGAAGCTCAGACGGCTGAAATGTATATTTTTCAACACAAAAAAGAAAGGTCAAAAAACCCACCTAAAAAACCTTGCTAATAGAGGGACTGAGATGATAAATTTTCCTTCCGTCACACCAATCAATGTACGGCCTCCATCTGGATTCGTACAAATGTCTGGTGCCGCCCGACTGTGCCAAAGCGAGGAACTTGGACAACTCTGCAGAAAAGCCTAGTGCCTGCACAAGTTTATTGATGGCCTCCACGCATGAGATGGAATAGTGCGGGGCTCATCGGTAAAGTGCCATCTGGCTAGAACAACAGAACCGGAAGATCCGGCAGCCCCAAGGGAGACTCGACTAGAAGTTCCAGCAACATTGGGAGCCAGACCTTCACAGGCCAATTGAGAGCCACCTAAGTCAGAAGACAGGTGGGCTTGAGTCACAACTTCTCCAACACTTGGTGCCCAGTTGGAAGTAAGAAAAGCGTAAGCGCCCCTGCAACTTCAAGAGATTGATAGAGCGTACGTGGCGAAAGCGCTCGTTTCCGAGAGGAGTGACACGTACGTCGTGAGCTTGGCATTCCAGTGATTGGCAAACAGAACTATCTGGGGCCCGTCCCAGAGACAAAACAGCCGGTCCGCCAGCCATTGGTGGGGTCTGCAACTCAGTGTTCTGGAACCGAATACGTTTCGAGAGGGCGCTCGTCGCTGTTGCGTATTCCCTCGAAGGTGGTAAGTTGATAGCTCAACCTGGTTATCCAGGCACCAAAGGAGAATCTCCTCAGCTAGCTTCGACAGCGTGGGGCAACGCGTCGCTCCATTCCTTGATGTACGAAACTACTGAGGTGTTGTCTGAAGGAAGCAGGACTCTGTGGTGATGTGCAACTTCCTGAAAAAATTTCAGATAGTCGGACGGTCTGCAACTCCAACCAATAGATGTGGCGGTCCAAACATGTGGACGGCCACGTCCCCTTGAACCTGAAGGTCCCTCAAATGGATCCTTTCGCCAAAGGCCGTCATTGCTTGGTCCGACGATTGAACCCTGAACGTCAGGTTCCGCATGTGTAGTCCAGTGCGCACCTCTGAATCGGTTGAGACCGGAGAGCTGCTGACGGAACCAGACGACGAACTGAAGTCATTTTCCAAAAGGCCGCATCAGTTCGCGCAACGACACTGATCCCGTCGACCGGAGTTGGCTAGCGAGATCTACCGGAGAGCCGTATCGCTCCTGCGTGGGGCGAACGCGCCCTTGCTCCGTGTCGAACTGCATACCCAGGAAAACCAGTTGTGGGACGGTATTGGGTTGGACTTGACAATATTCAATAAAAAAGCCCAACTCATGTAGGAGTGTTTGCATTAACCGCATGTGCTCCACTAAGACCTCCCTGTCTCGGTTGTGTATTAACCAGTTGTTGAGATATGGGTTTAGACGGTATGGCAGCTGGGTCACCTGTCTTAGCACTCTGGTCATACGATGCCGTGCACAGGCCGAAGGGGAGCGTGGTAAACTCGTGGACTTTGCCCTCCAATGGAAGTCTGAGATACTGGCTGCATGAGTGGTGGATCGGGAATGTGGAAGTAAGATTCGCTCAAATCGACGCCAACCAATCGCCGAGTGCACTGACAGAAGTATCGAAGCCGGTGTTTCCATCCGGAAGCGCTTGAGTTCCACAAACCCGACTGAGGTCTAGGACTGGATGCCACCCCCCCCCCCCCCCGAACTCTTCGGAATGAGGGAGATAGAATAGAACCCTGGTGATACACAGGATTCCCCACTAGGTGTATCGCCCTTTTCTCCACAAGGCTTGCTACTTGTCGGATCGTCTCCACCTCGTCCCTCGGCAAAAGACCTGAGGAAAGGTGAGGGGTCAGAGGAGGAGGAGACCGAAGAGGAATCTGATACCCACGCGACACGACTTCGAGCGTCCAGGGATCGGACACCCTCCTGCGGCAAGCTGGTATGTGCTGCATAAGGCGCGATCCCACAGGAAGGAGCGGACGGGGGTTCAGGGCTAGTGCTTCCCGAACTCCATCCTCCCGAGAAGGAGAACGAAGAGGGGGAGACTGGCCCAAGGAGTCGTACCCCCATCCATGTCCAGGCAGCCGGCGAAGCCTTGAAAGATACTTCGCGCCCCCCGGTCCCCAGAAGCGTTAGAACGCCCACCACCAACACTACGTTTCTTGGGATTTCTCTGATGTTTCCTGCTACTAATCTTTTTCTGCCCCCTCGAAGGACCATGAACGCTTTGATCCTCGCTGGTTGTGGCTCCGAGCGGCGAACATACTACCTGGGCTGCCTTGATGCTTTGGTTTGAACCGTTGACCAGACGGACTAGCACCTTGGTCAACGGGGACGATTGCTTCAAATGGATATGCTGATCGTCCACAACCGCCCAACCGTTTACTGCATCCACTAACCGGCCACCAAATAGCCAGTCACGCCCCCAAGGCCTTTTCCGCAGAAGTTCAAACTCGTCTCCTGCTGGAGTAGGATAGGCGCACAGACCCAGAACTGCGTCACGTTCAGCCGAAACCTCTCCTGCCAAGAGGGCAGTATGGACTTGCAAGATATCCCACATAGCGACTCTCTGCGCCACCAGGAACTGGCCCATCTGCCCATGAATCGAGGTTCGTTGCTTAGCACTCAGACAGTCAGAACTGAGCTCCGCCCATAAAGCCCTATGCACTAGTAGGCTCTGGTGCCGGTCAAATGACCACAACGTGGCCTTCCCGATCCGTACTTCCCGCCTTAACAAAAGTATGGGTACCAGGATCAGAACAAGGAACCCGTGGAGAAGGCCATGGTACCGCGTGAGTGTCCCACACCAGGGACCCATCAACGGTTCGCGTAGACCCAATGGGGTATCAATTCACCCAACGGGAGGCATTGGATGTGACCGCTCTGAAACCAGGTTCAAGCTGTTTGTCCTTTTCCCCCAAAACGTAACCCCCCCCCCATCACCCTCTGAGCTGCCTCCATAGCCTGGGTCACACGAGGTGCCCAGGGGAGTTGGCCAGCGGGCAGTGGGAGGGGAGAGCACAGATGAAAAAGGGTGCAAAGGTGAGGAAGGGGGAGGCTTACCACCGACCCCGTACAAAACAAGAGTCTCGCGGCCATCACTGCCCGGTTCGCAAGCTGCGACCTTAACTGCATATTGGTAAGGAACAGCTTGGCTCCGGTTGGTTGGGTGTCCTGTAAATGCCCCGACAAAGTGGGGACGAGAAATGACAAAGCGGTCACCCTCCTCCTGTTGGGGAAGTGGTAGCTGCCCCCATAAGAGGGTTGCATACCCCTCTGTACAGGGATACATGTACCAACACCGGAGTCCCCTCCCCTCGCAGAGTCCTAAGTGGGGGCACTCGCGGCTTGGAAAGATGCAAGAAACAATGCCTGGTCAGCCAGAGCCTGAGGGGGTGTGTTCGGAATACAGGAGAGGACGCGTAAGGCGATCCGTTCCAGGGAGAGGCCCCCCCCTCTATAAAAGAAGTAGATGCTTCTTTCCCACTGATGTGAATTGTCCCTCCACTGACCCTCTAAAAGAGAGATCACTGGGAGAATGGGGCACACCTGACCCTAGCCCTGGTGGTGGAGGTACAGGCAATATCTCAGCTCCACACTCTTTTTTATGAGCCTCGTGGTGACTACCAAGTGTAGGGAAAGATTTCTCACACATAGAATCAGACATACCAGTGGCAATAAGGGATTTACCCTTCTTTTCGCGATCTTTACCAGCTTTAGATCGCTTGCCTTAGCTTTCCACCCTGCCTCGCAATCGAACCACATTTAGGATCCCATAAATCACAAAGCCCCTCTGAACAGAACCCAAGTCCCTGACAACCAGGGCAATTGTGACAACACATATGTGGGTCCCAATCGGGCATCTGCTTGAAGCAGGACGAGCATGTCTTACGTCTCGTCTGCGGCGAGACATACTTTGTCTTTTTTTGTGACTAAGGCATAATAGCGTCTGCAAAAATTACGAAAGTGAGATCATGAAAAAAAAACAGTAAATTCACCGCGCCAGAAAACGGAATACGATGAAAATAAACTGAGCCGGCGATTAAATTAACACAGGTAAAAAAGTGGGGCCTCCTTATAATAGATTCCTAGATTCTCAGTCATAAAACTGTAACCTGCACTTTTGTCCATGCGTCGCAACGGAGCTGAAAAAATATCTGTACTCGTTGGTCGCGGAAACAAAAGAGAATATCAGATCAGGCCCCTTATGCGTGATCACCTCTGCGGGGTGACCCCTTAGGAGAGGCCTTTTTTCTATAGGGAATGCTATCCTAAGGTGTTCTTTGTGAACAGGGTATATTCCCTAATAGTTTCCGAACAGGGCTGTAATCTGTAGTTAAGCCTATCGAGTAATAATTGGAATTTATTATTTCCACGGACTTTCTGGTAGGTGATGTAGTAAACTATCAGTTACAGGGTCTAAAGCCCATTTACATGTACACATGTATGTCATACTGGTATAAACCATCAATAGATAATTTTCTGATGAGATTATGTGTGAAAAGTGTGAACTGAACATCTGCAGCAAAATTCAAATGATTTTAATTTGAACTTAGATTACTTTTTATATAGCATTGAGATACCCTTACTTCATCAAAATTTACCATCAAATGTGTATAGCAAATTATTAAACGGTAAATGGTCTATAGTTAATACACTGCGATTGGAGCAATATGTAAATTTAATAGTAAATTGTGGAGGCAGCTATGGATAAAGTCTGGTTTCAAATACTATGCATTGAAGTGCTGGTTGAAATTAACGCAGTACAGATTGAGACACATTTCAAATTGAATCAATGTTTCTGTTGAAATATAGTAGACACGAGTCAATCAAATGTACATTTTTTCTGACTTGCAAACTTTTGTTTACAGGGTGGGACAGGAATGAACCAAAAAAGATGTTGTCATGCGCATATGTTTCAGTTACCCATGACTTTAAGCAAGTGTATCTATCAATGGGTACACAGTCACTGAATTGTATATTAATACACAAATGTCTTGACAAAAATTGAATTTAGGTTTTATTTTATGAAGCTACTTGTCTAGTATTTATTATGTTACACACCCCAGCCTTTTGTTTCTTGTCTTGTTTTATTTTCATACATGTAAGTGGTCTTATGACCTCCTAAAGGTCACACATCCTGGTACTTTCTGGGGTATAAATTCACTAACTATGAGAATTTTTCAGATATTTATAATTATTTATCATTTAAGTTCAGAAAACCGAAAAACTTAAACATTAGTGTATAAGATTTAACATGACAGTTTTTATTGGGCAAAAAGGCCCTCACCAGGATGTGTGCATAACCTTTAGGGGGCACGTATATGGCTGATTCCCTTAATGAATTTAGGTAGCTTATTTCTATTGTTACTTTTGACAGACTCTTTAAATCTTTAGTATTTAGTATAGATGATAATAATTGTCCTACCTCTCTTCTCTTTCTATAATTCTAAGAGCAGTGACCAGCATTGTTGGATCTTTTCTAACTATCAGCAACATTCGTTGTAACACCAGCCATAGCTGCTTAGCAAGCGCATTCTGTGAACAATTACATAAAAACAATTGTTGAAGAATATTATTACTTGGAATGGACAAGGCAAACATAATTTTGACACATGACTGAAAATTTGTTAAATTTTCCCCCTGTGAATGTGAAAAAAAAATTGGGGTACAGAAATTATTTTCTTGAATTATATAAAGTATATTTCGGCCTATTATCAACTCAAACAACCACCAAAGTAGGATTTAATGTATAGGGAAATCAAAATGAAGTCATATAGAAATCATTAACCAAAATGAAATATAAATCAAAGAAAGCTTAGAAAGAACTCCTGTGGGCTGAGAGAATTGAAGACACATTAAAAACTAATTCAAAATTGCTTGTACCTGAGATATTGATGGAAAAACTGAAAACTAATTATGTAAATCAGGTAACTAATATGAACAGAAAAGAACAAAAAAATTATGAATTATTATGCTAATTAGAGAATTAATATGAACAAATTTTAACCAAAAATTAATAACACCTGCCTATTGTCCTAGATCATTTATGTACCAAATTTTATTCAAATGTGATGATCAGTAATTGAGATATCAGTGGCAATTAATTATGTTAATTAGGTGATTAATAAGCATAAATATTTACCAAAAAATAATTGGGTCTCTGCATAGTTCTAGATTCATTGAAATGTGATGATGAGTACTCTTTAAAAGTTTCATTAAAATCCAATGTGTGGTTCTTTATATATCAGTGGAACATTCATGGAAAAAAAATAACTAATTATGCAAATTAGGTAATTAATATCCACAATTATTTACCCTAAAACTAATCACGTGTCTACATAGTCCAAGAAGATCTATGTATCAAGTCTCATTGAAATATGATGATTAGAACTTGAAATATAAAAAGCTGAAAATTAATTATGTAAATTAGGTCATTAATATGCACAAATATTTACCCCAAAACTAATCAGGGGTCTGCATAGTCCTTCAGTAACTATGTACCAAGTTTCATTGAAATGTGATGATTACTACTTGAAATATCAAAGATGAAAATTAATTAATTATGCAAATTAGGTAATTAATATCTACTGATATTACCCTAAAAACTATCAGGTCTGTGCAGTGTCCTATGACATTTATGTACCAAGTTTCATTGAAATGTAATGATTAGTACTTGAGATATCAGTGGAAAAGCCGAAAATGGATTAATCATTATGCAAATTAGGTAATTAATATGTACTGATATTACCCTAAAAACTATCAGGTCTGCGCAGTGTCCTATGACATCTATGTACCAAGTTTCATTGAAATGTGATGATTACTACTTGAAATATCAAAAGCTGAAAATTAATTAATTATGCAAATTAGGAAATTAATATCTACTGATATTACCCTAAAAACTATCAGGTCTGTGCAGTGTCCTATGACATCTATGTACCAAGTTTCATTGAAATGTGATGATTAGTACTTGAGATATCAGTGGAAAAGCCGAAAATGGATTAATCATTATGCAAATTAGGTAATTAATATGTACTGATATTACCCTAAAAACAATCAGGTTTGTGCAGTGTCCTATGACATCTATGTACCAAGTTTCATTGAAATGTGATGATTAGTACTTGAGATATCAGTGGAAAAGATGAAAACATATTAATCATTATGCAAATTAGGTAATTAATATTGCACAGATTTTTACCCAAAACTAATCAAATCTGCGCATTAGTTTGGAGCATCTATGTGCCAAGTTTCATCAAAATCCAATACGTGGTTCTTTAGATATCAGTGGAACAGTCATGGAACAGCTGAAAATCAGCTAATTATCATGCAAATTAGGTAATTAATATGCATGGATTTTTACCAAAAACTAATCAACTCTGCACATTGGCCCAAAGCATCTATGCACCAAGTTTCATTGTGTGCTTCGCACACGGAAGTCAAAAATTAAGTAGGATCAGCCAAGTGACTGCTTGGAGAGATACTAGTTTTATACTTACTGATAAAGATTCTACATCGGCAAAATACCTTTTCAGTAACTGAAAAAAAGAACAAGAAAAGAAACATTTCCTATCAATGGGTTTAAGATTTTACCTTCAAAACAATAAACTGCCCAGCATTGTTTACATTTAGACAAAATCTAACAGTAATTCGACATCTAATTACATAAATATGAAATCACTTAACCTTGCAGACAGCTAATCCCTGATTGGTTACCTAACCTAGACCAGCAAACCAATTTCTGATTGATTACCTAACTAAAACTAGCAAACCAATCTCTGATCGGCTACTGAAGCCAGACCAGCAAACCAATTTCTGATTGATTACCTAACTAAAACTAGCAAACCAATCTCTGATCGGCTACTGAAGCCAGACCAGCAAAACAATCCCTGATTGACTACCTAACTAAAACTAGCAAACCAATCTCTGATTGGCTACTGAAGCCAGACCAGCAAAACAATCCCTGATTGACTACCTAACTAAAACTAGCAAACCAATCTCTGATTGGCTACTGAAGCCAGACCAGCAAAACAATCCCTGATTGACTACCTAACTAAAACTAGCAAACCAATCTCTGATTGGCTACTGAAGCCAGACCAGCAAAACAATCCCTAATTGACTACCTAACTAAAACTAGCAAACCAATCTCTGATTGGCTACTGAAGCCAGACCAGCAAAACAATCCCTGATTGACTACCTAACTAAAACTAGCAAACCAATCTCTGATTGGCTACTGAAGCCAGACCAGCAAAACAATCCCTGATTGACTACCTAAACTAAAACTAGCAAACCAATCTCTG
This sequence comes from Saccoglossus kowalevskii, assembly GCF_978046115.1. Taxonomy (NCBI): domain Eukaryota; kingdom Metazoa; phylum Hemichordata; class Enteropneusta; family Harrimaniidae; genus Saccoglossus; species Saccoglossus kowalevskii. Next base: position 4,247,836 of record NC_140654.1, read on the forward strand.
ATCGGCTACTGAAGCCAGACCAGCAAAACAATCCCTGATTGACTACCTAACTAAAACTAGCAAACCAATCTCTGATTGGCTACTGAAGCCAGACCAGCAAAACAATCCCTGATTGACTACCTAACTAAAACTAGCAAACCAATCTCTGATCGGCTACTGAAGCCAGACCAGCAAAACAATCCCTAATTGACTACCTAACTAAAACTAGCAAACCAATCTCTGATTGGCTACTAAAGCTAGACAAGCAAACAAATCTCTGATGGCTATCTAATCCAGACTAACAAACCAATCGCTGATTGGCTAGCTAGCTAGCTAGCTAACCTGGACTAGCAAATCAATCCATGATTGGCTGCATTTTAACAAAGATCAGATCTGTAAACATTATTAGTATTACAGTTTGCTATTATAGGGGAAGGGGTGATATGAGAGGAAGAATGTACTATATTTGTGGTAGTGATTGCATAAAAACCATCTAACTAGACATAAAAGCAATCCAACCTGCGGTTTTTAACAAGAAGAACACGTGTGTGATACAATTACTTCTGTGGTACACGTAGTAATTGCATAACAACCATCTGACTAGACATAAAAGCAATCCAACCTGCGGTTTTTAACAAGAAGAACACGTGTGTGATACAATTACTTCTGTGGTACACGTAGTAATTGTATAACAACCATCTGACTAGACATAAAAGCAATCCAACTTGTGGCTTTTACCAAAATTGACAAAAATATTCATAAAAATTAGAGAATTGAAGATATCATCACAAAATGAACAAATCTGAGAGAGGTCTACCTGAGGTACCTATATTTATAACATAAAAGCAGCCTGACTTGCGTTTTTTAACAAGTCAGAAATATCACCATTTTTAGGCAGTCATAATGTATGAGCATCCTGTGTATAAAGATTCACCTTTGTTAAATGACGTAATGTGGGAGGTCACAAGGTCAAATAGAGGTCAGTGAGGTCAAATAGAAGTCACAGGGTCAAAATAGAAAACAATAGGGCTGCCCAGAGAACAATGGGGCCGTACAGAGGTAAAACAGAGGTCACATTGAGGCCAAATAATGACTCCGGCACCTTTCTGATAATGCAAAGAAACGATCTAGGCCATCAAGACATGTGCATTAGCAAAACTTAAGACTCACCAGTGTCAAATTGACCAAGTATAGCGAAAATCGGACTTAAATCGAAACCAGAAATAACCAGCATTCTGTTTTAAAACATTTTTTTTTTAATTTTTATTTTCTTCTAATTTTATTTTGTTAAACTCAAACTTTTCTGGACAAATATAAGAAATGTACAAGTTGGCAACCCATAAAAAATAATACAACATCTATATAAAGACCACCTGTCAATGAAGTTGGTTGCTATACACAGGTTTGACTGAGTATTATTTCACACAATTCAGAGTCTACTCTAGCTGCAGACTGAGTGATCCACACACTTACATAGTCATCTGATGGATTATCTGAAGGCTGTTTATGTAGTTCAAACAACAAGTCATCCCGTGAATTCTCTAAGTCCATCAAACTAGAAAAAAGAAGAGAAAAATAACAAACACTGAAGTGTTTAATTATATTGCAGAAAAAAAAAGGTTTTATATGTTGTACTGTAAGTATTTCATTGTCACTTTTTGTACATTCACATGATGCTGATACTCACAAACTTATTACTTTGTCGTCACACTCACATTGCATTTGTAATACTTGTGACATTTTAACCACTGCACTGAGGATCTAAGCTTACTCTGGGAAAGCACAAATATCATTCACCAATATTGCCGACGAGCTGCTAACAAAAACGCTGATCTATTTGATCCCCGGGGAAGTGGTAGTAAAAATGCATGATATAGAAAAAAGTTAATAAAAAAAAAAAATTTAAAGGAATATAAAAGGATGGTTTAATAATACCAATAAATAGTTGGCCTTTCCAGTAATTTATCCCTTGTACACTCAGGCAGTGTAATAATTTTTCAGAACTCCATATTATTTAATAAAATTTGTTTTACACAATATTTTCTTGAATTATTTTTAAGAATTATTAATATAAATATTAAATTTGAATATCTATGGGTGTTTCAGATGTCAGCTAAAATGAATGTCTAACATAATTCCGCATATGTTTGCACCGTTATTTCAAGTGCCAACCAATTTTTAAAGTAATAGGCGAAAACTAAACTGTGTCAAAGCTTATTAAAAAAATGTTGTCAATGTATATGTAGTCCCTGTTCAGTTTTTGGTGACTGTGACAATTATAAAATAATAATAGATGTTGATAGATTATAATATGAGGTTATTATGAAGATACCTCAAAGTATGCACGAAGACAGTACAGCGGCAGTATTGACCGACGCGCAGCAGAGGTCGATGCGACAGCGTACTGTCTGAATGCATACTTTGAGGTATCCTTGTAATAACCTTATTATTATACATCTTTTCCCTTCAAGGATACATCATGGAAATGCCGAAATCCAAAAAGTTTAGAACAGAATCAGCGAATTTCTTTGTATGGAGTCCGGTCAAATCCTGGTGGCAGCCATGTTTGTTTTTATTATCATATTTGGAATTCGCATTTCCAAATATGGTAGTATGAAAATACACCGTAAAATACCGCAAAATTACGGCATGCTGTAACTTATGGCGTTACGGTAACAGATGTATAATAATAAATGTTAAGGAACAGTTCAGCACGTTAAAAGAAAAGTTATTTCAAATTACATCTTATATTCAGGTGACAGTGACATCTCTTGGGAATACAGTAAGATCATTCTCATATTGTACAAAATTGTAAATTCAACACAAAAAACAGTTTCCAACTTCAAATAACAAAACACAACACAACATAGGCACAGGCATGTCTGAGAAATGGTTTATGACATGTTTTAGGGTGTTTTGGAGAATAAAAATAGCAATCAAAGATCATAAAAACAAGCAGCCTGTCGGCTGAGATAGCTCCGCTGTTAGCAATGCACATTTAAATTAAAGAACAGAAGATATCATTAGAAAATGAACAATATATATAGTATCAGAGCAATCAAACTTGCTATTTCCAACAAAAAGTCGATATATCACTTTTTACCAAAAATGACAAAAATATTCATCAAAATTAGAGAATTAAAGATATCATCATGAAATGAACAAATCTGAGAGAGGTCCACATGTAGTACCTATATATGTAATATCAAAGCATACAGACTTGTGGTTTTTTAGTAAAACATTTAAAAGAAGCTAATTTCAACTGATTTTGTATGGACAACTACCAAAAAAAAAGAAGGGGAAACTTTTTTATCGGAGGTCAAAGGTCATTGACTTTTGCCAAAATAGCTATGATCCTTATATGAATCATATTTCATCAACAGAATATGGTATATAGGTAATTAATTTTAAGTTAATTTTTATTTTAAGTCTTCTTTCTTTTTTAATTCTGCGCATTTTGACACTAATTTTATCTATATACAATATTCTGTTGATGAAATACGACTCATACAAGAATCATAGCTATTTGGGCAAAGGTCAATGACCTCATAAAAAAGTTTCCCCAACCCCTATCTCTTCTTCTTTTTTTTACCTACCAAAATCAGTTGAAATTAGCTTCTTTTCACAGATTGGCTCAATATATGGCCAATTTAGGGTTACTATTTAACAGGAAGTTGAAAATACTACTTTTTACCAAAAATATTCATCAAAATTAGAGAAATAAAGATATCATCGTGGACAATCAGTAATATGAGCGAAGCTAAAAAGACAAAAATATTAATTAAAATTACAGAATTATAGATATCATTACAAAATGAACAAATCTGAGAAAGGTCCACATGTAGTACCTATATATGTAATATCAAAGTAATCAGACTTGCAGTTTTCAACAAGAAGTTGAAAATATCACATTTTACCAAAAATGACAAAAATATTCATTAAAATTAGAGAATTAAAGATATCACCATGAAATGAACAAATCTGAGAGAGGTCCACATGTAGTACTTATATATGTAATATCAAAGTAATAGGACTTGCGGTTTTTAAAAAGAAGTCTGAAATATCACTTTTTACCAAAAATGTTCACCAAAATTAGAAAATTGAAGGAAATGAACAAATCTAAGAGAGGTCAACCCAAGGCACATATACACTAAGTATCAAAGCATTAAGGCTTGTAGTGCAAGTCAAAAAAGCAAAAAGTTTACATGGACACGATGACAGGCGCCAATGAACAATCACCCATATGATGAGTTCCGCTTGACAAAGTCAACAGCGGAGATAAAAAATATATTATTATATTGTCTTTGTATCTATTTGCAACAAAATCGCATGTCTTACAAATGGTTGAAAAAATATTACCAACATGGCCACTATTAGTGATGTATGAATGAATCGGCACAAGCATGGCTGAGAAAAAGTTGCTCAAATTTTGAGCTAAATTTTATTGAGATTTCAAAAAAATAACTGAAGACAACATTCAACATATTTAGACATGCCTTTGTATCAAATTTAAGCCAAATGTGTAATCAAAGAAAGCTTAGAAAGAACTCCTGTGTGCTGAGAGTATTGGAGACACAGTAAAAATTAATTTGAAATTACTTGTACTTGAGATATTGATGGAAAAGCTGAAAACTAATTATAGTTAATTAGTTACAAATTTGAGTGTAAAACTAATAAGATCTGCACAATGTAACAGACCATCTATGTACAAAGTTTCATTGAAATGTGACCAGAATAAAAAAATTATGAATTATTATGTTAATTAGGGATTTCAGATTTCAACCCCAAACTAATCAGATTTGTACATTTTTGTATCAAATTACATTGAAGTGAAATAATTAGTACTTTTGATATTAGTGTGAAAGCTTAAAATTTGTTAATTATGCAATTAGGTAATTAATGTGTACAGATTTTAACACAAAATTAATCAGGTTAGTCTACTGTCCTAGAGCATATATGTACAAAGTTAAATTGAAATGTGATGATAGTACTTGATATATCAGTGAAAGAGCTGAAAAATAATTAATTATGCAAATTAGGTAATTAATATGCACAATTATTTACCCCAAATCTAATCAGGTCTCTGCATGGTCCTAGTGGATCCATGTACCAAGTTTCATTGAAATGTGATGATTATAACTTGGGATAGCAGTGGAAAAGCTGAAAATTAACTAATTATGCAAATTAGGTGATTAATATGCATAAATATATACCGAAAAAATAATTGGTGCTCTGCATAATTTAAATTCATTGAAATGTGATGATAGTATTTGAGATATCAGTGAAAGAGCTGAAAAATAATTAATTATGCAAATTAGGTAATTAATATGCACAATTATTTACCCCAAATCTAATCAGGTCTCTGCATGGTCCTAGTGGATCCATGTACCAAGCTTCATTAAAATGTGATGATTCTAACTTGGGATATCAGTGGAAAAGCCGAAAATTAACTAATTATGCAAATTAGATAATTAATTAATATGCACAATTATTTACCCCAAATCTAATCAGGGGGTCTGCATGGTCCTCGTGGCTCCATGTACCAAGTTTCATTGAAATGTGATGATTAGTACTTGGGATACATGTATCAGTGGAAAGGTAGAAAATTAACTAATTATGCAAATTAGGTGATTAATATGCATAAATATTTATCCCAAAATAATTGATCTCTGCATAGTACTTGAGTATATATGTACCAAGTTTCATTAAAATGTAATGCTTACTGCATGAAATATCAAAAGCTGAAAATTAATTAATTATGCAAATGAGGTAAATAAAATGTACTGATACTATCCTGAAAATTATCAGGGTTGTGTCCTATGACATCTAGATACCAAGTTTCATTGAAATGTGATGATTAGTCCTTGAGATATCAGAGAAAATCATTATGCAAATTAAGTAATTACCGCATATGCACAGATTTTTACCAAAAACTAATCAAATCTGCACATTAGTTCAGAGCACCTATGTACCAAGTTTCATCAAAAATCGATGTATGGTTCTTGAGATATCAGTGGAACAGATGGACACACACACACACTAACTGCAAAGACTCCCATTGTGTGCTTCGCACACTGGAGTCAAAAATATCTCTGAGACATGGGAAGAACACTAATTTTTGTAAAAACATACCAACATGGCCACGAGTCAGCCATTTTGAATCAAATCACAAAACAAAATGACATTCATTAGTGTTAAACTCACTGATTGATGTCAATACTAAACATGAATGAACGAATGTTATTTCCAATTTTGAATGAAATCTGTCAAGATCAACCAAAAGAAAATACAAATCAATGTGCATATGTATTCAATTATGTTGGTCCAGGCATGTCAGAGAAATAAAGGTGGACACACACATACACACACATAACCAATAACATAAGTCCTCACTTCATCTTACCATTTATGAGCATTTAAATATTTCTCTTCATCAATCAGGAACCTAGTTTTTTCAACACTTTCTGGTACTGTGAAAATATGCTTCAGATTCTCCACAGCTGCTGCCAACTTTCAATGAAAATCAGGAACAATGATTAATCCTACAAACAATAATCTAAATAATTTATCAATATTGATTTATTAAAATAATATTATGTTCTCAGTTCGTTCATTCATTCATTTATTTATTTGTTGGCTGGCTAGTTTATTGGTTGGTTTGTTCACAAGGTCTGACATGAGAGAAATAAGCCATCATTCTGCTAACATGCCAGTGTTATTCCATCTTTCATTTTTGACATAACAGTATGAACCAACCTGACTGTGTTCAGCACCAACTGTTTTTACTTCTTCTAATTTGGCATTTACTTCTTCACATGCCGTATACATTTCATCAACTTCTTTTAGACTGAAAGTATAACATTTGAAAGTCAAAAAAATATCAAGCAGTCCATCCGCTGAGATAGCTCCGCTCTTAGAAATGCACATTTCAAATAAAGAACTGATATCATTAGAAAATGAACAATATGTATAGTATCAGAGCAATTGAACTTGCAGTTTTTAACAAGAAGTCAAAAATATCACTTTTGACCAAAATTAACAAAATTACTCATCAAAATTAGAGAATTGAAGATATCATCACGAAGTGAACAAATCTGAGAGGACTACCCTAAGAATCTATGTTGTAAATATGAAAGCATTTGGTTTAACCATTTTTAAGAAGAAGACAAAAATGTAAAAAGTTGACAACAGACTACATATGACGGACAACCACTCATATGATAAGCTCAAGAGCATAGGTAAAAAGGGGCGAGACAAGCTGGTTTTTGCCAATATCCTATTTATTCATTCAAAGCTGTGTATCATATCAAATAAAACAGTTGGAAATACTAGCATACATGTACCATCCCTTGCAAAAACCTTATTTACAAAATCAAGACATTTGTGGGAATAGGTGATTTTCCGAACAATTGCGAGATCTCGCAAGATGCATGAAAGACGCGCGTCGAACGTCTGCCGCAAAAATCGAACGATTTGATTTTGAACTAGAATTTCTTTATTTCGCAGCTTACATTGGCCGGCCGATCTTCGACAGAGGAATATTGCTTCCGAATACCCTGACTTCATCAAAATTGCCTATCATCAAATGTGAACAGCACATTATTAAGCATGGAAATGTCCCTGAAATACTTTCGCGTTTGTCGAATCCCACGCGATGTTTGACGCGACTACGACGCTATGACTTTTGTTTGTCCTGTTTTTACGTTCGATTTCACGCATAACGCGTGATTCTCGCAATGTACGGAAAATCACCTATTGAAACCAATTGTAATTGTTGTGTGAAGCCTGTATTAAGGATGATCAATACAGTTCTCTAACTTTGGTGAGTGGACACACAGAAGTTTCCATGTCGGAACATGTTCTATTGCCCAAGTACATGTATTAGCAGTGGACAAAAAACTCATCTTTACACCTCTTATTATTTTTTTATAAATGTAGTTCCTGATACTATCGTGACACTATACCATGTCAATGTGCTTTGATGACTGTGGCACATACAGTTAACATGTAAGCTTTGGCCTCAATTCAGCTTCAGCAACACATCATTATGGCATTGTTATGGTGTCGCATGAATGTCACAACATTAAAAAGTTGAAGTGGTTATTGCTTCGCTTCATTATGGCAACAATGTGGCATCATCATCACTTCATCGAAAAGAAGTAATTTACATTATTATGTAAACAATGCTGAGAAGTATCATAGTTAACCATTTATGTCATCACACAGATACTCTTTGTTGTCATGGATTGCACCACGTGCTCATGGGTAATTAGCTCCGCCTCTGCCCACTAAGTAAATGAATGCTTATTATGCTCGCTTACTCAAACTGTGATTAACAGGCATTTTGCATATATTAGCCGCCATTTTAAACTAAAGATTTTTATTTGTCGTGGCACGTTTCAACCGAAAGCAACAACATTTATACATCAAAAGCCCAACCAGATGAATGTAACCGCTAGGGTACATATTCATGCCCCCGTAGAAATGTATTTGGAATCACAGCATCGTAAACATACATATAAACATTGTAAAAGGCACATTTCCCAGAGCTCCCTCCACGATGCGAGCAGCTTGGTTTGGATTAGCATACTAATGGCGGTGGCCATCTTGCCCCTATTTATAGTATCGGTTGTATTCATCTAAACACTTGGATCAAGCTAAATCATGCATGAGCAATTATCAAGATTGACTGATTTTGTTTGGTGACAAATTATTTCCTTGACGCCCATTAAAATCAAGCAGGTAGACATCAGAAAGAGATTGGAGAAAGATTGAGTGTTGGTTTCTGAAAATTGGATCGGCAAGTTTTGAAAACACAATGGCATCATACTATGTTTTTTTTATATTTGAAAATACACTGAGGTAAATCTGGTAAAAAAATAGATGTGAACTACTTTGACCAGGTTTAGTACAAAGTAACAACAGAGTTACGTAAATCCATAGCTACCATTGGCTGGCGGTGTCATCAAAAGTAGGTGTCACGGCAACCAGCTAGAGAGCTTTTTATTTCTCATTTGTTGCGTCTAGCTCTTAACAATGTTACCGCATTGGTATTTAAATAAAAAAAATCCTACTGAAGTTTGCATGAACTCGGGATATGGACAATATGTCCTGTCCTCACTTCATGATTATATCGCAGTTAAAGCGGTTATTATATTATCTAATTTAAAATTCTTGTATCATTTCTGTAACATTAGTTGCTGACCATGAGGTTTTATTTTAGTTACGACTATGTCATTGACCTCTTGTGTTTTTCTCTACTGCTTTTCTGTGTGCAAATAATGAGGTCATACCGATGCCACAATACTTTGAAGCTGATGCCATGTTGATGCCATGAGACTGCAAAGCTGAGGCCACGATGATGCCACAAAATAAGTGAGGCGAACACAGCTTCAATTTTTAATGACACAAAGCTGATACCACAATGATGTAATGCTGAGGCCACAAGGAAGCCATGCATAGGTGAAAATGATGCCACAAACACCAAAGCTTACGCGGTAACTTCATTATTCATACCTCTGTCTTATTTCTTGAATTTCTTCTAGAGCACTCTGAAGTTTAGTAAGGCCAGTTCTGACGCCATCTAGTTGAGATTGGACTGCTGTTTTCAATCTTGCTTCTACTGAAGCCTTGTGAAACAAAGTGTTATTAGTTTGTGTAAATGACAGCATACATGTATGTCAGGGCTCAAATTGACACAGAGCATATTTTGGTCCAGAATAATGAAGTTCAAGATATCCAAAATGTATACACTGTACGTGTATATTTATTTAGGAAATTTGGGTTTTTAACTGTACATTAAGAAATAATAACCTTTTTTCTAGCAATTCTTCTCTTGTACTGATCAACTTTTTCCAGCTGTCCTGGTTTCTGGAAGTAAGCATAAACAGATGTACAGGTGAATTATGCAAGTCAATGTGTCAATATATATGCAGAAGTATGTGCCAATGTAGAAGCATGTATCAATGTAGAAGCACACGTCAATGTAGAAGTACTTACAATGTAGAAGCACATGTAAATGTAGAAGCATTTGACGTAAAAATACATGTATGTGTCAATGTAGAAGTACACATCAATGTAGAAGTTCACATCAATGTTGAAGCACAAGACAATGTAGAAGTATGTGTCAATGTAAAAGTATGTGTCAATGTAGAAGCACACATCAATGTAGAAGTACACATCAATGTAGAAGTACACATCAATGTTGAAGCACACATCAATGTTGAAGCACATGACAATGTTGAAGCACATGACAATGTACAAGTACACATCTATGTAGAAGTTCACATCAATGTTGAAGCACAAGACAATGTAGAAGTATGTGTCAATGTAAAAGTATGTGTCAATGTAGAAGCACACATCAATGTAGAAGTACACGTCAATGTAGAAGTATGTGTCAATGTAGAAGTACACATCAATGTAGAAGTACACGTCAATGTAGAAGTATGTGTCAATGTAGAAGCACACATCAATGTAGAAGTACACGTCAATGTAGAAGTATGTGTCAATGTAGAAGCACACATCAATGTAGAAGTAAACATCAATGTAGAAGTATGTGTCAATGTAGAAGTATGTGTCAATGTAAAAGCACACATCAATGTAGAAGTACACGTCAATGTAGAAGTTCACATCAATGTTGAAGCACAAGACAATGTAGAAGTATGTGTCAATGTAGAAGCACACATCAATGTAGAAGTACACGTCAATGTAGAAGTTCACATCAATGTTGAAGCACAAGACAATGTAGAAGTATGTGTCAATGTAGAAGTATGTGTCAATGTAGAAGCACACATCAATGTAGAAGTACACATCAATGTAGAAGCACACATCAATGTAGAAGTACACGTCAATGTAGAAGTACACATCTATGTAGAAGTTCACATCAATGTTGAAACACAAGACAATGTAGAAGTATGTGTCAATGTAGAAGTATGTGTCACTGTAGAAGCACACATCAATGTAGAAGTACACGTCAATGTAGAAGTATGTGTCAATGTAGAAGCACACATCAATGTAGAAGTACACGTCAATGTAGAAGCACACATCAATGTAGAAGTACAAATGTACACGTCAATGTAGAAGTACACATCTATGTAGAAGTTCACATCAATGTTGAAGCACAAGACAATGTAGAAGTATGTGTCAATGTAGAAGTATGTGTCAATGTAGAAGTATGTGTCAATGTAGAAGTATGTGTCAATGTAGAAGTATGTGTCAATGTTGAAGCACACATCAATGTAGAAGTACACGTCAATGTAGAAGTACGCGTCAATGTAGAAGCACACATCAATGTAGAAGTACACGTCAATGTAGAAGCACACATCAATGTAGAAGTTCACATCAATGTAGAAGTATGTGTCAATGTAGAAGCACACATCAATGTAGAAGTTCACATCAATGTTGAAGCACAAGACAATCAGGACAATGTAGAAGTATGTGTCAATGTAGAGGCACATGACAACGTAGAAGCACACATCAATGTTAAAGCACATGACAATGTAGAAGCATGTGTCAATGTAGAAGCACATGTCAATGTAGAAACGTGTCAATGTAGAAGCATGTGTCAATGTAGAAGCATGTGTCAATGTAGAAGCACACATCAATGTAGAAGTACACATCAATGTTGAAGCACAAAACAATGTAGAAGTTCACATCAATGTAGAAGTACACGTCAATGTAGAAGTATGTGTCAATGTAGAAGCACATGACAACGTAGAAGCACACATCAATGTAGAAGCACATGACAATGTAGAAGCACATGTCAATGTAGAAGCACACATCAATGTTGAAGCACATGACAATGTAGAAGCACATGTCAATGTAGAAGCACACATCAATGTTGAAGCACATGACAATGTAGAAGCACATGTCAATGTAGAAGTTCACATCAATGTTGAAGCACAAGACAATCAAGACAATGTAGAAGTATGTGTCAATGTAGAAGCACATGACAACGTAGAAGCACACATCAATGTTGAAGCACATGACAATGTAGAAGCACATGTCAATGTAGAAGCACACATCAATGTTGAAGCACATGACAATGTAGAAGCACATGTCAATGTAGAAACATGTGTCAATGTACATGTAGAAGTATGTGTTAATGTAGAAGCACACATCAATGTAGGACATGACAATGAAGAAGTATGTGTCAATGAAGAAGTATGTGTCTGCCTCTGGTGGTATTCCTACTAGTAGATATGTCAGTTTTTCTATCTCTGATATCCTGAGCTTTGTGATGCTTATTTGGTGATTGATATTCTATACTTGTTCTAAATATGTTTTTGAATTCATACGTTGTCTTAAATTTGTTGTATGTACTTAGTTTATTATTTTCTGAATAGACGGTAGCCATATATTGTAAGTATATATTGGTTTTATTTTTGTTGTCATGTTAGCATCGCAGGAAGCAGCATCACAGATGTAGTACAAGTCTTACCTTTGAGTTTACTTTCTGAGATAAAAGCACAATGTACTACTAGTAAGTGATTGCAGTCTCTGTGTACATGTACGGGTGCTGGACATCCCAAAATATCGTGACTCGTTTTTCATTGGACAATACAACTCAGTATCCCTACACATCTCAACCCACCTATTTCAGAAGACCCGCCACCTCAACCCAATCTCAATAAATTATTATTTGAATAACTGAATTATTATATTTTTTATCTGTTAACCACGCAGGCTTACATGTATATTTAAAGCACCACGTTTTTCAAGATTGGTTAAATATTAAATAAATCTACAATTTTTAAAACCTTGGCCTTTTCTTGTACGTTTTGGTATACAGTGACCCCTCGCTAAGTCGTGCCTCGGTAAGTCGCGATTCGGCTAAGTCGCAGATACTTGGCTGGCTCCCAAAATTTCTGTTGTGTTTTGACAGCAGTTCTGAAGTACAAAGACTAATGTTTCGAGGCATAGTGTTTTTAACTAACCATTAAAGATACAACTTAACACCTACTGTCCATCAATTGCTCAAGGTGTCATAGGGGTGTCGGGTAGTGACAGTACATGCTTCTCGGCCAATCCCATTTTGGTATACATTACCTCTATAAAACTTGCTACAATAAGTTGAATTCATTATCTGAGCTCTATTTCTCAACTGAACAGCATGTCAAAGCAAAAGCTATCCAGCCTGTTTGTACGCCATAAACTCACAGTGATCGACCGTGTCAAGAAGAGGTGAAACCATAGACCTTAGAATGAGTCTAAGGTCTATGGTGAAACAAGTGAAGGGTTGCACGTGATCTAGCAGTGGGTGAGCCCACTATTCGTGGGTGGGTAAAAAATGAAGAGGGAATTCATTTTCAAAGTTGACCAAGAGGCGGGACTGAACAGAAAAACGTGCAAAATTGTCTGACAAAGATGACATTGATAAAGCTGTTTACGTTTCTTCAAGAACGGTCTGCCGGAACTCCACTCAATGCAAAGCACACAACTCAGATATGACGACTTTGAATTCAGGGGCAAGTTCAGGGTGGTTCTTGTGATGGCAAAGAAGACACGCTATACACGAAGTCTCAATCCAAGGCGAAGCTCGATCTGCGAACATGGACACTGTCAGAACTTTTTTCGAAAAACTGAGAGAAATTATCTATGAAGATGGTTATTCCGACAAACAAGTTTATAATTGTGATGAAAGTGGTTTATTTTGGAAACTGTTACTGTCGAAGTCGCAAGCAACAGCAAACGACCCATAAAATATTGGACACAAACAAAATAAACAACGCATCACTGCAATGTTTACAGCAAACATAATCGTGATCTTATTTAAATACTGCCTGACACACAATTTGTAAATATGTTTATAATCTTTCAATTAACTAAACCAAGGGTTTATACATGTATGTGCTTTTTATGTGTTTTCAATGCACGCCCCCCCCCCCCCCCCTCTCTTTCACAAGGTCTCTTAGTAAGTCGTGGCCCTGCGGTTTTTGCTTGGATCCCGACACCAGCCACTGAGCGAGGGGCCACTGTATCTCTTTTTGTTTTATACGCATTTTGTATATATATGCATACATAGTTTGGGTACATTGGTTTACATGCACTGTATGTTTTGCTAACAGTATATCTTTTTTTGGAAGATGTGGTGGCCCTGAAAAGGGCCAATTTGCTTGTGTACAATTGTACCATTTAATGTTCAGTTGGACTGTAAATTTTGCTGCAACAGAGTAGTGATTTGCATTTAAGGATATCGGTTCACTGTTTTGAATCAATAGATCATGTCGATCATTCAAATACAGCACGATGTATAAGATCGTGAGAATATTAATTTCCACATCTCACAATAGGTACTGAGTTTGTCTAGGTTATTTTGAAGCCCTTTGCTTGAATCTGACAACAATACTATGTCATCAGCAAAAAGCAGACTGTTTAAATCTGAGTTCCCTAGACTTAACAGGTTTGAATTAACACTATCCGATAAGTCATTAATGAAGACATTGAATAGAAGGGGACTCAAATTACACCCTTGTTTTACTCCACTACTAGATAAATTATGTTAATTTAGTGTCTGCCATATCACACCTATAACGTATTATTCTTGGTCAGTCATGCAGGGATCACATGTTTTCTTAATTTATCTCTTGTTTATTAATTTTGTTTATCTTGTTTTGTATCACGATGCACACATAACAAATTATTATAGACGTTGAATGTTTAATGAATGAGAGACAACTTAGAGAGCCCGGAACCATTGACAATTAAGTTATGAAACATCAAACAACAACCAAAAATTATAATAATAACAAACCTGAAGCATATTTGCCACATGCTTTGCAGCTGTAGACTTGGCATCACTTTCTGCTTTGTGGAATTCCTCGACAGAACTCATCTTCGATCGTCAATGTATTGAAAAATTAACATGTATAACATCACAGTCCCACTAAATTATACTATGTCTGCCATTTTTAAATAGTCTTGCTATTCATAGACTGTGTTTTCGTAATTTGATTTCAATATGTTTTGTAATATTTCCACAAAATAGGACATTACATTATAATAATATACTTTAATAACTGAATCATAAATAATATAGCACGCCTATCTGTTAGTTTGTTTTGTCGAATCGTGTAACGTAAATACAGAACTGTTAATGTTTTTCTTAATTTCAATGATGGCGGCGATGCGTAAGTTTTTGATGTTCAATAATTCCGTCGTTCGCTTCTCCGATCGTGATTCCCAGGCGTAAATAAGTCGACTTCATCGACTAAGACGAAACTATGGTAAATAAGTAATATTAGTTTCCAGGTTTATGGGATTTGCAATCACTGGTGAATGGGAATTTGATGTCTCCTATAGTGGGTGTTTTTTTGGTGTCACACACATTTTCCGTATTGTTGTTTTCGAATGTAGGTCAAGAGTTCACCCCTTATCTATTATTTAGAATTTGATTGGGTGTTAACTGAAACGAGTTTGGTAGAATTCCCAACTTACTTGATTTCTCAACAAATATTCTCGCCTTTGAATTTTATCCTACGCAATATGGACTTAAAATTGCGCAATTTCATTTTGTCTGCAAAGTGTTGCCAATTCCACTTGATGAGAAAAGACTGGAGGCTAAGGTATGGGGGTACACACTTTCCCTCTTCGTTGGGGCTTACAAAATGGGGAAAGAGTTCCTTAAGGCCTAAAACTAATCAAACCTCCAGCCCCAATGTAATTGTACATGTATATGCCCCTTTATAGATAGATAGATAGATAGATAGATAGATAGATAGAATTTTTTATTTGGAACGTACCAATGAAATCTTGAGTAAAGTCCAAAAATAACAAAACAAAACATTCAGAACAACAAAAACTTACAGTACTAAAACATATCAAGAATATAGAAAATAAATTTTGCAAAAATGCTAAGAATGAAAAAATCATTACCTGAAACAATAATAGGAAATAATTCATCCATGCTAAAATCTTCCAGCTTTGGGGCATAGATGTATAAAGCTGCAAGGAATCTAGATCTTTGTTCTTTGATTTGGCAATTATTACAATATAAAATGTAATGTTTCTCATCCCCTACTTCATTGCATTCATGGAGATTACATAGCCTGTTTTCCTTCAAAATGCCTTTATGTCTACCAGATTCAATGAGAAGAAAATGTGCAGAAGTTCTAAATTTAGTATAAGCTATTCTATGATTTTTATTTTTAATTTTTTCCAAATAATGTTCAAATTCACACCTGTAAAAGTCAAGGTTACAATTGTTCAACAAATTGTTTTTCCACTTCATACGGTACAAACATTTGAGCTTCTCTTTAAAAATATCACAAAAATTATTCTGATGTGGGTCTGAATTAGTTAGATCTGTTATGACTAGTAATTTTTGTATAAAGTTAAGCCATGGGTCATGCACAAGAGTTTTGGATTCTTCATAGGCTGCATCAATGATAGAATTGTTTTTTTTTTTATATAGATATGTTATGTATACAATTTAAATGGGGGAGGGGTGCTGACAGTTTAGGATTAGGATTAGAGTTATGGGTGAGGGACCTCTAAGGAATCTCTTACCAGAAGTTCAAAAAATTGATTCACAGTTTACAAATCAGTGTTACATGTATGAAATTGTGATATAGACCAGTTCATACACAGATGCAATTATATATAAACATTTAGATGTCGGGATGATTCAGCCCTGGTTGGTAACAGCCCTGGTAAATAAAAGATGTTACAGCCCCATAACCAGGGTTCTCGCCACACTGGTCGGCGGTGGTCGGCCCAAACCGGCACTCAAAATTAGCGACCACCATGAAAATGCTTCCGATTGTTATTATAATTATGTATATTATGCATCCTGTCAGTCGTGGATTATAATTTGTAAACAATAGAAGTCGCACGATACGTAGCGGCTAGTCAATTTTGTGAAAATATCATCTCTTTGTTTGTAAGTATATAAATACTTTCTGCGATAGACACAGTCTAAAGATTGAAAGCTAAAATTCTTTCAAAATCAATTTCACCCCGATATAACATGGTCAAAGCGGAGTTCAAGATCTGACAGTTTACGCTACTCAAGAAAAAAATCAACGTGTTTATTGCGTGATTTGGTAAAATACATTTGAACTGTTATTATCAAGTTTCATGTAAAAACTCTTCTTTCAATACCTATTTTACCTTTTAAAAATTGCTAATTACCTCTTTCCTGCAGTTTTCGACTGAAATCGATGTCAACGCATCATGCTACGACATCGCTTTACTTCCGCAATGTAATTTTTATAATCACTACCATTCGGAAAACTTCAGATTCTACCGGCATTACCATGCGGCATTTTGATTGGTTAATGGAATTATTGACCCATCGGGTTGAAGGACACATGCCGGCCAGCTGATACATCACAAACATTATGGCGGGCTGTGTTTTTACCAAAGTGATCGAGTGATCAAAAATATCCACTCCCGATAAGATAAAAGTTAAATTTTACTTTTATTTCTTATCAAAAAAACGAAGTAACATTTTTTTGCTTGGCATCATGACTGAGTAAGAGGAATTATTGGTATAATCGGTGTATAACATCGCGAAGTAAGTTATGTCACGTCGTAACTTTGAAAGTTCAGAAGTTTTATTTGTTCGTTCATTACTGTGAATATATACGTTTTAGAAATTGATGGTACGAAAAATATATTACAACAATACTCCAAATAATTACGTGGTCGATTTTTTGAATAAATAAGTTCATGAAAATATTACTGGCTGAAACGTTTTAAATAGTCTTCCTACTGTTCCTCGCCTCAGGTAGGCGTCTGTCTGTCTTTCGTGGATGGGTGCGCCGCCTTTATGGACAATCAAGTTGTGCTAAAGACACGAATCAGGTTTCTTGCCAAGAACCAAATCCCAAGACACGATCTTCACCCGATGGTCATCCCCCGGTTGTCAAATTTTGTCGGCCCGAAGGATCAGGAGAAATTACTTCTCTGCACGGTTCAAGCACGGAGTTGCTACCAAAATCGTACTAGGGATTCAAGACTGGGTGCCAAGCACATGTCTTTTTGTTACGGCCCAGGCAGGCAGGATAGGCCGGTCTCCCCGACTTTCATCACCAGGTTGATTACTGCAACTGTATTAGAGGTCTATAATACTTTAACTTTCTCGACTCGGAGCTTGCAGAGATACCAAATACAAGCGCATGAGGTCCGTGCGATTGCTGACTCACTAGTGCTAGCGTCAGGCGTCCCCACGAACGTTTTCTGAGGGCAGGCTTCTGGAGAATGCAAACGTCATTATCAATTACTACCTAAGAGCCACCCAATTCATTGAGGAGGGCCTCTTTTAGGCTGGGTCCCATCGTAGTGGGTCAGACTCTGGTTGCTGACCCAGCCTGAACAATCACAAGGGTTCCTGTGCATAGGCCATAAGTTGGTCTCAGCATTTTTGCGGACAGATTTCTCCACCATCAGCTCTCCTTGTAAGTCTCAAGGTCTCGCTTTTCAGAAATGCAGAAATGTTTCAGTCTTTACTTCGAAAGCATACTACCCCACAATTTGGGTTTTGGGTCTAGCTTTCTCGAACACACCGAACCCTGTCACCGTAGCAGCATTTCAGATTTTTTGCTCCGGGGACAGCACAGGCCGAGTAAGACACCACCCTTTTTTGCGGGTCTTATCTACGTGATGAGTGGTGTAGAGTGTATCATCCCAGACTGGGAAAAGACTTTCATCATTTTCTGTTTGCTCGGAAAACCTGCCACCTATCGGCGTCTGACTCTGCCTACAGTTCAAAATAGTCATTTTGACAGACCGGAGTCTCTGGTGGGCAATTGAACATAGTGAATTTAGGTAGAGGGTTCTCCGAACCCACCTATTTACATAGTTCATAGCCACCATAGACTCCGGGTCTCGCCCTACCACCCCACTTTTTCCGTAGTGAATAGCCAGTCTAATGGCGCCGCCATATGGCCTCGGTCACATGGTTTGTGACGTAAGGGAAAAGAATCTTGGGGTCATGGGACTTCCCCTGACCTAGATTCTATCTCTCCATCATTGGCAGAATCGCTGATTAATGCCTACAGTTCAAAATAGTAATTTTGACTGACTGGAATCTATGGTGGGTATGAACTATGTGAATAGGTGGGTTCGGAGAACCCTCTGCCTCGTTCTTTCTAAGGTTTCTTTGACTCTGTTTCCTGCTGAGCTATCAATCTATATAGTTATTAGAGCGTCAAGCCAAAACTTGCACGAAATTACAAACGCCATGGGTTTATTGGATCTGTTTTCAAATTTACCTGCCATAAAGTCAAACCATTTACTACCCTAATCAGGTGTTATTTATAACAATGCAAATTGTGTATGTTATGTATACATCTCTGTCAAGTAGGCTAAGTGTGCCAGAAAGTTTGTTTTTTGGCCTTGGTTACAGATTCTTGTCAGTTAATTCTCACTGTTGTTATACCTTACTTCAATTGCTCACAGAGAACCACATTTTGGGTCAAACACAAATGGTCAACATACTTAACATGACATATAACAAGACATGCATGTACTAGGATGACATCAGCGAGCTATATTTCTACCGGAAATTATGATTTATTTTGATCATAGACACATTTCTTCCATTATATAAGCGCTACTGTTAGAGCAAACAGTAGCATAGAATGAATTGTTTCTGTCATAATTCAGTGAATTTTAATTATTTTAAAGTTGATTCCTTCAACATCAAATATGCTAAAATTATGAATGCACAATGTACCAAAGGGCAACCAGTAAACTGGTACATGTATAATCACTATGTCATCATAGATATTGTTGACAGTAAACTGGTACATGTATAATCCCTATGTCCTCATAGATATTGTTGACAGTAAACTGGTACTTGTATAATCACTATGTCATCATAATTATTGTTGACAGTAAACTGGTACATGTATAATCACTATGTCATCATAGATATTGTTGACAGTAAACTGGTACTTGTATAATCACTATGTCATCATAGATATTGTTGACAGTAAACTGGTACATGTATAATCACTATGTCATCATAGATATTGTTGACAGTAAACTGGTACTTGTATAATCACTATGTCGTCATAGATATTGTTGACAGTAAACTGGTACTTGTATAATCACTATGTCATCATAGATATTGTTGACAGTAAACTGGTACATGTATAATCACTATGTCATCATAGATATTGTTGACAGTAAACTGGTACTTGTATAATCACTATGTCATCATAGATATTGTTGACAGTAAACTGGTACTTGTATAATCACTATGTCATCATAGATATTGTTGACAGTAAACTGGTACTTGTATAATCACTATGTCATCATAGATATTGTTGACAGTAAACTGGTACATGTATAATCACTATGTCATCATAGATATTGTTGACAGTAAACTGGTACTTGTATAATCACTATGTCATCATAGATATTGTTGACAGTAAACTGCTACATGTATAATCCCTATGTCATCATAGATATTGTTGACAGTAAACTGGTACTTGTATAATCACTATGTCATCATAGATATTGTTGACAGTAAACTGCTACATGTATAATCCCTATGTCATCATAGATATTGTTGACAGTAAACTGGTACATGTATAATCACTATGTCATCATAGATATTGTTGACAGTAAACTGGTACTTGTATAATCCCTATGTCATCATAGATATTGTTGACAGTAAACTGGTACATGTATAATCACTATGTCATCATAGATATTGTTGACAGTAAACTGGTACATGTATAATCCCTATGTCATCATAGATATTGTTGATTTTACAGGCAACTAATTATGCTGCTATTCCACGTGGTGATTATTCCAGTGAGGAGGAAGAAGAAGAAACTGAAGAGTCTAATCTAGAAGTGGAACTGACTAACTTTCGTCAGCAATGGCAGGCTGAATTGATTGGAAGCTCCAACAGAGCATCTACTGATAATGCCAGAACTGGAAGAAGATCAAGAAACAATAGTCAGAATGAAGATCCTGAAATTCTTGAAAAGGAGGTACCTAATATATTTGTTGATTTTGATTATTCTGTTTTGTCATGGCATTTTTTTTGTAGATGTGTGTGTGTATTGCCAGTGGCGTTTGTTTTGATGCTCTTCTAAACGGCAGTTAAAACCACCAAGATTCAAATGATTATTCTAACTATCAAATTTTTTGACTTGTGAGAAATAGTATACTACATAGTATAGATACTGAAAGAAAAACATTCTTCAATGAAATCAAAATTTTATCAAATATGAAAGACAGTAAAAATCAATTAGCATATTTACTTTCAAATAGAGATACAGACACGGTAATATGACTTTAGCTGATTAATATATCATGTATATGTACAACAGAGAGGTCTCAAACTAGTATTATTTATTTGTTTCCATACATTTTTTTTAACAATTACATTACATAAAATGTAAATTGTTGGCGACAAGGGTTATTATTATTATGCCATTTACAATGTATAACATTATGAATTCAAAATGAAGGTGAGATTTTCAGTAACAGAATTATGTGAAAATTAAATATGGTGAAATATTGTATCCTACAAGTGCTTTCCAGTTTTAGCTAAATGCACATGCCACCTATTTGAACAGCTTTTTATTCATTTATTTATTTTATAGTGATAAGTTAATAAATTCACAATTACAATTTGTTATTGCAAAATTTTTATGCAAAAGTTGAATACATCAGAGGAGGTCAGAGAATTTTGTAGCGCTGGAATCAGATAGACTTTGCAAAATTTCATCATCTGTAAATTGTGATAATTTAACGATATACACTGTTGGTTACTGTTACAGTAGTTTTTATTCCTGTCTGTTTCCTCAGGCAAAATATCTCTTCCTGCAAGGTGTGAATGCAGAGAAAAATGGTACATTATATGAAGGTAATCTTGTGATAAACACATTTATAATGAAAACTTCTACCAATAAATTGTTACTCTAGACTGATAGATAAAAAGGAAAAATATTTTACAATTTTGTATTTTAATAATAAACTTACTAACAGTTATTTATTTTTTGAGTAAATGTGTACATGTTAGTTCATTGTATTTTTATTCAAGTACCGTAAAAGTTCTAATATAAACCACAGTTTATATAACAGTGTATCAATTTAAAAATTGAGGATAAAAAACTAAAGTTCTGGGTGCGGTTTATATTACTACATATTGTAATCACTAAATGGGCGTGGTAATTTTTTTCCACAATACATGCACAAAACAAACAATACACCGTACAATCTCTTGAATAGGCGTCACTCTAATTTAGGCGTCAAGGAAGAGTGAAAGGCCTCACTTTGGTTCTGAAATAGATACTACATGTGGACCTCTTTCAGATTTGTTCATTTCGTAATGATATTTTCAATTCTCTAATTTTGATAAATATTTTTGTCATTTTTGGTTAAAAGTGATATTTTTGACTTGTTAAAAACTGCAAGCCAGATTGCTTTGATATTATATGTGTAGGTATTACAGGTAGACCTCTCTCAGATTTGTTCATTTCGTGATGATATCGCTTATTCTCTAATTTCGATGAATAACAGCGGAGCTATCTCAGCCGAGAGGCTGCTTGTCAGCCTTCGCAGACGAAGTCTGCCGAAGGCTTATACGGTAGATTGGGTTTCGTCTGTCCGTCCGTCCGTTCGTCTGTCTTTTATCTCTTATAACTTTGATATGCTCTGTCCAATGTTTTTCCAAGTTGGTGCATATGTAATTCTCAATGCCATACATATGCACACCAAGTATTTTTTTGATTCGCCAAAGTTTCATTGTGTTTTTCTGTGATTTTCAACATTTTATTAATAAAAATGCCGAAATTTGCCAGAACAACATCTCGCAAGAGAACTGGCATTACCGTATTGCGCATGCGCCAGTCTAACCGCTGAGGAAATCGGCGTCGTTATTGTATTCCGGGACTGTATCGTTCTTTGCACAAGGCTTATATTGATTAAATTCTCAAAGGTAAGAAACTGTGCTTATGGTATTTATTATGAACTTTGATTTATCCTTTTGTGTCCTGACTTCAGTGAGAAACTAGTGATCGCACAGTGTCTCACTTTGCCAGAAAAACAGTCCTGCTATTAGTTCAAGAACTGGTTATGAAACGTGTAAATCGAAAGTTTATCTCGTCATTTAGGAGGCTTGGGAATAACGTTTGGCATATAAAATACTGGAATAATAAAAACATAAAAGTTTAGAACACGCTGATCGTGATTTAGAACACGCTGATGCTGATCATGATCGGTCAAGGAGGGCGCTGTTTTGCTGCTGCCAGCTTGGATAAGTACAGTTCAGTTTTACTACATTTTACGGATTTTATGGTTTTGTGTGATTATCCTCATTGGATTCCTCGTTTATGTTAAGTATTAGTGCAACTCCTTGGTTCGTTGTTCGTCTATATATTTGTGTTGCCGTGAATTCTGGTTTTCATTGGCAACTGCTAGCAGATTAAAACTTGGTTTTGTGACGACATATTAGACTAGAATTATCGAGAAAACACAAGTCAAGTTCGACCAACCGTGACTGTTTGAAAGCAATGATGAAGTTGAAAAGTACTGTAATTCAATATCAATGAATCTATCATCACTTTTAAATTACCTTTGAAGTAAATATGATACCCGAGTGCGTTACTACACTGGTGAAGTTTATCGGTAAATCAAACCTCTGTCAACAGAGACACATTTTCCCAATCAGCTATTTATTTCGGTACTGAAGTCAGGGTGGCAATTTCAATGTTTATCTACCATAATTTATCTCCATTATGAGCAGGAAAATAATTTACGGACCTCGATTGAGATGTATTTAACGGCGACCATGTTTTTAATTGTTGACTTTGTGCATTAAGGGATAAGTGAAACAATATTAGGAAGGGGGTCAAATTCACGCAATTCTCAATTTTAATGATGTTGACTTAATAGTCATAATTTTTTTTTTCAAAACTCCGGATATTTTTTTATATATTATTTTAATACAACTACAATATGTTAATTAGTATGCAAATTAGTATGCAAATTAGCAGCCAATCTGAGACAATTTCCTATAATGAACGCTGCAATCCAGTTCAAAGGAAATTTGACATACACTTAGGTTACAGGATCACTACCTCTGCTGATTAGTTTTTTTATGCACTTTTTTATTTCTTTTGATAGCTTGGCATCCACTTGGTTTAGCTCAAGCAAAATGTTCGGCATATTCCTGGTCAGATTTTAATGAAATTGAAAACACAAGTACTCTGGCTTTTTGCACATTCTTAATATTTTATTTTTGCAGAATCCCATGAATATTAATTTGATAACTTTGTAGAGTGGAAACTGGTGAATTAGTTCATCCTAGACTTTGGTAGAACATGTTTAAAATAGTACAGTGTGAACTGCAATTTCTTTCTGGCTGGTATAAATTTATTAAGTAATATTTTTTCGTACTAAAATGATTCAAATATCTTTTTTAATTAAATCTAACAGCCAATGGGAGCACATATGCTACAACCTCTGCTTACTTTGGACTAAATGTTCTTTTTAGCTCCGCTGTCGACTTTGTCGAGCGGAGCTTATCATATGAGTGATTGTCCGTCGTCGTCGTCCGTGTCAATGTTTTACTTTTTCGACTTCTTCTTGAAAACTACAAGATTGAATGCTTTGATACTTGGTGTATATGTACCTTGGGTAGACCTCTCTTAGTTTTGTTCATTTCATGTTGATATCTTCAATTCTCTAATTTTGGTGAATATTTTTGTCATTTTTGGTAAAAAGTGATATTTTCGACTTCTTGTTAAAAACCGCAAGTGCAATTCCTTCGATATTACATATATAGGTACTACATGTGGGCCGCTCTCAGATTTGTTCATTTTGTATTGATATCTTTAATTCTCTAATTTTGGTGAATATTTTTGTCATTTTTGGTAAAAAGTGATATTTTCGACTTCTTGTTAAAAACCGCAAGTCCAATTGCTTTGATACTACATATATAGGTACTACATGTGGACCTCTCTCAGATTCGTTCATTTCGTGATGATATCTTCAATTCTCTAATTTTGGTGAATATTTTTGTCATTTTTGGTAAAAAGTGATAGTTTGACTTCTTGTTAAAAACCGTTAGTCCGATTGCTTTGATATTACATATATAGGTACTACATGTGGACCTCTCTCAGATTTGTTCATTTCATAATGATATCTTCAATTCTCTAATTTTGGTGAATATTTTTGTAATTTTTGGTAAAAAGTGATATTTTCGACTTCTTGTTAAAAACTGCAAGTCCGATTGCTTTGATACCATACATATTGTTCATTTTCTAAAGATGTCTTCCGTTCTTTAATTGAAATGTGCATTGCTAACAGCGGAGCTATCTCAGCCGATAGGCTGCTTGTTTTCTTTCTTTTTGTCAGGTGCAGAGCCAGAATTTTTTTCTCAGAAAGCAAAGCCACTGGTGGTACTATTCACTGCGTGTCTGACAATTGTATAAAGTTTCGCAGGTTCTTTTTTTAGCTCCGCTGTCGACTTTGTCGAGCGGAGCTTATCGTATTGAGTGATTGTCCGTCGTCGTCCGTGTCAATGTTTTACTTTTTCGACTTCTTCTTGAAAACTACAAGCCTGAATGTTTTGATACTTGGTGTATATGTACCTTGGGTAGACCTTTCTCGGGATTGTTCATTTCATGATGATATCTTCAATTCTCTAATTTTGGTGAATATTTTTGTCATTTTTGGTAAAAAGTGATATTTTCGACTTCTTGTTAAAAACTGCAAGTCCAATTGCTTTGATATTACATATATAGGTACTACATGTGAATCTCTCTCAGATTTGTTCATTTTGTAATGATATCTTCAATTCTCTAATTTTGGTGAATCTTTTTGTCATTTTTGGTAAAAAGTGATATTTTCGACTTCTTGTTAAAAAGTGCAAGTCAAATTGCTTTGATATTACATATATAGGTACTACATGTGGACCTCTCTCAGATATGTTCATTTTGTAATGATATCTTTAATTCTCTAATTTTGGTGAATATTTTTGTCATTTTTGGTAAAAAATGATATTTTCGACTTCATGTTAAAACCACAAGTCCAATTGCTTTGATATTACATATAACTGTATATAGGTACTACATGTGGCCCACTCTCAAATTTGTTCATTTCATGATATCTTAATTCTCTAATTTTGGTGAATATTTTTATCATTTTTGGTAAATAGTGATATTTTCGACTTGTTAAAAATCACAATCATTTATGGTGAAAAATGATATTTTTGAATTCTTGTAGAAAACAGCAAGTCCCATTGCTTTGATACTATACATGTTGTTCATTTTCTAATGATATCTTCTGTTCTTTAATTGAAATGTGCATTGCTAACAGCGGAGCTATCTCAGCCGAGAGCCTGCTTGTTTTACTTTGAGAAGGTCTGTCAACCAAAGCATAAATATGTGTTTCTCTCTACATAAAATTTCACACGATTTGTTAATATTAATGTATGATAATAAAAACTTGATAATATTTTTCTGGATTTTTGCTCTTTATTTGTATCATTGAGAAGTAATCTTGTCCTAATTAGAGATATTGAAACTAATCCACAGCCACAAACTAGTTTATCCAAACAAACACAACATTGACTCTACATATTTGCAGATCTGATTTGTATACTTCCTTGTCATTTTACCTGTTGTACTGGTTTGGTGCTATCTGGTTTCCTTGCTGAGAATAATGCTGACCTGGATGGAGAGTGCTATAAACTTGAAAATGCCTTAGAAAGCATGTTTGTCAATTTATGTCCATGCAACTTTAGAATGACAACTAGCGAAGGCAGTGTCATTCATGACTTGTTAATATACATAATAGGCATAAGCGGACATAATGATTTTTTTTTCATTGTGAAATTCACACCCATCATTATATATGTGTTGATATCAGTTATTTCATAACAATACCGGTAAATGTTGGCAGTATAGGTTTGTTTAAAGATATTCAGTATATTCTGGAGTGGAAAGTAGTAATTTTTTTGGCCAGTACATGAAACACATTGAGTGACGTGCCATCTGTCATGGACATTTTGACATCCGTTGTTTTTTTAATTGTATATATTTACTTGGTTTCAATTGAAGTAAAGTTTCAAGTACATGTATTTAAATGATTTACATGATGGTCACGAGGATAAGGGAAAAAAAGCGAAACACCAGCCAGAATTGACTATCAAAAGGAAAAAAACTATTATAACAAAAAGTTATACCTCATAATAACTTGCATTACCTGCAAGAATGTTATCCAATCAGATTAATTTGACCTTTAAACTATATCTAGTTAACCTTAGTACCTGAAGACTTCACTTTTCTTCAAGTTTCTCGATCGTAATAACAAATTAGTATTTATAACGTTCCAAACAAATTATTCTAATGAAGAAAAGTAGCATGCATGTAGCTTTATTTGCCTGGGTTACAGTGAAGCGCGATCTGCACAGAAGACAATAATTGATGGTTTTACTGACAGCCACGACATTTCGTTGCCTTTCTGACCGGAAGCGGCAAATAGATTGCATTTGAAGTTTCTCCGTTCTGTTTAGATGAAAAACAGTTTGAATCTGTCGACAAATTGACCCTTAGTGTGACCCACCATGTTTACCTCATTATGCAGCGCGCACGCCCCCACTTCTTTTCTGTATCCATTCAATGATGTCATTGCATATCATGAATAAATATTAGCAACAGATTAGCTGCAAATAAGACCAGTCTGTGGTGGTTTCGCATTCACCCAACCTTTCGCAAAACTATTTTTTCCATTTTTTTTTGAAAATCCCCACAGCTGTGCCAGTCTACGTACATGTATAATGTGTTTCGTGTGTTAAAATTGTAGTTCTAATTTAAGATAGTTAAAATATTTATCCTCGGGTCATTTTTCTATAACAGACAGTAATTAAACTATTTAATAAAATTGTTCAAAAATGCTACTAGAAATATTTAATACATAGTCTACTAAGTGATGTTGGCATACAGTTGTTACAGAAATATTTAATATATAGTTTATTACGTTTCTAAGGTCATCTTACCATTGAACTCTACTTAGGCCAAAACGTCTGCCCTTGTTGAAACTCTTGCCCGAAATGTACGCGACCGAAACGTCCATCCACCATCTGTAGCTCCCAGACTGAACACAGAGAACTAGCTTCTAGAATTAAAAAAGGGACCCTCAACACAACCAGTTTCAATGCCCTGGCTTGAATCAGGAGAATGCAAAAACAACAAACTCGGTGGAGAAAGTTACTCAGCCAAGTTTTTCTGGTGTTGCACTGTCCTGAATGTCCTCCGTCACATTAAAGCTCACTGTCTGACTTGGCTAATCAATGCATTCTCAGGTGTGAGCTACAATACAGGTTCATGTGTGTTGTTTTTATTGGTTCTTATGCAAATTAGAGTCATTGCTGTGTACTAATCAACTGTTTATCTCTGTTGTGTTAAGTTTCGTATGATATGGCCTGTGATATTTTCAGACTCGTTTGCCAAACACATGATTTTAAATGTCTTTGGGGGGTGAATTTTGACAAAAACTGTAACCAATCCCGTCATGAATACATTAGGCAATAATTTTTTACGAAAATATAAAATTAAATATTTTACTTCTGAAAAACCTCTACTACCCCGGTACATCCTTAAAGTGTCTTCTTTGTTTTAATTGTGGTGTATATTTAAATTGTTTTTCTTTATCTAAATTTATAAAATTAGAATAGATCATCTGAATTACTATCTTTCCTCCTTCTCAGCCATCAGATATTACAGACAAGCTGTACAACTTGTTCCAGACATAGAATTCAAAATTAAGGACTATGTTGTTAGCATACCATCAGCTGCTTCAGGTAAGTTCACATTTTTGCTCCATTTCAACTATTTGAAATAGTTTACATTATACATGTAACTAGATTTAGGATAGTGCTAAATTCACAGATATAATTCTATAACAAGGATTGCTCTTTAATAGAGTTAATGCAATACCTGGATGATGTGACTAACAAGGTATATTTCCCATAATGTTAAGTCCTATTTCTGTGGCTGTTTTTAATTGAAAATTAGTCAAAATACACACAATTTGAATCTATAAACTAGTTTAGTTATAAATGCAAAATATTCAGCCGCTGGCAATGATTTTTTTAATGAAAATTCATGAAATTCCAATGTAAAAAGCTTTCATCTTTTATTTACTTCATGTTGTATTCTTTCTCAGCTCTGGCCAAGAATGAGGGCAATGAGGAGATCAGGTAAAATTTAGTGTTCACATTATTTTCAGAAAAATGCTCTTGAAAGCGTCTCAGTTAAATTGCATATCAATGAAATGTTAAATGATAATTTTGTTTTATGAGTTTATTTAAAATCCACTAAACGTGTGGAGCCTTCAGAAATTCCCAGTCTTCTTGCTATTTCCCTATACATGTAATAGAAACTCCTTCTGTATACAGTGCTTCAATGTTCCCTTTAGTAAATTCTGACAATTCCCTAACTTTCGACATGGCTCAATGTTTGTAAATAAAAATTATGTATCTGACACTATGACCTCGATAGGAATACAGTACTCATTCCGCCCAACCTCTCGCTTTTATCGTTTTTTTTCCCGAATGCTTATCGCTTAATTTCCGGCCGCTCGCTGCTTTCCGAACGGAAACTGATCACTTCTTTTTCGCTCGCTCGCTCGCTTTTGTTCGCTCGCTCTTGCTATGGCTGGCTTCAGAAACATCGTCCGCTTGCTAACTGACCACTGGAGTAACGATGATCATACATTGTATCTATAAACTTATGTTTTTATTCGTAATAAATTTAGGTTTTAATGACGATTCAAAATACAACGCGTATTGCTTCTCTGTATTCGGAAGGGGGACAAAGACTCCTTCAAATCACTTGACACATTGTAACGTTTGCTACGCAAATCGAACTGTGACCTGTATTTACATATTTACGTCCTTGTGTGCATAGTTCAAGCAGATATATAACTGGTCAATCAATCAATGATATGTATTGAGTACGAGTATTTGTGTGTTGTGTGTGTGTGTTTCTGTGTGTAATTTTGACTAAATTTATTCTGAACGACGCTCAAAATAATTTGACACTTTGTTATTTGCGAATGCAACTCACACTATGACCCTTACTCAATTTGCATAGGTAATACGAATGCTGTAGTTCAGAAAGTCTATCGGGTTAACTTTTGCTCGTGTCTGGGTGCGCAAAACAAAACTGCACATATTGGACTTAAACTACTAGTATAATGACTGTGACGATTAATCGCTTGTCTGAGTACCTGCGACGACGAATTATTGGATTGGCCGCAGCCGGAAGAAAAATGAAAGAGAGGAAAACATAAAACAAAACAAATGCAGCCAGTTACGCATTTCGAAAATAAAAAAACAAAATAAACGCAATCAGAGGCACCGACCACGCGCGTTGGAAATAAATAAAACGTGTTGTGACACAGCCTCGTCAGACTCTTTCTCTTCTAACTCTTGTTGCTCCCACCGGAACATAAGGTTAACACAAGTTCCCTCCACTCAACACGGTTTTTAGCCTTTCTGCCTCTCTCCATGTTAAACCCATTTCCCTGAGTTCTTGCTCAACGGTTCTCCACCAGGTGTTCTTCGGCCTGCCCCTTGGTTGTTTTCCTTGTGGTGTCCAGCGGAGAGCTATCTTGGTGTTGTATGAATCGGGCATTCTGAGAACATGCCCAAGCCATCTGAGTCTTCTAAGCCTTATTTATGCAGGTGGTTCCAGTTCTTTTGAGTAGGTCCGAGGTGGACATTCAGCAGGGCCATAAAACTTTGCAGATGCGCCTGAGGCAGTTATGGTGAAAACTTGATAGCTTTTTCATGTCAACCTTGGTGACCCTCCAGCCTTCATTCCCATACAGTAAAATGGACTTTACATTGCTGTTATAAATTTTGACTTTAGTGCTGATGTTATACTAGCTGGATTTCCATATGGGCAGACTTTTTCACTTACGATATAATTATTCTATTTCCCAAAGCATTTATATTTAATACATTGACGAAACACCGCAAGAAAAATGTAAATCAGGCTTGTAATTACTAGTAACTCAAACGCAATATTGATCACTGTAAAAATTCGAATCGTCATCAAATTCAAAATTCAAACGATCTCGTTGAATTTCAATCGAAAATAAACTCTGTGTTTAGAAAAACAAAAACAACAACATATTAGAGTGCAAAAAAAGTTAGCAGCAAAGATCGAGAAATGCATGTGGGAAAGCCATGAGTGAACTCGAGGAAAATTATGCTAAAACATCGAGAAAATGTGCCATTTTAAAGGGCACCCTTAAAAATAATGTCTGCGATTGTGTGAACTTAATAACGTGCAAACAAGGAACAAAGTTCATGGTCCACCAAGGAAACTTAGCGAGACAGAGACTCCTTCGATCTCATATGAGCAGGTTTCTAAAGTTATTGTTCATACATGAGTTGTCGAACACACTACATAGTTTGTAATTTCATCCAGCTCCTTTCAGTCACAATTCAAGACAAATAAAAGTCACAAATAAAGATAATATAGCAAATTTCTAAATTATCTTGTCGAAATCATTTCTTTCAGGGTTTTCCCCCTAGAAAAGACGAAAGAATTTCATAATGTCGGGAACGAGAAGTCTTTTTTTTTTATTATTATTTATTGGGAACGGAAAGTCTTTATCGTAATGCTTCGCCTCGGTTGACAATGAGCTCTTCGGGTCGCTAAAACTATATGTCCACCTCTGTTGGCGTGAACATTTGTATTATTATACAATCATGGAAATCATCCAGGTCATCGTTAGAAAGATTTTCTGAGGCAAATTTAATCTCCACTCAAGGCTATCTTGAAGGATTGCAGGAAATTGACACTTTTCGATTCATATTTATGAATTGATCGGGATTCAGGTACCATAGTGTATTCCTAAAGATACGCAAAAAAAAACGAACTTTCACGTGGGATTATTCATGCAAACATAGTCAATGGTTCTCAGACACTGATTCCTTTTTATCTTTCAATTTTTCCAAGACGCGGCAAACCCTGCTCATGACCGGAGACGTCGTCGAGATGCAGGTGCAATTCCTCTTAACGCATTCTATTTATTTCTAACGCGTGTGGTCGGCGCCTTTGGCACCGTTTGTTTTGTCGCGTCTCACAACTTAATGTCCAAGCTGACTTTGTTTTGGTTGTAAGTGAACTACGTACAGCTCATGGAAGTATTTTGTCCACTGCAGAGTTTGCAAAACGGAATACCCTGCAAAATTTGAATTCTTTATTTTATAACGAGACATTGGGCGCAAAAATAAAAACCATAATTGTAATTCAACAAGTTTATGTAACGTGTTAGTCTGCTTGCCAGTCGCCTAGTTAAAAACGCGATATCCATTGATGTCGGCTTTGATAACTTCGGACAAGTAGGATGTGCGCTGGCCGTACATTTGCAATTATTGTATTTGTTTGACAAATTGTACAGTACGGTCATTCTATAACAATCGATTGGTCATTTTTTTTTCACAGTCTTACTATTCTTGCAGATATTCTTCAATTGTTATAGGTGCTATGGATTTACATAACTACAACTTGACCTGTGTTAAACCCAAACCATGCGTGCAAGGCAACCGTCGTTCTACACACGCTTACTCGACGAATACCGTACTCTACAGTAGACATTTTTCGTTCTCCACCAAAAATATTAATTGTGTCTGTGTCAGTGTCGTATTTGATTTCACATGTTTGATTCGATCTTGTTTATGGTGGACATTATTACTACGCGTATGTACCAATTTTATGTACCAATTTCATATGGCCGTGTGATCCACCATATTTTTTCAACGGTCGTTCTATAAATTTCTGATTGTATTTATTCTTCTTTTAACATCATAAAAACAAAAATGATGCACTTGTACATGAAACAATAGGTAATGAACTGTAAATGCGGGCGGTTGCGCTGTCAGGCGAGCGAGCAAGCATGCGAGCGGATACTTCCGGATTTGCGCAGTCGAAAAAAAGCAGAAATTGACCGGTCGAATTGAACAAAACGATCGAAATCCGGAAGCGGGCGGGAGGTCAAGGACCAAATGAGTACTGTATTCATGAACTACAACTGACAGGTATTCCCGTCCAGAAGCGCGTGTTGAAATAATTTCAGCTTCCAAATTGGTTCAAATTTGCATGAGAAAGGACACGACTATTGCACATGTTTTATGGCGTGAAGTTTTAAATAGATGCAAATGAGCACGCTCCCATAGAGTTAACCATGGCGATTTTCGCTCACTGAAAAAACGTCTACATCCAAAAAAACTAAACACAAATCAACCATTTCTATTGACTAAAATGCACTAGTTCTTCTTAAATTTAGTATATTTTAATGTCAACACATCATGTTACCCGGAATTGTTATTTTTATTTACGAAATGGTGGGTCTGTATTACATATATAGGTACTACATGTGGACCTCTTTCAGATTTGTTCATTTTGTAATGATATATTTAGTTCTCTAATTTTGATGAATATTTTTGGTAAAAAGTGATATTTTCGACTTCTTTTTAAAAACCGCAAGTTCAATTGCTTTGATATTACATACATAGGTACTACATGTGGACCTCTCTCAGATGTGTTCATTTTATGATGATATCTTCAATTCTTTAATTTTGATGAATATTTTTGTCATTGTTGGTAAAAAGTGATATTTTTGACTTCTTGTTAAAAACTGCAAGTCCGATTGCTTTGATACTATACATATTGTTCATTTTCTAAAGATGTCTTCCGTTCTTTAATTGAAATGTGCATTGCTAACAGCGGAGCTATCTCAGCCGATAGGCTGCTTGTTTTCTTTCTTATTGTTAAAAACTGCAAGTCCAATTGCTTTGATATTACATATATAGGTACTACATGTGAATCTCTCTCAGATTTGTTCATTTTGTAATGATATCTTCAATTCTCTAATTTTGATGAATATTTTTGTCTTTTTTTGGTAAAAAGTGATATTTTCGACTTATTGTTAAAAACCGCAAGTCCAATTGCTTTGATATTACATATATAGGCACTACATGTGGTCCTCTCTAAGATTTGTTCATTTCATGATGATATCTTCAACTCTCTAATTTTGATGAATATTTTTGTCTTTTTTGGTAAAATGTGATATTTTTGACTTCTTGTTAAAAACCACCAGTCCGATTGCTTTTATATTGCATATATATGTACTACATGTGGATCTCTCTCAGATTTGTTCATTTTGTAATGATATTTTTAATTCTCTAATTTTGGTGAATATTTTTGTAATTTTTGGTAAAAAGTGATATTTTCTACTTCTTGTTGAAAACTGCAAGTCTTGATATTACATATATAGGTACTACATGTGGACCTCTCTCAGATGTGGTTATTTTGTGATGATATCTTCAATTCTCTAATTTTGATGAATATTTTTTGTGATTTTTGGTAAAATGTGATATTTTCGAGTTCTTGTTAAAAACCACAAGTTAAATTGCTTTGATATTACATATATAGGTGTACTACATGTGGACCTCTCTCAGATGTGTTGATTTCGTGATATCTTCAATTCTCTAATTTTGATGAATATTTTTGTGATTTTTGGTAAAATGTGATATTTTTGACTTCTTGTTAAAAACCACCAGTCCGATTGCTTTTATATTGCATATATAGGTACTACATGTGGACCTCTCTCAGATTTGTTCATTTTGTAATGATATCTTTAATTCTCAAATTTTGGTGAATATTTTTGTCATTTTTGGTAAAAAGTGATATTTTCGAATTCTTGTTAAAAGTCGCAAGATTTGATATTACATATATAGGTACTACATGTGGACCTCTCTCAGATGTGGTTATTTCGTGATGATATCTTCAATTATCTAATTTTGATGATAATTTTTGTCATTTTTGGTGAAAAGTAATATTTTGGAATTCTTGTTAAAAACAGCAAGTCTACATATTGTTCATTTTTAATGATATCTTTTGTTCTTTAATTGAAATGTGCATTGCTAACAGTGGAGCTATCTCAGCTAAGAGGCTGCTTGTTACCTTTTCAACTTCTTCTTGGAAACTACAAGTCTGAATGCTTTGATACTTGGTGTATATGTACCTTGGGTAGACCCCTCTTTGATTTGTTCATTTCATGATGATAACTTCAATCTTTAATTTTGATGAATATTTTTGAATGACAACATTTTTCATCTAATTTGCACATTTTATTATTGCGTTCTCCTTGCAGACGAATTACTAGTATTCAACTTTGACCTTTCATTTATACTTGTTTGCCAATATATTTAAAACAGAAACTTAATAAATAAGAACAAAGACCATTTATTATTCAATGTCTGTTACTAATTCACACGTTAAAAGCAAATGTTACACATTCACTAGCCAACACGTCTAAGGATTATCGCTATTATTACTGCAGTTCACGCTCAGCGCGACAGCAATTTTGCCAAGTAAAAAATACAGAAAACAATTCATCAGTTTTCAGACACTGTCATCATTTCCTATCTGACATCAAAGAACAAAAAGCCCTGGCAATATTTGATGTATTCAGAGCACATCGATGTGAAGATTTTTTAAAACAAACTACACGACAACAATATCGCCACTGTGTTTGTTCCGGCCTGTTGTACGGATCGGCTGCAACTTCTTGATCTTGCCGTCAACAAAAGCTTTTCAAGGACTTGCTGAAATCAATCGTGATACACTGACTGTATTTTGAAGGAACTGCAGACGGGAGCTGATATTTCCGATGTCAAATTCAATCTTCATCTTTCGGAATTAAAACCTCTTCGTGCTAAATAGTTAGTTGAAGCCTTGCAGTCTTTTGAAAATCTCCGGGAATTGTGTACACAGGGCTTCCAACTTGCTTTCATTACAGATCGACTGAAGCCACTTCACGAACATGTGGAATACTAGTAAGTTGACAATCACATGAATATTGCTGTTGTTCTAAAATGTCTCCTTTTTAAAACCAGAATTCAGATGAATACATAACATTTCCATTCACTAGTCTTGTGGTACTAGTATAACATTCAGAAGAAAAGTGTCATGTCTGAACTTGTTTTTATAAATTTTACGGTGCTGTCATGCTGAGGAGTTTGATTTCAGACAAGTATTTTTCAAGTTTTTAACTACTATTTGTGTTAAAAAATTTATTGACTGTAAATACATTTTTTTAACAATAAAATAAAAACATTAAATGAATACTACCACCCCAGTACTTTGTTTTTCACTGCTTGAATAACGTGAATGTAAGTGGTGTTTGTGTACATCAGCGGTAATACAAAAATGCAGCACCCCCAGCGGCATTAAAATAAATAACTTCTCAATTTTAATTTTAGCGCAGAGCGCTACCTTAGCGAATTGCCCGAAAATTTAACTGCACGAATAATTTCCCGTTCTACAGTATCTCTTTCTGAAATATGTAGTGGCCCTAAAAAAAGGTTGGTTCGTCTTCTAGGTACTATGCTTGATCTAACCACAGTTTTTTCCATTTTCAGTTCTCCAGATGAAAAATTAGACAACCTATCCAAGGATCTACAAGAGATGTGTATATCAGGCATGAAACATCATTGTGAATCAGCACGCCCACAGACGGTGTGTACTTTAACCTTGTTTTGATGAACTTCATCAATAATACAGCATTTATTAGTCCCCGTTCGGACGCAGTCCAAAAACGGGGACTTATGTTTTGCCCTGTGTGCGTCCGTGCGTCCGTCCGTCCGTGATCACCTGTATCTCGAACATGCATGGACCGATTAAGTTCAAACTTCACTCATACATCACACATTATATGGGACATATGCACATGCATTTTTTTCATGATCTGATTAACGATAGCCGAATAGCGGCCATTTTAAGGCCGAAAATGCATCAAAATCGCACATTTTCACCATTCCGGACCCGGATCTCAGTTATGCATGGACGGATTTTGTTCAAATTTGGTACATACATTAAACATAATAGGACCTTGATGCACGTCATTTTTTTTTGGGATCGGGTTCGAAATGGCCGACTGGCGGCCATTTTGTTTTAAAGAATTCAGTTCTGGATCCGTATCTGAGACATGCTTGGATTGATCGAGTTCAAACTTCACACACACAAGGTACATCATGTCACAAATATGTATGTGCATTTGTTTCATGATCTCATTAACGATAGCCAAATGGCGGCCGCTTTAAGGCCGAAAATGCATTGAAATCGCACATTTTCACCATTCCGGACCCGGATCTCAGTTATGCATGGACAGATTTCATTCAAATTTGGTACATACATTAAACATAATAGGACCTTGATGCACATCATTTTTTTTTTCGGATCAAGTTCGAAATGGCCGACTGGCGGCCATTTTGTTTTAAAGAATTCAGTTCTGGATCCGTATCCGAGACATGTCTGGATTGATCAAGTTCAAACTTCACACACACAAGGTACATCATGTCACAAATATGTATGTGCATTTGTTTCATGATCTCATTAACGATAGCCAAATGGCGGCCGCTTTAAGGCCGAAAATGCATTGAAATCGCACATTTTCACCATTCCGGACCCGGATCTCAGTTATGCATGGACGGATTTCATTCAAATTTGGTACATACATTAAACATAATAGGACCTTGATGCACATCATTTTTTTTTTCGGATCAAGTTCGAAATGGCCGACTGGCGGCCATTTTGTTTTAAAGAATTCAGTTCTGGATCCGTATCCGAGACATGT
Source organism: Saccoglossus kowalevskii (assembly GCF_978046115.1). Taxonomy (NCBI): domain Eukaryota; kingdom Metazoa; phylum Hemichordata; class Enteropneusta; family Harrimaniidae; genus Saccoglossus; species Saccoglossus kowalevskii. The sequence continues at coordinate 4,285,441 of NC_140654.1, forward strand.
CTGGATTGATCAAGTTCAAACTTCACACACACAAGGTACATCATGTCACAAATATGTATGTGCATTTGTTTCATGATCTCATTAACGATAGCCAAATGGCGGCCGCTTTAAGGCCGAAAATGCATTGAAATCGCACATTTTCACCATTCCGGACCCGGATCTCAGTTATGCATGGATGGATTTTGTTCAAATTTGGTACATACATTAAACATAATAGGACCTTGATGCACGTCTTTTTTTTTTCGGATCAAGTTCGAAATGGCCGACTGGTGGCCATTTTGTTAAAGAATTCAGTTCTGGATCCGTATCCAAGACATGTCTGGATTGATCAAGTTCAAACTTCACACACACATGGTACATCATGTCACAAATAGATATGTGCATTTGTTTCATGATCTGCTTAACAATAGTGGAATGATGGTCATTTTAAGGCCGAAAATGCATCAAAATCACGTATTTTCACAATTCCAGAACCGGATCTCAGTCATGCATGGATGGATTTTGTTCAGATTTAGCACAATGTGTTGTACATATGCAGGTGCATTTCGGTCATGATCTGCTTTGAATGTATATGTCACTCAAATATGAACTGAACGGGGACGTGTCATTGACAATGACTTGTTTGAGATGTAATGAATTTCCATTTGATCTTTTTTTCAGAATGCATACACACGCATTACACATCTTAAAGTTGATAACTAATGGGGACTGTGCATGGCTTGTTAAGTCCCCGTTTTCGGACTGCGTTCGAACGGGGACTATGTTTTGACCTCCGTGTGTCCGTGCGTGCGTCTGTGTGTGCGTCCGGACCTGTATCTTAAAAATGCCTGGACCAATCACAATCAAACTTCACACATACATCATACGTGATATTATACATATGCACGTCAATTTGTTTCACTATCTGATTCAAGATGGCCGAATGGCGGCCATTTTTGTGCTAAAAATCATCAAAATCAAGCATTTCTCGACTGTTTACAGATGGATCTTGTTCAAACTTGGTATATACATTAGACATTATAGGACCTTGTTTAATTTGTATTGAACAGACTATAACAAAAAGTTACTAGACCATTTAAATGTTTCTACCTCAACTGAAAATTACCAGTCTTGGATGTATGGACAGGAAGTAATTTCAAACATTTATGCACTGTTCTCTCCAGGATTTTATTCAAAGGTGACAACTAGTTTGGACAAAAAGTTATTTAGAATGAAAATGTAAATCATACCGGTCATACAAATATTATTTTTTTACATCAGTATTATTATTAGGCTATAGTTGTTAAATATTCGGACATTCTTAATGGATTATGATATAATAATTCTCAGAGCAGCTTGGCATCACTGCCATCTAGGAGATAACACTGTGATAGTATACCTTTTGAACTACTGTGAATTCTAATAATAATGCATGCATGGTTTTGTATATCTTGCAGTCTACTCATATATCGTCTTTACCAGTTGAGGTGTTGATGTACATCTTCCGATGGGTTGTATCCTGTGAGTTAGATATGAGATCATTAGAACAACTTTCTCTGGTTTGTAAAGGATTCTACATATGTGCCAGAGATTCAGAGATCTGGAAACTTGCTGCAACTAGGTACAAACTTTTTGTTTTGTGATTAAAATTACATTACCATAATCTTCGTTAGACTTAACACCCAGAGTACTCGAGCTCCAAAAACCATTTGTTTTAGGGGGAAGGGTGCTTACCCGAGCACCTCCTTCAAAAAAGTGTGCAAATGACAATTTTGTTCACCATGTGACAGATTTAGGGGAATATTACAACTTTTTTGGAAAATAAAATTGCCAAATTAGTTTCTACTAACAATAAAAAAAACAGAAATGGTCACAAAAAATACACACATTTGCTTACAATATTCATTACATACCACCAGAGTTAAAATATTAAAAGTCTGTTGGAACACAAGTAAAGTCAAAATCTTCATGATTAATTTTATTGTCAAATGTGTTTGAATGTACGAAAACGCTTAATGCAAATTTTTCCGCCATGATGTTTTTTTTAGCTCCGCTGTCGAGCGGAGCTTATCATATGAGTGATTGTCCGTCTCCGTCGTCCGTGTCAATGTTTTACTTTTTCGACTTCTTCTTGAAAACTACAAACCTGAATGCTTTGATACTTGGTATATATGTACCTTGGGTAGACCTCTCTTAGGTTTGTTCATTTCATGTTGATATCTTCAATTCTCTAATTTTGGTGAATATTTTTGTCATTTTTGGTAAAAAGTGATATTTTCGACTTCTTGTTAAAAACCGCAAGTACAATTGCTTCGATATTACATATATAGGTACTACATGTGGACCTCTCTCAGATTTGTTCATTTTGTAATGATATCTTTAATTCTCTAATTTTGGTGAATATTTTTGTCGTTTTTGGTAAAAAGTGATATTTTCGACTTCTTGTTAAAAACCAATAGTTCAATTGCTTTGATATTACATATTTAGATACTACATGTAGACCTTTCTCAGATTTGTTCATTTCGTGATGATATCTTGGATTCTATAATTTTGGTGAATATTTTTGTCATATTTGATAAAAAGTGATATTTTCGACTTCTTGTTAAAAACCAAAAGTTCAATTGCTTTGATATTACATATATAGATACTACATGTAGACCTTTCTCAGATTTGTTCATTTCGTGATGATATCTTCAATTCTCTAATTTTGGTGAATATTTTAGTCATTTTTGGTAGAAAGTGATATTTTCGACTTCTTGTTAAAAACTGTAAGTCCGATTGCTTTGATACTATACATATTGTTCATTTTCTGATGATGTCTTCAGTTCTTTAATTGAAATGTGCATTTCTAACAGCGGAGCTATCTCAGCCGATAGGCTGCTTGTTTAAAAACTGCATGGTAATTACCAATTTTTGAATATAAATATGGAATAAAGTATTAGTTCATTGTTGAAGTGTAGTTTACGCATAGTTACTGTTGTCTATACATTAAAAACATATTCATGGTGGTCAATATCTGCATGTTGTACCGGATTGTAATGCTGTAAATTCGCCCATCCAAAAAATTGCTATGGGAGGTTTTACGGCTGGTGGACCCTTATTTGAGGTTCAAAAATTTCAAAAAATAATCATCAAATATTTGGGGGGTGCTTATATTTTCATTGAAAAATTCACCTACGTCGACTTTCAACGCCGACAGTTGGACCACCCAAAACGAAAGAAACTATTGCAGATGCTAATCAAAAATTTTATTTGCTGGATTAAAAAGTAGACCGCGCATCTTTCTCCCCGAAAAAATCACATTAACGAACCTCGTGCGCCAAATACAATTATTTTGTTTCATTTTATTAGTAACGAAAGTATATTCTAAAAGAAGTTTCAAATAAAAATGAACCGAAATGCATTGCTTAGTAGCAGATGATTGTGGTAGCGCAATCCGGTCATGCTGCGTTTCACAATTGTTGATTATTACTTACTAACGATTATAATAACGTGCAAAAAATAAATTCGTTGAATTGTTATGAAATCCAAATAAATTTCAACTTATTTCATTGTAAGCAAATGATTTCGATCGCATTTTCAATGCTCGATGCTGTAGAAATAAATATCCGCCATGTTTTGACCTGGGACGGTGTTCTTTGACCTGACAGGTAAAATCGCTAATAAATCAATGAAAACGATGGATGATGCCAACGTGTTCAAATTTCCATAGCTCATTTAAATATGTTAATGTTATTGAACCTGATGCGGAAGAAATTTGCAGATGCTGTTGTACGATCTTTTGGCTTGGATTTTGATGGGAAACCGGCATGATTTGTTTTTAAAAAAAATAATTGTTTTCAAAAGATAAACTGACCATTTGAAGAATAATTTAACATAACAGGGAAAACTAAGCTTACCCATTCACCCCAGTCGCAATAAACATCAATACTCTTGAATAGGCGTCAATGACTATGGTGAACCTTTTGGGCATCATCAGAAAAGATTAAAGCAACACCTTAAAAAACTGCCAAAAAATCGCCAAAACAAACTGCCGTTTAACGACCCAGTCGTATATAAATTCAATTACTCATATTCAAACAATGATCAAAGACAAGGTTTTATGACTAGACAGTCAAAATTCACTACGTTCAATTACCCACCATAGACTCCGGTCAGTCAAAATGACTATTTTGAACTGTAGGCATTAATCAGCGATTCTGCTGGTGACATAGAGATAGAATCTAGGTCAGAGGAAGCCCAATGACCCCAAGATTCTTTTTCCCTTATGTCACGAATCATGTGACCGAGCCCATATGGCGGTGCCATAGACGGCTGTACAATCACTCAACTTTTTCTCCGCATCGAATGGAGATCAAGTCTTGCGAGCTCTGTATGGATTGCCTGCTTTATTTCCTGTCCGGGTTTCTAGCTTGGATTGTTGCTGCTGCCCAGCATCCGACATTGTAGCTGGCAGGATAAGTTTTCCTCGTCATTTTTACTCTCGTGTCGTTTTTCCCCTTTGTTGTGTAGTATTTTTCACAACAAAGATATAAAACCCGGGTGACGTAGCTTAATCACTTGTTGGTTTTGTTACGTCTCCTTTCCTACTGTAATTCTCTTCCCTCAGAAATACTTTTGTCGTAGCTGCGTGCGGGGTTCAGGGTTTTTGCCGTGAAGGCGTGTGTTTTTTCACTGGAGTTCTGAGGCCTGAGATTTTTCTTTCAGAGCCATCAAAATCGCTGAGGCTGACCACGTCATTTGTTTCTTCACAGCAAGGTCGCGCGTCCAGTAAACAAATCGGTTACAGTGAGTGCGTGTTTGGCATGAGTGGAAAGTCCTCAGGCTCGGCTACCAGTGCTTCGTGTACCGGGACGTCGAGTAGGAGGCCTGATGGTGGAGGTAACAATACTTTTTCTCGGTCTCCCCCCGCTGATCGGAGGGCATCCTCACAGTCTGTTTTTTTCAGGCGATGTTTTACCTGATTTTACCGGCTGCAGCCAGGCTGCACCCCTGGAGGCTTTCCTCCTATGGGGCCCGTTGCGGGCTTTCAGGGCAGGGCACACGTTGACCCCCCTACTTTCAGCCAGCCAGCGTTTGTCACGTGGTAACAGTACAACGGTAACAAATTTATCCTTGTGTTCGGTCTCCGCTGTGGGCTTTGGACTCCCTTCTTACCGACCCACGGGCGTCCCCAGAGGGAATCAACCCTGTCATGAGTTGCACAGTCGAACACGCTCCCTCTCACATATTTAAAGTGAAAGGAGACGCAGTTCGCTCACGTCGGATACAGCCAGTACTCCGGGCGGCCCCTCAGAGTCTTCCATCCGTAATGACTCGGTGTGCCATGCTTTTGGGGTGATGCGGAGTATCATCGATCCCAGTGATACGATGTAAATACCCCAACCCTTGATCCTAAGGCGACCACCTTCAACGCTTAGGGGATCATAGGCATCGAGATCCAAAGCAACCCCGTCGGCAGGTATCTCCCTGTCCGTCTGAGTGCGGAGTGGGCGCAGGACACGCAAACGGTGTTATGGGCGGAAGTTGGTCAGCCACGGAGGACGTAACGCTTAAGGCCCCCGGGTGGAGATAACCTTAGGCAACACTTCCCGCTGGACCAAACACTACCTGGTCGGTGTGGTTTCGGGATCACACCCCATAGCATGGGGTGAGACCAAAAACGCCCCCAACCGGATCCCAAGGCTCCTTCCCCAGACCCTGGTACCACAAATTTCCGTTTGGCAAACCGGGCAAAGGGGGACAGCCACGTTCCATGGACGTTCTCGCCAGCTCAATCGGAGACAACCCATCCAGCCCTGTGCACAGAGTTGCTTGAGCGCATTATTACGCGCACCCAGGACTCTGGAGACCTTAGAGGCAGAACGCACCAGCCTCCTAGACTAGGCGACACATGTACTGGCGGGCCAGCGCACATCTACGTGCGACATCCCCTAGTGTCACCTGGCTCTCTTGGCCAGGGCCACTACTGTGCTACGAGACGCGGCCTTAGACGCACATGTTTTCGCTGACAAGCTGAGTCAGGGGGTACGTCCCCCCTCAGTAATGCAGACTGGACATCTTCCACCCTCTTTGTTCAGGAAATGGTGGGTACAGTCTCAGAGCTTCGGAGTGCTATGAGCCAGAGGGTTCAGATCGAATTCGCTAGCCAGTTGGCCCTGCAATGACTGCCAAAAAGCGCTTGAGGCTTTGCATTTCTGATATCTTAATATTCGGCTTTATTTCTGCGGATACATGTTGCAGTGACATCATGAGCTTTGAGGTATAAAACCTACTACTCTATAATACTTAACAGTGGCGACAACACTATTACCACGCTGGATGGTCGCAAGGCCGGTAAAGCATAATAACATTATGATTTATAATTTCCAGTGCTACTAAAAACGAACACACCAGACTAAGAACTAAGTAGCTTAAATAGCTTTGGTCTGAATATCTGTGAGCTGCATGATGTATGGATATCATTGCTTTATTGCTTCGACATCCAAGTCAACCCAGCTTCCAATGTGCGCAGTGATATTTATTTTCGAGACTGGCATTTTCACAGCCTGGCAATCATCTTGGTGAAAACAAAGTCCATAAAACGGTACTTTGGGATGGTTCTTGACACCCACTGAACTGTGTAACAAGATTACCCCTGCATATGCAACATATTTAAATTTGGTTGTTTGGAATTACTTCAAAGTTAAGTTTGTGCTGTTTTCTCAATTTTAGCTATTTTCGGCTTTTCGACCGGCATTTCACAGCAGCTCGCGTAGAGCCCATAGAAATACATGGTATAGTGGTGCGCTTCTTTTGTCTTGTGTCTTAGCTGCGCCCCAAGGATAGCTTGGCCAAGCGTGTTGATGAAAGAAGCAATATGATTGACTGTTGGTAAACCAATTCTAAACTGTGAGGTCATTGTCACATACACATAGTCCTAATGAAATACTTCAAGGTGATAGTGGAGTGCTTTGCCGGAACATTCACCTTGAAAATTCAAGATGGTCCTCAGTTGTTTCTGCTTTGTCTTTTGGTTATAGTTTTAGAAAAGTGCAACAATTAATACCTTACCTGTACTAAATTAATTCTCTTTGTAGGATTTGGGGTGTTAACTGTCGTTTAACTAAGGAACACCCCTCCTGGAGGAGTGTCTTTATACACCGGCCACATCTACGTTACTGTGGGGTGTACATCAGTAAATCATCCTATATCAGACATGGTGAGCAGTCTTTAGATATGTTTTACAGACCCTGGCACACTGTTGAATATTATCGATATATTAGAGTGTTCCCTGATGGTGAGTAACATCGACTTATGGTTTGGTCCTTTCATCCATGTGTGCATCTGGATCTCAAACACAAGATTTCACTGCTCAGAAATAGCTTTTGCCTTGTTTAGTATTTCATTCAGCTGTATGCCCTCAACACTTCAACCATCAATTATTAACAGATTACTTGATAATTTCAGGTGAACTAGAGATGCTGACTTCACCTAACAATCCCCATATCATAATCCCAAAGATGAAATCTAAACAGGCCAAATTACCAGGTCTTTTAAGTGGCCATTACAGAATAGCCGGAGATAAAGTAAGATCATATGTCTTAATTTTTGTTTCCTCTGTGTTATGCACATGTCTACATCAGTGTCAGTGGTTAATTAATATTTGTGAGCTGGTAAAGGTCACTCAAGGTCAAACCACATTTGGTTATTATTCATTTCAATAAATTGATATATAATAACTTTAACTTTTAGTGTTTTTAAATTATTCACAGTGACACATGTTATATTAGTTTATTTTATTATGCAGGTTATCGCTGTCTTTCATAAAATTGAATTTAAGGTGTATGACCAGGCACTGAAACGTTACAAAAGACATCAAAATCATACCCAGCTAGACTATGAACAAACATTTCATGTGGTAAGTCTTCACAGTTGCTATAATGGACCTCCAACAATAACATCCAATACACCATCATTAACAATGATGGTACCATTACTTTAAAATTTGTATTAGAAGGCTATAGCTTCTATTAAAATGCAATAATTAAAATTAGAATGCAATAAACTATAAATGTAATATATAATCCCACAATATTTTCTCTTAGGTTGACGTCAGAATACACTCTTGATTACCTGTGGCTCAGATTGCTCAAAACTCACTCATCTCTGCTGACATCAATCTAAGAGGAAAATATCTTGTTATTATATAAAAATATTCCATGCACAAGAAACCTAAAAATGTTTTATACACAGTAGCAGTTTACTTTGAAAATATCAGCAAGGTAGAGTGAATGCACAGCTAATAAGTTCATACTTGTTTGTGTTCTTGTTATCTAATCCTCAAAGGCATGTTGAAATATAACAATTCATTGTTTTTTATTTTGTAGGAACTGACTATAGAGAAGGTTGGTGGTAAATCTTATTCTAAACTAACCTGGAATGGATATTCATGTCGCACAAATTACAAGTAAGTTATCACAATATATGCATGCATACTTTGTGGTATCCTTGTTATACTTCTATAGTAGCAAATCAGGTATTTCTTAGTTTAAAGAACTAAACTTTATATACTGGTAGAATATTGTAGAGTAACTTGATTTATTGTATTTATGTTTTGTGTTTAAATGCTAGTTATGATGTCTAGAAACCTCACAGTGGATAGTACTTTTTAGTCAATGTATAGTATTGCAGACCAAGATAAATAGATTTCATCAATAAAAATTTATTTCATATTTCAGATCAACTGGACAGTTATCTGTTGCAGAGTTTGACTTAAATTGTCAGCACTATCCACCTTTCTTTTTCTCAAGAGTGAAAAGTTATACTGCAAACGCTACCAGTCCTCTGATGTAACAACAACGTACATGTATAACCACCTTTTTAGCTCCGCTGTCGACTTTGCTGAGCGGAGCTTATCATATGAGTGATTGTCCAGCGTCTGTCGTCCGTGTCAACTTTTTACTTTTTCGACTTCTTCTTGAAAAATACAAGCCTAAATGCTTTCATACTTGGTGTGTATGTACCTTAGGTAGACCTCTTTTAGATTTGTTCATTTCATGATGTTTTCTTTAATTCTCTAATTTTGGTGAATATTTATTAATAATACAGTAGTCACACAATCAATATAATAAGGCAGTTCATATTTGTCTCAGTAAATCATTAATTTTTGACATACACCTGTACAAAATACTTGGACAAAAGCCTTGGACAAAAGCCAGCTAAGATTTTCTGTTATCTTGCATGTTTTATGAATCTATTCTCGTCCGAATGTAGCACTTTTTTTCTGAGATGAAGCATTTGTTTTTATACTGAAATATCTGAATTACTTTGAATAAAGCTGGAAATTTTGTCCTTCAAAATAATTAAACAAATTAGGCACCAATGTTTTTGTAAGATATCTACATCAATCAAGGACATTCGGTAGACTGCTTAACCACTGTTTCAATCCCAAAACTTGTTTGTATTAAAAATTAATTATGACAATGCTTATTCATATTGAAAAAAACTATAAAGGGAATAATATTATATAACAAAGGGCAAGGTCACCAGAGTTTAACTATGTTTATAGCTATGCTTCATACATATGTCCACTTTGCAAATGAGTATTTACCATATTGGCTTTATTAGAAGCACATCTCTAATATAAATGCACATAAACATCTTTTATAAACAGAATCATTGAAATATGACTTAGTTTAGCCATAAACATAGTACACCTGTAATTCAGGTAAGCAAACATGTGCTACTAATATAAACAATATGGTACTTACTATACTGAGTGTACATGTATGCAATAGTACCTGCCATAGGCAATACATGTTATCAAATATGCTTCATTTACTGTCCAACATTTTATTTCTGGAATTTATCCCTGTTTGGTTCATGTTTTTAACCCATCCAGTCACTCTGGGAATTATTTTTGACATGGCCAAAATACTAAATTTTTTTTTTCCATTAATGATCTGATAATAAATAAATTCATTTTGAATTTTTGTTATCATTGTTTATTAACTAAAATGCTGTATTTCTGTGTGTGTAAATCTGTCAAATACAACTGGGGGAATTGGGAGAGCTATTTGGTTTTTAGTCTATGGGTAAAAAATGTGAGAAATGGTTGAGACAGGTTTCTGAGTTAATTTACACAGGTTCGGCCGTTTAAAGATTATTACAGTAATAACGGTACAATTAAGCAAGAATTCCTATATCATAGCCAATACCCAAGTAATTAATATTCCTTTTAATGCTTTGTTTTTTGTCGTTGTTTAGTTGTGAAGTTTGATTGGATGGAACCCAAATTATTTAACAATAACTATTTTTTATTTTATTTTATCTACATAATTCGAACTAATATGACTGACTGGCTGCCACTGAAATTCCTGAACTGTATGTGGTACATATACCAGGGGAAAATTTGCCTGCGGGTTTTGTTTATGAGTGAATTGTACATATAGCGGCACTATGAATGTATTATATATCATTTGCCCAGTGTAATATTATAGTCTTAACACATGTTGGCTATGGTTTATTCATAACCCTACTGTAACTTTACAATACAGCATGCATTGTACAGACACCATAGTATGGCAGTACATCACATGACACTGCACATCACATGGCACTGCACATCACATGACACTGCACATCACATACAAACCTGGACACCAAATCATACATAACATCACACTACATAATACAAACCTGGACACCAAATCATACATAAAATCACACTACATAAAACAACCCTGGACACCGAATCATGCATAAAATCACACTACCTTGTCTTTTCACCTTGACTGAATTTACAGGTTTTCAACTGATACGTTGTAATATTGATTTTACAGATTTGTAAATATTTTGTATTTAATAATTTTCCATGATTTGTATGTCTTAACAGACTTAGTCACAGAGGTAAATAGTGACAAATGCATGGAATGAATTTGAGTGTCACATTCTTGTTTTCGCTTTTTCACAAAAGTGGAATTATTTTAGTAAACGAATTAAAGTTTCAAAGAAAAAATTATATGAAAATAGGACTATAGAGGTAACACATTGATATCTATAACAAAATCATTATATACAGTTTGTATCTAACACCAAAAACAGTATAATTTACCTGTAAAATGCCATATGGATGTGTTCAAATTGTCACATTTAAATCACATTCAACACTTTACTCCAGACCCAGAATGCATGATGGGAATAAAATTCAGTATCAAGAGAATCTTGCATACTTTGCGGTATTCTCATAGTACGGTTAACATAAGCACAAAATTGTCCTGTGCTTGAGTCGCAAATATTTTGTATCCCAATGAATTCTGTTTAATACATGTTTGTAATTTTAACACCTCAGCTATGTGTGTGTAGCAAATAGTTGAAGTGACCTTTTTAAAATGTGTGCCTAAATTGATTGTTTCTGATTCAGAGGACTATGTTTAATATTGAAGCAGTATTTTTTGTAGTTATAGCATTATTCAAGAGAAATAAAATAATTTAAATCGAGCAATTAGGTTGTGTAGTGTTTTGTTAAACACTAGCAGTAAACAATATATTTTGCTTTACCCACCATCTGTGTAGTGTTCTCTGACATTGTATGCAGTGTACTATGACAGCGTATGTGTTGTGTGTAGTGTACTGTGACATTGTATGTGTTGTGTGTAGTGTACTATGACAGCGTTTGTGTTGTGTGTAGTGTACTGTGACATTGTATGTGTTGTGTGTAGTGTTCTCTGACATTGTATGCAGTGTACTATGACAGCGTATGTGTTGTGTGTAGTGTACTGTGACATTGTATGTGTTGTGTATAGTGTACTATGACAGCGTTTGTGTTGTGTGTAGTGTACTGTGACATTGTATGTGTTGTGTGTAGTGTTCTCTGACATTGTATGCAGTGTACTATGACAGCGTATGTGTTGTGTGTAGTGTACTGTGACATTGTATGTGTTGTGTGTAGTGTTCTCTGACATTGTATGCAGTATACTATGACAGTATGTGTTGTGTGTAGTGTTCTCTGACATTGTATGCAGTGTACTATGACAGCGTATGTGTTGTGTGTAGTGTACTGTGACATTGTATGTGTTGTGTGTGTTCTCTGACATTGTATGCAGTGTACTGTGACATTGTATGTGTTGTGTGTAGTGTACTGTGACATTGTATGTGTTGTGTGTAGTGTTCTCTGACATTGTATGCAGTGTACTATGACAGCGTATGTGTTGTGTGTAGTGTACTGTGACATTGTATGTGTTGTGTGTAGTGTTCTCTGACATTGTATGTTGTGTGTAGTGTTCTCTGACATTGTATGTGTTGTGTGTAGTGTACTGTGACATTGTATGTGTTGTGTATAGTGTTCTCTGACATTGTGTGTGTAGTGCTCACTGTCTACTTTAGCCATCTTTTGCAAACCGGTATTGCGAAAGTCACGTGGTGCAGGCGAAATGTGCGGAAAGCTCCACTTTGCATATTGGTACCCTGATGTATAGGTGGAACATTGTTTGTATCAAGAAGTTTGTATCATGACCATTTATAAATCCTTTCTATTCAAAGCAGCGGACATTACTACCTGGTACGGGATATATTGTTATGGTGATAGTATATATTTGTTAATAAACTATGTATAAGTAAGTAATGTTATCGACAGAAATTGAGAAAATGATCTATAACACGAGAAATACTGATGGGAATTAGTTCAAATTTTGGTTGTGCATATTACTCACTCGTATATGATTATAGTAATGTGAATTAGAATGTTACAAATACACATAAAGGGAAGATATTGCCAAAAACGTTAACAAAATAAAATTCGTTATTTTCATTGTGAAATATAGAATGACATTTTTTTGTCCCCTTTTTGTGATCAACATGTGATATATCACCTATATAACCTACTCACATCGGTAAATCATATACAATTTAAGGAAATTTGAGCATTTGGTAGAAAAACATAAAAATAAATGACATGACAACTATTTTATAAGCATGTTTGGCACCAGTACATGTATGCTACCATGTTTACAACTTTCAGTCAATTTGAAGTTATAGATGAAATCATTTTCTCAATTTCTGACAACAGACTCTATCATGTCATACTTTACCCATAATCCTTTGCTTGAAAATCAAGATGGCTGATTACATAATACTGATGAAAAGTTCAATATCTAGAGAATGAATAGTGATATAAAAAAAACTGTAAATTGCATTCTCCTACATTTGTGGAGCTTTTTCTTGGGGGTCATTGTGTTGTTTGGCTTGACTTCCCCTTTAATGTTGAGGCTTTGGCCGAATAAATGGTCCTTGGCTGGCAAAGATGTTGGGCGACTTGTTTAGCATGCCATTATACCATATGTTTATTTTATCACAGAACATGTTTACACTGATCGCACCACTGACACAGTCATCGGTAAACGACTCTTGAGTAGCACATTTATTGAAGATGTTCTTTTGACTCGCAACTGTTTCCGACTCTATCCGAAGTAAATGAGCGAAGTAAATGCTTAGTAATAGTGTGAGAATTTATGCGTTTCCAAACGATCTGATAGTGGGACATCAGTAGACAAAAGCCGTAAAATCAATGAGAAAAAGTTGAGATGAGATTCTCCGTTTACCGTCATACTGCAGATTCTTACGCCGAATATCTGTCCTTATTTATTATTATTATTATTATTATTATTATTATTATTATTACAGAAATATTTAACACACAGTCTAGTACGTGATGTCGGCATGTAGTTGTTAACAGAAATATTTAATACATAATAGTAGTCTATTACGTGATGTCGGCATACAATTGTTCACAGAAATATTTAATACATAGTCTGTTATGAACTCTACTTTGGTCGAAACGTCCGCGGTCGAAACGTTCGTCCACCCATTTGAACATAATGTAAATTCACTTGGCAAGCACATTTAGTAACTGTGATTTACGAATCATCGACTCATTATATTTAATATTTTTCAATATGCATCTATTTCATTGATCGCTATAGTTCAATGTTTAGAATGTTAAAACATGCTTTTATTTCACATAGACGATCGATGGAATACATCAGTGTATGAACATATCCAGCAACCTGACAAATTACTCGAAGACTTCAAACTCGACTTTCGCAAACTTGGAAAAAATCGAAATAGACATAGAGATCGCGGAGAGTACCGTGGCAATAGATGTCGACACTTCAACCGAATTCATTGACCACAATACAAGTGACTCTGATTGTGCAGTACACAGCGACCAGCTACGCCAGAAGGAATATATTTTGTATCCAAAGAAGAGCGGTGATTTGTGCAAGTCGCGCCCAGGTCAAACGCAAATGCATTGCTTAAATCATTTTAATGTTACTACTGTATATGTGGTTGAACATCCAAATAAATAATTGATTTTCTATTTATTTCATTCAAATAAAACTGCAATTATGCATGACTATGGTGGCATATTTTAATTTTACATTTGTGACCGTACTATTAACAACAATTAATTTGAGAATTGATTTCCATTGCACGGCAGTTACTTTTCCGTCATTTGTACATACCAGTCTTTACCTTTTTAGCACATACTTTAATGACATTATGATAAAAACGTACTGGATGGCCTTTATATGTCTTGCATATTTATAATTCATCCATTTATATATTTATGACAGGATCAGTTTGCTTATTTTTTTATTAAATTGACTAAAATATAGGAGAGTTATGCATATTTTAAAATAGAGTTTATTGGCTTCTCTGGCGTTTGCTGGGGGTAGCGTTCACTGGATTCATCGTAGTTACATACCTCACTGAACGCTACTTCTACTTCACTCTAGTGCAGGTAATACTAATTATATAGTAAATATCAACTGTAAAATATCATTATATAGGAGAGGATCATTGGGGCGCTCTAGTTGACAACATTGCATTCTTGCCAAGTAATCTGTACTCAGACCGAAGTCCGGCCGCAGTTTCGGATTCCGGCCGAAATACCGGATTCCGTCGAATAGGATTTGCCATCTTGGAACAAGATATAGATTACAAAACATGTTTTTATTCTTAATAAAACACAAGCTTCATCTTAATAAAAAAACTCATTGCCTCGATCATGCACTTTATGGATATAGCAAAAGCATTAATTGTCAATGTCTTGCTGGACTGAGATGAACAATGCCTTATTACGTCCTTTATTCTGGCCACGATTCTTCTACTTCAATCTTTTTCTCTGGGAATGCTATCATCGTCATCTTTAACACATGGGATGCTTCAGTTACACATCCACTAATTTTCTCAGTTTTACTGACTGGCAGGTTGATGTCGCCTCCATTGATCTTGATTGTGCGTCCCTCCACTCTGCAAAGAGATGTGCGATTAAAGAGTGGTGGCCGTTCCGCCGCGATATGCTTACGTAGACAATCTTTGAATTTCAGATATATATATATTTTGCAAATAAATTGCTTATTGCTATAAAAGAAATGTGACTGTATGGGGAGGCAGTAGAACTTGAACCGTTCAAATAAAAACAAAAAATGTTGAAACTCGAGATAGGGACATGATATGTCGGAAATATATTTTAAAAACTAAAAAGAGTAGGCACGGAACGGCAACAACAGTTTAAGTTGTTTGTCTTATGCTATTATATGGACAATGGAACGTGTTTTCATGTGAAAACTCCCGTGTCCACTTCGAGCCCAACTACGTTCGTAAAATTGTATTGATACAACATTATATACACTCAGACTGAACATTGTTTTGGTCGTGCACATCATATTATTCTGACGTTATATTAACTGATGCATATGCTATTCAACCAAAGTGGGTGCGTGGATGTGAATATTTATGACAAATTTGAATGTAACGTATCAACATAAAAGTAAAAAAACGACATTCAAAATTACGCATATTGCCAACGAAACAATAGTATATGTGATATGACATAGAACTCGGTAAGCGGAATCTCACCTGTTCCAACACTTAATCCTTATAACTGGCGACGACTCGTTGCGATTACGGAAAAGCACGTAATTTGTA
This sequence comes from Saccoglossus kowalevskii, assembly GCF_978046115.1. Lineage (NCBI taxonomy): Eukaryota > Metazoa > Hemichordata > Enteropneusta > Harrimaniidae > Saccoglossus > Saccoglossus kowalevskii. Next base: position 4,301,392 of record NC_140654.1, read on the forward strand.
AGTCCATGCATGCTATTCAGTTCAGCCCCGTAGATATCAATCTTCATAACAGTACCGTGGTTTGTCACTGTCGCTTTATCCGAACCGATGGCAAAGTGTGTCCCTTCGGTGACGCAAACGGTAAAACGGTCTTCCTTGATCGGAACGTCCCTGTATATATTTATTTGGGCAATGAAGCCGTTTGGTGTGTTCACTACAGTGTGTGCGTCCGGTCCCACATGCATGGAGTTTATGGGATCTATACCGACAATATTGAGCTGACATATCTGCCCGTCATTAACAACCTTCCCTTTGTGTTCGCCATAACTCATATCATTTTGCGATGTATCATCAAACAACTTAGTGGAACTGGAAAGAGATAGAGTATCATCGTTCAAGTGTATATCCAGGGGACCTTGTGCTATTATCGTCGAATTGGTTACCGTCTGTCGACTAGCGGCAACTCTTCGTAACATGGTGTTTTTCCAAATGTGTTTTAGTAACTGCCCTAGCCAGTATCCAGCCAACAACATGGAGCTTCTTTTGGGCATCAACAGCGTCAACTGCAGAACGTTCCAAAGCATCTTCCATCGCGCTTTTCTTCCGATGTTCTGGAATGGAGCATGACCGATTGGTTCGATATGTGAACACGTGTGGCAATCTCCTTCTCATAGGTCTTTGCCCTTTACGCAATAGTACCTCAGCCACAGTCAGCCTTCAATGTTGTGGTCAATCACCTCACAACGCACGGTCATTTTCATTGTTATACACTAAAACTGGGAAGAAACAACGTTCTGTTCTGTATATAGTCGAGAAAGAAAAATTTTACAGTATTTTCACTCAAAGGGATTTTCTAAAAACTCCGTTCGTCTTGGTTTCTGGTGAATATTTCAATATTATTTCTGGCTTGAACGGATTCGATTATCCGCGTCTAACAGCCATATAACACAAGATTTCCACTCACTTTATAAAGTTAGGCATTTATTGTACAATCTAATGTTTTGAAATCTTGAAGGACTGCACTTTTCTAACGCAAGTTATGTATATTTTAATCTAATTAACTGCACATTTTATTTGGAGTCATGGCGTGAAACGTCTTATTAAAGTGATTAAAGTAACGAAGTGACTTATGCATAACTTTGTTAACCTACAGGGTCTTTATTTCGAACGTATTCGAATATGCAATTGAGTTCTATGCAAAGCTTCTTTGTGCAGTGATCACATTGACGCTGCAGTTCGGCGTCTTCTACACCGATCTGACGCATATCGCGCTAGGTGTGCCGGGAGTTTGTTCGAAATTTCGAACGTTTCGTAGTCAATCATCGATTGACACGTATTTTACGGATATATTAAATCGTTTCAGAGACCTGTTTACTAAATAATGATAAATGAAACTTAGAAAACTTGTAAGAACAAACTGGGCCCAAATCGCGCAAATTGCAATAAGTTTACGCTGCTAGAGTCTGGTTCGGATGGAGTTCTACGCGTGATTTTATTGCGCTCAAGGACGTTCTATTTTCGAACTAGTTGAAACCGGAAATAACGCAACTACTTTCGAACTTCAAACACAAATTTGATTATCGTTATTATGTGTTAGTTTCTGCTGTTTCAAAGATTGAATTATGTATGACAATAATATTTCACCCTATAAACAATATTTCACTAAAATATGTGATTCAAAGGCAACCCAAATTGTAAAAAGCAATATCAAGTTCCGCGTATAAACACTGTTGTAAAGCGGCGGCGGAGCGGAATTTTATCCAAAATCGGCTAGTAATGCGTCATATGACACAGGTTTGTGCTGGGACAGCGCTTCCGGTGACGACACAACGGGCGTCATATGACACAGGTTTGTGCTGGGACGGCGCTTCCGGTGACGACACAACGCAGTGATCATATTAAAGTAACACACATCGAACCACAGGGAGCCCAGGAACTATAATCAACTGTAGTACGCAGTCTCCATGAGCGGGGGGGGGGGGGTATCGGCTGGTATCTATTGTAAGAAATAGACAAGGGATAAAGGCTCCAGCCAGCTCACATTTTTTAAACTCGAAAAAACAGACGAAAAGAATGAAAAATAAAATCTAAAAAAAGTTGAAGAATATTAGTTGCTCCTTAAAGCCTTACCTACATTTTACCGATATCTGCAGAATAAATTAAAAAAAACTACACATATTGACTCCATTTAGGAATTCCTAACGATTTGTCCGAACGCACGGCACAGTTGGGAGCGTGGCCTGTTCAGCATTTTGTCAACAACCAATCACAAGACTGGTTACGAACCACATCGATGTCAGGACTCGGTTAACCTTGCTCAACTGGTTGTAAATTTCTGTACGTTAAACATGGATGAGCATGATCTAAATCGAAAGTTGATCTCCATTTGCCAACCATTTATTTTTGAGTCATCAATCTTTTGAATTAATCGCTGCAATCTAGATGGATGGACAGTTTGACAAAGTTGGGATGATTTTCTAATCAGACAGAATCAAAATATTCTAAAACATATACCTGTACACTCAACGAGGATGAGGGATTGTGATTGGTCAATTCTCTCCAAAACTTTTTTCAAATATATAAAAATTTTGCCGCTGGGCGAATATATATTTATTTATTAACACTTACTCCCCGGAGGAAGTGGCAATGGTTACAGATATTAGTACAGTATTAATACACTAATAAGGAAGTAATAAAAAAAAAATATCTACTAAAACAGAATAATAATGGGAAAAACATAGTGGGAATAGCCTGAAATAGCCTCTTCCTAAAAAGAAACGTGTAGTTTCGGCCGTCGTGTACAGTTTTTATTTAGACTGTAACAGTGTTTTTTTATTGGCAATAATAGCCACATATCTCTTGCCACGGGCGTGGCATGGCACGAGTCTCGGCCACTAAACAAACTGAACGGCCATCTTTAAAGCAAATATGTAACGATACGTTGTTTCTTGGATTCTAATAAAACTATTGGCAATGGATTCCAGCATTTTGGATTTATTTATATAACGAATACTTACACAAGCTGTAGTTCGTGGACGAACGGAGTTAACATGGTGGACGCCATCCTTTGAACTAAATCGCTGAAGTTGGTCATAGATCGTCGCAATGCGTTATTGGTCGTCGCAATGCGTTAATGATCGTCGCAATGCGTTATTGGTCGTCGCAATGCGTTATTGGCCGTTGCAATGCGTTATTGGTCGTCGCAATGCGTTATTGATCATCGCAATGCGTTAATGGTCGTCGCAATGCGTTATTGGTCATCGCAATGCGTTACTGATCGTTGCAATGCGTTATTGATCGCTGAAATTGGGTGTTGATCGCCGCAATGCGTCATTGATCGCCGTATTTGGTTATTGATCGTCGCAATGCGTTACTGATCGTCGCAATGCTTTATTGATCGTCGCAATGCGTTATTGATCGTCGCAATGCGTTACTGATCGTCGCAATGCGTTATTGATCGCTGAAATTGGGTGTTGATCGCCGCAATGCGTCATTGATCGCCGTATTTGGTTATTGATCGTCGCAATGCGTTACTGATCGTCGCAATGCTTTATTGATCGTCGCAATGCTTTATTGATCGTCGCAATGCGTTACTGATCGTCGCAATGCATTATTGATCGTCGCAATGCGTTACTGATCGTCGCAATGCTTTATTGATCGTCGCAATGCATTATTGATCGCTGAAATTGGGTGTTGATCGCCGCAATGCGTCATTGATCGCCGTATTTGGTTATTGATCGTCGCAATGCGTTACTGATCGTCGCAATGCTTTATTGATCGTCGCAATGCGTTACTGATCGTCGCAATGCTTTATTGATCGTCGCAATGCGTTATTGATCGCCGTATTTGGTTATTGATCGTTGCAATGCTTTACTGTTCGTCGCAATGCGTTACTGATCGTCGCAATGCGTTACTGATCGTCGCAATGCGTTATTGATCGCCGCAATGCGTTACTGATCGTCGCAATACTTTATTGATCGTCGCAATGCTTTATTGATCGTCGCAATGCTTTACTGATCGTCGCAATGCTTTATTGATCGTCGCAATGCGTTATTGATCGTCGCAATGCTTTATTGATCGTCGCAATGCGTTATTGATCGCCGCAATGCGTTACTGATCGTCGCAATGCTTTATTGATCGTCGCAATGCTTTATTGATCGTCGCAATGCTTTACTGATCATTGCAATGCTTTACTGATCGTCGCAATGCTTTATTGATCGTCGCAATGCTTTATTGATCGCCGCAATGCGTTACTGATCGTCGCAATGCTTTATTGATCGTCGCAATGCGTTATTGATCGTCGCAATGCTTTAGTCGCAATGCGTTACTGATCGTCGCAATGCTTTATTGATCGTCGCAATGCGTTATTGATCGCTGAAATTGGGTGTTGATCGCCGCAATGCGTCATTGATCGCCGTATTTGGTTATTGATCGTCGCAATGCGTTACTGATCGTCGCAATGCTTTATTGATCGTCGCAATGCGTTACTGATCGTCGCAATGCTTTATTGATCGTCGCAATGCGTTACTGATCGTCGCAATGCTTTATTGATCGTCGCAATGCGTTACTGATCGTCGCAATGCGTTACTGATCGTCGCAATGCTTTATTGATCGCCGCAATGCGTCATTGATCGCCGTTTTTGGTTATTGATCGTTGCAATGCTTTACTGATCGCCGCATTGCATTACTGATCGTCGCAATGCTTTATTGATCGCCGCAATGCGTCATTGATCGCCGTATTTGGTTAATGATTGTCGCAATGTGTCATTGATCGCTGAAATTTGGTTATTCTTCGCCGATTGTATATATGGGCTACGGTGGCCCATATATACAATCGGCGAAGAATGACCAAATTTCGGCGATCAATGACGCATTGCGACGATCAATAACCAATTACGACGATCAATGACGCATTGCGGCGAACAATAACCAAATTGCGGCGATCAATGACGCATTGCGACGATCAATAACGCATTGCGACGATCAATAACGCTTGCGGCGATCAATAACGCATTGCGACGATCAATAAAGCATTGCGACGATCAGTAACGCATTGCGACGATCAATAACCAATTTCAGCGATCAATAACGCATTGCGACGATCAATAACGCATTGCGACGACCAATGACCAACTTCAGCGATTTTGTTTAAAGGATGGACCCACAATGCTTTGCACACTTCAATGGCGTCCGCCATGGAGTTAACTTCGTTCGTCCACGAACTACAGGTTGTGTAATTATTCGTTATATGAATAAATCCAAAATGCTAGAATCCATTGCTATGGCAAGTCAAGTGTTGCAATATTATTAAAAACAATTTTTTTTTAAATCCATATTTTATTCCACAAAACGCAATTTATGTTTGTAAATTCTATTTTACATTTCATAAAATATTATTTTATTTTCTAAAATTCGTATTTGATTGCATCAAACGTATTTTTGTTCAAAGAATTCCTATTTAATTATTCAGACGCCATTTTGTTGTGTACAATTTATATTCCATTCAGTACACAAATTTATATGTTTAAATAAAGGTTATTTTGTGTTATTCATTTTACTTCTGATGTGTTTAGGGTAAATTTATGTTTCAGTTCTGAATCAAAATTATTTCACTCGTGAAATATATTTTACATGCAGAATTCTGTTGGTTTTTTTTCGTTCGACAATTTTCTATTTTGATTCATAAACCGTAACAAACTTAGGGGGCCTACAATTGTATGCCGTGGCGGTGGTGACGCTGTTGTCATTTTTGGTAAAAAGTGATATTTTCAACTTCTTGTTAAAAACCGCAAGTCTGATTGCTTTGATACTATACATATATGTACCTCAGGTAGACCTTTTTCAGATTTGTTTATTTCGTGATATCTTAATTCTCTAATTTTAATGAATATTTTTGTCATTTTTGGTAAAAAGTGACATTTTCGAATTATTGTTGAAAACAGCAAGCCCGATTGCTTTGATACTATACACATTGTCCATTTTCTAATGATATCTTCAATTCTTGAAATGTGCATTGCTAACAGCGTAGATATCTCATATTATATATTGTTTAGTGGTAATTATGGAAAATGTACAATAAATATTCAAATATTACAAATTTCATTATGTGTGTTGAACTGCTCTATTTGAAAGATTACAGTTGTAGATGTTATTGGCTGAGAATTTTCTGAAAAATGCATTAAATTGGTTTGATACAGTGTATATTGATGGGGGACTACTACATTGCTGTTGCTTATATTACCGGTAGTATGAAAAATGCATGCCACATTTAATAGTCATGATCAGTTGTCATTTCATTCACTTGTGCAACCAATAGGACAAATATGGTATATTTCAGTGATTCAAACTGCACTATTTACTCGTGGGTACAAATTCTATGATACCATATAACACCCAAGTTCTGTATTGAACACATTTTTGTTTTAATTATTCTGAAAAATCAACTACATTTCTGTATGTTGCAATAGTGTGATACATTCACTATGGATTTAGTTTAACAATATGCAAGCTGTTTTCATGAGTCTTGCCCATGTTAAAAAAAGAAAACACTACAGTATTTTGTAGCAATTCACTATTTGCACAGATCAAAATAATATTACCCCGGTAGCATTGATTTGATGTCACAGACACCTATTTACCACCACAGACAAATTTAAACATAAGACTGGTTAGAAAAATAGGTAGTATACTTCATTGTTGAAAGCCCTTTCAATGAGTAACTCTAAAGTTACATCATTCTCAAATTATACTGATCAGAACCTGGTACAATGCACCTTTCATTGACTACAATAAACCACACCATGCATTGCTTTCAAATTCTGTGCTTACTTGACATAACTAACCTTGGAAATATGTATTAATGAAAGTTTGCTCAGGTCACTGTGCAATTAACACAATATAAATAGTCTGGCAGTATTGGGCAGCCAATTTGCAAACTTGATTGTGAATTGGCTTACTACTTTGGATTTGACAAACATAACTTATTTCTAATATTGCTTGTGTCGACTTGTGGCCATGCCTACTTTGGATGAATCTATGTTGCGATAGGGACATACATTGTGTAGCTTGACTGTCTTGTAACGTGGTATCACAGACAGTGGACATGCTACACAAAAGCAATTAATGTCCCTACTGCAATATAGATTAGCTTGGAATGGGCATGGCCACCCTAAAATGCTGATAAAAAAGTCACAAATTGTGATAATATGACATAGCGAGTTTAATTTTGCCAACAATGTAACTTTAAACTATCTGTACTATTACTACAATTACTGCAGACAATCTTTCTGTACTGGTTAAAAAAAATGGCACTCTACATACATAGATCTTAGCTGAGATGTATATGTTAGTAATACATGTACATATAAGACTAGCCGCCTGTCAGCTGCCATAGCTTTGCTGTATGTACTGCATATTATAAAAATAATCTGATCCATATTTGGAAGCAGACTGAAAATGTTACAAAATGAACAAATCTAATAATGGTCATCCCAATGAATGTACATACACACATTAACACAATCAGCAAAACAGTTTTTGAGAAATTGTTAAAAGTATATGTTTTTACTAAAAAGTACCAAAATATTCATCAAAATTAAAGAATTTAGAATGTCACAAAATGGAAAAAAATTATAGAGAGAACCTACAAATATAGCTATCACTGTGTTATACAGTATGCTGTTCATATGTATTTACTATCATATGGTAGTTACAGTGCCGAGCATAGAAGGTTGATTCAACATAATGTACGGTGTGGTAACGCTGACTATAATGTTAATTACTCTCAAGAGAATAATGCATCTTAGAAATCAAGTTTTATTCTGTACTTACAGCAGTTCTAAGAATTATTCAGACTGTCAGGTAGCAAGATAGATGTCATTGTTGCACAATATTTTTCTAGACTGTACTATTCATGTACTCGAACGTGTATCATATTACCTTCATCTGAACGAGGGTATGGAACAATCTAACCTCAATGAAAAAACGGTGTTTTGCAAAGTTTTAAGCAACCTTGCTAACTGTCAGAATAGTTCCTAGAACCGTTGTAAGAAACTATTTGGGTGTATGTAAAACTATTTCTTATGCATTCCTATCTTATCAACCATTCTTATCTTAATAAGGAAACTAGCTGCAATTCACAGTTTTTTTTCTGTGAACTACCTAAATAACGCACACCATGATGCGTACAAATTTAAATTGTAGCCTAATACTTGCTCATAAAAATAAAAGAGAATAAACTACATATCAAAATTGGATATAAATATCAAATGAAAAAAATAGAAATGTTTAAAATTAATTAAAAATGTGAGTGAGTTAAACAATACGCCAGTAAGTTGATGAACTGAGATACACTGTGTTAATATTGTAGGTCATTTACGAGCATAAGAGCAAAATTAATTTAGTCTGTTGAGTAAGTTGGGGTATAAATTGTGATGTAACCTGATGTACCACCGAACACCTAGACCTGTCCAAAACCAGGACTGTTAAGGATTCCAAAGTCCATGGATGATTTAAATAGTTCATAACTATTAACAACTGGAATATAAAGGAGATTTGCACACGTGTTTCCCAATGGCAACTTTTGCTTTCCTATATCCCCATTATGAATGAACTTTACACTAAGTTTGGGGAAGAATCCCAAAGGAGGAACTTTATCAGCTCCAGTTGCAAATATTAATATATCTGTAAGTGATGCTTCTGATGATGATTCTGAAAAAAAGAAAGAAGAATCTTAAACATAATTGAAGGAAAAATAAGTAGCATACAAGCACATGAACTAATTTAAATTGAACATGCTGTACAGAAATGAAGCAACAAATTGATTCCATTGAAATTGAGCCAAACAATATTCATGACTGTATTGTTCAAGACGTGAAGCACCAAGGACAATACCGTAGCATACAAAATGTAAAATATGGTATTTTGTGAATAACCTTATTAGCATATACCTTTCATGTGGCCAAAACAAAAATAAAACACAACAGAGAGATCTTAAGTTGCGTTTGCTCATTTGAATATCAAACGCTGCTTTTGCACTGCCCGCCACAGTCAGCTGTTTCGATGAAATGAGACATGGTGGCAGGGCGTAATGGTCAGGATTACTGACACTAAGAACGTTACTGTACTGATATTAGAACTTTGCAAACACCTAACTGTTGTATATATTTGGACAGTGGTGAACAATTAGCCCGTAAGAGTGGCAATACAGACCCTTTGCAGCATCCCAACCTTTGATTTTCAAAGTTGATCGCATCTCTCCAAAGTGGATGGCTACTACAAGCAATACTATTTTCTGAAGATTTAGTTACAGTATAACTGCATGTGGCTAGAGTGCAAACGAATGCCAGTGGAGTCAGTGCGTGTAGTGCGTTCAATTATGCCAATTCAGAATACACTACTGCCATTGTCTGCTGTCATGAAAGTGGACCACCCAAAACAAAAAAAAAACTATTGCAGAAGCTAATTTAAAACTGTATACATTTTTTTTTTTGCTGGATTAAAAAATAGACCGCCTAAAATTTCATTACAATGTCAATCAGAACATCTTTCTCCAAAAAAATCAAATTAACAAACTTTGTGCGCCAAATACGATTATTTATTAGTAATGAAAGTATATTTTAAAAGGAGTTTCAAATAAAAACGAACACATCTGCATTCCTTAGTAGCAAATGATCGCGGTAGTGCAATCCGGTTATGCTGCGTTTCACAATTGTTGATTATTACCTAGTAATGATTATAATAACGTGCAAAAAATTCGTTGAATTGTTATGAAATGCAAATAAATTTCAACTTATTTCATCGTAAGGCCAGACTTTTTTTATTCCTTGTTTCTCGAGTTTTTATAAGTCAATTTTTTTGAGGAGGGCGAAAAAAAATAAAATTAACTCTTTTTTTCCATTAGATTTGTGTGATTCTCAAAGAATTGTAAGTGAGATCATTGATCGGAGAGAAGAAATGAAATAAAATTTTATTCCATGTATAACGTGGTTGGCAATGTCGCCAATGGTGGCACAATTTTCAGCATTAATGAGGGATTTCTTGGTTTTCGGCGACAGAGTTTCAAAGCGTGTCACCACGCCGCCGCCATGTTCACCTAGTAGTCTCAAGCAGGCAGTACGCAGAGAGGTCACTGTCAACCAACGCGCATAAAGTATAGATCTCCGCGAGACTTCGGTACTTTGATCATGATACTCCCATGAAAATGCAACTTGGATTTGTTAGGCGGCAGGCCTAAAAAATTAAGATAAAAATAATTTTTTTTAGCAATTTTTTGCACTCACATGTCGGCGGGCGTGAGAAATTACGCAGAAATAAAATTTAATTTTTATTTCATTTTAGGCTCCTGTTCATTCGGTGAGTTCGCGAAACAAGGGATAATAAAAGTCTGACCTAAGCAAAAGATTACGGTCGAAATTTAAACGTTTGATGCTGTAGAAATTAATATCCGCCATGTTTTGACCTGGGACGGTGTTCTTTGACCTGACAGGTCAAATCACTAATTAACCAATCAAAACATTGGATAATGCCAACGTGTTCAAATTACCATAGCTCATTTAAATATGTTAATGTTATTGAACCCAGCACGGAAGAGATTTGCCGATATTGTTCTACGATCTTATGGCTTGGATTTTAATGGGAAAGCAACATGATTTGCTTTTAAATAAAAAAATTTTTTATTTGTTTTCAAATAATAAACATTTGAAGTGAAATTTAACATTGTTTACAGTGAATATTGAACAAGTTTTTTTACTGCTTTTATAGAGAATATATGATAAACTAAATGATACTTTTATTATATGATAATTCTGTTTACCTTCTGCGTCAACCAAATAATCTCTCCAATAGCTTAAGACTTCATTTTCTTGATTTTGTTTGTTGGTTCCTTCTTCACTCACTTTCACTTTCAGTGTGTTTGATATTGTGGTACATCAACACTTCTTTAAATGAATTAAGGTTTTTACGAACACCTTCTAGAACACCAAGGGTGTTGAAACCATCCTTAAACCTGTCAATACACAATGTTATGTGAAAAACAAATTTTAGAATCAAGACATAAATGCCACATTCCATGTCTTAATGCTAACGACACATGAGACAGGATTGCCGTTTGAAGTGGGGGAAGTGAATGTCACACTAGGCTTCGTCACGTGTCACCTCATTGTGATCCTCAAAACCACTGAGTGTCATTATGAGGTGGCGACGCATGCTACCCGAGTGACACCTGCCGACACAGTGGCTCTGCATCAGGCGTCGTAGCGGCCGACCCCATGACAGGAGACCTAGATATATTTGACTCATGTCATGGTAAGGGCAATGTCGTACCTGACCAGAGCCAGCATGCTCTGTGTGGCATTTCCCCCAAATTAGAGAGGAGGTGGTGGAATTGAACAATTCGCATGATGTGGTGAGGCAAGCATCGCTTGTTCAAGAATGTGGAGAGTCTGCATGGGATAAAGGCACATGGTTACAGAGCAGGAATTACAATATAGTAAAATTACAAAATTACGAAGAAAAATTGCGAGTGAATAACAATTAAAACAAAAGATCTATAATGTCGATCGGAGACGATTGGTAAATGTAAAAATGACTAGTGTGGATTGCAAGTGAAATACAAGCAGAGCCAGCAAAAGAATAGAATGTCTTAATAGCATTGTTTGAAAAACATTGTGAGTTGGTTGGCTTAGTTCTGAGGTTCGGCTTGGTTGGCGAGGATCCTTGGCACTGCATGAAGGGTTGTGGCTGGAGTCTTAATGTAGAGCTGGTATGAGTCACTGCGCCATCGTCCAAGGGTCTTGATGAGCCAGTCGGGAAGGTTGGCCTCGGCGGCTGTTGTGGCGGCTCCAGCACGAAAGCTGTGTGATGAGTATTTCTCTGCACTCGGGATCCCTGCTTGCATGAGGAGGGTTCTGATTGAGTCGGTGACGGTTTGACGTGTTAGATATGAGCCGTTGGTAAACTGGAATGCTAGTGCATGCTGGGTGAATGTGGTACATGCGCAAACCGAGGAGCCAGATGAGGCTATGGTCAGTGTGTGGCCACGCCGAAATGGATCATTTTTGGCTGCCTTGATGGTGACGGTGATTGCACTACCAAGATTAACATCGGATCGGAGAAGCGTGCATTCAAGGTCAAAGGTTGTTTTCGTCGGAGAGGCAAATTCGCTCACTCGAAGAAACCCGAAGAAGGCCATGGTGAATGCGGCCCATAACATCAGTATGTCTGTTACATCCATATTGATGCAGCAGCGCAACTGATTTTTTAGTGTTCTCATTAATTGAATGGTTATCCGTAATCGTGTAGCCGTAGGGTCACCAATTTGTTTCTTGATGCCTTGGAGTGTGCGAAGCAGTAGATGATCCTCTGGAAACTCTGGGTAGCCCATCTCTGTGTGCTGTCGTAGGATGGCGGCGAGGTATACTTTGATTGTTTTATACGTCAATGAGAGCGATGCTAGGTGTGTGACGAAGAGGATGGCAGAGCGGTGTGTGACTGGTAGCGGGGCGAGACCGTAGTTGTGACAGAAGTTATACATCAGTAACCTCCATGAGTACATGAATGAAACTGGACCAGGCACACCAGAGAAATGTTGCAATTTTGTGAATTTTAAGTGTTTTTCATGAATATGGTTGACAAACAGTTACACTTGCTCAAATAAACAATCAAAATTGACCAAAATTGACCAGAGGGGATTACGCACCCTATTAATATATGGCATTCATATCTAGAAATTTGTGTTGGGTGATTATTAATTCCTGTTGGGTAGTATTAGTGTCGGCTAGCTTAACACTAATGCACTTTGAGGTGTGACTTTAGTCAGTTATAAACAATGAAAGACATAGTCAGATTATCATCTTGAATTGAGAGAAATAAATGCATGTGCATATGGAGAAGAGAATAGAATGGAATGGAATGGAATGGAATAGAATGGAATGGAATAGAATAGAATAGAATAGAATAGAATAGAATAGAATAGAATAGAATAGAATAGAATAGAATAGAATAGAATAGAATAGAATAGAATAGAATAGAATAGAATAGAATAGAATAGAATAGAATAGAATAGAATAGAATAGAATAGAATAGAATAGAATAGAATAGAATAGAATAGAATAGAATAGAATAGAATAGATTTATTTCACCAGAAAATTGTACAGGAACTTTATATGAAGAAATATTATAAATAAATATATTTTTTCTGGTGGGAACCAGAGAGGTAATTCTAGCAGAACTAATCTAGTCCCTGGCCCCAAAACCATACTTACCTGTTAAAATGTACGATGTTGTGAATAGTGATACACAAAAAAATATATTTTGTTAAGTTAAAAATAAATAAATACATAATTATATGATGTGTGTGTGGAGTTTGCGTGTAATTGTCCAACATGTCTGCGATACATGGGGTGACGGACAGACGCACACATGGCAAGACGCACCAAAGTCTCAGTCCAAACACAGACTAACAAAATGTTATGTTTGATTCATTTTAATTTGATTATTTACCAACCATAGGCATCTAGCTAACACTGAGCATATGGTTACGAGACTTGGGTGAAAAAACTATCAAGAACGGGTGGCTAATCTGCATATGACCAAAGGGGGACCACTGATTAAAATAGCAACATTAGACTATACTACTAGTATTTTGATTGTGAAACTAGTCATTTCACACATACTTTGATAATAAGTTTTGACATTGCTAGTCAGTGTTTGTTTTTTTTACATTGAAACAAATATTTAGTTGGAGCATATATAACTGTCTTATCTCTTGATTGCATTATATAGTCAAATTTTTCTCTGAAGTCTTGGTTGATTAATCCTATAGCATTGTATAAAGTGTTATATGCTGGTATACTGGTATGCTTTATATATTTTGTTGACTTTTTATCTCTTCATCGCTCACTTATTTTTATTATATATTTTTTACTTAATACATTACTATGTTTTCAATTTACATTTCAATTTTTCATTTCAATTTTTCAACTTCATTGATGTACATAACCAAAAAGAAAATGTAATATTTTCTTTACGGTGTCAATAAAGCACTATTCTATAGTTCTATAGTATACCATCAGGGGCGAGTAGGTCAAATGTGATGATATGATAAAAGAACATACCTCTCGTATGCAGACTGGGTTCGGTAAATCACGTAAAACTTTAAACAATCGGCCAACAGTTTATCTTTAGTAGTCAAATCCCATAGTACATGATTAGCTCCTGTGAGAGTTATTAGGACACTAGCTCTTTCAATTGCAGCATCAAATTCATTTTTGTTGGTGGACAACATTATCTGAAAAAAATAATACATACCATAGTGTACAAAAAAATAATAATGCACACATTTGTATTTGCACAGAGGTAAATTTATTAGTCTCATTTTCTGGACTGTGTTTGAACTAAAAAATTTATAATCAGCCTGAATCAGCATATGGATTATATTGTAATTACATGTACATAGTGTACTAGTATATATATGGTATATGTGGTAACTCAACTTACATCCTTCATCTGACTTTTTATCTCTTCATCGCTCACATCTTCCAGGTTAGGTTCAGTATTATTTAAACCATAAACAAGGCTGTTAAACAGAGTGCCAGAAAAAAAATTAGGCGCTGCCCCACCATGAACAAGAGAAACAGCCAACATCCTTCCTGCAATGTGGTATAAATCATTTTCCATTGCTGTAATAAGAAAATATGATAGTCAATACTTCTATGAGCATGTTAAGAACAAACAAAAAAAAACCCCTCCATCTTTATTTTAGTAGCTGATTCAGTTTATACTGTCAATTAAGCTGATCATTTTGTATATAATGAGCAGCTATTAACCAATGCTTATTGTTACTTGATGAGTGGATTTCTTACTGCATTATGTAAATCAGGAAATTAATATGAAGAGATTTGAGTGTAAAACTAATAAGGTCTGAACAATGTAACAGACCATCTGTGTACTTCAGATGTGAAAGCTTAAAATTTTTTAATTATGCAAATTAGGTAATTAATATGTACATATTTTGACTTAAAATTAATCAGATCTGTGCATTGACCCAGAGCATCTCTGCACCAAGTTTCATCAAAAAACGAGGTATGGTTCTTGAGATATCAGTGGAACAGACGGACACACATACACACACACATACATAAAGACTCCCATTGTGCTTCACACACGTGAGTCAAAAATATATACTGAATTTGGTAAATAAGTATTATTGAACCAAGGCTATACTCAGTATAATTACGTGACACCAATAGTCTCCAATGAAGTTCTGCAGAATAAATAAATAGTACCTATATAGACAGCTATCTCCAGTTTGTGAACCTTCGGTACTTGTTGCTTCAATCACCGGTTGAGTAAGGGCACTACATATCAGTGGTTGAGTATTTGTATGAGCATTTAATGAGAAATGAGATTCACAGGCAGGGATGCTGCTGCCAACGATGCATGAACCACTGGACTGGTTGCTTGTAGTACATTAGGTACATCAATCTTGTTTGTATTCGTGTCATTACTCTCATGATCTGATGTTCTGTAAATAATTATCAGACATCAAGCATGTTTACTATTTCAAATTGAAAGTATTGTTACTACAATAGATCCATAAATAAAATAGACAAAAATTAGAAATTTGTAAAATGTTTTGGTGCAATGGCAAAAGTATATCAAATGTCCAAATAAATGTTACTTCCATTCATCAAAAATGACCCTTTAGGAACCTATTGGACTCTGTCCTATAGGATATTATGAATATCTTATATGACTACATGTATGTCTATAGGATCCTATTGACAGTCCAATAGGATTTTCTGTCAAAATACTATAGGATTTGTGCAATAGGATCCTATGGAATTATGTCCTATATGATGACTATGATACTATTGTAAGGGTGTGTTCCCTAACAATTGTAATACCTGTCATTTTTTCCATCAACCTTCGTCCCAGTACTTTCCACATAGTAGGTATGAGGGAAATACTTCCACTTCTAAATCTGAATCTGAGCCAAGAATGAGGCAGTAGTCTTCGTATGTCCTGTAATGAACATAACCACAAAAAATTACTATAAATGACAAACTGAAGTTTAAATGCAATCATATCTCAATCAACTAATGATTCTGGTATATATAACCCGGATACTACCTAGATTATAATGTTTCATGTATGAGTGTCAAGCAAATTCGCTCACACAGACAAAACTTCATTCACTACTTCCTGCTTGTGAACTATCGTGAAAAATAATAGACACAGTCTGTCATTTGAAATAGCCCCACTGTGTAAGAAAAAAAACAAATACTGAAATTGTAGTGCAAACGAATATTTTGCCACTGGAATGAGAATGAGAAGACACAGCCATGGTCAGTCCGGGACACCTCCATGTTTGGTGATGTATGTTTGAGGCCAAAGTCCAAATAAGTGCCAAATAGTTTTATGAACCCTGAAAACCATACCATTTTCTTGTTGAAACATCAAAATTATGCATTTATATCACATGCATGCCAAGAAAACATCCTATGAACTATAACACATGTGGGATTGTCTCAGAAACATCGGCCCAGACATGCCTGAAAAACAGGTTAATGAGATGTCCAAAATGAGATTTTGGGCCATTTGTCAGAACTAAAATGGCCACCAAATGACCTAAAATGATCAAATCAAAAAATAACTTGAGACGTTTCTGCCCACTGCTATGAAATGACTCTTTACCAACACAAACAGTCAATTCATGTCCAAGATACGATTCCAGACACACAGAACAGAGCACTAAAGAGCATAAATGTTATACTCACTTTGATTGGTTAGGTATAAAAACAGGTTGCATTTCACTGGACGTGCCAGGTGTGGGCTCAGTCGAAGACCTATAAAAACAATAGTATCAGTAAATAACCTAATTATTATACACAAATTGTTGAATGGACTGCCACTTATTGACTATTTACTTAATTAGTGCTATTAGTATTAGATTGATATCAATAAAAAACATAGCGGAACTATAACCACCTTGCCCTTTAGGAACAAATGTAATCACTATACGTTATATTTTGTAATATTTAAACTTTGAAGAGTTGAGCATGTTGGGTGCATGACATGCAAGATAACTCATGTTGCTAATCAACATGCAGTTGTTTGAAGCAAAAATTCATAATAACCAAAATGGGGTGTATCATTTATGGAGATGGGGTTGTAATGTTGATGGCTTATACTGTTGAATTTGCCCTTATGAGATTCTGGCCTGGTTTGGGAGGTGGAAGTCAATGGGAAGTAGGGGTAGTTGGGATTGTAAGGGGTAGATCTGTTTAAATGTAGGGTATTCCAACATACTTTTGTTCTTTCTCAGCTGCTGAAACTACATGGTTACATTTACTACGTATCAAATTTGTACTGAGTAACAAATTGATTTATTATCTTGAGTAACAGACTTACTGTAGTAACAAATTAAATGAGTAACGAATCAACTTCTTGTTACACAGTACCCAGTCAAAATACCTGTAACAACAAAATAACTACACAAAACACAAAGTCCAGCTTGAGCAGATCAAAAGAAATACATTGCAGCCACTTGAGAGCATGGCCTACCAAAGTCCATACACATGTATGTCACCACATCTGGGTCTGCATTATTTCAAGTGCTATTACAAAGTGTATTCACTTTTGCTATAGCCAAGGGTATTCATCCACACTTCCCACCCATTTCCAAGTACATGCCCAAGTACATACTCTCAAAGACGTGTCAACTGTACAGATATTATGTTGTGGCAGATGGTCTGCAGAGCTGCACTCTCCATTACAAATTATTACTTTGGTCAACCAATTATGCTAATTTAATATTCACATTTACAGGTTATTTGTGGCCAACATAAACATTCCATAGGATGAAAAAAAAATAAAAAAAAGACACTTTAATGTATCCACAGCCAAGAGAGGTGTAATGACTTTAACAAAATCTATCTTTCTAATGAGACTCTAATGAGTGTATTTATATTAAATCAGAATATATAATGTCGCATACCTCATTGATTTCATCTTTACAATTGGCTAAATTGCACTGTATTCACACAGGCCACTTTTCTTAACGTTTAAAGAAAATGTACTCATGGGCATTGTTTTGGATGGACAATGTATTGGACAAATATGATATATGTATTTATAATGTTCAATGTTTACTGTTCCAGGCATGTATGAGATATTTGTATGGGAAAAAAATGTCCATCAATCGACCATCTATTTTGCTAATTTAACAAATCATGGGCAAAAACCACCCATAATACAGTATGTATGTAGAAAATCAAAATACACATAATTTGAGTGATTATGAATCACACAACATATACATCAAGGACTGTTATAACTCACAGATGAAATGATTCATGTGAATTTGGCTAAAATCTCAACTCAGAAATGCCTACACAAGTACAGACAACAATGGGGGATAGTATTGACTAAGGTTTGATCTCTCAATCACACATACCTATATGGCAAAGTATCGTCTAGGTCATCTGAATTTGTACTAAAAGTAATTTCTTCATCACTTATGTCGAGACGTCTTCTTTTACATTTCTGTTTTGACTGAATAATACAAATGTATATAATTATGCCCAATAGTAATATATCATGCAGATTACATCTATGTATATGCTTATCAAATTTGCTGTAAATTTGTTAAGTTGCTCATGAGATAATCCCAATCTAATAACTAGAGATTATGGAAAACGTTCCTGTTGAAAAGTTACCACAAAAACTGGTGAGGGAGGGCGACAATTGGGTGGGGGGAGGGGGGTTTCTGCTATCTTGGAACTGTGCAATTATTATATATTGATGGTCTTCTGGAACGATAAATTAATTTATCATAAATGCAAGAGTGTTATTTATGCGCTGCTTTCTATTGTTCAGTCATGTGATTGGTGTTTTTATTTTTTCACTCTGTGGCTGGGACTACATTTGTATTTTTGTGTCGATTGAGTCGACCCTGATTCTGACCATCCGTTGACATAGAAATTAATTCAAAGAACCCATCCTCCGAACACTGAGAACAAGATGAAAATCCAAGGGCCAGAATCATTACCTTCATCGTGACTTTATCAGAGATAATTTGTTTGAAAAAGTCCTTCTTTCAGTAGAAAATCAAGACGACACCGTGAACGGCACATCGCATTCTCCACAAAGGCATTGAAAATTCGGACATACAGTTTTTAAATAAATAAGACATCGATTTAAACCAAAGAACGATAGATTCTGTTAACTTGTTAGAAAATATA
The DNA here is from genome assembly GCF_978046115.1 of Saccoglossus kowalevskii. NCBI lineage: Eukaryota > Metazoa > Hemichordata > Enteropneusta > Harrimaniidae > Saccoglossus > Saccoglossus kowalevskii. Next base: position 4,320,615 of record NC_140654.1, read on the forward strand.
TACCACTACAAAACTGATAACAAAGACACGAAAGGGTCAAATTTGCCATCCATACCCGACATCGCGCGGCCACAGTGCGCGACCTGCCGTCTTATCGCACTTCTGTTCAATCTACATCCACTTCCCAGTAAATAATCCCATACATGGTGATACTTTTTCCCAGTATTTATTAAAACATATATTTAATATGAAACTGTCTTTTATATAGTGATATGATCACCAAAAATGGCCCCAACTTCTGCATAAATATTGAAATCAATAGCACAAAGAAGTGTGTTTACTCGTTAAACAAAACCCAGTTATGGCGTTCTGTAAGTTGCTGCGCCAGAGTTCAAAAACCTTACAGTCTGTTGCGCTGCAATATGTTCGTACTCATTCGATTTTGAGCATTTAACATGTTTATTGGTCGTAGCATATATGATAAAGAGGTTATTCGTGGCGAGCTTGAAAATACCATGTTATATCACTTATTTTGATGTCTAATATTGTTAAAATATCTGTTGTTGTCAACTATGAGGCGACTCATGAGAATATCGTACATCAAAACTCGTGATATAACGCTGTATTTTCTCATTTGCAGCAAATAACCTAGAAATATTTGTAAATCAAACATATATATGTATTCACCTTTTTCTTTGATGCTTTAGGTGTACTTTCCACCAATAAACGAGACGCTGAAATAAAGAACATAGTGGTACTACTGAAACCATGCCATTGGGATATTTGGAAATTATGACCATTCGATTCCTTGGGAATATGTATTATAGACAAGTTTATACAATTTGTAAATAATAAAAAAGGTACCTGGTATATATAGGTGGAAATTATGAAGAAGATATTTTTTGGAATGAAATAAAACAATCGTTCAGTATGGCATACATTTTGGTGGGAAATTATATGGGGGGGGGGGGGGCCTGTGACGTCCATTGTAGTAATTGAAACCAATTGCCATGAAAGTGTTAGTATTAGACTATATTGAGAATGCATAGTCACTTAAGGTAGAGATGCAGGTTCGTGGGCACTTGGGAGTGAATATTTTTTTTTTTGCTTTTTATTATCCAAACAGTCTTGGCTATAGACTGTTAACATTTTGTAGAATTGTGAATAGTGGAACATACTCAAAAGACGATTTTAAAATATAGATAACAGGTGCAGACATTCTTTCTTTTGAATGCTTAGCAAGATTTAGCAAGGCTGTACATAAATAATAAAAAAAGAAACATGGTGAAAAAAAGAAATGACGGGATCTCCATATTATGCACTATATTTAACTTTTTACAAAATGATAATACATTTAAATTTGGAACTGTTACAGCCATTTTAATTATGAGCATTAGCAAACTTCTTACTGAGTGAATTGTTATGCAAATTAGCAATTATCTCAGCTTCTTTTTAGTGCACATCCCAGAACTTTAAAAAAAATAGCTCCTAGACGCTTTGACCTTTTGTTTTGAAATTTTCACAAATGATTGACAATGTGTTTATCTTCAAAACGCCGTCAGGGCATTGTTTTTGGTTGAACAGTGTTACAACAATCGTACAGACAACTAGCCTGGGTGTTAATTCATGCATAAACTTGAAGTAGTGAAATTTGAGCTGCTGCCCTGCAAAATTGACAACTGGTAGACAGTTTTCAAGACGGCACTTTCTTCATAGTAAACAGATGTACCCGTAAACCAATTTTGACAGGAAACAGAAGTATTGTTTAGAAGCTATTTTTTTAAATCACTTTTGACCAAAAAAAGCACATTTTTGTGCATATTTCAAACTACAGTGTCCATAACAAAAAAAATACTAAAAAAATTTTAAAATTCATACAATAAGCTTTCCGAAAATATATAGTTTTGTGGACAAGGGAGGTCATCTTGGTTTCGTAATTAACTAATTAAAATACCTGTCAGGTAAACTGCATCTCTACCTTAAAAAAAAATAAAATGACAAAATCAGGAAAAATAAAGATTTTAGCCAGATCAACTCAAAAAACTATACAGGTTATCTATGTATAACGACTACGATGGACATTTTGCCACAACTATAACTTTGCCCTCCACTTCATTACGGTCAAGCCAAATGATCAAAAAGAGGAAATTTTCTGAAAGAATCAATTATTATGGGCGTCCAGGTCATTCTTTTTTGTTTAAATAATATATTATTAGTTACACATGTAGTTTGTCATCCCCACTACCAATGCAATGGAACAACAATTTGTACAAATTATTGGTCTAAATATATGTAGAATACACAAGTAATCAACCTCACAGAAGAATACACACCTTGATAGTCATCAATGTAACACAAATAAAAATATAGGCGGCTAAATGATGCATGTAAACTTTCACTATACAAATCAAGTCGAAAAGGTTCAGTTGTGCCAGGTATGAATTCCACAGGTGTAGTGTCCCTGAACAGTAGTAGGCATTCTGCATCTTTGTCTAACAAGTTGTTGTTTGTCAAATGTTTATCCAGAATAGTTTTTTTAAGTTCTTCAGCAGTAGCTAAAAGTAAACATACATTAAAATCAAACAACTTAACAATCCTTAGTACCATATAGTTAGCTAATACAATACAGTATTAATATATATGCACATGTATAGAAGTGGATTGCTGCAGGCATGTCCAAGATATATATACGTTTGTCAAAATCAAAATGGTTGTTAGTCGACCATCTTGGGTAAGATTTGTAATTAAAGATGATGTGCATAAACCGATCAGATCAGATCAAACTTTCAATTCTGGTTAATCCCTCCACAAAGTTTGAAGAGGTCAGAGAACATTTATTCAAGATCTTATTCCAGACATGTCAAAATGACTAAATTGAGGGCATTTTTACACTGATAATAACCCCAGTTAACCATCTTTGATCTACTCATGAAATCATTGCATGTACATAAGTCCCAAATATTAGATATGTGTAAAATTTAAAAAGAATCGGTCCAAAGATTTCAGAGATACATGTCAGGACATATAAACACACATATATCTATCTGTGTGTGCATTTGTCCACCTAGAGGATGGACAGACGGCTGATTCATCATAACAGGAACTAACAAACTTAGAAAGGGTTCCCATGTTTTGAAAACAAAGGTTAAAATCTTAAAAAATGATATGTCATCAATAAATATGTTCAGAGTTACATGAACGCAACTGCAGTTCATGGTACAGGTTGATGATTATTTCTTGCAAATAATCAGGTATTGCATAAAACATTAGCCAAATTAGCTAAAATGGACAAATTATTTGCAATAGTAATATGGTAAGCTGTTAACATCGAACTTCAAAGAGTCAAATCAAGACAAAGTTGAACATTCAACGTTTTAAGCAATACAAACCTGTTGCTTTGACTTCGACAGTCAACTTAAATCCAGTGTGGTTCTGCCTGGAAGGCATTAATATATTATCACTATTCAGGGTGAAGAAATTTGATTGAATCTAAAATATGAGAAAGATATGTATCTAAATTGAATAAAATAAGTAATTAGCCTGCCCCATAATAGCAATGTACATAAATAAAAAGCTACTTTTAAAGGACATAATAGTTTTAACAATTACAGTGTCACAATGACAGAAAAGTTCAATGTGTGGCATAAACTCACGCATAAACGCTGGTTGTCAGTGCAGTTTCACAATGCAATTGTTAATTGGTTAAGTTAATACAAAAAATTGCAGATGAATTTGTCATTGTCTTTCAAAACAAAAACGATAGCACCATCAAGACCTGAATGCAGTCGAAACGCACCCGCAATTTCAACACATCCAAAATACACACACATTGGACTGGATGTAATTAGCATAAATTATTATTATGTTTAGCAACACTTTTTCACCTGTCAAAGTACCATTTTCAGTAAATTTAACCACACATAATTCTAGTTGCTCATTTTATATAGTGCCCAAATCCTACAGACACAGTCTTTTTCAAAAGTGCTGTACATCATTACCCTGGTTGATTGGCCATACGCAAGTCAAAGCTGAAATCATCTTTACTCCAGACAATTGGTTCTTGAGATATCAAAAACACAGAAATTTTTTAATTAATATGCAAATTAAGCTAATTAATTATGCACAGATTGGTACCAACTCCCAATCAGATGTTGCAATTGTCCCATACTCTCTGATAGCTAAGTTTCATCTGAATCTGATTCTTGAAGAATTCATAATTATGCAAATTTAACTATAAATTGATAATGCATGGCTTTGCACCAAAACATAATCAGATCTAGCATTTGTCCCATACTATTTGACTGTTAAGTGTCGTTATTGTTAGTAGAGCAAATACTGTCTTAAATGTTGGAAAATACTTACCGCGACCTTTGAACTACTTTTTTTTTTCTTGTGTTTTGCTATTGATTTTGCTCTATTCTGTTTGGCAATATTCCTGAATGCATCAAAGGTAACTAATGTTTAAAAATAAGGATACACAAGATAAGCTAAAATGAATTATGATCACAGACAACTCACATAATGTTAATTGTCAGATGTCACATAATGGCAGATTGTGTGCAATTAGTTTAGTCGAAAGTATTGTACTGTTTATTGTCAATTCTAACAACAATGACAATCAACTACCATGACCAACCAGGGTTGAGTGGCAATTCTTTCGTATTTCATATATATATAGAATGTGATCAGTAGGACATGTATACAGACTTAGCGAGGGGTACAAATTGCCATCCCTGCTTTTGCTTGATATGTTAATTGCTGCAAAATTATTTTACAAAAAGAAATTCTAAAATTTAGGTGCAGCACTTCAGGTTGCAATTGACAATTTACAGAACTGACCACACAGCCAATTCCTGGACTAAAACACAATTGATGCGGTAACTAATTTGAAGCAAAAGAAAATTATGACATGCCTGCACTTATACTTTGTACTTACGTTTCTGTCCTTCCTTCACTGGTAAGGGGGGTGTTGGGGGCCTAGGGGAAGTATTTTGGCCCATAAAGTCCACAAAATTACTAGGGAATGAACCCTCTTCTTTAGAAGTTTGGTTAACCCCAGTTAACCATCCTCTTGGATTCTCTGGCATCCCCCTAAACTTCCATGGAAGCCCTTGAACCTTCACAATGTCACCAACTTCCAATGCCAGCTCATCATCTGCTCTTCGCTGATATTGGTGTCTCACTTTATATAAAAATACCATGTCTGCTAAATAACAGTAAAATGATAAGAATATGCTAATTTTCATAATTATTGTTTAAATGCATCAAAAAATAAATTAAATATACCGATAGGCAGCCACTCGCCTCTCTGTTCTTCAGACATGCATCATGCAGCATACTCACCACGATATAATACACAGGTTTAACGTTGAATAAGTAAATACACTTATAAATCACCGGGAATGACACCAAATCTGTCACAATGTATGAGACCCTAATATCACTGCCTTTCTTGAGTCATCACTCAAAATAATTCCAAATTACATATGAAAAATATAGATTCTCATCATCATCTGATAACAGTAGAAGCAAAGCATAATCTCTTCCACTGTCAGGGGCGATTTTTAGTTCAAATAACCTCACACATAGTCATTCGCGAATTAAGGTCACATCATAAAGACGCTGTTTCAGTGCTTACGATAACATATGAATTACTATTAGAAGATAAATCATAATAAAGAATATGGTATGACTGCACTTACCTACAACAATCTTCGATTATCCTGGCGATAAATAGAGCAGAATCAAGCATGGATCAATCGTCAAAGTAAAGTCGACGAAATGGCACTGAGAGTACAATTGGCACATAAACGCCCTCACCACGTGATCACTGTTCGTCGCGTCAATGTCACCATAGACGGCGCTCTTTACTAACATTACTTACACAAGCTGTAGTTCGTCATTGGTCGTCGCAATGCGTTATTGATCGTCGCAATGCGTTATTGATCGCTGAAATTGGTTATTGATCGTCGCAATGCGTTACTGATCGTCGCAATGCTTTATTGATCGTCGCAATGCGTTATTGATCGTCGCAATGCGTCATTGATCGCCGCAATTTGGTCATTGTTCGCCGCAATGCGTCATTGATCGTCGTAATTGGTTATTGATCGTCGCAATGCGTCATTGATCGCCGAAATTTGGTCATTCTTCGCCGATTGTATATATGGGCCACCGTAATGGGCCACCGTACGCCAAGCAAACCATTGCTATGCAGGAGTGCGTTCGCGTCGTTGCCTCGGGGTGACCCCGGGTGCCTTGCGCCTGCCCAGTTTTCGTTCGACTGCTAGGTGACGTCACAACTGGGGCGACTCGGGGCAGTTTTTACCTTTCCAACCTAAAGTGGCTTTTAAAGTCATCTGGCTCATATCGCGGAACAACGGTTTCCGCGTATCCCTGGATGCGCGTAACTGCTACTCTTCTCGCAAATAGCAGCCCAAATGCATCGCCATTATTCAACATTAGCATCTCAGTTTGCTGCACATATATTGGCACCAACACTCCTAAAATCACAGGGAGCCCAGGAACTATGATCAACTGTACGCAATCCCTATGAGCGGGGGGGGGGGGTATCGGCTGGTATCTAGTGTAAGAAATAGACAAGGGATGAAGGCTCAAGCCAGCTCACATTTTTTAAACTCGAAAAAACAAACGAAAAGAATGAAAAAAAAATCGAAAACAATACCAGGTTGAAGAATATTAGTTGCTCTTATCAGGGGTAAATCTTCTCTTTCTCGGGGGTTCTCCACACTGTCAGGGGGAACTCGTCTCGTCTCTATATCTCGTCCCCTTGAGGTACGGGATCGGGAAAGTCACTTATACTTTACAGTCAAATAAGACACACACAACGAAATACGTTTCAGCTCTCGTCTTAGTCGGTCAATCGAGCACTCTATAAGACACAGCGCCCTGGGGAAAAAATCCCCAAGACTCTCGCAAGGCTGACCCAAGTCTAGCCCAAGACTGGACTGCCTCAAGGCTCGCCCCTGGACTCTCTCGGACTGCGTCTGTCGTGGAGTCTTCGCCAAGACCAACTCAAACTCTCTTTATTCATTTTCAAAACTCTGACCAGTTACAATGCAGTAAAAAGACTCTAGGGCGTAACCTTCAATCATAAAGCCAATCACACTAAGTACTGAATACGTCATATCTTTTGATTAATCGTTCACTACATTAATAACTATGAATAAAAAAAAAATAACTATGAATATAAACTGTCAGAATGGCGACGATTATCTCGTAATTAGTTCCAAATCACTGAGCCAAGTTCCGTCCAAAACTTCAAATAGGCCTACACGATGACAGACATAACACAGCAATTCGCTAATAATCAGTTAATTAAGTCGGTCAACAGATACGCAAAAACAAATTCATTACACATCCCTTCACCCAAACTGAGATATGCCTCTTGGCATAACACGTTCATAAATCAAAGATACCGTCAGCCACTCATCGTCATAGGGTTAAATACAATACTAAGGAAAAAGGTATAAATCAAAAAGAGTAAAACACACTAATTAAGTACAATGATTTTAAAGTCTAAATACAATGGTTATAAAGTCACAAATATCAACGGTTATAAATCAAAAACAAGGGAAAGGCTACCAAACGACTCACTTTTCTCAAAACGGGTCGCCGAGGGAAACCCTTCGCTGCACTGTCTCCGTTACTAAAGGTTACAAACTCTATATCAAAAGGTCAAAAAACTAAGGCGTGGCGGTGTAACCAAGCGATCAGCCAATCGCGGCCGTCGACAGCACGATCACGTGATTACCAGGGATGCGTCTCTCGGTTAAAGCATTGCAAAGCGGTAACTAATAAACAATGAATAAAAAGCTATTAATCAAACTCTTGTCACATACGCTTATAAACTTCAACTGAACTCAAAAGTCGTTAATCTAAACACAAGTCATACGGCGGGGAAACAGAATGCAAAGACAAAGCCGCTATCATAACACATATTACTCCTCAGGCTCTGGCAAAAAGACGGGGAAAAGACTATAACGATAGAAACTACTGAATTACATATAATCCTGTCAATCATGAACAAAAGCTTGCGTTATCAAACAATACGTATATAAGCGCACCAAACTCCCATCCCAAAAAAACATTAAAAAACGTTACAAAGGTGCTATCAACTCAAAAAGCGTCAGAAGTATTCCGGAAACAACACATAAACAACAACTCTTAAACCGTCGGTATCTCTGTACATCGACAAATCTCAAAACTCTTAAAAACACATGGGGCATCATTCCTCCCATCATAATCCGTACTCATAAACTCATTAAAACACCATAAAACTTCACAAAACTCGAAACACTGTGTTGCAAATACTTGTCCACTGAAGCGCGCTTAAATCATTATAAAGGACCTCGAACGTCACTAAATATCATTTCAAAACAAAGATCTGGGCGCCTACATAACATACAATTCGACATCACAAAAAAAAACGGTAAGAAAAAACGATAGGAAAAGCAAGCAATACATTACATTACCGAGCAATAGGGTTAGGGTTGTGGAAAAGAGTTCAACGTCCTTGAGTTACAGTGTCCGTTACAGTGTCCAGCGAGCGATTCTCTAAGCAATACACAGATAGCTAAAGTCAAAGTCTATAAGCGTCTCTTCTCTTGTCGCGTTATTCCGGGTCGTTCTTTATCATCTTCTTGTCTTTAATGTCGCTCAATTCTTAATTATACAGTCCTATCCGGTACTCATCCTTCATAAGGGGTTCAGAGGTCTTCATCTCTTCAGCGTCGTTCATCGGTGCCATACTGTTAACGGTGTTAGTCGTCGAGCGCGGTTTCGTCTCTGACATCGAGCCAGTTAGTTCGATTCACAAGAAAGACACATCTTCGCCAATTCACTTTTCTTCACAGGATGTCAATGTGCGTAAGACGCAATGCCCAGGGTTCTCACACCACGTATCACGGGGGTAAATCTTCTCTCTCGGGTGTTCTCCACTCTGTCGGGGGGAACTCGTCTCGTCTCTATATCTCGTCCCCTTGAGGTACGGGATCGGGAAAGTCACTTATACTTTACAGTCAAATAAGACACACACAACGAAATACGTTTCAGCTCTCGTCTTAGTCGGTCAATCGAGCACTCTATAAGACACAGCGTCCTGGGGAAAAAATCCCCAAGACTCTTGCAAGGCTGACCCAAGTCTAGCCCAAGACTGGACTGCCTCAAGGCTCGCCCCTGGACTCTCTCGGACTGCGTCTGTCGTGGAGTCTTCGCCAAGACCAACTCAAACTCTCTTTATTCATTTTCAAAACTCTGACCAGTTACAATGCAGTAAAAAGACTCTAGGGCGTAACCTTCAATCATAAAGCCAATCACACTAAGTACTGAATACGTCATATCTTTTGATTAATCGTTCACTACATTAATAACTATGAATAAAAAAAAAAAAAAAAAAAAATAACTATGAATATAAACTGTCAGAATGGCGACGATTATCTCGTAATTAGTTCCAAATCACTGAGCCAAGTTCCGTCCAAAACTTCAAATAGGCCTACACGATGACAGACATAACACAGCAATTCGCTAATAATCAGTTAATTAAGTCGGTCAACAGATACGCAAAAACAAATTCATTACACTCCCTCAAATTTCGCCAAAGCCTTACCTACATTTTACCGATATCTGCAGAATAAATCAAGAAAACTACACAAATTGACTCCATTTAGGAATTCCTAACAGTTTGCCCGAGCGCACGGCACAGTTGGAGGCGTGGCCTGTTCAGCATTCAATCACAAAACTGAAACCAAATAAAGAGACAAGTTGAGAAACAGTTTTCTACAAATCAGGGAGAAAACCATTTCCAGTTATTATGATTGTGTGCATGAGAGCTTTTCCCCACACAATAAAACAGAATGGTATGCACGGATATGTGTGAGTATGCAAATAACACCGAATAAACGGCAAGGTAAAGACTATGTCTAATTATAGTAAACACGTACTGCGTGCGTGACTCGAACCGGCGCTCGCATACGGCACCTAATCGCCTAGCTTCACGCCACTACACTTCTTCCCCTCGGCCACAGGGCATCCCCCAAAAAGGATGCTTAATAACCAAGCTTTTTACGTGCAGAGAACATGAAACCCGTCCACGCGATCCGCGCCACACAGCGTGGCCAGAATGAGGCAAAGGCCTTCAGATCTGGCTGTAGTAGGATGGTGAAAGTAATGGTACAGCATTGTAACAGTGAATAAGTACTGAGAAATAATAACTTGGAACACTACGTTTACCTAAAGCCGCCCTCGGCGTTTATCAATCTAATAAAACTCGCAAATCACGGCGTAAATTGCCCGGAGGTAACACTACAATACATTTCCTTTTACATTCCCTTGTTTTACACAACAGTCTTTGTGCTGAGGCAGTGATTGTTCATATTCATCACCAGTTCTCTTGTAGATACATTGCTTTAACCGCGAGACAGATCCCTGGTAATCACGCGACAACGGCTGCACCGATTGGCTGATCGCATGTTCACACTGCCACGCCTTAGAGTTTGATTGGAGAGTTTGTTAGAGAAGGTGACAGCGAGGCGTTACCTCAGCTGACCGTTTGGATGAATAAAGCTGGACTAGATTTAATGAACTTTAGGTCGAACCTGGTACCTGTACATGGGCTGTAAAGGGGTCAAAGTTCCCTGTACACTACAATAATTCGTAACAATTTGTCTTATTTATTGATTTTATGTCAACATTTACGTTGGTAAAAAATATTCATGTGTCTATATTCTCTTCTATTAACAGAAACACTGAAGTCGTAATTGTATTACAAATGCCTCCGTGACATCAAATGAAATCTTCATTGCTTATATCACCAGTTGCATTCCCCAACGTTATAAAACATTGCTGTGTCATTGCTAGGGTTCAAGTATGAGTGGTGGTTTCAAAGTTAAATTGTGAACAGAACTGCATGTAACGATCAAAGTGCACGTATGGTTATCTTTTGTTCTAATCTAACTAATAAGTAACTGAGGTCAGTGTACAATACAATTCAAAAGGTGTGGGTTGGGCATTTCATTTTGTGATGGTATTTTAAACGTTGCAGGAAAGACTGTTAAAACCCTTGCTCAATTATGGCAGTCCCGTTTCAGAAGCTTCCAAATGGAGCAAATATGCCAAGACTCGGTTTTGGAACCTGGTTGGTAAGTTAAAGCGTTAACTCTGTTAACACTGTAGCGTATAGTCTCGATTACTGTGACAAAGTCTACGACGCGGAGCTTTTCATACTACTCATTGTCCATCCTCGTCTGTCGTCTGTAGTATGTAGTTTTTACATTTTTGTCTTCTTTTTCAAAACCGTTAAACTAAATGCTTTCATATTTGCAACATCGGTTCTTGGGGTAGTCTTTTGTCAGATTTGTTCATTTCGTGTTGATATCTTCAATTCTCTAATTTTGATGAATATTTTTGTCATTTTTGGTAAAACGTGATATTTCCAATTTCTTGTTATAAACCGCAAGCCTGATTGCTTTGATACTATACATATTCTTCAATTTCTAATGATATCTTCAGTTTTTAATTTGAAATGTGAATTGCTAACAGCGGAGCTATTTCAGCCGACAAGCTGCTTGCAATATTAATACTTAACTATTTTTAGAGATCATTCATACTTGTCACGTGGTACTGTATTCATTCTTATGACCATTTCATAACTTTGATTTGTCCGTTCCCGACGTCTTCCCGCGACATGCGGCAGTAGGCAGTACATATTCTGAACGCTAATGTCAGCCCAGATAAAATCACATTAATTTCAATATTCGAGTCGAAACACTGTCCCGGCGACGATCCACGCCCTCATCGGCAAAACCCGTTTGTAGACATATGATCTACGTTATCAGCCTTAGCCTCAGTGAGGAAAGCTTTCAATTGCGTTCAGGCGGTGGGATGGGTAAAATTATGCTGGCATTGGGTAAGACATGGAAACAAATAAATAGAAGAAGATTATTTAGCTACATATACCGGTAGTAAAATAGTGCATATTTCCCCTGGGCAAAACCAAATTACGCAACATAGGACCAAACATAAACCCACGTAGAAGCATCGGTCTAATCGCATTGAAGCTTGCCATTGATCTGTGGTAGTTGTAGCGAAATGTAACAAATTGAAGAAAGTATAAAAGTACACAAATAATAACGCAATAAATCGTGATTTATTATTGCTGACATACTGTTATGACATTCGTTGAATGGTCTTATTTATGGTTTTTAAATGTAAATATTTGACTGTGTATAAATGATTGTGGTAAACATTGTCACGGCCTTTTTTACTCAGTATAGTAACTAGGAAGGTATACATGTTAGTTGTCAGAGACAGCTGCGTGGGTGGGCGAGATCGAAAAAGACCGAGCTCGAGCCATCCCATTAGAGCGCGTTCGTTCCATTAATATTAATAAAAAAGAGTTTCAAAATAATAACAAGATATATGTAAAAATATTATAAAAAATAAAGCGTAACTAGTATTTAAATGTCAAATAAACTTTTGCGTTGTGTAAATATAATTGGCATGTCCTATAATTATGCCAGTATCTTTGCTTGAGAGTATATATGGGAATTTTTATATGTTTTTATTTTTGGATGAAAGTAGTGTCATAATTTTTGGGATTGAGTTTTCCCTGTGTGTGGTGTTATATTTTGGGCAATTCAATAGAAAACACCAATTCGTCATTTTTTTGAAACGTTGTATTTTGGGCGGAATGGTGAGGTGAGAATTTACACGTTTCCCATCGAGAAAATCAACAAGAAAAAGTTAGGATGGACATTCTCCTTATACCGCCATACCGTAGATTCCTACGCGGAACAGTTGTCCTTATTTATAAAAGACAAATTTAGATTTGGACAAGTGCCGACAAATTAAAACTGGCACAGTACTAAAACTTTTTAAAGAACCAGATTCCGGGCCAGCTCATGTTCACCGCGCCGGCTTTCAAAAAGAGAGAAACGTCGGACAAGTGTTTCAAATGTTTTGGGATTCTGGATAACGTTTTGAAGAGACCATATAGTGTTATGTAAGAGATAGCAATGACGTTATGACATTGACTAAATTAGACGACCACCGAAGGTGACATAATTCAATGCGTAATGAGAAGAACATAACATCGATATAATCAGGAAATAGTTTTATGTTTATGATGTTCAGACATCGTTCATTCAGATAGCAACATATCAGCAGTACACCCAAGTAGGCTGTTGAAGAATTACTTGTGCGTACTTCAAACAATAAAATACTGATGAAAAGTTGAATATCCAGAGAATGAAAAGTGATATAAAAAAAACTGTAAATTGCATTCTCCTACATTTGTGGAGCTTTTTCTTGAGAGTTCATTATGTTGTTTGTTGATAATTGAGATTTATTACATATATGCTATAGCTCCCATGTCAAATCAAGTAAATACAGTGACGTACAGGGTGGTTTGGGTCATACTGGCCTGTAAGAGAATGAAGAGCGACTTGTCTCTAAAGGAATGAAAAGTTCTCTTGGCTGATTAAATAATTGAAGTGCTCAAACGATACCAAGGCATTGTATTTTATATATTTTATAGCTTTGATGTCAAATACCCCGGGGGTCAAATCAATAAAATACAGAGACGTTAGTACTCGGTCCATGTCTTGACATAATCCGTTTTACTCTGCCCGCTAACAGTGCGAGCGCGTATGGTGTCAGGGAAGATAGAGTGAATTAACAGTGTGTCGATCAAAGCTGTCGCTTTTACAAAAACTGTCTCCGAACGAGCAATTCTTTTCGTAACGGTTAGGAAAGTGACTAAAGCTATCGGCAGTTGCCGTTATATCTGTATCCAGCGATGGTCATTTGATCACACGTCTCGCTGATTTGATAGCATGACATTGCCACCTGGTCGCTGAGACCGCTCTCTAATGGAACGAACGCGCTCTAATGGAATGGCTCGTACTAGGTCTATTCGCGGAGATCTGCTCACCAATCTTGCGGTCCGGGCATGCTCCCCCTTAAACATTTTGAAATATAGACCCCCTGAAACGCTATTTCCTGCATCTTGAGGGGAACATTTTGCTGACACAAAAAGTTTCAGCTTGATTTTGGAGGGGCAACGCCCCAACATTTTTTCCGAGGGGGCGATCGCCCCGCCTGCCTCAGTGCCGCCACCACTTGTTTTACGTTATAGACATTGGATACAAAGTCATTTTAGTGCTTAGCTCGAGCAAAACGTTCGCACACACTTCGTTAGTAGTGCTAAGAATCTATACTGAGTCTTAAAAAGCTAAGCTAAGCTAAGCGTTCATATACGTTTTTACATCTTCGCCAGCCAAGGAACGTTTGTTTCGGGTCACCCCTCCAAACTAACCCTTGGCAGATTGAACCACTGCAGTGTGTATTTAATGGGCGCCCTTAACGACAAGGAGGGGAGATGCGACAAAAATAAACAGCCAATCAGCTATCTTGAATCAAAATACAGTAGAGCGGATTTGTTTAATAGGCTACCCAAGCAGAACAGATCATACAGTTTTTCAAGATAAAAAGCCTCACCGATCACCAAAACCATGCAATTGAAGCATTACTAGCTGAAAAAAGATGATTTTTTGCAACGAAGACAGGGAGTGGCAAATCAGGAAAATTGTTCAACAGATCAACTCTTGAATGATCAGTCGAGTAGAGTTTCTGAGATTTGAGTTGACAGTTTTATTACTTTGTTAAAACATAAACACACTCAACACGCTCGGTTACCAGAAGTAACCGTGCTACACGTCGCCATTTCCGACATCCCGCACGGGTTGATGAAGTCGGCACCAAAAAACCGTGCGATTGGGACGATGAGGTTTTCATTGCACAGGCTAACGTTATTGATCGTTTTTGTTCGCGAACGCAACTAAGAAGAAAAATACACATTTCTGATAGGGTGATTTAACTCCCTCATTGTGTTTAAGACGTCGATAGATGACGCAACACAAGAAAGGTTTAGTAAGTCAATGGGACGAAACCAGTAGGATACTAGAACTATCCGTATTTGCGATGAACTAGTTGTTCTGCCACCCCACGAGTTTGTGAGAAATAAATGTGTTCACTATATATCCGACTTTTTGATAAACACGTAACCTAGCTGTATATTGTCACACTTGCTCTATTTCAGTCTAAACCAGGCGAAGTCACCGACGCCGTTAAGAAGGCTATTGACATTGGTTATCGCCATATTGATACTGCGCGTGCTTATCAAAACGAGAAAGAAGTGGGCGTGGCACTGAATGCAAAGCTTACCGACGGCACTGTGAAAAGAGAAGATTTATTTGTAGTCACGAAGGTATAGCATACACATAATTTCACCTTTCATGTAATTCGAAATTTTTATGACGTAAATGGGTGACACGAAGGCCAATCAAGGCGACGTTCATCAATGAATCTTATAAAATTAATCGATAAATTTTTCCAAACAATTGACAACGAAGCTAGTTTTAGTTGCTAGTAAGAACGTAAATGTCTCAAGAGTTGAAAACTTACAATGTTGTCATCATAAATTGCTAATTCGGCTTCACATTTAGTACGAACTTGAACAACTTTATTATTTGTGAGTGAAACATGAAAGTCATCACCAATAGCCTTTGCTTTGTTTTATTATATTTAAGTTTTTCAATTGGCAATCAATGAGAAGAAATGCAAACTTAGTGAAGCTGACGTGTTAATTTGTTCTGAATATCATATTCCAAAATTAGTTCAAACTTATTTAATTAGTTAGAACCAGACTTTATTATAGTAAATTAGTTTGAATTTTGTTTTGAACTCTATAGTGTTAGATTCATCACTAATTTTAGTTAATGTGAATAATCAAAAGCTGTACCAGAATTACCATTCATTTTATTGCCAGTAATGAAATCACAGTGCAGAAGCTAATTATTCTTAATTGAGTTTAGCGTTTGATATTACTTTAATATTTGTGAGCTAATATCAATAATGAGAAGATATCTACCAAGTTCAGCTCTAGTCACTGCTTTTGGATAACATTTTAGATAAAATTGTCTTCAGTTATTGAGTAAAGTTTGAAAGTAAAACCACCCTATATATCATATATAAAAAATGAAATGATTAGGATTGTAATTGTGTATCGCTAAGTGTTTGTTTTAATGCACCTATTGTACGCATTGTTTTCTTGACTAGATTATCGATGGCAATTGTAAAAGTACCAATACTTTGAAAAGTAGAAACAACTTCAACCTGCTGGTTTCCCAGATAACATTTGCCATCTATCTATCTTCCCATGTTATTATAAATAATTTTAATTTTGTTATTAAATCCAAATCTCCACTTGTTACAGTTGCTTTCAAACAATCATGTAGCCGTACCTGCGTTTGTCAATATCATCTGCAAAAAGTAGACAATAATATTGGTGCCATTAAGACTGACAAGCTCTGATTTCTTTAAATTATCAGATAAGCCATTGAAGTAGACGTTACATGCCAAATACCATCATATGCTTTACGTATGCTAACAAAGCAGACATAAGATAATTCTTTCCAATGCTATTAGTATAGTTATTGCTAATTGACTTGAGGATGAAAATGTTATCTGTTATCTATGAACATTTTAAATCATATTGTGAATAATGCTGTTGAGATTTTTAGATGTACAATTAGATGGGGATACCCCCCTGTAATTAATATCAGAAATGTTTCCAGATGTGTGAACAGAAACTATATAACTTGTACGCTATTCTGCTGGAAAACATCAATTTGATAACATCTGATTGAATAATTTATTAATACAAGCTAATAATGTTTATAAGGAGTTGAACATTTCATTGATAATAGAATCAGGTCCTGCAGATTTACCAACTTAAGTTTTTTGATAGCTGTAATGATTTCGTTTTCAGTTAAATTGTTTATCAAGTTGTGGATTACAGTTTTCTACATTATCAGGTTTTGGTCAAATAGAAATTTGTCAAGTTGTTTAGGCTTTCACGTGCTTGATCTAAATCACAGCAAAACTTCTATTTTTGATCTTTACCATTGCTTTTCCTAGCTTTAATTTTAAAAAAAATCACATTGAATGGTGGGATAGCTTCATTATCCTGATTATAAATTAAGGCTTTCATTTTTAGTTGACTCTTCAGGGTTAAGCTGTGTAATGAAATTAACTTTATAAATATGTATATAAATATATTTTTTGTATGGATTCAATGTAATGTCAGTTTTGATTGCTAATATAGTGAACAATGGTCAAAGTGTATTAACTTTCAAATAATTAATCTGTTTGAGAAGTGATTTTTTTACCACACAATAATCCACTTGACTTGCCCTATGTGACTTTTCCTGACAAGACTCCCACGAGACTAATCATGTCAGTAGTAATACAAAAAATGCACAGGTGATGTCCACACGTATTGTTAACAACACCTGGCTGAATTTTCAGAATTGAAGGCTCAAAGAGTATATGCATATAATTACCAGGGAAATATTGTTTTGGAAACTTCAAAGGAAATAGCACAGGCTGGCATCTCCGAGTTGCAAGTGCTATCTAGCTACTGTTGATGTTCTGGGCAATGCTGTACATATGAATATTAGTTGTGTTTTGTTGTGTTAAACAGCTGTGGAATGTAGACCATCATCCAGAAGACGTCAAGGACGCCCTTTTGACTTCGCTCAAAGATTTACAACTGCAATATTTAGATTTGTATTTAATTCACTGGCCAATGGCATATGTAGTAAGTACAATTATATAATTTATTTCTCAAATAAATAGCTCGCGCCAATGTAGAAGTGAATATAACATAACAGCAGATGCACGGCATAGCGTAATATTTTTTTGTTTTTATATACTTTTTATTAGGCGCTTCATTGATACATTACATTGTTATGAAATTACATTGGATTGTTCCTGTAGTCTATTATTCATATATAGTAATACTTCTTTTTTTATGATACATATGGTAACAAAGGAGACCACGTTTTTAGATGTGAAACCATCTCACGTCATCTGTTATGAAGATGTCCTTTCCTTCGAACTTGTTGTTCTTAAGTGTGCCTGGAGCTGCAAATAATATTGATCTTGATACACTTGCGTCAACAAATGTTACTGTTATGCGTCTTACCAGACCGCAACGGAAACGAAGGCACTCTATGAGCTCTTTGAATGGCCACGTGGTTTTCGACACCTCTGACCTTCATATGATTCAAGACGAATTTCTTTATAAATTCTGAACACGATTTCTCGTGTTTTTCTGCTCCTTCTGGGAAGTTATGGAAGTTTAAGTTCATTCGTCGCGATCTGTTTTCCAAATCGTCGTTCTTGTTTTCTGAATCACTCAGTCTGGTTTCAATTTCCCAAACTTTTAGTTTCAGTTTGTCCACAGGGAGCCCAGGAACTATAATCAACTGTAATACGCAGTCTCTATGAGCGGGGGGGGGGGGGGGGGTATCGGCTGGTATCTAGTGTAAGAAATAGACAAGGGATGAAGGCTCACATTTTTTAAACTCGAAAAAACAGACGAAAAAAATAAAAAATAAAATCTAAAAAAAATACCAGGTTGAAGAATATTAGTTGCTCCTTCGAATTTCGCCAAAGCCTTACCTACATTTTACCGATATCTGCAGAATAAATCAAGAAAACTACACAAATTTACTCCATTTTGGAATTCCTAATGGTTTGCCCGAACGCATGGCACAGTTGGAGGCGTGGCCTGTTCAGCATTTGTCAACAACCAATCGCAAGACTGGTTACGAACCACATCGAGGTCACGACTAGGTTAGCCTTGCTCAACTGGTTCGTATTACAGTTGATTATAGTTCCTGGGCTCCCTGTGGTTTGTCCACCATCTTGTCACGTGTTTCCCCGCTGTGGTCTCTTTTTTCGATATTCTCTACCTGTTCGTAGAAATGATTTAATGATTCTTCTAACTCTGAGACTTTGTGCTTTGTCTCCTCAATCTGCCGATTCATAGGTTCAATCTTGTCTACTGCCTCCCTTATCGAGAAAAGCAATCTCAACATCATTTCCGACCGATCCTTACTGGATAACTTCATTGCCTTTTGGAGGTCGCCATCTTGTAATTAATTTATTTTATTTTACTAACATTTTATTTTTTATCTCTTATGTATTGTATGTATTTATGTTCCTTACCATACAAAAACCCTCTGAAGGTTTTTTTAGTAGTGTAATAAAGTTATTATTATTTGATTCTGGCCTTCCGCACTTTCACTGGATGCCGATAGCATTTCGTCCACTTTCCTGTCCTGTTTCTCGGCTCCCTTTGTTCCATCTGCTTTCATGCCAACCCTCGGTGACATATTACTTCCATATTTTCCTCTCGGCGGGTTAAATTTCTTCTTTTTTTTTTAGCCGTCCGGTTACGATGTTACTCTAGTTAACGCATGCGCAGAACCCTAGCGTAACAATTTGCACGACATGATGCCTGGAGCTAAAGTTAGCTCCCCAACCAAATAAATGGATTAATAAGTTTTAAAATCCATTGTGTATACTGGTGCCGTAAATTGGTTTAGACCCAGGTTCTCTTGAGTAAAAAACAAACAAACTGTCGTTCAATTAGAGTGGTTGAGAATATATTCGTTATTTGTAATGAAGCACATTCCTAAAATACATTGATTTAATGACAGGCAAATCACAATGCAATATCAAAATGGCGCATAGAAGTCGAAAATCGATCAAAGCAATAAATTATTAGAGAGGGACTGGAGATGTATTCACCATCACACCATCAGTTATTTATTTATTCCATTTATACTTAGAGAGGAAAGGGAATGTTTCCTAAAGATGAAAATGGAAAGATCCGTTACAGTGACACAGACTTCACTGATACATGGAAGGTAAGTATATTTCCTCGTATATAAATATCGTATATTCTTCCTGAAAACGCACCATTAACTGTAACAATATCTTCGTGGCAAATGAACGAGTATGTAATAATGTGCACCACACCACAAACCAATGTTTTCAAATACAACATACAGTTTGAAATCCAGGATACAAAAATGAGAAAACAAGCCGACACTTCGAAACCTTGAGACTTCTGATTTCAAGATGAGACCCAAACGAACAATCTCATAACAATCTCATAACTATGAAAACAATTAAAACTGACATATACTATAATCGAATATGACCACCCAAACAGGGATGCTTTCCAAATGAAGATATAAACCAACTGTCAGATGAAATATGTATGGCAATTCAAAGATGTGGTATGCGTGATTACATTATGTACGTATCAGGGACGGACAGTTTTATTTGTGTCTCCCCTCTAAAAATATGTAAACACGTTTCCTCTTTAATTCAGGCAATGGAATTACTAGTTGATGAAGGGTTATGTAAGGCAATCGGCTTGTCAAATTTTAACAGGAAACAGGTGGATAGGGTGAGCGCAATTGCCCGTGTACCAGTGTCTGTTTTACAGGTAAGTGAACAAAAATAATGTTTTTGTTCATAGGAGAAAAGGTACACCCAGTCGTACTCTTGATGTATACGTTTTGATAACGAGTCTGGCAATACGACAGTATGATATCATAACTAAGGGATAAAGAATTGTCAAACTTTCATTTTCATTTCATATTGTTCCACAACTTTAATAAATTTAGCAGTAAAAGACATTCATATGTAGACACATTCAACACATTTCATATATTCATATTCATTAGTATGAATGGTAACATGGTATTTACTATTCAATTACTATTCGGAGAGCTGTGTTTGTCTTTCAATGTATCTGTACAAACTCAATAATGTAACGTTGTAACTTATTTTCCAGAAAGTTACTCTAATTCAAATCGGTTTCTACAAAATTTAGAATGCAACTTGAACTCATTTCTACAATATTAAAATTGTATCTTTTAATTTTAATTAGAAATATTATCCGACGACCACATATTAAATTCCTTCATATCGCGTGTAAAGGTCAAACCCATGCGGCCCAAAAACGTAAATGTTTAAATGTATAGGTAGAACATAAGAAACACTTACTTCTATGCTATCGATAAAGAGCAATTGCTCGAAACGTCTAGCTATTTTTAATAGTTGCTTAGGACAACGATTACCAAATATTATCTTCTATATATCATATTTATCAGTCCGAGCAACGTGTATTTATTAACTATATTAATGAAACATGTGTGTATACGAGTCATTTTAGTATATCATTCAATAACTCAGATCGATAGATGTAATTGTGTACTGGATAGTCGCATTTAAAAAAATTGCACATGCATATATATACTAAAATGTGTTTTACACTAAGACTAAACAAGGAAGTTAAATATGCAAGTTGTTATTAATCGTCCATTAGATAATAAACTCAAAATATACTTGATTTGTAGTTCAAATGTTTATGTTACCTTGTATTTCACAGGTTGAATGTAATCCATACTTGACCCAAGAAGACCTCGTATCTTATTGCGAATCAAAAAATATTGTTATGACAGCATATAGTCCTCTAGGATCGCCGGCCAGACCATGGTATGTCAATGTGAATATATACATGATGTATACAAGTTTCATCGTAAATCCAATCCCGGGTTTTATTTATTTTTTCTTATTATCCTAAACTGAATAGGTAATTTCACGTATACTATCCTATATGAGTGGAAGTGGCAATTACAGCTTATAATAGAAATAAGCAAGGCTGCTATTCATACAAATATTATATAGCGGTGTAGAATCCATACGATTTGCCGAAGACAAATACATATATATTTGTCTTCAACAAATAGACCTATATATACATGTAGTTCTATTCAAAACACAATAGAAATGAGTTCCGTGTAATGTGTGATCTATTAGGATAAAAGAAGAAGATCCATTTCCACTGAAAGACCCCATAGTAGGCACAATTGCCAAGGCTCACAATAAAACGCCCGCACAAGTGTTGATACATTTCCAGTTACAAAGAGGATTAATCGTCTTGGCAAAAAGTGTTACCCCTGCACGAATAAAAGAAAACTTCGAGGTAAACCTTCGTCAATGTTTATTAGGTTATATTTTGTTCGAGCTCTGCAATGGATTCTTGTGTGGTCCACCATATCAACCTGTAAATGCGAAACAATTGGATGATTAACTTGTAGTTTGTCATTCAAGGTATTGGACTTTGAATTAAGTTCAGAAGAAATGAAGGCAATCAGTGGGTTAAATCGCAATTATCGTGGATGTTTACTGGAATGGTAAGCACGGATCATAACGATTTTAGCATCGTTTGTCATATGTATTTTGTTTGTTATATAACTGTGTGTAATAACTGTAATAACCTACCAGTTCTTCAGTATTAAGACTAAATCCATTAAATATGTTCACACCTCCACATGAAAATGAAACGCAAAACATGTCCAGTTCATAGCATTACTATTATAAATTACACAAATGATTGTCACGAGGTAGGTTAGCATTCGACCACATCTGTGATAAGAGGCACGCCTTATTCACCTCGTGTTGTGGGTTCTTTGGCACCCTTTCAATGAGAATATTGAAACAAGCCAGCTGGCGAGTTGATGGCCTTCGTACATACCAGGCCCGCTCGAACATAATGAACTC
Source organism: Saccoglossus kowalevskii (assembly GCF_978046115.1). Taxonomy (NCBI): domain Eukaryota; kingdom Metazoa; phylum Hemichordata; class Enteropneusta; family Harrimaniidae; genus Saccoglossus; species Saccoglossus kowalevskii. Next base: position 4,343,061 of record NC_140654.1, read on the forward strand.
CACAGTAATTTCACACAAGATTGTACAACAGTTTTAGGATATCAATAGTACACAGGGCAATATGAATTAAAATTACTGATTACAACAAACTCTTAATACAATTCAGTAACAGCGTGTGTATTTCCTCAACAGGCTTTCGGACCATGAGCACCACCCATTTTTCAAAAATGGAGAACGTACTGATGACTGCAAATGAATTGTTATTGTGCTTTTTCTGTAGCTTATAAGTTATAATGTAATGTTAAGTATACCGCGTTATTGTAATTAACGAATACAGTGTACAGAAACAGTCAATACTAGTCTATCTGTTGGGTTTATTAAACTCGGTAGAATATATGTGTGTATTAATTATTCAGTACAATGTGTCATTGATGATATGTTGGGAGAGTGTAATAATTGTTGAAATATATTTGATTTTATTGAACGTATCAAACAAATGACATTATTGTAATCTGATATCTTGTTAACTGGAAAAGCCAATGTCAATGTAGTACAGACCTTAGCATATCAAATGAGCTGGCCAATATTAACCTCGTAGGTAAGAGAGGCATTATATAGTCTGGTAGAAAGCTAGTCCTTAAAGTCAAATTTGAGGCACATAGTGAAGTATGGGGCAGAGGAAGCAGTTAATGTATTTATCAAATACAAATAAGGTAATTGTTCTGTCAATACAAAGAGCTTGGCGCGCGTGCGTGTGTGTGTGTGTGTGTAGTGGAAGAAGGGGGTAGGTGCGTGTGTGCGCGCGTGTGTTCAGATTTTGCAATACAATATTTTAGGATAGATATCTATGACAATTCATTTAAATTTACAGTTAATTAAAACAATCCTACTGGCTGCCATACTTCTAATTCCGTGTCGCCCATGTGCTGTTTACTTTTAATATTTAGGATGTACCATAAATGAATGCATGTCCAAGTCAGATTCGAAGGTGGTTAAAGATCGTTGACTAGTAGCCATCTTGTTCGTTGAAAATATTTTCGTTCATATCAGGCACATACTATTCGCTAGAACTTTCCTACTGTACAGTGACCACATAAGGCAGAACAAAAACATAACATAGGAGCAACCTGCATATAAAAACATTCTGTCTTTTGTGGCCAAATTTAAGCATCCCAAGGTGCCCATATTCAATTATGAATTTTTGTTCATATTTGTTACATACATTATGCATGTTCCAGACTATTCATTTTTTAATCTAATCGAAGATATACTTGCAGCCATCTCGGTTTGTGTTTTGATCATATTTTAACTACAGATCAACTACCTAATTTGCATAATAAATTGTCAATTGTCTACTAATATCGCATATACTAATCACAACGTTTCAATGACAATCTGGGTCATTGCACACACCTTATTAGTTTTATGTTGAAATCTGTAAATTTTAATTAATCTCAAAAAACAATTATTGGATTCCGTTAAGACTAGGTATACAAGTGCCCGGAAACAATGCTAAAGACATGATTAAAATTAGAGCATAATAATTACCCAATTTAGGTAATATGCATGATCATCACATTTCATTGAACCTGTTACATAAATGCTCTGGGATAATCTGGGATATTATTAACTCAAACCCATTCATAAATACTCTAAATACAATTTCAATGATAATTAACCAATTTGCATAATGATAAAATTTTCGGCTTTCCACCGACTTTGTAAGAAATAATCTCACATTCTAATGAAACTTGGTACATAGGTATGTTACATTTGTCAATGGTGAATATTTGATTTCGTGATCGCCTTGAGATAGGGGCATTTGTTTCTAATTGATTCGATCGTATACAGGGATTTTTTATTTAACCACGATCGTTGATATACCCACGTTGCTGGGAATGTACAGCAATACATCAAGGACGCAACGATGGCTTGAAACACTAATAAACAGTATATCGCCATGGAAATAACTTTGAGATTCACCCTAGTGCACTGGTAATTATTACAGCTAATGTATTATGAGTATACGGGTTGGATAATTGCTGTGAAAGCAACGTCGAGGGCACTCATGCGAGCGTGCAGTTTTTAAATATTTATTGAAACATTCGTATGTATCGTCGGGGGACAACACTCTGTGTGGAGTGCTTTTATCACGTTTACCATAAAAGTGAGTCACATATTTTGGTGGCAAAATAAATTGTGGTTTTCTTTTAAATTCTACAGACACTATTTCAGTCGGGCATGCATGTGTGTATTATACGTAATGTTTCAGGTGAGGGATAAGAGAGGTGAGATTGAGATTGAGGTCTCATAAGTTGGCGACCTCGGCCAGCGAGTTTAAACTGAGTGGTTTTAATTAGGTTATTTTGGTGATTAGAAGGTAACGGCGATAATTAGTGGAAGTCGCGTCCAGGTCAGGCTCGTGATTTTATTAAAAGAGCGCACTGGATTGTGGTAAAATCATTGTTCATCAACACAGACGACTCACATGTGCAGCGCGACGACCACCACCCTTTAATAAGGTTTACCGGTAAATCTGCACGCAATCAATGCCTGAACTGTGACAGTCCATCTAGCCTAATGCTTTGTTATGTGTCAAACTAAAATGATTTAATCAAATGTCTTCGGTATTTCGCAAACGCATTGCGGAATTTGGTTAATTCATTTCACTTGAAAAAACATTAGGGCAAAGGAACTGTCGCTCAAATTACTGTTGACCTAGGTAAAAATATAGATAACAGGTGCAAACATTCTCTCTCTTTAATGCTTAGCAAGATTTAGCAAGGCTACACATTAATAATAAAAAAGAAACATGGTGACAAAAGAAATGACGGGAACTCCATATTATGCACTATATTTAACGTTTTACAAAATGATGATACATTTAAATTTGGAACTGTTACAGCCATTTTAATTGTTAGCAAACTTCTTACTGAGTGAATGGTTATGCAAATTAGTAATTATCTAAGCTTCTTTTTAGTGCACATCCCAGAACTTTAAAAATATCTCCTAGACGCTTTGACCATTTGTTTTGAAATTTTCACAAATGATTGACAATGTGTTTATCTTCAAAACGCCGTCGGGGCATTGTTTTTGGTTGAACAGTGTTACAACAATCGTACAGACAACTAGCCTGGGTGTTAATTTATGCATAAACTTGAAGTAGTGAAATTTGAGCTGCTGCCCTGCAAAATTGACAACTGGTAGACAGATTTCAAGACGGCACTTTCTTCACAGTGAACAGATGTACCCGTAAACCAATTTTGACAGGAAACCGAAGCATGGTTTAGAAGCTTTTTTTTTTAAATCAAAAGACAAACGTGATTTTAAAAAAAATACTACAATGTACATAAAAAAAATACTAACAAAATTTTAAAATACATACAATAAGCTTTCCGAAAATATATAGTTTTGTGGACAAGGAAGGTCATCTTGGTTGCCTAATTAACTAATTAAAATACCTGTCAGGTAAACTGCATCTCTACCTCAAATAACTTTTCTCTTGCTTGTAACGGATTCATATTCAAAATTAGTACTAATCGTTTATAATGTTACAAATTGCTTCATATGTCGATATAAAAAATACGTATATTTAAATATGTCACCAAACTATTATACATGTATATATGTGTGTTGAAATGGGCATAGTGCTAGTGGCTAGTGCGAGTAGCACTAAACCGAAATAGTACTAGATCTAGTGGTAAAATTGCACTAGATCTAGTGCTAAAATAGGGTTAGGGTTAGGTATTTGTTTAAAAGATGAGAGGAATTCAAAACTTGAGGTGGATCTTCTTTTTTTCGGGCCGTGACGTATATATTGTACATGTTAAAATGGTGGTGTGAGGGCGGGGATATGGCAGTTATGCGAAGTGTGGAGAGGGGTTAGGGTTAGGGTTAGGGTTAGGGTTTTATTTAAAAGATGAGAGAAATCTCACATTTGAGGTGGATCTCTTTTTTCCCGGGAAGTGACGTATAAATTGTACATTTTGTAATAGTGGCGTGAAGGGGGTGGCGGTAACGTGATGTGTGGAGAGGAGGAGTCAGATTAGGGTTAGGGAAGGGTTATGGTTAGGGTTTTATTTAAAAGATGAGAGAAATCCCAAACTTGAGGTTGATCTTCTTATTTCGGGCCGTGACGTATATATTGTACATGTTAAAATGATGGTGTGAGGGCGGGGATGTGGCGGTAACGTGATGTGTGGAGAGGGGAGGATAGATTAGGGTTAGGGTGAGGGCAAGAAGTAGGGTAGAAAAAGATAGAGGCAAAGGGGTGTGAGGAGTGGTATGGTGGATATGATCTGAGGGGTAGATTTAATCGAGTAAATATGGATGGAGAATGTGAACAAGGAGAAAACAATTAAATTTAAGTATTGCTGGAAAAGATACACAAGGTTTGAGTGAAAGCTTAAAATTTATTACAATTTCTTAGAAAATGTAGATGGAACAATTAAAAACAGAATAGTTAAAAACTTTTTTTGTGGTATTTTATCACAATTGATGAAAATATAAATAAAGTTGTCGATAGTAATTTTGTGGTTTACATAAAATTTTAGCATGTACTGAATATAACCATTCATATAAAAAGCTAAAGCTTTGGAACTGTTAAAAAGTGTATTGCGAGTCTTTTCACAATCAATAAGTAGCATAAATTAAAAGTAGTTGATAAAAGTTGGTTGTATACAAAGAAAGTATAGTATGTACTATATATATGTGTTTACATATATAAAGGTAAAGCTTTGAGACTGTTAAAAGGTTTCTTGTGAGGTTTTACAAAATCGATAAATAAAAGTGGTTGATAACAATTTTTGTTATGTTTACACTGGAAACACTGGAAATATTGTATAACAAATATATGTATTTATATAAAAGTTGAAACGTTTTATTAAAATTTCCTAGGTTTTAGGGAATTCCACTTGGTTTGCTGCTCATTTTTGGTGCTATTAGTTTCTTCGGTGCTTTCTTGTGATTGTCATTGCCGGAAATAGACAATAGAATCTGGTCAAGTAGAGATTTCCTGTCTATCCCATTGCAGTGACTATAATTACATGCAAAATTATTCAAGACAACAATAGACTTTTAAGGTCTATTGTTTAGCCTAATTGAGAGTATATTGTTATGTTAAGTAGTTCACAGCTTGGGGTTGGAAACAATAGTAAGTGAGGTAATCTATTGTTTCCTTTGTTCTGTGTCCACTTGTATTTGTCAGCTGATCATATGAAGCCATGTAATAAATGGTTGTGGTTACCAGAGAACGAGATACCCTTAGGTACACTCTTAAGATGGCATTGAAGACAGCCACCCGTTATATACTTAAGGATGCGGTAGAGTTATTTTCGTGAATTTTGCTTTTTTTGTTATTACTTTTGTAAAGTTATTGGGCTCATAATTTTATCAAAATTAAAATTGAAACACATCTAGAATACCCTTTTTTTTAAAAAAAAAATAAGAAAAACTACTTGTATAACGGGATACTGTACAATTTGTTTTTGAGATAAAAGTCTGGACGCAAACAATAACATTGACTTATTGCGTAATTTGCATAATCCCTTCACGACAGAAACAGTGCACACTGAAGACGACGCGGTCATATCAACTCCGGCTCCTGATTATTGATCAATCACAAAAAAGAGGCCCCAAGGAAAAACTAAAAACGCAGTTCAGAGGAAGCGAAACTTTACCTATAACAGAAATGCATTGCCGACAGTACAATGGGGTTCACACTTTGAGTATTCAAACCAAGAGGGTAAAATTTCGTCAGCAAACATGATCAATTTCCATCTTCCAAAAAGTCGGGCAGACAAGTTATGCAGGGCCGCCGTGTACTGTAACAACTTCGCTTCTTTTTAGAGGACGAATACGGACCCAAAACTTTATAGTTTTGGATTTTATTACTGCAAGGCTACTAAGTGACTCCATGTTATGTGTTTTGTTGTAAAAATCAGTCCATCTGATGCTTTAAATGTCCAAAATTAGCGCAGCGCAACGTGACAAATGTTTTGTTTTTTGGCGTTTCCAGGCAGAAGAAATCTGACGCCATGGAGGTCATTCAAGTGAGTTGTGCGTCGTCAGAAATTGACCTACTTTCATGAAATTCACACACATTGATAACGTATTGGCGCAGAATAAAACCCTTGAAGCATTTTTTGAGAACTTCTCGCAATAAAAAATAAAAGGCTTTTAAATTCCTTGTCTATGGGTGAAATAACAGGAAAAATGTAAATTGGTGTCATTGTAAACAAATATGCAATCTATGTTCTAACACTCTCGAGGCATTGACGGGGCTGATGCTGTCTTGATTTTTCAGCTTTCTTTTTTTACAGAACCCCTACGGTTTTCATACAAAACTAATTTTTATTCAAAATAACACCTCTATGTTTACTTAGTAATCACGTGACTAATTCGTGGTACATGTCACAGATCATTTTTTTCAAAAAGCCAGGAACAAGGGCTTCAAAAAAATATATAATTTGCTACGCATCAAAACACTTTTCCTCATGAAAACAGTTTTTACTTTTTAGAGCATGATAACTCTACCGCATCCTTAATACAAAAATATGTGGACAGACTAATCTTGTAAATATCATTGTGGCAGTCAACGGCGATTGGTATGCAAATTACGTTTGTCTGACGCATTACAAAACAAAAGTCTAGACTGTCGTAGAATAATACACAACTCGCGGACAGACAGTGTGATGAAACCCCTTTTTTACAAAGAGGAAAAACGGCCGATACAATATATTGATCTTGTGGTCTGACCTTCAGCATCAAAAGCAGTATGGCGATAGTGCTTCGCGTTTGAAAAGTGGGATAATTTTTAACATGGAATAACGGACATAAACTAAATCTTGATTCAGGTTACTTCCTGTTGTTAATTGGATTAAAACAGTTATATTTGCTAACAACTGGATCGTACATCTGTGTAAAAAATGCATGAATTTTAGCTCTAATTTGGGCAGCGAATACTGCGTCTACAACTGCGTTGGCTGCGTCGCCGTGTTCATTGAACCAGAGAGTATCCAGAACGAAGCGAACAAACTTGAACAGTCACCTGCGTTACTGCATTTACCTATTTTTAAAAATAGAGTTTGGCACACAATTACATATCGTCCATTGGTAATACACTGGGCCAGTGTAGGATATATCATCAAGTTTTACGGCAAGTTGGGCATTTAATGGTGGAGTTTTGATGGAAACATCTATAACATATCGAAAGCTTGGAACGTCACCTGTCTATTACGAAGCACACAAAAGTGAAAAAATGAAAAATATAAACTCAAAATTAAATTTTGTTTTAATAGATGTTTATGCAATGCATTCTCTATGGCACATCCTGTGATGTTTATTTGACTGGGGATCACTGGCCAGGGCGGAAGTCGGCCATCTTGTCCACTCATTTCTGGCAATGCTTTTATTGCAGATCTTCTATTGGAAGGTAGGGGGTGGGGAAGAGTTTGTGATGGAATAATGAATTAATTAGACTGGGCGAGGGACTGGTAAAAATCGATCTTAAGTCGGGGATTGGAGGAGCTGGGATAGTTCTACTGTGTTCTGACGATGGTGGTGGAGAGAATGAGGGGTGAGGGGAAGTTAGTTTTTTATTGGGTGGTTTGCATATATTTAAGGGAGTGGAGGGTGGAGGGGATGCAGGGGTCTGGGGGGGAAGGTTGCGAGGGCGAGTTAATCGGGGATATATCCATGGGAGAGTCATCCAAAAAAGCTTCTAAGAATTCTTCTAAGTCTAGAGAGGATGGGGCGAAAGAGGCTGTTCAAAGTATTTTTCCATATATGTATCATTCATCTTGGTGGAGCTCGTGGTATAAACGTAGTTGTTGGGTATGATGATAAGGTGGGACAGAGGTTGTTGGGTAAGTGTGAATGGAGTAATAGATAAAGGGTGTGGGAGGTGTGGTATCGAGTTTTTTTTCGTTGCTTATATTTCTTTGGGAGAATTGAAGGGGGTGGGGTTATAATTGTGTAATGGGTGGTAATTAATGCTGATGGGTAAGTTGTGTTGAGCTTAAGGATAAGGGAGCGTTCAAGGGCTTTGCGTTTGGTGGTGTCGGAAATCATAACAATGGGTGAGATAGTGAAGGAGGGAGTAGTGGGGTGGTTTGGCGAGTCAAAGGGGCAGCTGAGGAAGGCGGGTATGAAGAGGATTTGATGTTTTACCAATATATTGTTTGTGACAGGGAAGGCAGGTGATAATGTAAATGACTTTCTGTGATTTGCAAGTGAGGGATTGGTCAGCTGGAAGTGTTGTATTGTTAGCTTGAGAACGAATGGATTGGAGGCTATGGAAGTGGGGGCAATATTTGCAGGTGGAACTAGAATGGAGATTTTTTTTAGTGGTTGATGATCGAAAGGCGGAACGGGTAAGAATGTCTTTTAGATTGGCGGGCGTCGAAAGGAGGATAGAGGTGGTGTTGGGGAAATTGGTTTCTGTTGCTGGGTCATTTGTAATGATGGGAAAATATTGATGGAGAATGTGGGCTAGGTTAGGAAGAGATGGGGCAAAGGTGGTAATCAATGGTGGGCGGGAGAGAGTTTGTGAGTTAGGATTGGTTAGGGTTAGGGTTAGGGGGCATGGTTTTTTTGAAACGGTGCTACATTTTTTTGGTCCCAATTTGTTATTGTACAATGAAAAAGTATGTAGCACAAATGCTGAATATGGTGCTACTCATTTGTACATGTGCTATTTGATATAGTGCTACTTGTGCTACTATTTTTTTAGTATAATCTTAGTCAAAATAAGTTATTATTGACGCTAGTGTAGTGGAGTGTAGTGTAGTGCAATGTAATGCATTTTATTTTTCATTGACCTTGTACTCGTAGCACCATTACCATTTTTTCAGTTTTTTGGGTGTGTATAGCGCCATCTCGCGATTTGTTTCGTTTATTTAATGGAATTATGCTACAAAATGAAATATAGTGCTACTTAATCTAAAAATCAGAACATAACTCTTTTGGAATGGATTTTAATATTGGGATTACATATCGAAGTGTGGTAAATGTTGACATAGTTGTCGATACGACTTGTTTACCACTTCCGTGTGACTGAGAATGTTCTAGAACCGTATTGTGTCTGGGTGGAATTTTTAGAAGTTGGTTGAATAGGTAATAGGACACTGTAGGAAGCAATAGAAGGTAATGGAACATTCTAGAAATTTGTAGTAAGTTCCAGACTCATTATGTATGCTGATGTAATGGTCTATTTATAGGCAGTGTGGGTATATATAGGGGAGTTGTTCAGCACTGAGATCAGATCGGAGATCTCGTTGAATTGTATTGGAGTTTAAGTATCTAGTTATTGGAGTAGTGGAGTTTTATCTCGTTATTGTACTTGATGTTTGCAGAGTATAATAATACCAGTACCAGTTGAAACCTCATCTGTTGGCTCCGTGTTCGCATGTTATCATCGCCGCCAGGGAAGTCTTTATGTTACTGTTGCCATTTTGGTATTTGAACCATCCCACCTGTACTATACCAATTACGGCAATATTACGTTGCGTGTGACAACTGGGGGCTCGTCCGGGAACAGTGGAGACATAGAAGACAACATGGCCAGCGGGATAATAGATATGTCGAAACAAGAGTTGATGGAGTGGGCGGATGAACTGGGAATGACTGGAGAAGACAAAAGGAAATTTATTTTGGAGCAACTGAGTTCTCAGCGAGCTGAGAAACAAGCGACGAGGGAAGAGAGAAAGGCAAAAATGGAAATAGAAGCAGAGGTGAGGAAAATGGAGATGGAGGAAAGAAGGGAAAAGTTACGATTGGAAGCGGAAGAAAAGAAAAGAGAATTTGAGTTGAGGAAATTAGAGCTGCAAGCAGCTATGCCGGGTTTCCAAGAGGCTGATTTTGGTGGTCAACGAAATGTGGTCAGTGATGCACAGCCACCAAAGTTGCCTGCATTTGTTGATGGTAAGGACGAACTTGATAGTTGTTTATTGCGGTTTGAGAGATTTGCAACGAATGCGAGTTGGCATAGAGATGGATGGGCCATAAAATTGAGTGTGCTGTTGACTGGTAGAGCACTGGAAGTATATTCCAGGATGTCCGACACTGATGCAGTTGACTATGATCGTGTGAAGGTGGCGCTGCTGACAAGATACGATTTCACAGAGGATGGGTACAGGAAGCGATTCCGTGAAATTAAACCTGAAAGTTCCGAGAGTCCTGACCAGTTAATTGTGCGGCTTAAGAATTATTTTGCTAAATGGGTTGAGTTGTTAGGCACTGCAGCAACATATGATGGTGTTACCGACTTGATGGTGAAGGAGCAGTTTATTGGTGCCTGTACAAAAGATCTTGCAGTTCATCTTAAAGAAAGAGCACCCAAAGATTTAGATGAGTTGGCGGTAATAGCAAAGCAGTACCTAGTGGCACATGATCGACAGTTATCCACGAAGAACAAGGTGAGGTGTAATGATAATGACACTGCCATTGGTAATACTGATGTGGGACAAGGCAGTAGTGTCCGGTGTTTTGTATGTCAGGGTGTTGGTCATCGAGCAGCACAATGTCCATCCCGCGTTACTGATGTCGACCATGGATAAAGCCAAGTTTGCAAGTGACCGAGTGATGAGATGGGCGATGACTCTGCAAGGATATAATCATCGTGTTGAGGATATTCCTGGACTGAGGAACTTTTGAACAGTATAGTAGAATGTTATTCGTTTATGACTGTATTTTATATTTTATTATATTCTACTGTATGTGATTTTCGAATTTTGTACTCAGAGCTTTATTCAGTTCGATTTGATATATTGTATTGTTGTTTTGTTTGAAATTGTTATCGTATTCGTATCATTGACGTCGTTGCTAGTCATGTAATATTATATGTTATAATATTCTTGAGAGGGGAGGCATGTCGCATACGACTTGTTTACCACTTCCGTGTGACTGAGAATGTTCTAGAACCGTATATATTTTATTAGCTCAATGGATTGCAGTGGTAATCGACTCATCACGTCGACATGGCCCATTTGTTTGCCTGGCTTATAAGTAAACTTGTAGTCATAAGCGGGTAATGTGAGATTCCATTGTTGGACTCGCGATGATGCCATTGTTGGGACACCTTTTGCTTCATTAAACAAGGTTTGCAAAGGTTTGTGATCATTTAGAATTTCAAAATGTCTACCAAACAAGTAAGAATGAAACTTCTTCACTCCAAATATTACTGCTAGCCCCTCTTTCTCTAGCTGAGAATAATGTGCGTGATGCGAAGCTAATCGGTTTCTCAGAGCCACCTGGCATTACGTGAGAGAGAACAGCACCGACTCCGTAGGGTGACGCATCGCATGCAAGTATCAATTGTTTTGTTGGGTCATAGTGAACAAGTACTTTCGAAGAATTTAACAATCTCTTAGATTCGTTAAATGTTTTATCTTGCTTCACTTCCCAGTGCCATTTAGTATTCTTGTTCAGAAGTATATGCAGTGATGCTAAGACGGTTGACAGGTTGGATACAATACGACCGTAGTAGTTAAGAAGTCCCAGGTACGATTTTAATTCAGTTATGTTACGCAGAACAGGAGCATCCATCAACGCGCGAACTTTACTTTCCAGTGGATGTAGGCCTACTGCATCGATACGGTATCCGAGATACTCTACTTCTTTCGTTTGTAAAACACATTTCTCTTTTCGAGCACAAATTCCAGCTTCAGACAATTTATTCAATACCGACTCTAAATTGTGTAAGTGTTCAGCTTCTGTCTCTCCTGTGATCAGAATGTCATCAATAAACACATACATGCGGAATTCCTTGTAGGAGACTATCCATACACTTTTGCCAAATCGCTGGAGCTGATGATACTCCAAATGGTAGGAGATTATATCTGAAAAGTCCACGGTGTGTATTTATTGTCGTGAACTCCTTAGATTTATCATCTAGTGGCAGTTGTAAGTAGGCATTACTTAAATCAAGCTTAGTGAAAGTCTGTCCACCACTCAGGGTTGTATAAAGATCTTTGATTCGTGGAATCGGATACGAATCGAGTTTCGCAACTTGATTTATGGTTACTTTGTAATCTCCACAAATACGTATTTGACCGTTACCTTTCAATACAGGTACAATGGGTGCAGCCCAATCAGAAAACTCAACAGGTTCGATTACACCTTCCTGTTGAAGTCGCATCAATTCAGATTCTACCTTATCCTTCATCGCATACAGTACAGGACGTGGTTTAAAGAACTTCGGCTGGGCATTAGGATCAACATAGATTTTCCCTGTCACTTTCTTGACAGTACCTAACCCATCCTGAAATACATTTGAATACTGCTTTATCAGTGATTCATGAGCCATAGCTACTTTAACATGACAAATTTCTGCCCATCTTAACCTAAAGACTTTTAACCAATCACGACCTACTAAATCAGGACCACTACCTTCTACAATTACAATAGGTACATTTGCTATCTGATTATCATATTTAACATCTACATTAAGAGTTCCTAAACTTTTATTTGTTCACCAGTATATGTACGTAATACTGCGTGTGCATTCTGAACAATTGGAATATCAGCCAATATAGTGTCATAAGTCCCTTTACTCATCAATGAAACAGATGCACCAGTGTCTATTTGCATTTTGACACACTGATTATTAATTATAAAATCTGCCTCTATGGGGTGTACTTTCTCATGTCCTGAACTAACATTAAACATTGTATAGGAAGTGTCATTAATTTCTGAGTCTTCTTCCACTATGTTAGTGACATGTTGATTTCGTTTCACTGTTGGTCTACTTGTTTGCTTCTTACTTCTACATGCTTTGGAGATGTGCCCTATTTTCCTACATTCATAACACTCAGCATCTTTGTAGCGGCAAACATCAGGCGAATGATTCTTCCCTAAACATCTGAAACACAGCTGTGAATTTCCAGCTTGACAACCTCTACGAGTTTGACTATTGTTGCCATGGTTATCACTTCCACCAGATTTTCTATACTGCCTTCTATTTCTCTGTGGGTGGGTTTCTTGTACTTTATGGACTTTCTCTTCCCTCCCCTGGGGATTTATTGCGGATTTCATTGACTGTATGTAAGTCACTTTTCTTGCTCTAACCTCCATTCCTTGCGCTAGCTCCATGGCTTTCTTAAATTGCAAGGTACTTTCTGACAGTAATCTACGCTGTATGCAGTCATCTTGGACTCCACACACCAGTCTATCACGCAACATTTCTTCTAAAGTATCTCCATACTCACAGTGTTCTGCTAAATGTCGTAAATCAGCAACAAATTCTGAGATTGACTGACCTGGTTTACGGAATAATGAAACGCTGACGGTTTGGGATGGTGATGTGCTTGCATTACATCACAGAGCTCTTTGAATGTTTTGTCCGATGGCTTTTCTGTTGAAACTAAACTACGCATTAAGCCGTATGTCTTAGAACACATACACTAAGTAGAATAGCACGTTGCTTATTCACACCGGTAATTTCGTTTGCAATGATGTATTCACTTACGCGTTCATCAAACTCATCAATCTTGCCGAAGAACGTCATTTTCACCATATAAAGTTACCTCAGAATAAGCTTGGAATGCTAATAGTTTATCCTCGTTGCCAATTGTAATGTATTCACACAAGAAACACAAGATCAAGGCAGTAACAGGTTTATTTTGGTTACGGAGCTTACAAACATGGCGGGCATCTCAAGGCGCAGACGACACTTGTTAAGAGGGCGTCTCAAATGACTAACTATGATAAGGTCAAGAGTCATCTCACAAATACAATAAAAGTGAATATACTACACACTACACTACACTACACCAGCGACAATAATAACTTATTTTGACTAAGATTATACTAAAAAAAATAGTAGCACAAGTAGCACTATATCAAGTAGCACGTGTACAAATGAGTAGCACCATATTCACCATTTGTGCTACATACTTTTTCATTATGCTACCACAGTTTGTAATTGTGCTACTCAATGTAGCACAATTCCAAAAAACGCCCTCTACATTAGCACAATAACAAATTGGGACCAAAAAAATTTAGCGCCGTTTCAAAAAAACCATGCCCCCTAACCCTGACCCTAACCCTAACCCTAACCCTAACCAATCCTAACTCACAAACTCTTTCCCGCCCACCATTGATTACCACCTTTGCCCCATCTCTTCCTAACCTGGCCCACATTCTCCATCAATATTTTCCCATCATTACAAATGACCCAGCAACAGAAACCAATTTCCAAACACCACCTCTATCCTCCTTTCGACGCCCCGCCAATCTAAAAGACATTCTTAGCTGTTCTGCCTTTTGATCATCAACCACTAAAAAAATTATCCATTCTAGTTCCACCTGCAAATATTGCCCCTACTTCCGTAGCCTCCAATACAACACTTCCAGCTGACCAATCCCTCACCTGCAAATCACAGAATGTCATTTACATTATCACCTGCCTTCCCTGTCACAAACAATATATTGGTGAAACATCAAATCCTTTTCATACCCGCCTCCAACAACATAGATACAACTACACACATCATATACCATCCACCCTCAACTGCCACTTTGACTCGCCAAACCACACCACCACTCCCTCCTTCACTATCTCACCCAATGTTATGATTTCCTACACCACCAAACGCAAAGCCCTTGAATGCTCCCTTATCCTTAAGCTCAACACAACTTGAATTCTCGTACATAAACGTACTTTTTCACACATGGGAGTGTATACTATGTTCAGAGATACTTTATTTAATGTTGTTTGAAGGTATACATATGAAGGTCATATTATTTTGATGAATATATTGAAAACTCAAAAGCTAAAATTATTGATTCACAAAAAACAAAAAGACCATGCTATGAAATTTAACTCAATTGCCATTCAAGATTCACCACTTTGCTTAATTCCCTGCATTTTCACCCTAACACTTTTAGAAATGTTTTTATTTCCACGAATGTGATTTAAAAATACCGTAACTGAATGCATATTTACGTATAAATAGAATATAATGGTTCATATTAGAGAAAACAAGTTTAAAATGCCAAAATATATTGTAGCACAATTACAAGAATTGCGCCCTCATTGGCCATTTGAAACATTTTATTGAGCTCCATTATTAAATACTAACTCCACTTATTTGAGTTTTACACATAACTTTTGTTAAGTTATTACGAAGTCAGAGTGAGTATTTGTTCGTTCGTATAGACATATTACAATGCTTGAGAAAATGAATGTGACTAGTGAATAAAAACAAAAGCATTTGAAAAATTGTAATTGTGCTACAGGCGCCATGTTGTTTTCTAAAGTTCGAAATTGACACCATTCAGGATTTATCTGATTTCTTGGTTATTAAAAGACCTGCTACATAACCTGTTTACTCGACAATGTAGTGGGTACCCAGGCACAAAGGTGTGGACTGATAGCATTCAAATATTAGAATAAAACATCATATATCAAACAATTTTACATACTACATCAGCATGCATCGTTTGCGGGATATTTAGAACAAATTCACAATTGGAAATTGTAATTGTGCTACGGCAGCCATTTTGTTTTTTGAAAATACCACAGTTGTACCATTCAGAATTTAATAGTGCTATCGGAAATTAAAAGGCCAACAGAAGCGCCATTTCACTAAATGGTGCAGTGATAACCTATAAACACAAATGTGAACTGTTTCTAGTCAACAACAATAGGGGTCAATTTGAGAACAATATTGGTCAAATTGAGATCAATAGGGGTCAACTTGAGAACAATAGAGACCTGAGAACAATTGATGCCGCCACGGAGAACAATAGTGGGGTAGGCTGGAGCCAATCTGAGGCCAAACTGAGTCAAGAAAACAAATCCGGCAACTGTTGGGGCTGCGCAGGAGCGAGCAAGGCCCTCTAGACCCGCCATGGTCGAATTTACAGGGTGCAGCGCAAACCGGAGTCAAATCCGACCAGAAATGAGCTCACACGGAACTTTAAAACACAAGGCGCCCGAAGGTCAAATCGAAGTCACTGGGTCACGGGGTCAAATTGAAAACAATGGAGGTCAAATTGAGAATAGGGACCAGAGAACAAAGGAACCGCCACAGGGAACAATAGTGGGGTTGACTGGAGTCAATCTGATGCCAAATTGAGCCACGAAGACAAATCTGGCACGTTATGGGGCTGCGCAGTAGCGATCAGCAGTAGCATTATTTAGACCCGCCATAGTCAAATTTACAGGGTGCAGCGCAAACCGGAGTCAAATCTGTCTGGAAACGAGCTCACATTGGACTTTAAAACACAAGGCGTCCGGAGGTCAAATCGAGGTCAAATTGGGAACAATAGGGTCAACATGAGTACAATAGGGGTCAAATTGAGAACAATAGGGGTCAAATTAAGAACAATAGAGGCCGCCACAGGGAACAATAGTGGGGTACGCTGGATCCAATCTGAGGCCAAATTGAGTCACGAAAACAAATCTGGCACCTTCTGGGTCTGCGCAGTAGCAATCAATGCCCTCTAGAGTTATGCAGTAGCGTTATTTAGACCCGTTATGGTCGAATTTACAGGGTGCAGCGCAAACCGGAGTAAATCCGACCAGAAATGAGCTCTCACGGGACTTTAAAACACAAGGCGCCTCGGAGGTCAAATCGAAGTCACAGGGTCATGGGGTCAAGTTGAAAACAATGAAGGTCAAATTGAGAACAATATGGGTCAAATTGAGAACAATAGGGTCAACTTGAGTACAATAGGGGTCAAATTGAG
The DNA here is from genome assembly GCF_978046115.1 of Saccoglossus kowalevskii. Lineage (NCBI taxonomy): Eukaryota > Metazoa > Hemichordata > Enteropneusta > Harrimaniidae > Saccoglossus > Saccoglossus kowalevskii. Next base: position 4,359,693 of record NC_140654.1, read on the forward strand.
AACAATAGAGGCCTTAGAACAATTGAGGCCGCCACAGGGAATAATAGTGCGGTATGCTGGATCCAATCTGAGGCCAAATTGAGTCACGAAAACAAATCTGGCACCTTCTGGGTCTGCGCAGTAGCGATCAAGGCCCTCTAGAGTTGCGCAGTAGTGTTATTTAGACCCGTTATGGTCGAATTTACTGGGTCATTATATATGGGATAAATACCACATGCCTCTATCTATGGGAAGTGTGATAATAAGCAATAAATACCACATGCCTATATCTAATGGACATGTCATTATATATGGGATAAATACCACATGCCTATATATATGGGAAGTGTGATAATACAAGGGATAGATACTACATGCCTATATCTAATGGACATGTTATTATATACGTGATAAATACTACATGCCTCTATCTAATGGACATGTCATTATATATGGGATAAATACCACATACCTATATCTATGGGAAGTGTGATAATACAAGGGATAAATACCACATACCTATATCTAGAGGATAAATACTACATGCCTCTATCTAATGGACATGTCATTATATATGGGATAAATACTACATGCCTATATCTATGGGAAGTGTGATAATACAAGGGATAAATACCACATGCCTATATCTAGAGGATAAATACCACATGCATCTATCTAATGGACATGTCATTATATATGGGATAAATACCACATGCCTATATCTAGAGGATAAATACCACATGCCTCTATCTAATGGACATGTCATTATATATGGGATAAATACCACATATCTATATCTATGGGAAGTGTGATAATACAAGGAATAAATACCACATGCCTATATCTAGAGGATAAATACCACATGCCTCTATCTAACGGACATGTCATTATATACGTGATAAATACCACATGCCTATATCTATGGGAAGCGTGATAATACAAGGGATAAATACCACATACCGGTACCTATATCTAGAGGATAAATACCACATGCCTATATCTAATGGACATGTCATTATATACGTGATAAATACCACATGCCTATATCTATGGGAAGTGTGATAATACAAGGGATAAATACCACATGCCTATATCTAATGGACATGTCATTATATATGGGATAAATACCACATGCCTATATCTATGGGAAGTGTGATAATAAGCAATAAATACCACATGCATATATCTATACGATAAATACCATTGTATAGGGCAGTTGTAGACACAGCACCACAGATAACAAATACATGGCAGCAATTCTTTTAATTCTAATAAGAATTGAACAAGTAATAATCTCATCCAACCAAGTAATACTACAAATTGCATGAAACTGAATTTCAAAGAAAACGGTAATTTAAGAAACATTGTCAAATTTACATTCACAAATATATAACTGAAATATTTTGAGATTTTAATATTGATACTTTGTACTATTGATAATAATTTGTTTACAATGGGAAAAAAATGCTTACGTAAATAAAGTGTGAAATGAATGTTGAATAGTTAGCAAAAATATGTACATGTCCACGACACATAATATGAATTTATTTTAGCATCAAGCAAGGAACCAACCAATGAGTAAATTTGGGAACAGTGACACATACAGAGAACATGTCCAGTTACATTAAGAAATGTATTGGTACATGTACAATTTATAATTACTAATCAGTTATTCATACATTTAATGCTTTCCACTAACACAAATTTTGACTTCTCAGTTTTCTTCAATGATTTCAATTAAAAGAAAAGTCCCACAGATATATTCTGTGAACGTAAAGGCACCATAACACAACTAAGACTTCTGTTGACATATGGCATGTTGCTCTCAGTGTGCCCTCTAACAGGACTGAATTTGTAGGATCTGTAGTTAAAATGAAATACCAAAAATATAGCTGTGTCAGCTTGGTGACGAGGTTATTCAAGGAAAAATGAATACTGTATGTTGCTGTGGGAAGCTTTGAAGGCTATTTTGTTTATAAAATGTAAATTTCATTTTACAAAATTACAAAACTATAGCAAGATATTTTAATGCATGATTTGTTTTTACATTAGCACACCAGACAATAAGCATTACTAGTTACGTTACAGAAAATCCCCATTCATCAATGACATGCACAGACTTAAAGAGCACACTAGCTGTATTGAAGGAGCAAATATTCCAAGAGAATCTAAAACTCCTATCTTAAAGAAATACAGCACATATTTCAATTTCTTGTAAATAAACAAAGCAATTTGTGCGACACCTATCAAAAGTCTTATTTTTTGTTCAACATGTGCTGCATACATTTATTTGGGTTGCATTAAAGCCAGGAAACTACAGATACCATTACTTGTTGTACATATAATAGCAATACATGTACATGTGTGTATTTATTGTTTTTTAGTATTACCACAAACAGAAGCACCTAGAATATAACTGAAACAAAAATTCATAATCCCGAAAATATGGTTGGTATCTGTAACAGCAACACTTGTAATCCGTTATTAAGCAAATATGTTGTTTCTCCCTACACGCCACCATTGTAACAATACCACCTTGTTCATGTAAGGTGAGGTAACTAGATAATAATGCCCAAGAAAACATTAATGCAACAAATTCTGCATAATGCAAAACGGCTACCTGGCTTCTGCATAAAGCAAAATGCAAAATGGCTACCTGGCTTCTGCATGATCCAAAATGGCTACCTGGCTTCTGCATAATGCAAAATGGCTACCTGGCTTCTGCATAATGCAAAACGGCTACCTGGCTTCTGCATAATGCAAAATGGCTACCTGGCTTCTGCATGATCCAAAATGGCCACCTGGCTTCTGCATGATCCAAAATGGTTACCTGGCTTCTGCATAATCCAAAATGGCTACTTTGCTTGATTCTGAATAATGCTAAATGGTTCCCTGGGAAGGTTCCATGTTTTGAATGCTCATCTCAAAGACACTGCCCTCTAGTGACTGGCATAAGTTAAGGTACAAATTATGTAATAAATGCATTATTTGAAAAGGAAAAAAAAATGAGGTTATGTTTTCACCTTTACAGTTAAATTAAAAATTATACTTAAAATAAACTGACAAAAAACAATGATCATCTGCGGTGATGGTTTTGCCTCCATCTATCATAAGATCTAAATCCACCACCACCACTGCCACGACCACGACCTCTGCCACGGCCACGTCCCCAACCCTGACCTCTATCATAACCATCTTGCCAGTGTCTATCATCACCTCCCCAATGTCTGTCCCTTTCCCATCCACGATTATGATCACGATGATCTCTGTCTGAGTCTCTCCGAGGTCGACGTTCATCCTTATCATAATCACGACCAAACCGACTGGGCCGATCATCATACTGTTCGTGTACATGAACCCTTTCCCGCGAACCCCTTCGAAATGATGGCAGAGAATCATCTTCTGAAGATGTCCTCCTTTCTTGGTGATGCCTTGGAAAGTCTTCTGTGGCTTTCCGAAGATCCTCAGGGGCTTTAGGAAGTTCTTCAGGCGCTTTAGGAATTTTTACAGCTGGTTTTGTAACTTCCTCTGCATGTTTTGTTAATCCACTCGGTGGAGGTTCCAGAGCAGGTTCTGGAACAGGTTCCTGCAGGGGACTAGACTTTCCACTATCCATACCCTGTGGACTTAGGAAACTGGCAGTTGGTGACAGAAAGCTGGATGACGATGACGATACATCAAATCCTAAACCAGGAATTGTTATAGCAGGATCGTCATCTGCTGATTCAGTCTTGGTGGCGGCATTATCAACATCTATTTTCGTTGCATCAGACTTTGTTTTTGTATTAGTTTTTGCAGATTCTTCAGATTCTATTTTGGAAGCAGCTATAGACTTGGCACCTCTATCATCTTTGACAATGTCAACAACAGAATTTTTCTCACAAGGCTTGTCCAATGCCTGTGAGGCTACCGAAGCAAGCGTACTAGTTGTACGAGAAATATCAGCCTGAAGATTCTGAATTTGAGTTTCTAAAAGTGCCTTCTTGGCTTGTTCCAGTTCTTTTGCAAGAGTTGCAAGTTTTTGTTTTTGTTCTGACAAGTTAGAATCAACAGTTAGAGGCACAACCTCTTTTTCCTGTTTGACCTCTCCTAAAACAGTATCTAGTAATTTCTGCGCAGATACATTACTATTTTGGTTCATTACTGTGGGTACAGATACTTTACTAACAGGGGCTTTAGGAGTGGCAACAATTTTGGGAGTAACAGTAGATACTGGTGCAGTGAACTCCTTCGAAGTTGGAGAAAGGTCAGCAATATCATTATCATTATTATCAGCATCTTCTTCATCATCACTACTGAATTCTCCGAGGACATCGTCTGAGGGATCATACGGTTTCTCTTCTGCCTCCGCCGCATATTCCTGACTTGGAGAGTAAGGAGCTTCTTCCAAGCTGCTTGTAACGGGTGCAACTAAACTCGAAGGATCAATATTTGCAAATTGTCTGACAATTGGATCATAACTTTGTTGCTCAGTGATATAAAGTTCAGTTTGTAGTTTTCTCTCTTTACGTTTGATGTCTTCTTCTTTCTCCATTAACATGCATTCTGTAATCACTGAGGATAATGGTGGTGATTTAGATTCAAGACTATCATCAGAGAACCGTCTTTTTATCACTTTAGTAGTCTCCTCAGAGTGGCGTCGTTTGGAGTGTTTTTGGCTGTGACGAGATTCAATTTGGCCGGGAAGGCTGTGTCTCTGACGCTTTTGTTTGATGATCACCCCTAACAACATGTGTGGCCTGAATTCATCCAATCCTATGTACAGACAAAATAAAACAATAATGAAATAAAGCACACTTAAGTCTCTGTAAATAAATACTTAGTAGCTTTCACACCAAATTAATAGAAGTAAATTAATTTAAATGAATGATCCTAATTTATTGCTAAGGGTTTCAGTTATGCACAGTTCTCTGGCAAAACTGCATTTCAATTCCAAGGTCATTTAAAATTGCATTTCAGCTTTGCTGAAAAGGCTTTTTGGTTTTTTTGTAAGGAATTTATTTTAATAATAATAATAATAATAATTATTATTATTAATTTATTTTCACTGATTTTTGATGAATTGAATGTGAAACACAGTGAAAAAAAATATACTCGCTGGATTTTATTTTCACTGAATCATCCCTTCAGCGAAATTTAAATTCCAAGCAGAAATAAAGTATTTTACAGTAAACACATGATCAAATTGAAAGACAACGAGACTGTTAACATACACTGATGAAAAACATTGAAGTTTCAATGTTTACATATATCCCACAAATTGTACAAATTCACAGTTTTAAATACTTTACATGAGACATTATTTCTGTATATGGATGTTGTTATTTACCTGGACCATCAAATGGCAATAAAGCAGATGGAATTTTAGCATGGCCAGCCAAAGGTATCAAATACATATCTTTGACATGTTTAGTGTTATTGCCAACAACACCACATCGCCGTCGACTACTAAAGTAGGAATACATGGATATATACGATACTTTTTCTTCCTCGTTGGCTGCTTGAAAACGAATGATACAGATATCTTTAGTAGCAGAGGTGCGAATTTTACTGATGTAATCATACACCTGTTCAAATGATATTCTACCACACAAGTGAAGAGTGTCCGGTAAATCCTGAAGAGATACAATACATGAATGATTAGGGACAACGTCAAAAGTTCAATGTAGGATAAAAAACTTAATTCCTTTAGTTTTTTTTCCAAACCCCCCTACCCCCCACTGAAACTTAATTGATAAATATTGACCATGGCGTCAGACTACATTCACTATTAAATACAAATTGATAATCCGACAGTAGTATGGCGTAGCAGTTGGTTGTCGGGTGGGTGTAAAAAGGCTTTACACTCGAACCAAACCATTTTCTCGTCTTGGATGTGTTTTTTTCATTTTCTGTTATTTTTGTCCATGATTGGATAGAGAAAAAAACAAATTACAAATACTCCAAGATTTTTTTGACTTCATTAAAAAATAAAATCGTTTTTGTAGGATAGAAACTTTTTGAGGTCAAAACCCCCCACCCCCAAACTAAAGCAAATAAGTTTTTTATCCGACATCGATCTTTTGACTTCGTCCCTTAGTGAGTTAGTGTAAACAAGAAAATTGTAACAATATATTCTCATTAATGACAATTAATAAAAGTCACTGTGATATCTTGTCTCAAGAACTACAGTGAATAGTTCACGGCTCCAAAGTGGTTTTACAGTATTAGTAATTACTGAATAAAGTCAATCACAATAGCAGATAAATTAATAGTGCGTTTTCATTATTGGACCAATGTTTAATATAATAAATAAAAAAATAAATAAATAAATAATATCTGAAGCGTCGGGTGTTCTTTTATTTGTTTAATTAGTTCATAAATTTGAAAGTAGCGCATATTCACATCGCCATCGTGTGTTCGAATCATGAAATTCACCGGTAAATTGACCATTCGTTTTTTTAATTTAATACAAATTTGTTGTTGTGTTTTTGGTAGAGCAGCACCACAAGATCTACTCACCGTCATAAGATTTCCTGTTGGTCCAGATACCTTATAAGACACTGTAGCAAACTTAGCTAAGTTCTGCATCACAACAAACCCTTTCCAGACAGAGATACAATCAACAGATGCAGGCGGGGACTCCGCTTCGACTGGACTCTCAGGCATAGGACTGTAAGGAGACAAAATGAATAACCATAAATGATGATGTCATCATGAGGTCTCAGAAATTGTAATGGTAACCAGAAATAAGGGTTGTATGTCTGGAAAATTGAAACACACTAGTAATGGAAGTTAAGTACCAGACTCATACCAGTCCGTCATTTCAAACACAAACACAAATTCTGATCGTTACACATAAAGAAAATATTTATGTCATCAAAAAACCAATATTACTTCAGTTTAATATCACAAATATACACGTTTAAAAATAAATCAATGAAAAAACTTAGAAAAAACTCTGAAGGTAATTGAAGGGAAAGATTGAATGCAAGAAATATTGTAAAGTGCTTCAATCTTGTGAGAGACCGATTTTCTTGACTCAGTGATAATCAACAAATTTTGTAGTAGTGAAAATTTCTTTGAGGTTCCAAGGTCCGGGGTATCAGTGACTTTCACAAAATTTTGTATTCATGAATGTCATCTAAATATTCAAATCACAAGCAACAAAAATTAAGCAGCTTAAAATAAAAGTCAACTCAAATCAGATCAGATCATGCAGAAAGAGTTAAAATAGTTGTACATTGAAGGTAACATTGTAGTTGTAAAATATGAACAAGTTTTTACTTACTGTAGAACACTTTATTTTCGCTGAAGGGATGATTCCGTGAAAATAAAATCCAGCGAATATACATTAATCTCATCAAAAATCAGTGAAAATAAATTCCAAGCAAAACGCCAGAAAAAGCCTTTTCAGCCAAAATTAATTCCAGCGAAAATAAAGTATTCCACAGTACATGATGCAACATTACATACAATGAGAGCTAACCAAAGCCGTTTTTGTATTAAATTTGCCTGCATCTGTTTACTGTTTTCGATGATGTGAGACTCACACATTCATGATATTGTTACTTTAACTAACACAAAACTTTACCTTGCTTCTACTATATCCATAGATGTTGACGGTTTTGGTGAATCAAACACACTGCTACTTTCTGTATCTTCTGATTTCACTGAATCATTTCCACTGCCTGCCACTGGGGGCACTTTAGCAGTTGGACTCAGTGCAGCAAGAATTTTAGGTTTCTTTGATGCAGATGGTTCATCACTAGGGGGCGCCATTTTACCAGTACAGATTTTACAGTTCAAATCAAACAGATGGGTTTTATGTTGTTCTGTTGTGTCAGTTAACATTACTCCAATTGGTTGAGCTTTCTCTGGTTTGGCTTTTTCCAATGGAGCCTATGTAATAAATCAGATGTTGTGAATTGTAATGAATTTTGTAACGTATCCAAGAAAGTAAGGTACAAACACATGTTGTTAAGATAGAGAAAGACTAACCAAGAATATACATTGACCGATAAAATAATGCAAGTTTGCGAAAGAACAGACAAAAATTACTCGATTTATTGGTGCTACAACAAAGCGTTGTTAATGACAATAATAGGTGTGAACAAAGAAAGACATTGGCAACTATCCTTTGCCACTTTATTATTATATGTGCACGGTAAAAAAAAAAAACTTAAGTTTTACACAATTTACCTATTTATATGCACATATTTGAAAAACAAGCCTTTAAAAGTTATATTGATATTTCTGATTTACATAAGCATGACAAATTAGTGTTCTTGTTTACTGGCAGCGACTGAATGGGAGTACCAAACAACCCAAAGATGCAGGACATGTCAAACTAAGTGATTTTTAATACAAGAAACAATATTTCACCTCCAAATCTGCAAGACTGTCCTCTTCAATTTCTATTTCTCCTTTGTGTGTTTTCTTTGTTAATTGTATGTGTCTAGATTCTTCCTCTGCTTGCTTTACCTGCATCTCCAGTGTCTGGAAAAGAAATGAAAACACAAATAATTTGCTTTTCATATTTCATTGGAAAATATTGATACATTCCTGCAGCCAATATGAAATTATGTCAACGGGAATGATACAAAATTAACAACAACAAAAATTTCCCATCATCTTAAATCTGAGATTGGTCCATATGTACATTTTCAAAGCAATCAGACTTGCAGTTTTCAAGACATAGTCAAAAATATCACTTTTTACCAAAAAATGAAGAAATCAAGACATTGAACCATGACTAAAGCTGCACACAGTTAGCCAAGGTTGAATGACAGTTTTACAATAGAAGTTTAGAAGCATTTACTGCATATGAATACAGCAGTTGTTTGCAATCTGCATAATCACAGAGAGACATGTGGATTTACATTAAGGTAGCGAGAGGGGAAACATAATTTATAGTTTAATGGAGTTTAGGACTTTCCTCGCCAGTTACTAAGCATGCAGTTATGGCAATGTATATGTTTTCAGAAAGCTGAGATATAGCAGAGTACGATCATATATGTTTCGTCTTGATATTTGCTCAGGGGATTAAGTTACGATCGTTCCCGTTAACCTCCTAAACGGAGAGTTTTCTTGCGGGATTGGCCGTTTCTCGGTGTTCCTTTTTTCTATGTTTCTGATCTTTTCACTGTTGCTTTATAAGATAATGATCTTTGAGAATGCGTCTCGAAATTGTTATGTGCCCCATAGTTCTGGAGATAAAGCCTGTTGAACTTTATGGACTAAATTTTACGAACGTCTTCCTGTTCCCAAGGCCGTAACTCAACGTCAACGGCTCACATAAACGTCCATGAGACATCATATTTTAGCCCATTTTGTGACAAGTAGATTGTGTAATTTATACATCGTTAGCGTAAAGAAAAGTGTTGAAAGTTGACATCTTCAATAGTTATGATAGTCAAAAATTGGTTTCCGTAAAACTCAATAAAACGTTTTTTTTTCAAATTTGGCCACAGATAAACAGCTAATTAATGACAAAATGTTGACCATTTCGATCATACTTCGATAAATATACAAGTATCTGATATGTGTGGAATGTTAGATCGTGAAAAATTGGTTGGTTGTTTTCTAAAACGTGACAAAACTTAGCAGTTTCTTCGAAAGTGGGTGCTAACTTGAGCAAGATGGCGCCCGCGCAATTAATTTATTCAAGTCCCTTTGTTATGTTGAACAGCGTCAACAGTACAATCGGTTCTCTAAACATAGGGCGGGCCTTCGTGACAGCATATATTTACTTACGGGATATACATGCATTCAAGTACAGATATGTTTGCATTACTCTCAGCCTATGGAGAGTGTACCGTTATCGGATTTGTTATAATCAGTTAGCTCTAAGTCAGCACTACCTGATTTGGCCGATACCCCGCCCGGGTGATCTTATGGAGGATTCGATTTTTTTTTTAGAAAAATTGGACCAAAAGATCGCCCGGGCGATGTTATGGCAGATATTACGAAGCCCATCTTGTCTGAAAAAATAACCCTGCGCTGATAAAAATGGTCTCAGAAAATGTTTAGAAAAAATAATGTTTCGCGTTGACCAAATATAATCATTCAAAGTATAAATTCAAAGTGTTTTAATACGTTGGTGAGAGGTCGCATTTTACGTAAACAAGAACATGCACTAAGAAGGAAAAGCAAGCCAAAGTCGAAACGGGGTGCATCATGGACATGACATGACACAACACACGATGCGTTAACTGAGTGAACAGTGACATCATTTTGGGGTGCAATTGAACTTCAAGTACTTCTTTGCGAAACTTGCTGTGCGGCGATGCTGACATCAAGTGTGTGTTGACCGAAGTTTGACCCCAATTCACGCACTGAACTGGCGCGTTGCCTTGGCAACCTTTTCTTTCGTGGTCCGCGCGTCGATCTAGTAAACTTATATCCGACGGTACTGTAATTACGCAACTTGTATGCAACTCTGTACTTTGAATATATCAACATCGTTTACTTGGTGCACTGCTTTTCTAATTACGCAAATTTGTTACAATATTGTACCAGCTCTGAATATTTCAACTTCGTAATGTATAGCTTTCATGATAACTACGCAAAATTCATTTTATCTTTTACTATTGTTAGGGCACTGACCCCGGGGTATTGGGTCTGTGAATATTTCAATATTACTGACTTGATAATGCGTCGCATTCGTAATAATTACGCAAACATAAACATGGGCGCATTTAAATCATTAAAAAGGATAGCAGTCAGGTGTCTACGGAAAGTCAAGAAAATAGTTTAAATACTTCGGACCACCCAGCTTGACCCGTCGACAGAAACCGCTATATCCACTGTTTTTTTATCGGTGTCACCACTCTCGTCTATCTCCGCCAATTCTGTTTTGAGTTTTCTTATTTCATCGGCGGCATCTTGAAATTCTTGTTCTAATAGTCTTTTAGCAACGTCTAAAACTTTCCGAGTGTTTTCTCTGAATGTGGTTCCAGATATAATAGAGAAGTCGGTAATCCCATATAGCTACTAAATTTACGCATTGTGCGACTACCCTTTCCAATGCCACGAGCCGCGATCACCGGCTTACGATTCACATCAAAAGAATGTCCACTCTTTTTTGACGCAGGAAAAATGTCAGTCACGGAGTTACATTTTTGATTCCACTCTGTGGGCTGACTGTAATATGAGCCCAGGTCATTTTCATTTAGATATCTTTTAACGGTGTCGGACATTTGTCGGCGGCCATATTAGGCTATATTAGGTTATTAAAACACCGAGAAAAGCTTGAATACGATAGCGTTATGTTTATCTGTGCTTCGATCGCGTAACGGACACTTCTTATAGATTACACAGGATATAATAAAGCTGGATGGTCAACAAATCAGTATGCAAATTAAATCCTTTGTCTTCAGTCTGTCATTCAACATGATATGTAAATGCAGGAAGGACATGTTCACCTACAACTAAGTTTCCGGGAATAAATTGAAATTACTCAACAAATGCATCGCGCACTGTAAATTCGGACCAAAGATAAAGAAAGTACACAATATAAGATTGCATAATCCGGGATTTTTAGAAAAAAGTTTTTTTTTCTAGTTTTTCCCCTCTCGCTACCTTAATTAATGTACAACCACAACAGCTCACATGATTAAGATTGGTATACAACAAACACAGTATTATTAGACATAAAATTCTTAAGTTACAGAGCCCAAAGAACACAGGGCAGATGTACTCACATGTTTAGCTTCTCTCTCCCTCCACTCAAAAAGTTCCTTGCATGCCATCTGTTCTGAAGTCATACCTACCAATTTAGATGGAGATATATCCCCCTTTAGAACTCTACGAAATAGACCCTGTAAAAAAAAAAGTGATTAATTTCAGACTGCAAATCTACGAAATAAAGTAAAACTCTCAAAATGGAATGGATCTTGTCAACCAGGAATGGAGTGTTATTTACACATCAATATTTTTATTGAATAGAACAACTTGTATTCAATTTTGTTATTCCATGTGACCAGAGGAAAGAAAAACTTTGGGTAAGAGACAGTCTCACATTGTCTCAAAAGTCGTCTTTTGTTCATTCTAAGTTTGGAACCCCCTCTAAACAAAATGTTGATACTTGTAAATAATCCATGTGTGTAATACTATACATCAGTTATTAATTTTGAAGTTGTGTACATTGGTATCCACTGTCAGTTGTGTGTTGGGCTTGCACATTTAACACACAACATTATAACCTTTTTGACCTAATGTGTTTTCTTCCTTTTTTGTTTGTGTGTGTTGCTCTGTATTTTCCTTCAAACATTTTCGTAATATCAACCAGTGTGAGATTGAACTATATCAAATGAAATCAAATAAAAAACAAAGAAAGCTTAGAAAAACCTCCTGTGTGCTGAGAGTACTGAAGACACATTAAAAATTAATTCAAAATTTCTTGTACTTGAGATTGAGGGAAAACTAATTATGTAAATCAGGTAACTAATATGAACTGATTTGGGTGTAAAACTAGTAAGGTCTGCGTAATGTAATATCTATGTACCAAGTTTCATTGAAATGTGATTAGAACAAAAAAATTATGAATTATTATGAACAAATTTGTTTTAACCCCAAATTAAACAGGCCTGTCCTATGTACCATTTGAAGAATAATTTAACATTGTTTACAGTGATAACAGCTCAATGTCCAAATGAAGCTTACCCATTCACGCTAATCGCAATAAACATCGTACTCTTGAATAGGCGTCAATAATGACTACGATAAAACTCTATTTTAGGTGTCAGGAATGATTGAAATGACTGAAAAATGATGTCAAAATACACCTTAAAAGTCCCATTTTATTTTTTTAAATCCCATTTTATTTGTTCAATCCAAACTGCCATTTAACGGCCCAGGGCGAAATTGCGGCAGAATCTGGTCCCTCAAATAAGGGACATGTGAGCTTTGATTATAACCAGATATATTGCACTGGGTCGGGGAAATACAAACTGTCCCAGTTGCTAAACTTCCATGTATCTTTTGTCCAATGGGTACCTGTACTTCAAACATTCGCAAGTTTTCCTAGGTGGTACAAGACAGCTTTGTCTTTTGACCTATTAGTTTTGTGCTGACCTCTTTCTTAATGTTTTGTTTTCCTTGTCATAATACTCACTGATTGATTACTTTGTTTTGATTTTGAGTTACAACTAGGCCACAACCTTTGCTTTTACCGTGAAACATGGGGAAGCCGTGAAACATGGGGAAGTTTACGTCAATTTGACGGACATTCCATTTTCTAAAAACTAATGAAGCACACTGTCTATCATCCCATTTTTTTTTCATTAGCTGATTTCTATTCTGAAAAATCAACCGTTTGAAAATGCACCTTAATTTTGACTCTAAAAACATGTCAGATTCCCAAAACAAACTATTTAAAACGGCCGAAATTTTGAGTTTTCATGGTGCATACATACAGACATACAGACAGGGTAGCTGCAAAGACTCCCTTTTGTGCTTCGCACACGGGGATCAAAAAATACAAATGTTTGTAACCTAACTAGTTTCTGAATTATGAGTCGCAATTGTATGAACTGTATTATACTTTAGGTAAACTGCTAAATTTGAGACTGCCCTTTTTTATTTGCTTTTATTTCATCAAAGCTTTCAACATAACAAAATACCAAGTGGTTTTAAATTTACTGAATTTTTACACGTTTGTCATGGTCCTAACACAAAGAACAATATCAGTCTTTTCTCTTTTTAGTTGTAGAAGATCTTCATAACCCAAAAAACAAATTTGATCAAATACTGAGAGTAAAAGGTTCATGATATATCACCTTATTATTGACGTCTTTCAAGTTGAACATCAAAGTGCGATACTTCGCTTTGTACTTGGAACTTGTATCCTGGTATAATTTGAACAATTCATGTTCTATGCGGTTTACCACTTTTTCAATTTCTTCAGACCGTAACTTGATGCCCCGGCTTTCTCTAGCTCTACAAAAAATATATATTTAAATCAATTGTACCAATACATTCATTGAAAAAGCGTCGTGTTCGTCGCACTGCGCATGTGCAGCATTTGTGTTGATCAACAATGATTTCCCATAATCCAATGTGCTCTTCTAATGGAAATCACAAGTATGAGGTTTAACCTGGGCTCGACATGCACTGATCGCCGCCGGTGACTCTTTCCATACATTCCAATCACCTATTAATTACCTAATTAAAGCTTGGAAATGTCTCAGTTTGTACCCGTTGATCTGGCAACAGTAAAGTCGCCATCTTTGTTTATATGAGATCCATATATCTCACGCATGCATGGCGACTACCGTAAAAATCATATTTGAGGCCACATGCCGTTTTCCCATCAAAATCAAAGCCAAACGATTGCACTACAACAACGGTAAATCTCTTCCGGGTTTCTTTTACCACGAGGTCGCTGAACTACATTAACATATTTAAATGAGCTATGGTAATTTGAGAATTTATGAGAATTTTGAGAGCTATGAGAATTTAACACTTTTGACGATAAAAAAAAATAAGAAAATAAATATATATTACATTTAATAATATACTGAGTATTTTTTGTTATCATGCTAAAATTTTTTTTGATTGACTTTTTTATTTGTTTATTTTAATTTCCCTGATGTCTAAATTAAATATGGAATGTACAGTCACTCTGCCGGAAGTTGAACATGCCGGAAGTTGAACATGCCAGTAGTCGAACGCAATCGACTGTGCATGGAAGGTACTAATGTTAACACCTTCCATGGACTGTGTCAGACGGCTGTCTCTCAGTTGTAACCTATACCGGTGCTAACGAATTAGTCTATTCAAGAGATTGTAGTATACAGTACCGTAATCTGCAAATGCATACAAATCTACTTGTAGATAATATTTATTGTGCAGTATGTTATACAGTGTGAAATTTTGTTTGTGTACAAGTTTGTCTGTGTGTAAAAATCCGAAAGTGCCTTAGAATCACAACAAAGTTGCAATCAAGTGTTGTGCATCTCATTAGCATATCATTATCCCTTCCGGCCTTTGTTTTCTGAAAAAAATTCCCACTGTTACCGAAGTGAATGCTCTAATTAAAGCCGCACCAAAACTTCACGCATCTGAATTCGTCCATTGAAAAAATGAATTTTAATTAAAGCCGCGGCCTCAATTAGGAATTTTACGGTTCTGCCCTTTAAGCATATTTGCTATATTACTGGTACTGGTAGAAGTGCATTTCCAAATAATGTGTACAAAAATTGCTTGTATTGTACACTTGATCATTAAAATACAACTTGTTTGACGATAGACGCACTTTTGACATTTACATGATGATGACGACGACGTCGACGACGGCGGCGGCGCTGACAATGATGATGCTGCTGCTCAGAGTCCTTGGAACATTGCAATATCCCTTACAACATTGCCAGCAATGTTTGTTTTTACTTTGCCACTTTCAATCCCAACAAACAATTCAATCTTATGAATGTTCCACATTTGCACACAGTGAATGATTATCTGATCACAAAAAAATATAATTTTATTTCAAATTTTAGGTACCCATGAAAGATAGTGGGATATGCAAATAAGTGTTGTTAATCTCGCCAGGTTGAAGATAAAAAGGTCATAAGAAACACCACTGTCAATGTTCAGAGGAACATTACAATGTTGCAAGCTGTTTTCCTGATCAGTGTATTTTGTATTACAATGCTACTGTAAGCTAATCTTCATACTGTAAGCTAATCGTCTTTTGAGTCAACAATTTTACACAATACAAAGATTGAAATCATTCTGGGTTTGGAGTTACTGAGAACGCAGCTTTGAAAGATTTGAAAACCCACCTTCCAATCATTTGTTCTTTTAATGTTTTTCTGACGTTATGTCTAACATCACTCTGTGATGGAGGAGGTGGAGGGGCTGCTGGTTTGGAATGTCGTTTCCTTCTGCGAGGTGGCTCTTTACTCAGTTCTTGTTCTTGTTCCTTCCTGTGTTTTCTTTCTTTTCTATGCTCCTTTTCCAACCTGTTTTCCATTTCCTTTCTGTGCTCCTTTTCTTTCCTACGCTCTCTTTCTTTCCTGTGCCCATTTTCCCGTTCCTCACGTTCACGCTGGTGGTCTCGTTCTTTTCTTTCATCTCTCTTCTTTTCATGCGCTTCTTTTTCTTTTGCTATGAAGTTTGAAACAATGCCCTGTAAAATGCATGTCTAGAAAACCGTGCATACTTTATAGAATTCTCTTTACATAAAGTGGAATTTTTCACAGTTATTGAAACCTGTCAAGTGTATGTGAAAATATATGGAGTCTTGCACAGCACAATTTACTCAATATGGTGACGGGACAGAGCAATGGCCGACAAGAAAAATCAACTGTTGAAAACCATTATCGTTCTGTCGCTATTTTAATTTGAAGAAACACCTTCCCGAACAACAAAAAACAAAGTCATCATTGGATCTTAGTACTGTAAAATCTGTATTAGAAGCCTCATCCCTAATAAATCACCATTTTTTATATGTGTAGATGCTCTAATAGAAGCTGCATCCCCTCTGTTGCATTGTACAATTTTATTAGAAGCTGCGGCTTTTAATAGAGATTTTACGAAACAAAAATAATCTCTAACAGGGCATATGGCAAATACACGTGTAAAAATATTATTCATAAAATGTTTAATTAACCAAAAATTAGTGAAGACAGCTGTTATCTTTTTATGTTGTCGTAAACTGTAGTCAAGTGGTAGTTTAGCGCGGTAACTGAGCGCTTCAGTTTTCACGAAGATATGAGTTGAGCGTACGCTCACTTTCAAAAGTAAGCGTGGGGACAAATCATGGAATGCTGGTAATGTAATGAAAGCTACTCTCAGTTTAACATGAAGTTAACCCAGGCATGAGATAGAGGTCTAGACACATACACCTACGGCCCGGGAGGTATGTAAATTAGTCTCTAGGTGGTAGTTGAGCGCGGAAACTGAGTTCCTCAGTTTTCACGAAGATACGAGTTGAGCGTACCCTCATTTTCAAAAGTAAGCATGGAGACAAACCATGGAATTCTGGTGATGTAATGAAAGCTACGCTCAGTTTAACACAGACTTGGTACAAATGTGACTCAATTTATGAAAAGAAAAGAAATAATGAAACATTGAGTGATTAAAAGTCTCAGAATGAGTAACTAACCTGGTTGTGACATGCCAGCATATCTGTGTTGAATTCCTGGTCTTAATATTTCATAAGAACCATGTCTTATCAGCCAAGGGAATAAATGTTCAACTGTTGGTGCAGAGATACCTGCTAGCATTCTCCCTGTATGCCGCTCAATTACAGCTATCCTATCATCAGCTTTCAGTTTTACATCAACTGATTTATTTCCACTCTGCAATTAAGAAAATGATGCAACCAGGAATTGCGTTAACCCCATATTTTGCTTCCTGGACTCCAATTGTTGAAGAGGGACCCAGTTTTTTAGGCAAGCTGGGGTCCAATCAAGTTATCCAGGGTAAAATTTCAATTTCTTAAAATTTTGTAAGTGGGACTCGTCTTGCTAAGACACTGGCACAAACCCTGTGCAATTATGCAAGATGCAGACAACCTACATCATTTCTTTGTAGTTGCCTAGATACAGTATTTATGTTCATTCAAATCACATTGCACAATCTCTCAGTGCAGTTCACAAATCATATTGAGACATATATAAAACCTTTTTTTATTTTAGACTAATATTTTTTTCAAATACTGTTTCAGTACCATAATGTCAATCAAATTCCATATCACCAGTGACCAACATAACTTTATACACAAACTTATTCTCATTTACCTGGCCATCTGCTTTAGTTTGGACTCCATGTGT
The DNA here is from genome assembly GCF_978046115.1 of Saccoglossus kowalevskii. Classification (NCBI taxonomy): domain Eukaryota; kingdom Metazoa; phylum Hemichordata; class Enteropneusta; family Harrimaniidae; genus Saccoglossus; species Saccoglossus kowalevskii. The sequence goes on from NC_140654.1 coordinate 4,377,431, forward strand.
TCTTTCTCTGTCTTTTTCTATCATTCTTAGCGATTCCTTTACATGTCGTTCAAGACACTCGTTACCACAATAAACAGTGTTTTCTTTCGCCCATTTACCACAACGTGATCCAATACAGTACTGCTGTGGTAGAGGCTAGAAATTGGAAAGTGTGAAAATGATTCAATATTTGGCTGTTTCTAGTGGCTTACAGATATCACAAACATTGTATAAATAAATTACTATTATTGTGATTCTAGTAACTTTAATTGATTATCCAAGAAGCCATTGGTGGTGTAGAGGTCGAAGGTAACAATCAGGTCGAAGGTGGCTAGTAGCTCAAAAGGTGGCGAGTAGCTCAAAAGATGACTATCAGGCCAAAGGTGACTATCAGGCCAAAGGTGACTATCAGGCCAAAGGTGAGGTTAGAGGTAATGTGAAAAGTCAAATATAATGAGTTATGAATAGTTCAATGTGATAATTGGAGATGATAAAACAATGACATCCTTCCTAATTCACTGTATGCAGGTAAATAATACTTAATAATACACTAATTTGTTACATAATAATTACAGGTAATCAGTTATTAAACCTGTTGTTTACACAATCAAACTTGTGTATAGCAACCACCAAACGGGTAATATTAAAATGGTCTGTAGACAGGTGGTCTTTATATGAAGGTTTGATTATTAAAGATCACCAACTCATAATATTTGACCAGAAAATACTGAAATGTGAATGTTGTAACAGAGACATTTATTTGAGTTGATCAAAATCAAATAAGTTTGACTAAGAAAATACAAAATTCTTAACAAAGGCATATTTCTTAAGGAGTGGTCACATAAGACAGGTTGCTCATACATTATGCTTTGGTACTGCCTAAAAGTGGTCACTATATAAGTGGTCACTAATAGAAGTAGAGTAACTGTAATTACCTTTTTAAATATTTTGATTCTTTTTCTCTTTGTATCTGTTTCATCATCTGGTTTTCTGTCTTCATCTTTAGAGTTGTCTGTTTTATCTGGAGTACTTTCAGCGTGTGTATTCATTGTTTTATCTTTGTCTATGTACACAAAGCAGTTACAGTTACATACTGACCTACATGCCCACGATTTTTCTCAAATTGTTTTCATGTACTAGTGCACAAAACTTTAACCTTTTCACCACCAGAATTTCTTGTCTAAATTTTTCTCCACTTTTTTCCTATATCTTTCAATATTTCTGGAATTGAACCCTAATTTTGGAGCCAACAGACAAAATATGAATCAATTTTCAGTTTTTATTCAAATATTTAGCTATTTTTTTCCCAAGTAATGCAGACAATAGACAGTGATAATTTGTGATGAAAAGAAGGAACTGGTGGGAAAAGATGAAGTGTAATGGCAAAGTCAAGATTTTCAAATATGCTAGATTTTGTAGTTGAGTTGAAGCATTTGTCACAAAACAAGCTGATTTCTGATTGGCTTGACTGTTAGGTGTTGGGATTGTGTGGCCAATCAGACATGATTTCTTGAAAGAACTTGTCAACAAACAAGCTGGTTTCTGATTGGCTTGACTGTTAGGTTGTGTGGCCAATCAGACACAATCTTGGTAGTCATGTTGACTTGACTTTGATTTTGCAGTCATGCTAAGATGAGGAAAAATGACAAAATTCTATTTTTTTAAGACTTTAAACAAAACAAAATATATTCGGGGCTGCTCTGTTTAGATTGTAGCTTTGGGGCCAAGTGTGAAAACTGCAGTTAAGGTAGAGATGCAGTTTATTTGGCTTGCTTTTTAATTGAGTAATTAGACAATGAAGATGGTATTATATATCCAACATGTTATATATTTTCTGAAAGCTTATTATACAAACTTTGTAAAACTTGTCTTTATTTTAAATATCCAGAATGCGTTTTTGATTTTGGGTCAAAAATATGCTTTTTTGGACAAAAGTGGTTTAAAAAAAATTAGCTTAAAAACTTCAAGTCCGTTTGTGGGTAAAATTACATCACTGGATACCTTGGTATACTACTAATTCAAATGCGTCCACTCATCTCTCTAACGGCTTTCAAAGTCGCACAGCATGACCTCAAAGTTCACTCTTTTCTATTTTTGCATAATTTATATATCCATGTTAATTGCGGACTTGTTATTTTTGTTCCACTCGCCGTAATAAACTGCCCGGACGCATTTTGAAGGGGGAACACCTTGTCAATAATGTGTGAAAAATTCGAGGCAAATGGCCAAAGCGTCTATCAGCTATTTTAATTTAAAACCCAAGAATTCTCCAAAAATAGAAGACGAGAAAAAGGCTTATTTGCATATTTGCACGTTAAACCAGGAATTACTGCTTTGTCATACTTTGTCATACTTTCTAGACTATTGAAAATGAAAGTTAACGTATAGACATAGACATTTTATGTAAAATCGTTGGACCAGAACAACTACTCTTGAATATATAAATCAGAAACACGTCATTCATACCAGTGTTTTGATGGGGTCGGTAAAAACACGTGGCAATGCCCAGTAAATATGGCGTCATCTCATGAATAATTAAACAGGGGGCGGTCCTAGGAAGGTGACCTTTTATCACGATCAAAACATCATGGCTTCTCTTCGATGTATTTTTAATAAAAAGTCTACGAGTATTTCAGAGCCTACGGTTTACCGTGAAGAGTACAAAGTGGGATATTAAATTATTTATGCTTGATGATTTTTATGTAGTATTGAGAACCAACTCCAGGAAGCGAACGCACAATAATGAATAATCGCGTAATCCTAGAATCGAAACTCGAGGCACAGAAGTTTTGTTCATCGTTTCCATTCCCATTTTTCCCACTGCAACATATTTGTTAAAAGAAATATTTGAATTCTGTTCGTTTTTTAAGGAGGCATTTATATATTTTTTTCCGATTTTGGCAACGCCTTATTCAGGGATTTTCTAAGACAGTCGCAGACAATCAGCGCACGGATGTACGTACAAAACATGCTGTTGTACTACCGGCGACGGTCGCCTGCAAGAAGAGAGCTCCAGCTCCTAAAAGTTTTAAAATTTCGACCGGTTTTAAATAATTAATGTTGGAAATCGGACATGTTTTAAGAGTGCAAAATTAAGTGCATTTTCGAGCGGTCGGATTTTTCTGAATAGAAATCGGCAAATGAAAAAAATAGGAGTGCTAAACAGTGTGTTCGTTAGTTTAAAAAAAATGGAATGTCCGTCAAATTGACGTAAACTTCCCCATTTTTCACGGAAAAGCAAAGGTCGTGGCCGAGTTGCAGGCTAAAAAACTCAAAAATCAAAACAAAATGATCAATCAGTAAGTATTATGACAAGGAAAACAAAACATCAGACACGGAGAAGCGGTCAGCGCGTCAAAAGAGTTGTTACCGTAATGTATCAAGTTACCTTTTCATTGAAATTATTTGGTTGTTTTCAATTAATTTTAGCGTACATGTACCTCTGCAATTTATTTTAGCATTGTCAGTTGTTTGCTTCATTGAATTAAACAAAGTTCGTCCGGTTGCAAACAAAGCTGTCTTGCACCACCTAGCAAAACTTGCGAATGATCGAAGTACAGGTACCCATTGGACAAAAGATACACAAAAGTTTGTATCTCCCCGACCCTGTGCAATATATCCGGTTAGAATCAAAGCTCACGTGCCCCTTATTTGAGGGACCAGATTCTGCCGTAAATTCGGGATGGGATTTAAAAAATAAATAAAATGGGACTTTTAAGGTGTATTTTGACGTCATTTTCTAAGTTTTACCGTAGTCATTGACGCCTATTCAAGAGTATGATGTATATTGTGACTAGCGTGAATGGGTAAGCTTCGTTTCGACAATGAGCAGTTATCACTGTAAACAATGTTAAATTATTCTTCACATGCTCAGTTTATTTTTTGAGAACAATTATTTAAAAATAAAATCTCTCAGTCAATCAGAAACTCGGATTCATGCCTTCAAGGAAAGTCATGTTTGGACGCTCACATCGATTTTGTTTTTCGTTCAGTGGGCTGATGCCTTCAGTGTAGCTTTTGCCTCTTCCGACATAGAAATCATCTGAATCTTCTTTCTACCTCTCTTTCTTTTCACACCACGCATAATGTAATGATAAAAATTAGGAAAAAACGCTGAGGAAATATAATGTTTGGTTTGCTAGCGAGCGAGAACTGATTTAAGATTAATTGCACATGCGCGTAATTGAATGAACTATGACCCGTACAATCTCGATTTGCATATTGTCAATCAAAGGTCCTGTTATTTGGTTACTCATGCAAATTAGGCAATTGGACATAAACATTGCCACGTGTGAGTGTTTTTTATTTTAAACCAGAAAATAAACAGCAATTTTAACGGTGTTCCAATAAGAATTCATTGGTCAAATTTTCACAGAATGTTCTTTAGATAAAAATCTATATAAAAAACGAAAAAAACTATTTTTGATTGAAATTCACAAATAAACTGCATCTCTACCTTAAACTAAATTTGTTTCCACATAAAAATGTAGTTAGAACAAATTCTGTCTGAACATTTTTGGGTTATTAAATATTGTCGCTATATGCACACGTCATAAATGTACATACATGTATTTTTAAGTACAACTTTATTGTATTGAGTATTTTACCTTTACAAGGAGGGCAGGTATAATTTTTTTTTGCTTGTTCCATTTCTTTTCCTTGTCTCTTTGTTACACCAACACACTCGCCATGGTACCACTCAGAACACTGATCACAACAAATCATAAATCTACACAAAAATATGTAAGAATTTCAAATTATGAAAATAAAAAATGCTGAAAAGTCACACTAAATGTGTACAGCACTTTCTATAAATATGTAACAAGCTATATTCCATGTGCATGGTAATATGTGCAGTTCAATGCTTGTTGTGCCATACATGTGAAAATCTTCTTGTATACAAACAGTTAAAACAGAATCATTAATGTTCTTACTACTAACACATGTACACATTGCAGTGACGGCAGCACAGGTGGGAGAAGAGGGGTAGTCATCCCCTCGAAAACAATTTTGGCGGGCATCGCCCCTCCAAAATAAAACTGAAACTTTTTGTGTAAGCAAAATTTGCCCCTCAAAATGCAGGAAATAGCTTTTCAGAGGGTCTAGATTTCAGATCTTGCCTCTCATGCAATATTTCGTCCTGCTGCCTCTGCATTGTATGTCACTGTGGGAAATGTTAAAAAAAAATGTGTGCAAGTTGAAGTGTGAAATGACAAAGTAAGAAAATCCAGAGAGCTTTAATATACAATGCACACTTATTCAGAACACTTGCACTCACAAATATTCATTTATTTCAATGAAATAGAAGTGCGATAGAAAATTGAAGTAAATTCATACAGCATTAATTGCCTTTAATTTCAGGTGACAAACATTCGCAAGTCAGGACTGTTCATGATGAAAAATTTTTAGAAACTTTTTATCATCATGAATTTCATTAAAATTAAGTCGGTGAATCGCAAAAATTTATAATGGTGAAAATTCAGCTGTATACTGTTGTAACAAAGTTGCACTACAACACAGAAATATAGACTATAATTTCCAGCATGATGGGCAGTAACAAGGAATTACCATATTTTCCATAAGAAGCAGAACGGTTGATTAAAATGTCCATAACAACAGTTACAGATACACTGTAGAAATGCATTTCTGACAGAGGCAATTGCTGGACTAAAAAGTTGTTTCAGAGATTGTCTTGATCCATTTTATGCTCACTAAGTAATTTATTACACTTCAAATAAAACAAACACGGAACCGGTAATTCCTATTTGGCTTACAGGGACCTCTAGTGCAATCCTACTATCAATCCTAACTTAAGGTATGTGCCTGACAATGAAGAAATAGTCCTCCCAACAGATGTACAATCTAGCCTATCCAATTATCTATTCAAACATTAGCATATCAAAGTGATTTGTTTGATTACACAGAAGACATCAGTTAAGATTGTACAGTCTTCTGTGTCAAAAATATATATGACAGCTCATTGAAAAAAAAAACAAGCAGCCTATCGGCTGAGATAGCTCCGCTGTTAGCAATGCACATTTCAATTAAAGAACTGAAGACATCATTAGAAAATGAACAATATGTATAGTATCAAAGCAATTGAACTTTTGGTTTTTAACAAGTCGAAAATATCACTTTTTACCAAAAATTACAAAAATATTCACCAAAATTAGAGAATTGAAGATATCATCACAAAATGAACAAATCTGAGAGAGGTCGACATATAGTACCTATATATGTAATATCAAAGCAATTGGACTTGTGGTTTTTAACAAGAAGTCGAAAATATCACTTTTTACCAAAAATTACAAAAATATTCACCAAAATTAGAGAATTGAAGATATCATCACGAAATGAATAAATCTGAGAAAGGTCTACATGTAGTATCTAAATATGTAATATCAAAGCAATTGAACTATTGGTTTTTAACAAGAAGTCGAAAATATCACTTTTTACCAAAAATTACAAAAATATTCACCAAAATTAGAGAATTGAAAACATCATCACAAAATGAACAAATCTGAGAGAGGTCCACATGTAGTACCTATATATGTAATATCAAAGCAATCAGACTTGTGGTTTTTAATAAGAAATCGAAAATATCACTTTTTACCAAAAATTACAAAAATATTCACCAAAATTAGAGAATTGAAGATATCATCACGAAATGAACAAATCTGAGAGAGGTTCACATGTAGTACCTATATATGTAGTATCAAAGCAATTGCACTTGCGGTTTTTAACAAGAAGTCGAAAATATCACTTTTTACCCAAAATGACAAAAATATTCACCAAAATTAGAGAATTGAAGATATCAACATGAAATGAACAAACCTAAGAGAGGTCTACCCAAGGTACATATACACCAAGTATCAAAGCATTCAGGCTTGTAGTTTTCAAGAAGAAGTCGAAAAAGTAAAACATTGACACGGACGACGACGACGACGGACAATCACTCATATGATAAGCTCCGCTCGACAAAGTCGACAGCGGAGCTAAAAAACACCGAAAAACTATCCTGCCATAATAATAGTTTTGTTTAAATCACAGCAGACCCTGTTTATCTTGTCATAATTACTGACAGGGTCTTGCAAAATGTCTAGCTATCAAAAACAAGACTAGGATCTTATTTGGATGACATTTCTTATCAATATTTCATCATCATTGTGGTACCCTGTGAGACAATATTTGTTGACAGAATTGGCAGCAAATGTTGAAAACATGTAACACTGGTATATACTTGGAAATTCAATTAGTAGTCAGATTTAAAGTATAAAAATGGCTGACCAAACTGATGAACAGATTTGTAATATCAGTATTACACTGTATACACACATCGATAGTCAACAAAGGTCAAAGGTTACACACATGATAATATGTGAAGCTTGTTTGAGGTCCAGAGAAAAAACAGTTTCTGGTCAATTACTTTTTCTAAAATTGAAGCACGCACATTTTTTTTTATTTTAATTTTTTTAAATGCATTTCTGTAATCTGATTTGAAAGTCTGACACATAAAAGCTACAGCCACCGTATTTATAACTGACATCCACTATGACCAGAAACATAAATAGTTTTTTTCTGGACCTAATGCTTGTGAGGATTCAAAGTTGCAATGAAACTCACATTGTACTATTAGTACTTCGTTTGATTGAGGCTATCGACAGCTGTCGACGAGTATGTCTGCATTGTAAAAAGAGAAAAGAAAACACGCTGAGTTGATGTCCAAGATTGCAGCAGGGCTTGAAGCTCAGAGATATTGAAGACAAATAACGTCTTAGCACCTTAGCTTGTCTTAGAATTCTAGACTCCCTAGCAGGCTGTTTTAGTCTTCTAGACTCCCTAGCAGGCTGTTTTAGTCTTCTAGACTCCCTAGCAGGCTGTCTTAGTCTTCTAGACTCCCTAGCAGGCTGTCTTAGTCTTCTAGACTCCCTAGCAGGCTGTCTTAGTATTATAGACTCCCTAGCAGGCTGTCTTAGAATTCTAGACTCCCTAGCAGGCTATCTTAATGTTCTAGACTCCCTAGCAGGCTGTCTTAGTATTCTAGACCCCCTAGCAGGCTGTCTTAGTATTCTTAGACTTCCTAGCAGGCTGTCTTAGTGTTTTAGACTCCCTAGCAGGCTATCTTAGTGTTCTAGACTCCCTAGCAGGCTGTCTTAGTGTTCTAGACCCCCTAGCAGGCTGACTTAGTATTCTTAGACTTCCTGGCAGGCTGTCTTCGCCTTCTAAACTCCCTGGCACTTCTCAGAATGCTTGCAAGTTGTGCCCTCTCATAGTAAAGCGTTTCTGTGTCATATTTAATTGTAAGGAACAGTTTTGCTAGTTTTTTACTAATAAAAACTACTGTTTTTTGTACGTTGCTATATTCTGAATAACAACTGACTACACAACAAAACAGAATCGTCTAGTTTAATTATGTTGCTTTACAACTGATAAGCATCATTTTCACGACACAGAAACATATTGTAGGAAAGATGCATTGGTGCCCACTATATTCTGAAGTTCAAGTCCTGCTGTGGATGATAGAAGTTAGTAGAACAGAAAAGATGAAGACAAGAATTATACAGCATTCATTTTCATGGATGGTATAACAAAAATGTATGTGGAAAGCTGGTTAAGAACAGCATGGATATGAGAATGACATTACAAGATATTGAACTCACTATAGCAGTAGCAGCAAGACATGTTTAAACCAAACACGTAAAGGATTGAAAAATTTTTGCAGTATTTAGTGATGAATCAGTTTACATGTGTTCTATTAAAGGCCAGTGGTCATTGTGCTGCACATGTGCGACATTTGTGTTGATAAACATTGATTTTCCCACAATCCAATGCACTCTTCCAATGAAAATCACAAGTATGATGTTCCATCTGGGCGTGAATTGCACTAATTACGGCCGGTGATTCTTTCGATACCTTCCAAACACCTGAAAAAATACCTAATTAAAGCTTAGTGACGTCTCAGTTTGTACCAATTGATCTACGCAACAGCCATCTTTGTTTGAGACTCGTATATCTTGCACATGTGTGGCTTGACGACTACCGCCCTTTAAGTTTAATTTGAACATAAACAAGTTTACTAAGTGGAAAGTATTATAGAATGAAGTGAGAGACAATTTAGACAGCAAAACATTCAGTGCCAAATTACAATTGAGGAAAATTCTAACTCACCTGTCATCATGTGGCTGTTTACAGATACACCAAATTTTGCGAGGGTCGTTTTCACTTCCCAAATCACTGTCGTTCTCATCATCAGAATGCGTCAAGGAAACATTACTTGCACCACCATCTGATAAATTAGAAAGGTGACAAGGCTTTTAGAAAATAGGTACATGTATTTACCAAGGTGGAATCCATCTCAGTGAGAATCACTTTTGATTTTTGTTTAATTGTTGACTTTTTTTTGTTTTAATCCTTCGAGTGTCGCCATTCACAAAATTTTTTCCTATTAGTCTCAAAATTTCAATCAACACCTGTAGCAGATAGAAAATAATGTCCATTTTTTCTAAAATAATCTCGATTGGAAAAATACATAAATACAGGCAAAATATTGCACCAAATTATTGTGGTCAATGTAGTAAGAAATTTGATGCAATTTATTTGACCATATTATTACATGTATATGTAGTTTATTCTATGAGAATACCGTCAAATCTGTATTAGAAGCCGCATCCAAAATAGTCGCACCCATTCTTTTTGAACAGTTGAGACCCAAATTCATCATATCTCATATGTGTAGATGCTCTTATAGAAGCCATATCCAGTCTATTGCTTTATACCATTTCAATAGAAGTCGCGGCTTCTAATACAGATTTTACAGTAATACCTGCTACCTTCCTGATGCTGGACACACACTAACCATTAAGAGGTTAGCATACATTCGCTGGTTCAATTTTTTGGCCTCAATTTACAGACTGAAACATACATTTTACCCATACGTGTTATATATCATAATAAAGATCTTGTTTAAAACTTTGGAAATATGGCAATTTTTTTTAAATTATGCAAATACCAAGTCATGTGATCACAGGAATACGCGAAAATGGAGTAAAACGGTTAATGACGCAATTAATAATTAATTTGCACCATGACTGAATATATTTTTTTATGTAAATATTATAGAGGGGTGGCTTCATGTACAATGTTCTTCGTTTTTTTGCAACTATAATTTGTTTTTATGTAGCCTTATTTCAAATGTTTGGACGTTATTACATGAGTAAAAACAACATGTCTCTATATAACAAGCCATGCATGGCACAGTCCCTGTTAGTTATCAAATTTAAGATATAAAGTTTTGTTTATAGTAATATAGCTGGAATATAAACATGTCAGGAATACGATGATTTTTTAACATTTAAATGATTGACATTTGTATCTGATCGTCAAATGAGTATTGGGAGATATTGCTCTGGAACAGCATTAATTAAAACAAAATCAGCCATTATGAATATATGTATAATGAATACATAAAATTTGAACATAGTCAGTCAAAGCATGTCAGAGATATGGCTCTAGAAGCCAATTCATTAAAACAAAATGGCCACTAGTCAGCCATTCAGATCTAAAAAATAAAACAAGTTTTTTAGTACAAAAATAGCGACAATTAGGCCACTTTGAAAAGGATCGTCAAACCAATATATCCGTATATCTGTGACATGATGTATAATGAATATTAAAAATTCGAACATAATCAGTCAAAACAAGTCAGATATATGGGTCTGGAAACCCATTTATTAAAACAAAATGGCCACCGAACAGCCATTTTGAGTCTGATCTGAAAAATATAATGACGTGCATCAGGAACCCGTAATGTCTAATGTATGTACCAAGTTTGAATGAAATCCATCCATAAATGCTTGATATTTGACGATTTTTTAGCACAAAAATGACAACCCTTAGGCCATTTTGAATAGGATCGTCAAACCAATATATCTGTCTATCTATGACATGATGTATAATGAATATTTAAAATTTGAACATAATCAGTCAAAACAAGTTGGAAATATGGGTCTAGAAGCCCATTCATTAAAACAAAATGGCCGCCAGTCGGTCATTTTGAATGTTATCTGAAAAACAAAATTATTTGCATCAAGGTCCCATAATGTCTAATCTATATATCAAGTTTGAACAAAATCCATCTGTAAACAGCCGAGAAATGCTTGATTTTTATGATTTTTTAGCACAAAAATGGCCGCCATTCGGCCATTTTGAATCAGATCGTAAAACAAAATGATGTTCATCAAAGTTCAATAATGTCCAACGTATATAAAAGGTTTGAACAAAATCCATCTGTAAACAGCCGAGAAATGCTTGATTTTGACGATTTTTAGCACAAAAATGGCCGCCATTCGGCCATCTTGAATCGGATCGTGAAACAAATTGACGTGCATATGTATGATATCATGTATGTGTGAAGTTTGATTGTGATTGGTCCAGGCATTTCTAAGATACAGGTCTGGACGCACGCACAGACGCACGCACATAGGACAAAACATAAGTCCCCGTTTTCGGACTGCGTCCGAACGATGACTAAAAATAAGCAAAAAATCAAAACGAAGGCAGACAGAAAAAAATCCAGGAACATTCCTCCAGTACTCTATATATAGCGATAAAGTTGACGATCTGACCTTTCGTTTGTTAGAAATTGCGTACTGAATCTGTAGAACTACGTAGAAATCAATTTCAAGATAAACGCAAAAAAACGTCCAAGGTCAATGAATCTCAAACTAGGCCTAACAAATTTGAAAAATATGGAGTTATAATTATTGAAACATGTCTGCCTAGCGACCAGCTACTAAATAATGCCTTCTAATTTGGGGGCTAAATGTTATATGCGTTAAAGACGATGAAATATGTTATGAAATCTCAGAACGGCCCTACCGTGTGTCAACCGACAACGTGATGACTTCCCGCGAAAGTGACGTAGTGATTTGCATATTATTAATATGGTGTGGAGGCGGAGTTATTCCAAATAAAGAAAATGGTTTAAGCCGTGTGCACAAGATATTTTCAAGTTTGTTTTGATTACTGTTCACTGTAAAACTGATAGCCGTGTGGTATGTCGTAGCAAGGGTGCGAACACGGTTTCTTTTTTTAGTAACCGTGGTGCGAACAAGAGCAATGACTTTGCCTTTTTTTGCTCGTTTTTGTGATCGCTTGTTGAATTCGACTGGACAATTTCCGCGAAAACCCTGAATATCACCGCCCGCTTGCTCGCAGAAAATTTACGAGGTTCACATTGTCTTACAATTGTCTTACTGGTTTTTATAAATGTTGAACAGCCGACAAAAGTTCAAATACTTTTCGTTTTAACTATCTATAATTATATGCACGCAATCTGACTCTTTGACTTCGATTTGGCTTGGATTGAATATTTTATTTTCAACAAAATGTATTTCAACACAAGTACGCCATGGTTTTCTTTCCCGATTGTTGAGTCTTCGCAATGTGTTTACGGTTTGTATTATTATTGTTGTTTTCCTCAAGGCGATGACAAGCTGAAGGACCATGAAGCTAAATGGCAGTTTCATGCAAATAAAACCTAATATTACACCTCTTTGTGTATTTGTTAATTTTACATGTTTGTCATGACAGTGTATCTAGAAAAATTTCCTCATTGTTTGGACTGTCTGTTGACCGTGCCCCAATAGTTTGTTCGGGAAATCGATCCCCGTTGGTTTCTCCATACTGAGTTAAGGATGGGCGTCGGTCCCGATGTCCAGCATTCATCACAATCAGCCGAGACAAAACATTGACCATAATTCATGGGGATCATGTTCCGTAATTTGTGGGCTGAAAATCCAAATAATTAAACAAGTATTAATATTATATACATTTCATTTTACATCGCGAAACTACAACAGAGCTTGGTTGTTCGCGGTGAAACAGTCGCCTTGAAGTCGATACAACTTCAACTAGCCATTTTTTGCCTTGAAATCAACCAAATAAAAATTCCAAGAGCATCGGGGGAAAATATTAACCATTTTTAGCAATCACTAGATTTATTTTATCCGAATACATGAAATGCACGAGATTTTCAACATTTATTGGCAACTTCCGCGCTGAAAATGGTTAAAAATGTGGGTGTGGTTCTCTCGCAAAATCCTGTTGATAATACGGACAAATTTGGTTCTGTGACCCAGGTCGTGCTCCGATCAGGTGACTTTCAGCAAATCGATGATGTTGTAACAAAGCATATTTGACGCTAATTGAAGGGTCGTCGCACCGTCCAATCTCCGGCTTCGAATCACATAGTTTTTTTGTTCTGTGACAGGCTTCAAAATTATTCACTGAAAAACATCGGTATATATTGACTAACGGAGGGGATTTGACCTCAGTTCAGAAAGACGAAAAACTAAGCTGAGTCCACGGCGAATCAGTTTTCGTGAAAATAAGGTTACCCAGAGTAGGGTCGATGATTTTCAGCCCTGAAGGACTTCCGCATGAATCCTGATTATCGAAATGTTCATCGTCTGGCCACCAAATATTTATGGCTATAACTAAATTTGACACGTTTTTTTCTGAATTATTCATTTATGTCAAGCTCAGTTCTATTTTTTCAGAGCATGTGGCCGTTTTAGTCAGAATATTTTTTGTGGGAACACTTATACGGTACGTATAGATCGAGCTCATTCACTGATTGTGACTTAATTTCAAAAATTTAATGTCAAATTATACCAGACCGACCGCCTGTGGACCACCATGGTTTTGGTATCGTTATTTTTGGAATTAATCATTAACATTTTCCTCGTTTCTCTGCTCTGTCGAAAGAAGTTACCTATGCCCTTTTCACGTAACTGTCTCATTAAAATAAAATATTACATTTAGAACAAGCACCGAAAACGCGTAACAAGAGGTTCCAGTTAAGTTTGACGAGTGTCATGCAACTATTAGATTTAGATCGGTGTTTTGGCGAGCAGTCAATGTTTTCAATGAGCGAGCGGGCGAAAAAAAGAGCGATTAAAATGCTGTTGGTTTCCCGGTCGAAAATCAAGCAATAAGCTGTGGGGGTAAAAGCGGAAGGCAGTGCGAAATGAGTAACGTAATTATATAAACTTTGTAGTATTGATATGCAAATCGGATCCTTCATCAAGTGTCAATTAGGATACTTTCATGCGAGTGTTGTGCTTGTGTTGGTGGTGTTTATAAACAATCACATGTTTTAAAATAGAAAAAAACGGCGAAATATGCCTTACAAAATGGAGTTTTTGTTTAGAATAAGAGCACAGTCATAGATACTGTCATAACCATCAATAATTTAAAATAAAAAAAAAATATTGAAAAAAAAACACATTAAATGTATGCTAACCTCTTAAGTCACAAATCAGGTTGTTAGTCTTTTCCATGAAGTGATGAATAATAATGGCAACAAAAATGAAAACATTGGTATCAAATGGCATAATCACGGCTAACACTTCAAGATTGTGTCTGTTACTTTGCTAAATTATTGTTCGTGTAGTATTAAATTGTGAAGAAAAAGTACTGTTTAATATGAACTTTAATTGTAATTACTATATTAATTACTGTGAAATAATTTATTTTAACTGGAATTAATTTTTGCTGAAAAGACTTTTTGGGTATTTTGTATGGAATTTATTTTCACTGATTTTTGATGAGTTGAATGTAAAATATAGGAATTTTATTTTCACTGAATCACTCCTTTAGCAAAAATAAAATATTTTACAGTAACCCATTTTTCAATCCAGATTTTTTTTTCTGATTGTCATATATTTGAAAACTTTTATGCAGCAAAATATCAACCCTAATATTAGCCTTAATCCTAATCTAAAAATAGAAATATGATGATGCATATAAAAAAGAAGATATAGATGCAGCTATCTGGTTTACGCTACAACAATCGTTATAATACATCTGATTTGATAATCTTCATATGTACACATGTCACAATATGACAGAAACAACTTGGCTTGACACCAATCAAAATCACATGGTCAGAGCAAGGCATTGTGTGTAGATGTACTGACATGAGTAAGGTAGAAGCCTACTCATAATTTTGTACAAAATTGGTCATAAATCGCATGACAATGTTCATTAGTTTATTATGTATAATCAAGCGCTATTGTCCCATGGTACAATGAAATAACATTATTTTGTGTGTTACACACAAATCATGATCCACGTTAATTATCACTCTTGTGATTGAAACAGCTCGCCTAATCACTCGCTTTACTGCATTCTGCAGAGCAATTCTCAGAATACAACCAATGCTTCACAAAAATTCCTATTATTATTATTGTATTATATTATATATAGCTTCTATGGGAACATGCAATTTGGCTAATATTATTTTCACCCTAGGAATGCCTAATGATCTGTTGAACAGAGAATCAAATCAGAATTACCAAGCCCTGGTTCACTACTGGGTTGAACAAGAGGTCACATATTTATCAAGTGGGGGTGAAATATTTAGTTATTCATAGAATGCTTACCAATACATTAACATGTTACACTCATTGAGCAAAGCATATTTTGCTCTTCACCCTAGAAACATTTATATTATACAATATGCACCAGTTTTTAAATAGGAAACCCTAAAGTACAATATAAATACACGTATTGTATTCAACTATGACCTATGCTTCCACTACATGTGCCTCTATCACCATGTAACCATGAGACAACATGGAGATAGAGGCACATGTCACAATCCAGTAGTTAGTGGTACAGACAATGGATGCCATTGCACATAAACACATAGAAGTGGTGGGCGTATACATAAACACATGTATATAAAAACACCAGTGTTATTGTGAGAGTGGATATATTGGGTTGTATTTGATTTGATTTAAGGGAGCATTACAAATCACAGTGAAAACACACTCAAATCAGATATGTACTAGATAAAACCCTGCATAAAGGTCATATCTTCCAAAAGAATGAACCAATTGAAAAATGTTTTACAATTATAGTAAGGAAACCAACCAATTAAATTTGGTGTTACAAAACATTAAATTAAATCTCTCATCAAGTCCACATACAGTATGTATTTCAGAATTAACAAAACATACGCCTATACTCACCAGTATGGAAGAAACAAGCAACATAACACACAAAGGCTGGTTGCTTCCCCCTCAATTATAGCTCCCCCCTATGGACAACTCTGAATGAGGCAAAGTAGGCCGAGATCAGAACCCCCTCCCCACAATAACATTAAAGCCCCATTCACAAACACTAACCTGCTATTCAACCAGCCATAGAACTGAAAACATCCCATAATATGCACCAGATTGACCTCAAGGTCACCCATCTAATTAACATCTGCTTTGCATCCTAATTAGCATTCATTCTTTTCTGCTGTACATGTACATGAATGCAATGACAACATCAGCTTTTAAAAGAAGCCTGGCCTGTACTCCAGTCAGTGTTATAAAGTAAGTGACTAATTCAGCAGAGATACCGGGTAATTAGAAATGCATATACATTGTCAAATTTATTTACTTTTTAATGATTTGTTCATAATATTTCAAATGCTATATTATTATTGTTACTGGTGCGTTATTAACGCCGACAAACTACGAGTTAACCCTGTAAACACCAGAACATTTCCTGTGCTGCAAGATAAAGAATGTTTTTTCTTGGAATGGATTTGAAACTAGATTAGAAGCCTTGTAAGTCTGCATAGTTAAGTTTGGAGTCATCACTTTCTCATCTTACAGTACAAATTGTAGAGATGTAAAGCTAAATACTTACCACAAAAACAAAGATGAGAACCCTCTTTTACAGGGAACATGATTGCCAGCTTTAAAATGCAATAAATGCAGACTTCAACAAGCCTCTATTCTACTCCAAAAGTATATAAACATGTGCATCTTTGACAACAAAGTGTTTATCAATTTTTACAATAACATTCACATCAACTTACTTAAAGATGCAAAATAGATGAGACCATGTAATATCTTATCTGATAATGTACCTTCTCACAGAACTGATTTTGATTTTGTCTGGATCTTAAGTCAAAATGGAATCCCAAAAAATTTGGTCAAATTTATTGAGGCCTCCAAGATAAATAAAAATTGTATGCACAAACTAAAATGTCATTATTTATAATTTCCTTTGAATTGTATTTTACAAAATTTCCAAATCCTTAATTATAGTTGTTTTTTGTCAAGATCACTATGTGATTTTTCTTTCACGAAAAGTCTCAAGTGGCGTGTCATAATGACTTAGATGACATACTGGACTATGATTTATCAAAAATCGCAGTTTTTGTGGAACACGACTATGGGTTTAGCAAAATAACATTTTCTGATGCACATGTTTTGGTACAATAACACTCACTACACATGCGTATTACTATGTTTCATCAAATGAATACTAGGGTGTGCTGCCATGTACATTCAGTGTATGCTTAAGTTGTGTTGTCTTTTCCAAGTCAGTAAATAGGCACAAGCCTGTATACAAGTAGAAGTGGGCAATATAAATCTTCAATCTGATGAATTCTGGCTAAATAAAAAAAAAAATATAATTCACTTTGGCTACCTTGTTTTTATTGATATTGCATCTTAAAACCTTTTATGATTCCATTAATTCATTCCTTGTGGAATCTACTAGAATTTATACCAATAACCACCCCAACCCCCTCCCAGTTTGGACAACAAATGTGAAGCATGTTTACTTATAATGAGGGGTATATTATACACGATAAAGGTATTTATGGGCACATGTGGTAGAAAAATTACTAGCTGACGTCATCATAGTACCTTTCATTATACGATCAGGGATCGAAATACCCTGGTGCACACTGCACTATGCACATAGATTATTAGCTCGTGCAAGTAAACTCAAAATATAATGTGCACGCTGTGCATGTAGAAATTAACACACCATTTTGTCATTATATTGACTAAGCCTAAATTAAGTTCAACCAACATTGTGAGACAACTAAAAAAAATCAAATTCGTTCAGGATTGCATCAATCGAGAACCCGTAAATTTTATTAGTCCCCGTTCGGACGTAGTCCGAAAACGGGGACTTATGTTTTGCCCTGTGTGCGTCCGTGCGTGCGTCCGTGATCACCTGTATCTCGAACATGCATGGACCAATTAAGTTCAAACTTCACTCATACATCACACATTATATGGGACATATGCACATGCATTTTTTTCATGATCCGATTAACGATAGCCGAATAGCGGCCATTTTAAGTCCGAAAATGCATCAAAATCACACATTTTCACCATTCCGGACCCGGATCTCAGTTATGCATGGACGGATTTCGTTCAAATTTGGTACATACATTAAACATAATAGGACCTTGATGCACATCATTTTTTTTTCGGGTCAAGTTCGAAATGGCCGACTGGTGGCCATTTTGTTTTGAAGAATTCAGTTCTGGATCCGTATCCGAGACATGTCTGGATTGATCAAGTTCAAACTTCACACACACAAGGTACATCATGTCACAAATATGTATTTGCATTTGTTTCATGATCTCATTAACGATAGCCAAATGGCGGCCTCTTTAAGGCCGAAAATGCATTGAAATCGCACATTTTCACCATTCCGAACCCAGATCTCAGTTATGCATGGACGGATTTTGTTCAAATTTGGTACATACATTAAACATAATAGGACCTTGATGCATGTCTTTTTTTTTTTCGGATCAAGTTTGAAATGGCCGACTGGCGGCCATTTTGTTTTAAAGAATTCAGTTCTGGATCCTTATCCAAGACATGTCTGGATTGATCAAGTTCAAACTTCACACACACATGGTACATCATGTCACAAATAGATATGTGCATTTGTTTCATGGTCCGCTTAACAATAGCAGAATGATGACCATTTTAAGGCCGAAAATGCATCAAAATCACGTATTTTCACAATTCCGGAACCGCATCTCAGTCATGCATGGATGGATTTTGTTCAGATTTAGTACAATGTGTTGTACATATGCAGGTGCATTTCGGTCATGATCTGCTTTGAATGTATATGTCACTCAAATATGAACGGAACGGGGACGTGTCATTGACAATGACTTGTTTAAACTTTAAAAATGGTGCATTTCACAACAAGTTAGTGCAGGTAAATTTCAAATTCAACATGCACACTATGCATGCAGGGAAAATATTCTATTTCAATCCCTGACGATAGATCGACTGGTCATTTGTGTTGGATATAGAACTTGGAAGACAGTGAAAGTAAGCTATGTATGAAGATCAAAATAAACATGTTTTTTGCATTAGTTTCTTTGATATATCTCTAATTCAAAAAAAGTGTGTTCTTAGGTGGTCAATGCTGTGTATGTATTAAATGAATTTAATGGCACCTCAGTATTGCTAATGTTTTAAGGCTATAATTGGATGTGATTCCATTTTAATCTAAAACGTTGCATTTTGTGAATATATCAAATTTCAGACAGTGAAAGTCCCTGTAAATGAATTTTGGGAATTAGAAACAGTTGTAAATGTAAGTACGACAAAATTGATTGATAACTAATTGTTTTGGCTAGGGTATCTATCCACTTTGAAAGGAAAGTTCACCAACCCTTTATTTGTTCAACCCTCTTACCTTTGTGACTAGTCTTCTTTTCTTCGTTTCTTCGATCTCCAGATTTTCGTTTGTCATCTATTTTTTTAATCTGATTTTCACTGTTTATTTCTGGTGTTTCTCCCTTTCCTGATTTCATCACAATATCAGGAGTGAACAAAATGGGTTCATTAGGCACTGAACACTGCCTCTTTATTTCATGTTTATGTGACTTATGAGAATCATGCTGATCTTGTTTAACATGTTTTTCATGTTGGCCAGGATGTTTCTCGTTTGTGTGGTCATTTGTTTTTTCATTTCCACTCTGTTTTTTCTCACTTTGGTGAGTCTGGTTTTCTGGTTTATGATATTTATCGCTTTCACTAAACCGCCTTTTCCTAACAGATTGTTTGGGTCCTGGTTCCTTCCCAGGATGAGAACCATGCCGGTGTTTTTTCACATCAGTATCTTTAAGTTTGATTTCTTGTTTGGCTTCCTTTACTTTTTGCCTCATCTCTTCTTGTATCTGCTTTAAAGTCCTCTCTTCTAACTCCTCTTCTGAGTCTGAGGATGATTGCTTCTTTTTCATTTTTGCCGCAGCTCTATCACTCTTTGAGTAAGTTTTCAGAGTTCGTCTCGGTGGTGCATTGCCACTTTCCCAACTAACTTGAGATTTTACAGCTGTAGCTGCAGGTCCTTCTTTACCCTTTATCTGTTTTGAGGGAGATTTTGTACTTTCTGGCCCTCTCTCTCTTTGCTGTAGAGTGCTCTTCCGCATCACTCGTCTCTCTACATCTGACCCAGAATCCAACTTAGTAGCGTGTGCCTCACTGGCTTTTCTCGGTGATCCTCTCCACTTTTTCACACTCTCAGGTTGGTGATCCTCCCCTGTCACAGCATCACCATAATTTACATAACTGGCCTCTTTCATCTCTAAGCTCCCGTCTTGCAGGATATTGTCATCCAGTAAACCAGAATTCAGACCATCTCCAGTACCTTCAAACATGCTTGGTAAACCAAATTTTAAAGAAATGTCTCCTCCTAAAAGTAAATCACTAGAATTCTCATTGATAGCCCCACTTAACATTGGATTTTCATCTCTCAACATGTTCTTAGCTGGGTCCATTTGTTTAGGTGGAGTGTTTAATACATCAATCTGTTTTAGAGGATCATCAGCGAGCAGCGGTTCCGTTGAAATATCTAAATATGGATGGCTTTCTTTACTCTGCAAGAGATAATGTAGTCAAATTATCATTCACTAGTTCATTTGTTGACAACACATTATTCAATATTTAATATCATGTAATCACAGGCATCCACTATTCATCTGTTTTGTTACGCATTTGTTCTACACACATAATACCTAATTCATTTTGTTAACCACACATATTCACTAATTCATTTGTTAACCACACATATTCACTAATTCATTTGTTAACCACACACATTCACTAATTCATTTGTTAACCACACATATGCACTAATTCATTTGTTAACCACACACATTCACTAATTCATTTGTTAACCACACATTCACTAATTCATTTGTTAACCACACACATTCACTAATTCATTTGTTAACCACACACATTCACTAATTCATTTGTTAACCACACACATTCACTAATACATTTGTTAACCACACATTCACTAATTCATTTGTTAACCACACACATTCACTAATTCATTTGTTAACCACACACATTCACTAATACATTTGTTAACCACACACATTCACTAATTCATTTGTTAACCACACACATTCACTAATTCATTTGTTAACCACACATATTCACTAGTTCATTTGTTAACCACACACATTCACTAATTCATTTGTTAACCACACATTCACTAATTCATTTGTTAACCACACACATTCACTAATTCATTTGTTAACCACACATATTCACTAGTTCATTTGTTAACCACACACATTCACTAATTCATTTGTTAACCACACATTCACTAATTCATTTGTTAACCACACACATTCACTAATTCATTTGTTAACCACACACATTCACTAATACATTTGTTAACCAAACATTCACTAATTCATTTGTTAACCACACACATTCACTAATTCATTTGTTAACCACACACATTCACTAATTCATTTGTTAACCACACATTCACTAATTCATTTGTTAACCACACACATTCACTAATTCATTTGTTAACCACACATTCACTAATTCATTTGTTAACCACACACATTCACTAATTCATTTGTTAACCACACACATTCACTAATTCATTTGTTAACTACACATTCACTAATTCATTTGTTAACCACACACATTCACTAATTCATTTGTTAACCACACATGTTACCTAATTCATTTGTTAACCACACACATTCACTAATTCATTTGTTAACCACACATTCACTAATTCATTTGTTAACCACACACATTCACTAATACATTTGTTAACCACACACATTCACTAAATCATTTGTTAACCACACACATTCACTAATTCATTTGTTAACCACACATTCACTAATTCATTTGTTAACCACACACATTCACTAATACATTTGTTAACCACACACATTCACTAATTCATTTGTTAACCACACACATTCACTAATACATTTGTTAACCACACATATTCACTAATTCATTTGTTAACCACACACATTCACTAATCCATTTGTTAACCACACATATTCACTAATTCATTTGTTAACCACACATATTCACTAATTCATTTGTTAACCACACATATTCACTAATTCATTTGTTAACCACACATATTCACTAATTGACTGATAGCACGAAAAATGGTAAAATCAGAAGATTCAGCAAACTGCTGAAAGGAGGTCAATTGACAATAAATACGAAATGACTATTGTACCTATTGTCATTAGCTCATGAATAATTCAAACCATACAGCATGACATTGATATGACCGATCTGCGTTTATTTGCAGAAAACCTTGATTGAACCTCAATAACTCAAGAGGCTCTACCTGTACTGGTCAAGGTCATGGGTTTGAACCAAACCATTGTCCAACTTTTTCAAGGAAGAACTCTATCCCCTTGCCAACTTCAGACTTCTCAACTTCAATTAAGCGGATTTACAACACCAGTATACAAGTTACATTACATCTGAAGTGATGACACTGCATATGTAGTGATTTACACTCAGTATAAAGACAGAGATGTGTGGATTTACTGAACTAAACACATGACAGTAGATGATGATGACAGTAGAGCTAAAACAGTAACAATGACTCACTTCAAGAAAAGATCTGTTGTATCACCTTTGAAGACAGTAGAGTTAAAACAGTTACAGTGACTCACTACAAAAACTGATCTGTTGTATCACCTTTGAAGACAGTAGAGCTAAAACAGTTACAGTGACTCACTACAAAAACTGATCTGTTGTATCACCTTTGAAGACAGAAGAGCTAAAACAGTAACAGTGACTCACTACAAAAACTGATCTGTTGTATCACCTTTGAAGACAGAGTTAAAACAGTTACAGTGACTCACTACAAAAACTGATCTGTTGTATCACCTTTGAAGACAGAAGAGCTAAAACAGTTACAGTGACTCACTACAAAAACTGATCTGTTGTATCACCTTTGAAGACAGTAGAGCTAAAACAGTTACAGTGACTCACTACAAAAACTGATCTGTTGTATCACCTTTGAAGACAGAGTTAAAACAGTTACAGTGACTCACTACAAAAACTGATTTGTTGTATCACCTTTGAAGACAGTAGAGTTAAAACAGTTACAGTGACTCACTACAAAAACTGATCAGTTGTATCACCTTTGAAGACAGAGTTAAAACAGTTACAGTGACTCACTACAAAAACTGATTTGTTGTATCACCTTTGAAGACAGTAGAGTTAAAACAGTTACAGTGACTCACTACAAAAACTGATCTGTTGTATCACCTTTGAAGACAGAAGAGCTAAAACAGTTACAGTGACTCACTACAAAAACTGATTTGTTGTATCACCTTTGAAGACAGAAGAGCTAAAACAGTTACAGTGACTCACTACAAAAACTGATCTGTTGTATCACCTTTGAAGACAGAAGAGCTAAAACAGTTACAGTGACTCACTACAAAAACTGATCTGTTGTATCACCTTTGAAGACAGAAGAGCTAAAACAGTAACAGTGACTCACTACAAAAACTGATCTGTTGTATCACCTTTGAAGACAGAAGAGCTAAAACAGTAACAGTGACTCACTACAAAAACTGATCTGTTGTATCACCTTTGAAGACAGTAGAGCTAAAACAGTTACAGTGACTCACTACAAAAACTGATCTGTTGTATCACCTTTGAAGACAGTAGAGTTAACAGTTACAGTGACTCAACTCGAGAACAGATCTGTTGTATTACCTTTGAAGACAGTAGAGTTAAAACAGTTACAGTGACTCACTACAAAAACTGATCTGTTGTATCACCTTTGAAGACAGTAGAGCTAAAACAGTAACAGTGACTCACTACAAAAACTGATCTGTTGTATCACCTTTGAAGACAGTAGAGTTAAAACAGTTACAGTGACTCACTACAAAAACTGATCTGTTGTATCACCTTTGAAGACAGTAGAGTTAAAACAGTTACAGTGACTCACCACAAGAACAGATCTGTTGTATCACTTTTGAAGACAGTAGAGTTAAAACAGTTACAGTGACTCACTACAAAAACTGATCTGTTGTATCACTTTTGAAGACAGTAGAGTTAAAACAGTTACAGTGACTCACTACAAAAACTGATCTGTTGTATCACTTT
Source organism: Saccoglossus kowalevskii (assembly GCF_978046115.1). Classification (NCBI taxonomy): domain Eukaryota; kingdom Metazoa; phylum Hemichordata; class Enteropneusta; family Harrimaniidae; genus Saccoglossus; species Saccoglossus kowalevskii. Next base: position 4,401,649 of record NC_140654.1, read on the forward strand.
TGAAGACAGTAGAGCTAAAACAGTTACAGTGACTCACTACAAAAACTGATCTGTTGTATCACCTTTGAAGACAGTAGAGTTAAAACAGTTACAGTGACTCACCACAAGAACAGATCTGTTGTATCACTTTTGAAGACAGTAGAGTAAAAACAGTAACAGAGGCTGACCTCAAGAACAGATCTGTTATATCAACTTAGGTAAAATATGTAGTTAAAACACAAAGCAATACCAACTCACCTCAAGCGCATCAGCAGCAGTTAAATTCCATGTTGGAATATCAGAATCAACTCTCTGCACAACCACACTAGGGGACGAACTAATAACACCATCAGAGATGCTACTTATACCAGTGTTTGCCAAGGAATCAACATTCCCATGAAATCCATCAGCATTAACCCCTTCTGTCATCTTCAGAAAAGAGAATCTGGGACAGAGACAAAAAGTAAATAAAACTTTATATATTTACCATATAGTGAATAGTGTGCCTTCATTAGTATGCGTAAGTGATGCTCAGAGACTTGTTGTGACCAAAGTTGCTAATTTACTTGCAAATGAAACACATACATTGATATGGTGATCTTAATTATGAAATTTGGTAAAATGAAATTCATATTTTATAAACAAAATAAATGTAAAAAGAAGGAAAATCAGAGGCCACAACATTTTCGCGTCATCTGCACAGTCGCAAAGAATTTTTTTTTTTAAAAACTTCTCTCCCCAGCAGTCAACAAGCAATTTCAACATGATAACATTCCATTTTGAATCAGGATCCTTACAATAATATTCCTAACACTGACAGTAAATGAGAAGTAAGGAAGGTAGACTTACAGTGTACATACAGTCTCTTCTTTATTTTGATTGGTGTTTTTTTAATAAAATAAAATATGGGAGTACATAAATGGCGCAAGCTCGGTTACCACGAAATAAAAAGAAGACTTGCGACCTTGCTATTAATATTAATGAGCATTTCAATGACGTCACAAATTTGTTTGGCCGAGCATGCATACATATAAGTTAACATTCTTCAAGATGGCAGTGAATAGTGGACAAGCGATCACGCCGACAAAAAAAAAACAAGCTTCACAACTGTCACCGAGAACAAGGAATGCATTTGCATTGTATATGGGCAGAAGATGCATGCATGCCATTAAATTGAGTTCAGAATCTCAGTGATTTGATAAACCAAAACTCACATAAATATCGTGTCCAAAAATGTACACATCAACGACCACTCGTATTCTCAAAGCGATGTATAACCTACTACATTTAGTCTTGCTATGCTATCATAAATAATTTAAAAAATAATGTGAAGTGCAAGCGTGCGTTTCAATCGATGAGTTAACGCTGATTAGTGGAATATTAATGAACCTGTCAATCATTGCATCACACACTGAACCCAGACCAGTGACAATCATCACTGGTGTTACAAGAGGGCATCTACAAGAGTCACAAGTCCCTTGTTTATTTACCGTACTCGTCCGCGTTAGCGCCCACCCCTACTTTTGCACAATTTTTATATTTGGGGTCACATTCGGCAAAGCGCCCACCCCTTCAAAATGCAACTAATTTAAAACTTGGTCTTGCGTAACGAATCTTGGTAATCATTTTTATATAATACAGCGTGGCTTCAACAATGACCTGTTAATACAAGTAAAATGCGGTAAATATTTTATGCCATATTCAGTTTACCTCTCAAAAATGGCTAGTTACTAGTTTTTTTGAAAAACCATGTCGTTTATTCGCTGAGATCGTACTTCGACATCGATAATTCACTTCCGCATTGCGTTACCGGAAAGTAGTGAATTTCCAAAGAATTGCATCAGTACAACACAGCATTCTGATTGGTTAATAACCAACTTGACCCATTAGGTCAAATGACGCTGCTTCAGGTCAAATCTGCAAATGCATCATGACGGAAAGTGATTTTCATCGAGAGTTTGCGTACCAACACCTTCGTCAGTGGAGATAATATGAGAATTTTGACTTCGACTGTGTTTCAACAGACTCAAATATTTTTAATTTCGTAAATTTTGGTGGTACGTAATTAATATTGTAATAAAATATGCATATTTTTTGTGATCATTTTTGTTTCTTCATTGTGAAAATCAATGACGACTCAACTAATTTTGTAATTTGATTTTCCCCCAAAGACGTAATCTGTGACTTGATGAATCAAAATTTTCATTTGCACTCTTTTTCAAGAGGGGTGCTCGGGTAAGCGCCCACCCCTAAAAAATCTTGATTTTCAGAGTTGAGGCCCCTGGGCGCTAACGCGGTCGAGTACGGTAAATCCCAAGCTACATACATGGGCAAGCTCTACTACATTAACAAAGTTGATCACCTAATTATTTTGAAGATTATCGCAATTTATTGGTTTCTAAAATTTTTTACTGATCACTGATCTCCATAATTTTGTCTTGGACCTATGGTTCAACACTAATTTAACTTTTAATGAGAACAAACATTATTGAAGGAGTGTATGCAGTGTTACAAACTGGTAAAATCAATACATCTTGCAAATAATCATCTATGACCATACACGTACACAAAAGATATAACTTACTTTTCTCGGGATTTAAATAGCAGTACTTATTATTTAGTTATGGCTTGTTACATAACGTTTTTTTTTCATGAGCAGTAATACAGATTTGCACAATCTTCTTTACTGACTGTGCATAGAGGCTACATTTTTTGTTTACAAATGACAGCTTCACATGTACATGCAAATATGCATATCAAAAACAAAATTCTATGTTTTGTACTTTTAAGAGACAAGGTTCAAAAGAGAATAAAAACATTATCAAAGATACTATATTGCAAAACTTTTGTATCGCTGTTGACACTTCTGTAGAAGATGTTGAGTGAAAGTCTTCAACAGAACTTACAGAATTTTTACATAGCTTCTCCAGTTACAATTGTGACATAAGCATTAGCAATCAAAGACTGAGGATGAGATATACAATAGGTTTCATGAGGGCAAGAATTTGTTTTATAAAAAATATTTATAGAATTAAAATGATAGTTGGAAACCACTATACCAATCACCATGTGTTTGGGATGCACGAGTAATGGTTACCTAACGGTTTCTACAGCCAATCAATACATCTTTTTTGGATTTGAATGAAGCTCAACGATCTTATTTATAAATATCAGTGGTGTTCTAGTAACAGATCTTGACAAGTGTCAAAAGTCAGGATCAAGTGGACATGTGTCAAAAAATCTGCTCTTGGTCCCAATAGAAAGTCAAGTGAAACACAACACATGTCGGAATGAACCGGAATGTTTGGGCATGATTTTGGCAAGAACCAAGTGGGCCCCAAGTGAGTCCTGACTAACGTGAATGCAACTGCTGTAATCATTCTCCAAACATGGAGGATTATGAATTTTTACAAATGCAAAGAACCGGTAACATGAGCGTAGCTAAGCATAAACAAATTCATACCTTCGTGGAACTCTGTGTACCTTTTTAGATCACTTTTGATTAAAACTTTTGTGAAAATCTGAAGACAACACAACAATGTTAAATATTTTCAGTGGAGCCTGCAACTCACTCATGAACGGTCAAGAATACTTTTTTAATTTTTAATTTCTTCATATGAACATATCAGCTCTTATTTTCCTCAGCTGAACAAAAAATAATAGGAATAATATACAACTTCCATATATCATGTTTAAATGTCAGGAAAGATAACCAAAGTTTCACATTGAAATATAAATTTTGATTTCAATAAAGAATCATGATAGAATACTGATTTGATTGCAAGCATGGTTGGTAGATATATAAATGAAATCTACATCTCAACATAGATAGATAGATAGAATTTTTTATTTGGAACGTACCAATGAAATCTTGAGTAAAGTCCAAAAATAACAATAACAAAACAAAACATTCAGAACAACAAAAACTTACAGTACTAAAACATATCAAGAATATAGAAAATAAATTTTGCAAAAATGCTAAGAATGAAATCATTACTTGAAACAATAATAGGAAATAATTCATCCATGCTAAAATCTTCCAGCTTTGGGGCATAGATGTATAAAGCTGCAAGGAATCTAGATCTTTGTTCTTTGATTTGACAATTATTACAATATAAAATGTAATGTTTCTCATCCCCTACTTCATTGCATTCATGGAGATTACATAGCCTGTTTTCCTTCAAAATGCCTTTATGTCTACCGGATTCAATGGGAAGAAAATGTGCAGAAGTTCTAAATTTAGTATAAGCTATTCTATGATTTTTATTTTTAATTTTTTCCAAATAATGTCCAAATTCAAAATTTTCTTTAGCACACCTGTAAAAGTCAAGCTTACAATTGTTCAACAAATTGTTTTTCCACTTCATACGGTACAAACTTTTGAGCTTCTCTTTAAAAATATCACAAAAATTATTCTGATGTGGGTCTGAATTAGTTAGATCTGTTATGACTAGTAATTTTTGTATAAAGTTAAGCCATGGGTCATGCACAAGAGTTTTGGATTCTTCATAGGCTGCATCAATGATAGAATTGTTTTGTTTTTTTACATACTAGTCTTTGATAATATTTCATAACTGAAACACAAATATCCAATATAAGTGGATATTGACCTAATTCACCTCTACATGGGTCATTAGATGCCTTCCTGTGCACACCCAGAACTCTTTTACAGAATTTAATATGAAGTTTTTCTGGAATTAATTTATCTGAGAAAAGTTTTGTTTCAAAATTGCAATTGTCAACTGTACATTTATTTTTACCAGACCCCTTGTAGATGTTCAGCATAACCCCTCCCCACACATCAGCCCCATATAAAGCTGTGGGTTTGATAATAGAGTTAAATAGTTTTTTAGCCAGACTAACAGAATAACATTCCTCACTGATCCAAAGCATTTTGTACATCTTGAACAGTGCTTTCTGTGCTTTGTCTTGTAGCCTAGACATAGCATTATTGTCGCATACAACTTGTTTACCACTTCCGTGTGACTGAGAATGTTCTAGAACCGTACTGTGTCTGGGTGGAATTTATAGAAGCTGGTTGAATAGGTAATAGGACACTGTAGAAGGCAATAGAAGGTAATGGAACATTCTAGAAATTTGTAGTAAATTCCAGACTCATAATGTATGCTGATGTAATGGTCTATTTATAGACAGTATGGGTATATATAGGGGAGTTGTTCAGCACTGAGATCAGATCAGAGATCTCGTTGAATTGTATTGGAGTTTAAAGTATCTAGTTATTGGAGTAGTGGAGTTTTACCGCGTTATTGTACTTGATGTTTGCAGAGTATAATAATACCAGTACCAGTTGAAACCTCATCTGTTGGCTCCGTGTTCGTATTTTATCATCGCCGCCAGGGAAGTCTTTTTGTTACTGTTGCCATTTTGGTATTTGAACCATCACACCAGTACTATACCAATTACGGTAATATTACGTTGCGTGTGACAATTATGAAATTTACCATTTGTTTGAAAAACAATGCCAAGGTAATTATAACAAGCCATGCATGGCACAGTCCCCGTTACTTATCAAATTTAAGATATATAGTTTTGTTTATAGTAATATAGCTGGAATATAACCATGTCAGGAATATGATTTTTTAACATTAAGATGATTGACATTTGTATCTGATTGACAAACAAAGTACTTGTCCATATTAACTTGTTTAATTTAAATATAACAAGTCAAAGCATTTAAGAGATAAGGCTTTTAGCACAAAAATGACCACCATTCGGCCATTTTGAATAGGATAGTCAAACCAATATATCTGTCTATCTATGACATGATGTATAATGAATATTTAAAATTTGAACATAATCAGTGAAAGCAAGTCAGAGATATGGCACGAGAACCACATTCATTAATACAAAATGGTAGCCAGTCGGCCATTTTGAATCTTATCTGAAAAACAAAATTATTTGCATCAAGGTCCCATAATGTCTAATGTATATACCAAGTTTGAACAAAATCCATCTGTAAACAGCCGAGAAATGGTGGCTTTTTAGAATTTTTTAGCACAAAAATGGCTGCCATTCGGCCATCTTGAATCAGATCGTAAAACAAAATGATATGCATCAAGGTCCTATAATGTCTAATGTATATACAAAGTTTGAACAAAATCCATCTGTAAACAGCCGAGAAATGCTTGATTTTGATGATTTTTAGCACAAAAATGGCCGCCATTCGGCCATCTTGAATTAGATCGTGAAACAAATTGACGTGCATATGTATAATATCATGTATGATGTATGTGTGAAGTTTGATTGTGATTGGTCCAGGCATTTCTAAGATACAGGTCCGGACGCACGCACAGACGCACGCACGCACACACACACCGAGGTCAAAACATAAGTCCCCGTTTTCGGACTGCGTACCTAGTCTATTAAAAATAATGATTTCGCTTTTGTTAATATTTACTTTTAAATGCCAATTGTTACAGTAATTTTGGACTGCATCAATGCACTTTTGTAACCCCTCTTGGGTTGTAGAAAATAGCAAGTCATCAGCATATAACAAACAATTGAGCTTCAAGTCATTTAAATCTACAGGATCAAAATTTTTAACATCACAGATTCCATTAACAAAAATATTAAATAGTTGAGGACTAAGGTTACATCCTTGTTTTACCCCTCTGCATGAATTGAAATATGGAGTAATCCCTGCACTCAATTTAATGCTATATTTAGTGTTTTTATAGATAGCTTTAATAGCCTTAAAAAATTTCCTCCCACACCTAACCGAAGAAGTTTATATAACAGCCCTTCCCGCCAGACTGAATCAAATGCTTTGGAGAAATCAATAAAACATGAAAACAAATAATTCCCTGATTTTTTCAGTTTGCAATTGACATATTTATTAATTAAGGATTTAAGAATATAAATATTATCTGTTGTACGATGGTTTTTCTTGAAGCCAAACTGATTATCCACTATTTGATTAGTTTCTTGTAAGTACTTAGTTAATCTAGTATTTAGCATCATAGTATATAATTTAGATACACAACTAGAAATGGCAATGCCTCTATAGTTATTAGCGTCCTTTGGGTTACCTGACTTAAAAATAGGAATAATGAGACTACTGTTCCAATGTAGTGGCATAATGCCTGAATTTAAAACTTGTGTGAACATTTTAGTAAGAGAATTAATAATAAAGGGATAACATATGTGTTAACTATCTTGTTCATTTCTATGAAATTGATTATTTTCAAGAAATAAAAAGTTTAAAGAATGTATGGAAATGAAAACAAATGAAATTAACCTGAAGTCCTCATCTAAGCCTTCTCCCATCATTGTGTTGTATTTCTGTCTGTCTTTACCATTCTTCGTTGAAACATATCACCTAAAAGAGCCACCCTTCCTGGCAGAGGAGCAAAAAAAGGGAGCCGAAATAAAACCAAAACAATGTGTTATATGTAGCTACATGCTCAAAACGTATGCATGCTATAAATGATGCAATGAATTAACTAACTGATCCAAAACATTATCAATGCGTGAACTAAAATGTGAGCAAACACAGAAAGCATGCCGTGTTTAAAATTGCAAGCAGACAGGGACGATCGTCAGGAAGGAGGGCCCCAGTGTACATGGTTTATTTTCGTCGTGTGAACTTTGAATTAGTTTTATCGAACGAGCGGAAATATTGCTAGTAAAACGACACGAGCTGCTAAATAATTACTAATTCAATTTAAAAACAGTCGAGGAAACAATTGCGTGTTTCGTGTCAATAAACGCACACAACATTGATCATATAATACCAATTATTAGGGGTTAGTGCGACAACATAGGAACGTGACCACGTGCAGACCGACCGCGGTGATCGGGTCTGGACAAGGATATCTTGAAATAAACCGATAGGGTGTATATATTTGGGACCAAAGAATCCAGCCCTTGTTGTCATTGAAGCACAAGTAGTGTTTATGAAAGTTATTATTAATCGTAACAATTGGCCGGTGTATAAACTAAATGACTGATCGTTGTTTTATGGGGTCCAGCGATGTAAACATCGGGTCCAGAAGTAATTTCGAGCAGAGCTGCACACGAAACGTGTACGCAGCTCAGTCACTGTGGGGGTTTGGTTGAAGGAGCGACCACGACGATCAGACGATTTATGGACTAAAAGCAACAACAATTGACTGGTAAACATACCTTAATTTAAGTCATGAATGCAAGAGGCATGCGATGCAATAGCTTGACCAATCATCGATCGCGGACAGCGGAGAAAATGTGTCAAAATGCCGTAATGTTATCAAAATCCAGGTTTCTTGGACGCCATAATGTATCACGTGACACAGTTATTTTCCTTTCGTGATTTGCATTTCGATGTCAATATACAGCCCATAATTCGTGTAAAAATATGATATCACGAATAATTCTAAATATACACAGTAATATAGTTTATCAATTGAATATGTTTTCTGTGTATTTTTATTATTATTCTAGTTTCGTATCTGCTCTTGTTTTTTTTGAATGCCCAGCTGCGAATTACCAAGTCATTTGCAGATGAAAATGGCTGGTTTGGAGTTGCTGTATTCCAGTGTAGCATCACAGATTGTTTCCGCAAACGACGCAATAGTGTGTTACCTTCACTGGTGTATGATTGACAATGACTTCAAGTGTGTAGGATATGGAGAAAATGTGCGTATATTGTACAAATAATGTTCAATTTTAGTTACTTCCGGTTTCATGAGTCATGGGTATTGTACAAAAAGTTGATATTTATCAATAATAACTTTATTGCTTCTTTTTGAAATGCAATGTTTCTATAATTAAAGCACCAACACAAACATTGTTGATGTGATTCGAAAACCACAGATTTCTTGTTCAACCAATTGGCCCATGTAGGGTTTTTTCTAGAAAAAAACTGCAAGAGGAAGCACTGTAATTATTCAGCGGAGCCACCAAGTGGGGGGAGATAGGGTTCTCCCTACCAGGGTGTGGATGTGGTGTTTTTGATAATTCTAAGTTAAAATGGAGCATTCTATGGCTTTCTTGGGACCAAAATTACTATCAAACAGGTTACAGTTGAAGACTGTGGCCATATGTGATCCTTGGTCAATCAGAATTTTATGGTTGCCAGAAATTCTGCTCCCCAGGGTAAGGGGCGCATAGCCATGGCATGAGGGCGCTCCCTGCCATGCATTCAAGTGGTCATGAAAGCGTAGCTTTCTTTTCATACTGTATTCTGTCTAGAAATCAACACAACCATTAAAACTTTCATTCAGATGCGCATTCATAGCCAAAACTCAAAATGTGTTAAATTTTTGACCTGTACATTTTTCATTTTTGCTTCCAACTCAAAAATGTGAAAATGACAAACATTCGAGGCAATGATCAATGGCCAACTCAAGTTAAAAGCAAAAAAATACCTATTTATGCATCACAAATGTAAAAATATCAAAAGTGCCAAACCCCCACACACAGAATAGTTATTCACTCCTGGAGTCAGACTAGACGGCTTGATGCCTCTGACTTAGAAAGTGTTTATCTCTCCATTATGTAAAACAGTCAACAAATCAGACAGGTACTGGAATGTCACACATTGCTACTAATGCTTTTATTATTTGATTTTTTATGCTGATTTTGAAATCTATCCTCATATTTGAGAAATTATACCATATTTGAGTTTTCACTTCAAAATCCTGAATTGCCATTCTGTGTAATCCCCTGCCTCATCATATTAGACGTCATAGCATTTTCTATCTTTGAAGGATTTTTCTTTATACAAGTCTCACTTGTGAGAGCAGGTATATTGCTGCTAAAGTATGCTATGTTTTTTGTTCTACCCCATGTATTAGGTAAATCCATTGTGTGTCATAATTCATATGATCGCTGAATAGACCATTTTCCGTTGACTGTGAGAATCACGCGTTATGCGTGAAATCAAACGTAAAAACAGGACAAACAAAGGTCATAGCGTCGTAGTGGCGTCAAACATCACGTGGGATTCGACAAACGCGAACAAAATATTTTGGGGGCATTTCCTTGCTTAATAATGTGCTGTACACATTTGATGATAGGCAATTTCGATGAAGTAATGGTATTCAAAAGCAATATTCTTCTGTCAAAGATCTGCCGGTTGATGTGAGCTACGAAATAAAGAAATTCGAGTTCAAAATCAAATCGCACATCTTTCATGCATTTCACAAGATCTCGCAGTTGAACGGAAAATCACCTATTATACAAATTCAGTGGGAAATATTTACTATTTATATAAAGTAGAGTTAATACAATGTACATGTCAAAAGAAATTCTATTATTTTTTACAAATTCGCAAAGTTCACTCAGAAAACAAAAGGTATTTCATGTAGGATTATACACATTTATTAGAATTTACTTACATGTATCATCTTAAGAGTTGACCAATTTTTTTAATCAATGTGCACTTTTCTTCTATGGTAAGTTGTGGCTGCCCTCCCTCACAACTAAATGGATGGATGACATTAACCTAACTTTAGATTTTTCAAGGCCGTATGTGTGTTTGTTATTTCACTTTTCTGAGAATACAGTTTTAAGGTCTTATGTGATAATGGCTATCTCACTTTCCTCAGAATATAGATTGTTACATTTTCCAGAATGTACAGATGTACCATCAAGTTAGGTAAATTGTACTCACCATAGCTTTGTATGCTTTAAGCCATTGTGAATTGATTTACCATATTAATTCACCAGGACCTGTTTTATACTCATGAAACTAGTAGCTTTCAGTTTTCACCAGATCACCTTGCACACATGTTCACATAAAGGGAAATGTATATCTGACAATAACATCCCGATTGTAGTTTTTACTGTAATTTTGTGAAGATCCTGACATCAACTATTCTGTGCCAGTTGCCATTGGTAAATTAATATTCAGACAACAAGTATATAATTTTTGAAATGAATGACTATTAAAAAATACTACTTGAGCATTTATTATTAGAAAATTGAAAACATGTCTTTCGTAGAAAGGTATACTGAATTTCATAAATCCATGAAAGTTTTTTTTAGAAATTTATAAAACATTTACCCTAAAGACCCTGGCGTTTCAGTCAAATCTGCAGAAGTTTGTATACTTTAGTGAGACTTTTGGTAATGCCTATTACCCATGAGTCTCTACATCTTTCCTTCAATCATGGCTCATTTATGTGGAATATAGATTCAAATGATTTCAAAATCCTTATAACTAATAATTCACAGATATATGTTATGAATAATACAAGAAATATCATCACTAAAGTTTGGTTCTGAATATTTAAATTGCAATTAATTTTCATGATAAGTCTAACCGTTAAGGAATTCTGTGCAGATGATATTCATTGCTTTAGATTCACTTTTACTTGGTTCAAAGTTGTTCTCAATCGTTAATTATAATTTATAAACGATTTATCAATCTTTTATATAAAAAAATCATGGCTTTCTGAAATTCACTGTATATTAAACTTCACTGTTGTATTCTGTTGTTATCTTCTTGCTTTTGCCAAGTAGCTAAAGAAGCTGGGTAGTCATTGGCTAAAAAAATATTGTAGTATTAGCCATTATGGCTCATTGTGGAAGCCCAGTAATTTTGGCAAGGCCTTCACAGTTTTGCTATGTTATATGATCAATGTATTCTCGACTTCATTTAAATCAACAGGTTCCCACCAATGAAACTGATGTGAAGAAATCTGAGCTTCTGCCGAGAGATTGGAACACATCTCAAGACTGTTATACCCTGCGGTATCAACCAAATAGTAACCATGACAACTATTTACTCAAAGCTATACCGATTGATGGCACATTGCTTGTACATCTTATGGTGAGTACCAGGTATGTTTGTGTTATACTGCCCTCTGGTGGTGAGATTTAGTTGATTTAGAAAAACATCTTTAACTTGTCATTCAAATTGACCACACATTTTTAGAATTAAATTTTGATTTCATCTGTGCTGTGTTTCCTGTTGAAATCACAGCTAATTTAGGCCAATCAAAAAATCTGTTTCTGGTCCAAAGTTTCTTTTAAAAAAATGCATTTTTTTTTGTCTTTTTGTCATCTTGGTAATGGTAACTTGGTAATGAGGATGCACCACTTGAGGGCAGTCTTTAGTACAATGATGCTGCAGCCTTGGGATTTGTTATTGTTTGTGTTGCGTTGGATCTGTGTGGTTTTTTTAGCTTACATATAGATGTCAGCTGATGTTAAGCTTATAGTTTGACTGATTGTCTGTCATTGTCATCTAGTGTTGTTAAGCATCACATTTCATAAAAATAAATTTGTAACCACGATTCAAATGGGCTGGGCAACAACTTTATTGCATCTTTGGAAATATTCTATAGCAACAAGGAGTAAACCAAAAATGAGAATAGTTGTTAAAGATTACATACCATGATTGTTTTTAATTTGTTTCACATGTATATCTGACAATAACATCCCTGTTGTAGTTTTCACAGTAATGTTTTAAATATCTTAATGTCAACTACCTTGTGCCAGTCACCTTTTAACCTTTTCACACCAGTTCCCTAATTTCATCACAAATTCACAAAATAGTACAGTTTGTAGTGTCTGCACTTTTCTTCAAAAGATTGGGACGATTATAACCAAATGGATTGAGTAAATACTGAAAATTTACTAAAATGTTGTCTGTTGGCTGCAAACATAGCTTTTATTTTCAGAAATATTGAAGAATACAAAAAAATAAGGGCAGACAAATATGGGCGAGAAAGTCTGGTGATGAAAAGGTGAAGCTCCCAGGCCTAAACCTGAATCATGCTGTCTCCTAATATTATAGCTGGAATGCCACTACCCCAACATAAATCAAATACCGTACTCGACTGCGTTAGTGCCCATGCCCGGTCAAGACCCCCCCCCCCCCAGCACAATTTTTATATTCAAGGTCACATTCGGCAAAGCGCCCACCCCTTCAAAATGAAACTAATTTAAAACTTGGTCTTTGATCATTGCTTAATGAATACTAGTAATGGTTTTTATATGATACAGCTTGGATATCAACCCTCGTGAAAATGTTGTGGATGCGTAGACCACGATGACCATGTGTAGACTACGTTTCGACAATGACCTGTTAATAAAAGTAAAATGTAGTAAATATTTCTTGCCATATTCAGTTTATCTATCACAAATTGCTAATCACCAGTTTTTTGAAAAAACAAAAAAAACATGCCATTTATCGCCGGTACAAACCCTGCCTTCTTGAAAAATATGCTATTAGATATATTTATGTATTTCATGTAAATATCAGATGATTTATTTCAGCAATATTTCATTATTGCATGTCAAATGTATTCAGTCAAAGTTTGTATTTCTGTCTTTCAGAGGCTGAAAGATGAGAAAGTTTGTAATCTTTCAATTGACGTCAACAACTATGTGAATTCACAACATCTTAATAATTATGAGAGGTACTGAACTTTTATTTGAACTTTGACCCACGGTATCATTTGTTACAATTATTCACGTAACCTAATATTTATTACCGGTACCTCATTGGTAGACTTGTCAGTTAGAATTGTTTTTGGCAGATGTAGAATGACACTGTTGGTAACATAACGTGATGGGATGGTATATTTTCTGTGAGTCAATGAAAAAAACATAGTTAAACTACACATGGTTTGCCCTGTATATGTAAGGGCATTCAGATCGTAGCATCGGTTAGGGATATCATTACATGTGTCGGACAGATCATAGCATTAGATAGAATAGATAGACAATAAAAAAAGGTTGAGAAGATCATTGCATATGGTCGGAAGATCATCGCATACGGTGGGGAAGGTCATCTATACATACAAATTTTACGGTAACAATACTAAATTGGTATGCAGAATTATTGCATCAAAAATGAGTCCATCACTTTATAAGATACAATACTGAATGTGTGTATATCATTGACACAGGAAATGCATATATTGTCTATGATAAACTGGAAGGCAACGAACAAAACACTAGTGTGTAATGTAATTTATAGTATATACAATTCAACAGTGACTGTATCTAAATACTCATCTGAAAAGTCAATAGTCTCAGTTTACCAAGAAATCAGATGCAATTATGAATAGATGACACGAAACGATGTGATATAATACGATATCTTCCAAAGATCACACATGGTGATTCACTCTTCAAGCATATGAATATACACGACAAAGACAAACGACATAAAATGGTACAATTGCGATAAACAGCAGTTAATTCCAAGCACACAATAATCAAAGCAACGACAAAACAACAATTAATCCAAATGTAGTAGCCTTGCAACGATATTATACTCACATAATTGATTATTTGAACCCGATTTCCACTAAAATGACTGTAGACAGATGTGGTAATATCAAATGTACAACATCATTATTGCAAACTCAGCACACATGATATTAAAGTGCCTGTGAAATGGCTGCTATTTTCACGCCTAAAATTATCCATTGATACATAAATATTATTAATTTTCATGTTTCTAAGCATGAATTATTTTTTTAAGTGAAAAAATGTGTTTTAAACTCAATCTACGGCAACTTTATTTTGTGTATTTTAAAACGAGGCTCCTCATTAGCTTCTCATTTGCATACAGAAATTCCCCTTGTGACGTCAGAAGGGGAAGTCGCATGACAGCTTGCATTGCCGAAACGTGTAAATAAGGCAAATTTCTTGTGCAGTTTTCTCGTCTTTGACAAAACTTTCACTTATGTACTTGTTCGTCGAGGAGGAATGGACCATAATGAACACATAGTATCAATTTTTGTTGCATGGGATTGAGTTAGATGCGAAATATGTCCGTGCTGGTGTAGCTGGTCACCGTGATCGTCACCGGCGCACGTTTGTGCACTGTCACTGGACAAAATAGAATTTGACGTCGGAATTATCTCGTTATTTAGCAGGTTACTAGGCACGTCACTACGCTGTTGTATTTCATCGATCGTCTGAGTAAAACTTTCAAAATTAAAATAAAAGAGAACATATTTTGACATTCTAAACATTAGACTATAGTGATCACTATAAAATACTTAAAAAAACGACAAATCACAGTTACTAAATAAATGACAGCCGCGTGGAAATAAATTGAAATTTTGTTGAAATAGGTGAACGCGTTGGGACACGACGAGGGCAAGTGCGTTAAAAGTGGCGTTTAATTGGATAACAAAAATAATCGAGAACGACACACATACCAATAAATTCAGAGTGGATTTGAGTTAGCGTGATCCATGACGTGATTGTCATAATTATAACATCATATTAAAACTTTATTTGGTGGAAACACATTGACCAAGCCCGGATTCTTATTTCATAAATTATTACGCAGATCAAGCTGCAAGCATGGAGGTAAAAAAAGAACAGAGGTGTGAATTTGACATTCAACACCAATCACCAAACAATTCAGGAACTTTTAGCCTTCGAAAATGAAAACAATTAGCAGTGTGTAAGGGCTGTGTAATTTCCTGTTTGTCCGACGCTTCGTTTTCGTGTCACTGTCAAAATTATTGCTACCTTTTACCTAACAGGGACTAAATGGTCTCTATAAAACGATAATCAGAATCGCAAAAAAGTCAACTCATTTGAAACACTTGCCAGACGTCTCTCTCTTCTGAAATCCACCTCGGTGATCATGGTCCGGAATCTATTTCTTTCAAAAGTGTTGCGCCAGGTTTATGTTGTCGACGTTGTTTTTTTCATGGACGACGACAGTTTCTCCAAAAAAAAAAAAATGAATCTGAGGTTAAGTGGCTTTCGTCCACTGATGTCGCACCTTCGGGTCGATTAGAAACGTGTGAATACTTACACTATGACTATACGTTTCACTGCAACTGCCCACAACACAACATCTAAAAACTCTCTCTCAAAAAATTAAAATAGTCAAAAAGAAAAAAGAAAAAAAAACGCCGACCGAAAAATATATATCGTTTAAAAGTATACTGAATGACCAGTGTTATTACGGCTCGGGGGTATGACTTCCTCTCACATTTTGGCATTTGGTGGCGCACTTTCGGCGAGAGTCGGAAATCTGGAAACAGTCGACCGTTTCAGGATAGGTGGCGTGACTAGAACACGAGAAATATCCTAAATTTACTTGGATACGAGTAATCATTTTCGGCAAAAAAATCAATAACTGCCCATTTCAATGGGACACAGATCTAAAATGGGAAACGTGAGGGTGGGCATTGCACAGGCACTTTAAGATAGCACATTTTCGCTTCACTTAGAAGATTAGTAATAGAAAACAGCAATATGGTTTACACCTGTTGCACACACCAATTTCACCAACACAAAGGCTATAACATTAACTCAGTCATACAACTCTCACTAGGCCACTGCCTTAAAGCGCGGTAGTCATCGCGCAGCGCGTGTTCGAATTTCATGTAAATAAACAATGTATTTTACATGCATTGTATACGTCGCTATGAGTCCCCATATCGAACAGGATGCGACACGACGACTGTCGCCCTTTGACTTTACCATTACTGATTATTTGGTTAACTAGCTTACCTTTTCAATAACTTGCCAGGAGTCAGTCTTGTCGCCCCTAGTCCAATACAAACTACTCATTCATTTTTCCAACCTGCCACTGCTTCTCAAATTGCACCATTTGCATACACTGGCGAGCATGCCAGAATGGTTCCAGATTGTCAACCTCAATCGCAAAGATAGTAAAACAGTTACATAACTTCAGTTTTATCCTGACAATATTTCTAAGTTTGATAGTAAGTAATCTAATCTAATTAGAATGTAGAAAAAAATATGGATGTTAATCATTTTTGGCGCATCTTAATCAAAGTTAACTTTTTTTATATAATCTATAATCTATAAGTATATCTACTTACTCTAGGAAGAATTTCACAGCTCTATCTTAAATGGAACATGCTTAAAACTGGTTGAAATTAACAACCGACATTGCTGTGATGACTAAATTTGCATATTCCAATGTATTTTCAATAATCAATAATCAATAAATGACACAATCAAGTATTGAATAGTTTTAGAACATCTTTAGATGCTTATCTATCATCAACATTTTAACTTTTCTGTTCATCTATTGATATTCTAGTGTAAACTACTGCTAGTGTTAAATGTGTTCGTTTAATAGCAAATAATAAAACAACATTTGGATTCTTCATAAATATTCAAATAATATTTTTTGTTTCAGTGTTTTCAAAAATTTGGATGAGTTACATGAAAAATTCGAAACAGAAATCATAAGTGATCTCAGAAAACAAGACTCAAAAACATCAAAAGGAAGCTCCACTCTTATAGATGAGAGGTTGCCAGGCAACCAACAAGGATACAGACCCTATGCTAACGATCCTTTAAGAGCAGGGCCACCTAGGAGGCCTCATGCTGAAAGACAACCAGAATGGTAAGGACTTTTTTCTTATTTTGAAAATGAGAAATTACATTTTAAACTTCATCCATCCATCCATCTGACATTATTTCCTAGGTGTTCCTAGACCAATTTTGTAGAGACTTGATTCAAAAATTCAACGTAATGGTGTATATCTATATATGCACTTCAATAGGATTCATCTCAGAATAAAAAAAGTTAGTCTGATACATCAAGATTTCTTCCAAAGTTGTTAGTGATTTTGAATTTTGTTTCTATTATCTAATTTACTATACAAATGCCATAAATGTCTATTTATTTTACAGCGTAAATCCCCACTGTATTATTTGTACAAGTACAAGTGTTTTTTTCCAGGGGTGAACCCAATAATCCATTGGATATTGGGACAGGAGACCTGGATCCATTCCATCCAGGTGGAACTGGAATGTTCATGGATCCAATGAGAGCCGGTTTTCCAAGAGGTGGAATCCCAGATCCTAGTGCTGGAATACCAGGAAGACTTCCCAGGTACTTTATTTCTGTCAACCGAATTGCTCGACAACATTCAAGACTTGATTCAATGTAGTGTGTAAATATACTACTGTGGAATACTTTATTTTTGCTGGAATTAATTTTCGCTGAAAAGGTATTTTGGGCGTTTTGCTTGGAATTTGTTTTCACTGATTTTTGTTGAGATTAATGTAAAATATAGGAAAAAATGTATATTCGCTGGATTTTATTTTCACGGAATCATCCCTTCAGCGAAAATAGCGAAAATAAATTCCAAGCGAAAATAAAGTATTCTACAGTATGTGCTCTATCCATACGTCATTGAGACCCGAAGGGAATACTTTCTTTAAACTGGCACTGTCACCAGAACTGTACATGTGTGTATTGTTCTTTTATTGTATCCTGTTTGTCTATACCTAAATCGCACACACTGTGCATGCAGTTCATTCAAACGCAATAAACCTAGACCTTGCTAATGGTAATTTTGATAATTTTGACAATTGTTTGAATTTAGAACCTGGAAATGAACAATTAGCTTACAGCAGATTTTTAAAAACTGGCAAACATTCATAGTGTCAACTATTCAATGATAGTGTCCCTGTAGTACTGGGTACATTCTGTTCAGACTGCCATGTGAACAGTATTGTGTTCAATCGAGGGAATAGCATTCTTCATTCACAGTGTTGTGTTAGGGGAAATGATTACTGTAGTTCAAGTGATATTAGCATATTTCTCATTTAGTTTTAACTCGTACAATATTTATTCACTCACTGTTTACTATAGCCAGAACGCTGTATGTGTCTTCATTTTTAGGTTAGTTCTTCTGCCGATTTTTTGCAACCAACAACGTGATTTTTTATTTGGGATTTCGAGAAACATAACATGAATCGTTATGACATTCATAACACAACACCTCGCCATGTTTCAACTTTTAAGTAGTCAGTTAACAAGGTCTTTCATAGTAGCATTTCTATGGGATTGACGTACTAGCATGAATGGGTTCAATTATCAGTGTTCACTGATGACGTCATTTGACTGGCCCTCTAGAGGCGAAATGACGCCAGGAAAAGCGGACGTTTGTCGTTTTATACCCGATATTTAAAGCATTTCGCAGCACTTATCGACAGAATTCATTCATAGATCTCAAATTTCATGTACAGAGTGTCAAAAGCCACACCTCTGCTCCCCTTTAATCCTGAGATGAAAACTGAAATTGACCTCCATCCTCATTTGCATATTAAAATATGCTGTAATCTATTGCATGTCCATTCATATTCGCTTGTTTCTCTTGTCAGGGGTGCCGTTCCTCCAGGAGCCAGATTTGATCCATTTGGACCTCCAGGACATGGACCAGACTCAGCCTACCGATCTGGACCAGATCCAGATCACCTTCCTCCTCCTGGATATGATGATATGTTTGGCTGAGCAATAGGTGATTTTCCGTTCAACTGCGAGATCTCGGGAGATGCATGAAAGACGTACGTCGAACAACTGCCGCAAAAAACGAACGATTTGATTTTGAACTCAAATTTCTTTATTTCTAGCTCACATCAACCGGCCGATCTTCGACAGAGGAATATTGCTTTTGAAAACTCTCACGTAATCAAAATTGATTATCATCAAAATGTGTACAGCACATTTTTAAGCATGAAAATGCCTCTTAAAATATTTTTGTGTTTGTCGTATCCCACGCGATGTTTGACGCAACTACTACGCTATGACCTTTGTTTGTCCTGTTTTTATGTTCGATTTCACACACAACATGTGATTCTCGCAGTGAACGGAAAATGGTCTATTAAGTACGAGTCCCAATACTAACTCAGTGTGGCCCAGTCATAATATGTTGGATGTCATTTAGATAGTTAAACTGGCTTGGGTAGGCATTCATAGAATCAAGATATCTACTGGGTTCTGAAATCACACATTTGCTTGTCGTCAAACAGTTCCTGATATTTGTAAGAATGGGATATATTGTTTAATTTATGCATTCATTTACAACATTCAAACGTCTTGTAATTTTCAAATGCAAATGCACAGGTTTTAAAATACAATCCAGCTTTGTTTAGTGATTATATGAAATATTTGCAGTACAGTCAAGTGGTAAATGCATATTTGTTTATATTATCAAGCATATATATAATACAGTCACACACACCAATAAAAATCATTCTCTGTTCTTTGGTTTTAGAGCTTTATTTTTGCACAAGTTTCTCTGTGAAATTGGACATTCCTTTTAAAATTTCATGCATTTTTCAACATCAAGGTGGTTTTTGATGTGAAACACAACATCAAGGTGGTTTTTGATGTGAAACACAACATCAAGGTGGTTTTTGATGTGAAACACAACATCAAGGTGGTTTTTGATGTGAAACACAACATCAAGGTGGTTTTTGATGTGAAACACAACATCAAGGTGGTTTTTGATGTGAAACACAACATCAAGGTGGTTTTTGATGTGAAACACAACATCAAGGTGGTTTTTGATGTGAAACAACATCAAGGTGGTTTTTGATGTGAAACACAACATCAAGGTGGTTTTTGATGTGAAACAACATCAAGGTGGTTTTTGATGTGAAACACAACTTCAAGGTGGTTTTTGATGTGAAACACAACATCAAGGTGGTTTTTGATGTGAAACACAACATCAAGGTGGTTTTTGATGTGAAACACAACATCAAGGTGGTTTTTGATGTGAAACACAACATCAAGGTGGTTTTTGATGTGAAACACAACATTTCTTGGTGACAAATGTGCTTGTGCACACACTGGTTGTCCAAGTATGTTGTTAGAACTTTGTTTAGAATTTGAGTAAAAACTGGTGTTTTCAATGTTCCAGTAAATAAAGCAACCAAGAAATGACCAATAATGAAGCAAAAACCAAATGAAACACCATGAGAAAGTTTTGGTTATTTGATATATTTCCCCACTTTTGTTCAGATAGTTAAAGCAGGAGAGTCATCACCTGTGCATGCGTCAGATGGCCATAGTGTGTCATTGTTTACAAACAAGCCTTTGCATTTTTAGTGTGTGTTTATTGTCGCTTGGGACTCAATTCCCTTAGAAGATTAGTAATAGAAGACAGCAATACGGTTTACAATACGGTGACGACCCTCCCGTTGTTGATAGCCTGTTTAGGGTTGAGGTTCTAGTACACATCCTCAGCCTGTACTTTAACAAAGGTGTTTTTTTTTGCAGCCCCATCATGGTTGTGTTGTCACAGTGTAATAATAATAATTATGCCTTTATTGAAATCATATCCTCTTCAGAATCTGGATTTTTAAAATACAATAAAGTTTCAGATACATACAAAATGGCAAGACAAAATACTAATGAAGACAAAATGAAAACATAATAAAATAAAAAACAGGGAGAACAGAAAAGATATCTTAATGAGTTATACCAATTATAAATATTATAACACAACTGGTAGTATTTGTTTATGAGTGTCATTTCTTAAATTGAAGCACTCAAAGATATATTTTGCCAAATGAATTAGTGATTGTATATCTTTTGTTTTCAGAATGTCTACAGTGTTTTCAATATCAGATTTGTCAATTGTTGTAATGTAATTGTTGTATGTGTGTTATGTAATTCCCTTGGTATAGAAGGACAATGTGTCAATGACCTGTAGTAATCACACCCAATTCATGTAGATATCACAGTAGACTACATGTTGCTTTCAGCCACAAACCACCTGCTTAGCTGATTCTGAAAAGTGACCATGCATTCACACAGCTTGTTGATCTGAAAATCGTTCAAATCCAGGGTGCTTAAAAAAATGTACCATTTTTAAATAGTGAGGAGATTGTTGTGCTTTTCACTCAAGTCATGTGAGAACAACCTAGTTCCGAGAACAGTCCTCTCCTAGTAAATGAGTATTGTTGAGACCAAAGAAACTAGCAATCTGGCATTGTTACGAACAAACAAAGAGTACTTTCCTCGTAAATGGCAAAAAAAAAACACGCCCGTTATTGTAGGGTTAGCAAACAAGAGAATAATAGTTACAATTTCAGATATAAACCCAAAGTGTTGGTCAAAATTGAGTAAATTGCATGAAGCTTGTGGTGTTTCTAATACTTGTTGAATGCGAGAAAATCCTTTTAGGCTCACTAAAGGAGTTCTGTTTTATACAATGTTGGTCTTAGAAATAACAAATAAATATATGTCTAACCTACCTGTTCTTGTAGAACCTTTTAGCGAATCTACACAATGTTTTGTTTTTACTCTCCATTATGAATATAAAATTTTCTGTCCACTCCTTGACCTGTAGTTGAACATAAATTGCTACAAACTATCTACTCGTCAATATACCTGTTTTACATATACCAATTTTTGAATGGCTTAAGCCCAACAATTAATTATATCACTGTATCTGGTACACATAATTCCTGTGTTTGTATTTTGCGTTGCATATGTAAGACACATTATTGCCAAAAGAAAAGATGGCTGGTTTTAGTTATCAAATGATCGATCTGGTTTTTGTACAGATCCAGGGCTCTCTGAGGTCAAAACTGAATTTCAATCCATATTGAGAAATAATCACTGGGTGATGATGAAGAGCTTCGAAAATAATTGTGATGCAAACACAGCAGTTATCATTCCGTAATGAATATATACATTTATTACTCTAATATTGTGTTCACACATAAAGGTTTCCCTTCAATAATGCATTCATATACTACAGTATAACGTTAACTACTTAAAGGGCGGCAGTTGTCGTGCCACGTCCTGTTCAATATGATACTCGTATGATAGCAACGTATACAACGCGTGTAAAATACATTGTTCATTTACATGAAATTCGAATACTCGCTGCGTGACTACCACCACGCTTTAACTGTACCCGATGGTATTAATATTTTTCAACTTCATTGATGTAGTAATATTTTCTTTACGGTGTTAATCAAGTACTATTCTATTCTAATGGTAGTTGCTATCGTATTCGTATCACTGTCGTACTAGTAACCACTTAACTGTATCACACAATATAATCATCCAGTCGTATTTGCATTGATACTTGTAACAGTCGCATCAACATAATCACATATATGTAATCGTCACTAAAATCATGTAACTATGTAGTACCTATAATCGGTCTTGTAATCTGAATATTAACACTATAACTATAACTATGCAAATGAATTGCTGTATCTCATCGAATTAACATATATATCTATTTGGCACTGTCAGATGGATTCCCACCAGAATCAATAATTCAGTTCTCTGGCACTGTCAGATGCATGCCCACCAAATCCAATATTTCAGTTCTCTGGCACAGTCAGGTGGATTCCCACCAAAACCATTATTTCAGTTCCCTGGTACTACCAGATGGATTCCCACCAAAACCAATAGTTCAGTTCTCTGGCACTGTCAGATGGATTCCCACCAAAACCAATAGTTCAGTTCCCTGGCACTGTCAGATGAATTCCCACCAAAACCAGTATTTCAGTTCCCTGGTACTACCAGATGGATTCCCACCAAAACCAATAGTTCAGTTCTCTGGCACTGTCAGATGGATTCGCACCAAAACCAGTACTTCAGTTCTCTGGCACTGTCAGATGGATTCCCACAAAAAACAGTATTTCAGTTCCCTGGCACTGTCAGATGGATTCCCACCAAAACCAATAGTTCAGTTCCCTGGCACTGTCAGATGGATTCCCACCAAAACCAGTATTTCAGTTCCCTGACACTGTCAGATGGATTCCCACTAGAAACAATAATTCAGTTCTCTGGCACTGTCAGATGGATTCACATCAAAACCAGTACTTCAATTCCCTGGTACTCCGGATGGATTCCCACCAAAACCAATAGTTCAGTTCTCTGGCACTGTCAGATAGTTTCCCACCAAATCCAGTATTTCAGTTTTTTGGTACTGTCAATTGTATTCCCACCAAAACCAGTATTTCAGTTCTCTGGCACTGTCAGATGGATTCACATCAAAACCAGTACTTCAGTTCCCTGGCACTGTCAGATGTATTCCCACCAAATCCAGTATTTCCGTTCTCTGGCACAGTCAGATGGATTCCCACCAAATCCAGTATTTCAGTTCTCTGGCACTGTCAGATGGATTCCCACCAAAACCAATATTTAAGTTTTCTGACACTGTCAGACGGATTCACATCAAAAACATAACTTGAGTTCCCTGGCACTGTCAGATGTATTCCCACCAAATCCAATATTTCAGTTTTCTGGCACTGTCAGATGGATTCACATTAAAACCAGTACTTGAGTTCCCTGGCACTGTCAGATGTATTCCCACCAAATCCAATATTTCAGTTTTCTGGCACAGTCAGGTGGATTCCCACCAAAACCAGTATTTCAGTTCCTCGGCACTGTCAGATGAATTCCCACCAAAACCAGTATTTCAGTTCCCTTGCACTGTCAGATGGATTCCCACCAAAACCAGTATTTCAGTTCTCTGGCACAGTCAGATAGATTCCCACGAAAACCAGTAGTTCAGTTCACTGGCACAGTCAGATGGATCCTCACCAAAACCAATAATTCAGTTTTCTGGCACTGTTGAATGGATTCCCAGCAAAACCAGTATTTCATTTCCCTGATAATGTCAGATGGATTCCCACCAATACAAATAATTCAGTTTCCTGGCACAGTCAGGTGCATTCCCACCAAAACCAATAGTTCAGTTTCCTGGCACTGTCAGATGGATTCACATCAAAACCAGTACATTGTATTTCAGTTCCCTGGCACTGTCAGATGGATTTCCACCAAAACCAGTATTTCAGTTCGCTGGCACTGTCAGGTGGATTCCCACCAAAACCAATAGTTCAGTACTCTGGCACTATCAGATGTATTCCCACCAAAACCAGTATTTCAGTTCCCTGGCACTGTCAGATGAATTCACACCAAAACCAGTATGTCAGTTCTCTGTTACTGTCAGATGGATGCCCACTAAAGCCAGTATTTAGTTCTCTGGCACTGTCAGATGCATGCCCACCAAAACCAGTATTTCAGTTGCCTGGCACTGTCAGATGGATTCACATCAAAACGAATAGTCCAGTTCTCTGTCACTGTCAGATGAATTCCCACCAAAACCAGTATGTCAGTTCTCTGTTACTGTCAGATGGATGCCCACCAAAGCCAGTATTTAGTTCTCTGGCACTGTCAGATGCATGCCCACCAACACCAGTATTTCAGTTCCCTGGCACTGTCAGATGAATTCCCACCAAAACCAGTATTTCAGTTCCCGGGTACTGTCAGATGGGTTACCACCAAAACCAATAGTTCAGTTCTCTGGCATTGTCAATTGGATGCCCACCAAATCCATTAATTCAGTTCTCTGGCACTGTCAGATGGATTCCCACCAAAACCAATAATTCAGTTTTCTGGCACTGTCAGATGGATTCACATCAAAACGAATAGTCCAGTTCTCTGTCACTGTCAGATGAATTCCCACCAAAACCAGTATGTCAGTTCTCTGTTACTGTCAGATGGATGCCCACCAAAGCCAGTATTTAGTTCTCTGGCACTGTCAGATGCATGCCCACCAACACCAGTATTTCAGTTCTCTGGCACTGTCAGATGAATTCCCACCAAAACCAGTATTTCAGTTCCCGGGTACTGTCAGATGGGTTACCACCAAAACCAATAGTTCAGTTCTCTGGCACTGTCAATTGGATGCCCACCAAATCCATTAATTCAGTTCTCTGGCACTGTCAGATGGATTCCCACCAAAACCAATAATTCAGTTTTCTGGCACTGTCAGATGGATACCCACTAAAACCAGTATTTCGGTTTCCTGAGAAATATTATTAAAATATTATCCATAGGTATATCATTTATCCAATATAAGCTTCTCTCATATCTCCTGATTGAGTTTTATTTTAATGGAGCAAATATGGACGTACACTGAGTATATTTTCACAAATAAGAGAATTTTAAATTGAATTAGAAGAAAAATAAATTACAGACAACAGATGTTAAATGATGCATTTATGTTTTTTGCAGACTCGGCTATTTATATCCACAGATTAATTCCTATAAACAGGTGGCTTATATAAACAAGCAGCCTGTCGGCTGAAATAGCCCCGCTGTTAGCAATTCACATTGCACGAATAAAAAACTGAAGATATCATTAGAAATAGAACAACATGCATGTCGCCAGATCAGAAACAGATGATGCAGCCTTGATTTCTGAAGTTACGACGTGGTTGGAGGACCAGCCTGGGGTGTTCTACAAAAACGGTGTCCAGAGATGCATCAATGGGAGAAATGCATAACTCTGGGTGGTTCCTATGTATAGAAAGACTAATAACTGTGCCAAGTTTCATTACTCTACTGCTATGAGAAATGGATCAGGAACATTACTTATTGAATGCCCCTCGTAGCATTTATCAGAGTGGGGTGGGCGTATCACTAACAACCAATCCCACAACAACATTTTTGGAGAACATAAATAGACAATACATTATACTGAATATATAAAGACCTCATTGACACATATCAACCTGTTCAAAACCACATACATCCATTCATACATGCATGACCAATATACCTTTATACTCATTGGGCTTATTGTATGTGTAGGTGGGTGTGTCTCCAATAGTATATTCGTAGCAATATGGTTCAATTAACTTCAGCTGATCATGTGTGCTTGCAGCTATATTAACATACTGATGTTTTTACTCACCAAAATACTTTATTGCCACGATACTATTTTTTTAGCTCCGCTGTCGACCGGAGCTTATCATATGAGTGATTGTCCGTCAGTCGTTGTCGTCGTCAATGTTTGACTTTTTCGAATTTTTCTTGAAAACTACAAGTCTCAATGCTTTGATACTTGGTGTATATGTACCTTGGGTAGACCTCTCTCAGATTTGTTCATTTTGTGATGATACATCTTCAATTCTCTAATTTTGGTGAATATTTTTGTAATTTTTGGTACAATTTTCAATAGAATTTTATACAATCGGCTACATAAATGGGATGAAATTATTGAATTTACTAGAGAAGAACAAGCGGGTTTCAGGGCAGGCTATAGCACCATAGATAACGTATTTATTATTCACACATTGGTACAAAAATATCTTGCAACTAAACGGGGACGTTCCTATTGTGCTTTTATTGACTTCGAAAAAGCATTCGACCGAGTCAATCGGGTAGCTTTATTTTTCAAACTTGGTAAAGCAGGTATTAGAGGTAAAATGTATTCCATTCTTAACTCTATGTATTTACAAGTAAAATCATGTGTCTTGGCAAGTGATGGTCTGACAGGCTTCTTTAACTGTCCGGTTGGAGTGCGTCAAGGTTGTATTTTGTCACCCTTTCTGTTCTCTTTTTTTATAAATGACCTTCACGTAGAACTTCAGGCAGACAAGCTTTTACGTGATAGTGTTGGTTGTTCTGTGGGTTTAAAAAAGTTATTTTATCTTCTTTTTGCGGATGATTTAGTTTTGATGTCTTATAATGCAATTGGATTGCAAAGATTACTTAATAAGTTGAAATCGTATTGTGATAATTATCATTTGAGAGTTAATTATAACCAAAACCAATGTAATATTTTTTTGGAAATTGCGTACCGTTACGAAGATACGAGCAGCGGCGATACGATAAGTAGTGCCGTATTACGTTTATTTGGGTATAAAATTCTCACTACGTGGTTCTTGGTCATTATGCCAACAACACCTAGCAGATCAGGCATGCAACAAAAGCGTTCCATGCACTAATGGTTATTATATGTAAAATTGGACCAGTGCCTATTTCTGTGTTTTAAAATATTTGATACAAAAATTGTTCCAATAATGCAATACGGTAGCGAGATTTGGAGTCATTTTGAGTCTCCAGCTGTTGAAAATGTACACATCAAATTTTGTAAATTTTTGTTTGCTTCACATTCGTAATACACCATTAATTTACGCAACAGTAAGAGGGGAACTTGGTCGTCCCACAATGTATTCTCTTCGTTTGGGTAGAATGGTGAAATGTTGGCTGAAAATATTTAAAAATGAACCCAAATCGTTACGTTTATCAATGTTACAATTTTCAATGCACACTG
This sequence comes from Saccoglossus kowalevskii, assembly GCF_978046115.1. Classification (NCBI taxonomy): domain Eukaryota; kingdom Metazoa; phylum Hemichordata; class Enteropneusta; family Harrimaniidae; genus Saccoglossus; species Saccoglossus kowalevskii. Next base: position 4,429,422 of record NC_140654.1, read on the forward strand.
GCTGACTCAAACAAAACATGCTGGGTTAAGTCAATAAAAGAAATACCATTTAGTTACGGATTTGGGGAGTTGTGGTACAACCAGTGTGCGGGAGATGAAAATGCGTTTCTTGGCTTGTTTCGTCAGCGGTGTTTTGACATCGATCTCCAAAAATGGTGTGGTGTTGTAGACTCATTTGAAAGATTAACTTCATATAAACTATTATATAAACGTAACCTGGAACTAGAATCGTATCTTGTAATTGAAATGAAAACAGCTTTTCGACTTGCTATGTGTTAAATTTCAGAACATCATCACATAGTCTAATGATTGAAAAGGGACGCCATCTAAACATACCGATCCCAAACAGGATCTGTCCAGTTTGTCGTAGTGGGGTTGAAGATGAGTTTCATTTTTTACTTCTCTGTCCCGCCTACGTCGAGCTGAGGCAGCGCTATATTCCAAACATATACACTAAGCAGCCCCGCCTACGACGAGCTGAGGCAGCGCTATATTCCAAACGTATACACTAAGCAGCCCCGCCTACGACGAGCTGAGGCAGCGCTATATTCCAAACATATACACTAATATAAGCAGCCCCGCCTACAACACCAGTTCATTAACCTAATGACTAACAAAAATCCACAAACTGTTAGAAATTGTGCTAAATATTTATTTTATTCTTTTCTTAATAGACAAACGTTGTTAGAGGAAGCAATTCTTAATGATATCTAACTATTGTATTTAATTTTTGTTTAATCTTTACCATGTGTAACCTGTGACCGCATATACTAGTGATGTATCTTTGAGTGTACTTAGGGCTGCGGCCTATGGTACTTTGGAAATAAACATTAAACATTATTATTATGTTACGGTACGTCGCATTATATTAGTCCCACTGATAAAAAAAAAATCGTCCCATGTTACCATTGGCGGATTTAGATGGGGGCCGAGGGCCCCCCCCCATTTTTAACAACCAACAGGGCTTCGCGCCATTGATGCTCGCGAACTTGGCCTTAGGCCAACGTATCCCCCCATTCCAGAATCCTGGATCCGCCCCTAGTTACAGTACGTCGCATTATACCAGTCACATTGATTATAAAAATAACTCAAACTAGGCAAGAAAATGTTACAAATGAATTCAATTGAAAGCAGCAGATTTAATGCTGCGTTGCGTTTGCTGGATACTAATCACGTTGATTAGAAAAATGGTTCACTACACGTGTTACTATTTAAATATTCGTGTGTGTTTTGACACCTTGTCGCTGGAGTCAAGTGACCTGTTTGCTACACTCTTCATTACCATTTCAATGATTGTGTGTACTTTGACACCATGCCCGAACGGAAGATGTGTACGGCCCTTGCATTGTGCTAAAATGTAAGTGTTAATGGCTGCATTCTTTCCATGAACTCTGATAAGTGCTACAAAAGCCGGACAATAAGTTGTGAATAAGATAGTCATACATAAGTTGTGCATTTAATGTATTAACGTTCATTACGCGACAAACCACGAATGTACATTCGAACCCTGACAAAAAGAGATTGTATCAGATGTGTATTCTAATGTCTGCGGTTCACGCAGGCGGCGGAGAATAAGGGTTGGACTATTTGATTTTTGAGGGGGGAGGTCAGCTCAGTGAAAGGCATTTTTTTTTTTTATGTGTTTGGAAATTCTTTTTTATCAGTAGGTTTGCTTGCAATTTTTATTTTTAGTAGTCCTCCATATCCAACATTTTTTTTTCATCATCTTCAACGGAGGTAGCAAAGACTTGATATTTTACTGCCAGGTGGGATGGATTGGTACTTTGATAAGGGTTGGTTCCTCAGACCATCATAAAACATCCATCCTCTCCTTCCATATTTGAATGCTGAGGTGTAATGACCCATTTTGAACAAGCATTGATAATGCATAGTTCCTGTTAAGTATTAGGTGTAGTTGATTTAAATGTTCAGTACAAGTGACATGTAGAAATGAAAGATCAATGTAATATAATTTAACACAAATTATAGATTGTGTTACTGTCAGTATAGTACCTACATGGAAACTTTGAACTGAACAGTTTAGAAGAGAGAAGAAAGAAACAGTTCCGGACATGTTTAAATATCAGAGTTTAGCAAATTTGAGGGCCAAATGGCTGCCAGTCAGCCATATTTAATCGAATTATATTGAAATCATAATCGAATCATACATTGTCTGTATACCAAGTTTGAACGAGATCAGTCAAAGGGTGTCCGAGAAATGGCTCCAGATGGACACAAGAACGGACGGAACCCAAACTAATAGTCCCCGAGATGGTAGGTATGAGTGAGGTGGGTGGTGATAGTGGAATGGTTGGTGAATGTGGGGTGGGTGGTGAGAATGAGATGGTAGGTGTGAGTGAGGTGGGTGGTGAGAATAAGATAGTAGGTGTGAGTGAGGTGGGTGGTGAGAGTCGAATTGTAGGTCAGAACGAGATTGCTCTGTAAGAGTGTGATGTAAAGCATTTGCTGACAAAAATTGTTTCTCATTTATTTGACTCCAGTGTGCAAAGCACACAATGGGAGTCTTTGCAGTTACCCTGTCTGTGTGTGTGTGTGTGGGGGGGGGGGGGTGAGTGTGTGTGTGTCTGTTCGTTCCACTGATATCTCAAGAACCGTATGTTGGTTTTTAATGAAACTTTGTGTATAGATGCTTTGGGCTAATGCGCAGATTTGATTAGGTTTTAGTTTGAAATCCATACATATTTAATTACCTGATTTGCATGATAATTAGCTAATTTCTAGCTGTTCTTTGACTTTTCCACTGATATCTAAAGAGCCATTCATTAAATTTTGATGAAACTTGGTACATAGATGCTCTGGACTAATACACAGATGTGATTAGTTTTAGGAAAACATCCATGCATACAATTAACCTAATTTGCATAATGATTGGTAGTAAATTTTCGGCTTTTCCATTGTTATCTCAGGTACTGATCATCACATTTCAATGAAACTTGCATAGATACATAGGACGGTGCAGACAGACAGATGTATGAAATATTGATTACCTAATTTGCATAATTAATAAATTTTCAGCTTTTGATATTTGAAGTACTATTACTTCATTACTTTTCAATGAAACTTGGTACATAGATGCTCTAGAACAATCCAAGAACCTGATTAATTTTAAGTAAAAATGTGTGCATATTAATCAACTATTTTGCATAATTAGTTAATTTTTGGTTATAATCACATTTCAATTAAACCTCGTACATAAATAGTCTGTGACAATACACAGACCTGATTAGTTTTGGGTTAAAATCAGATAATATTAATTACTTAATTTGCATAATAAATCATAATTTTTGGTTATACCGGTAATCACATTTCAATGAAACTTCGTACATAGATGGGTCTGTGACAGTACTTATCTTAATTTAATGAATCTTGGTACATATATACTCTAACACAATGCGATGATCAAATTAGTTTTAGGTTTATATTCATCTATAATAATTACCTAATTTGCATAATAATTTACTTTTCAGCTTTCCACTAATTTAGTTAGGATTAATCATCACATTATATTGAAACTTTGTACATGTGCACCCTGAAACAATATACAGACCTTAATATTTGCTTAATTTGTACAATAATTCATTTGGTTCATTGAGGTAATCCACAGACATGATAAGTTTAATGTTGATAAAAATGCATGTTGATTATCTATTATAAGCCCATTTCTGATATTAAAAAAATCAGATTTAAATTAAATTCATCGCAGAGGTGCTCTAGAAATAATTAGACTAAAAACCATGAATGAAAGATCAAATGTATTTTCTGTATGTATTATAAATTTTGATAATGTGAATTACATTATTTTCATGTTTTGCATCTCAAATAGCAGACAAAAATTAGTTGCCAAGTTTCTTGTTTGAAAAACAAATCTTAAATTTTGAATTAATTTGAATGTGTCTCCAATACTCTCTCAGCACACGGGAGCTCTTTCTAAGCTTTCTTTGATATTTATTTTATTTATTACTTGTTTAATAAAACATGGTTCCATACAATCATGAATGTATCTTGTCTATTATTGTGGTCACATAACATACCGTGGAATGCTTTATTTGCACTGGCATTTTATTTTCCCTGTTTTGCCTGTAGTCAATTTTCTGCAAAATAAATTCCAGTGAAAATGCAGCTTTCTCTATACGTTGCATTGAGTCTTAATACAACATAGTGAAAATTAGATTGACACTATGCCAGAAAGCTGTTTTCAGCAAAAATAAATTCCAGAGAAAATAAAGTATTTTACAGTAGTCGGCATTATTGCAAGCAACTTTTCTAACAATGTTTCTGTTTTAGTCTGTAAAATGTATTTAAACTAAAACAGCTCAATTGTCAGAGATGTTGCATGCAATACTGTATTTGCTCTATTAGTAGCGCATGCTCTTATGTAAATAACAGATGCGTTTCTATGGTCAAAATACATCATATTTTAATAAATAAGTATACAATCAATGCAATTGTTGCCGTACCTGTGCTTCCATTGGAGATGTTGTCCTAATAGAGCATATATGGTATACAATCTAGTGCAACCAGAGTGAATGCAGATATTAATTTTCCCAAACCAGAATCATTGACATCCATTTATATATGACCTAGTTTCTTCTTGTACTCTGTGTCACCTTATCTTGGCAGGAAGAATTGCCATATTCTTATGACGCAGTAATACAAGTGAATCAACTGTGTTTAGAGATGACACGACAACAGCTGATGGAAACATTTTTTTCGCTACCCGGCAAGTCATATAGTGACAATTTTTTTTTTTTGAAGAACCCTTCACTTCTCATTTTTTTTTTTTAATTCTGGCCCCCCCCCCTCAAAAATCAAATGGTCAAACCCTAAATGAACATACATCTGTTGCACTGTCAAACACAGTGTTAAATCGTGAAAAATGACCTGCAAAAGACGAAAATTAAGTTGTTAAACAAGATAGTCAAACATTCGTGCATTTAATATAATAACTTTAGATACGAACACGTATCGAATATAATTTATACCAGGGCCGGATCGACCAAACTGTTTTGGGGCCGGAACGTCCAAACCAGGGCCGCAACAGACCAGGGCCGGATCGTCCTGACACCTTCTCGATATACACAATATGGAACGAAAGAAAGCTTTTAGCTAAATTGGTGGAGGTATATTGGCGAACTAGTCCGAGAAAATATACAAACGACAAACGTATCCAAGTGATGTGAAATCATAGACGAAAGTGTGGCGGGATCACCAGCTGGTCGAGGCCGGTAGGCACTGGCATATTGTAACCATGCAATGCGCTCGATGTTTTTCAAAATTAAAATTACAAACGCTGGAAATTTCTCTCATGTTGCGTCACTATTTCGATAAAACCAAATATAGTTCTGGCTCATGGTTGTTTATGATGATTTCACAACAACCTGGCTTTGGGCTAATGAATAATTTGTCCTTGACGAACAAAATCCGTTCACGTCGAATGACAAGCCGGTATATTCCAGATTCAGTGTCAAAGGTCATAGGATAATGAGAGAGAATTTATTCAGCGTGGCAGCATGTTATCTTTTGTTTTACTACTAAAACTAGGTGTTATAGAACTATCTCTGACGGATTCAATACATTGTGTTATAGAATTAATTTTCTATAGAATACAATCAGACAGTCGCAAATTAACTCTGGGAAACCAAAGTAAAATTATGAAATTAACTGATTGCAAATCTAACTTCTCCCAACCACAGTAGAATGAATACGCATGCGTGGTGAACGTTTTGCGGCATTTCGTTCATTTGTCTCGAACGCGTTAAACAAGACGCAACTTCCACTTATTTTCTGTGTGGTTACGATTCAACCGGTATCGTTTTCCTTCAATGTGTAGGGATATCACGGTAGGTGGACTTTTTCTGTAATGTCGATCTTACTTTTGACACATTTTCAGAGCGAAATGTTGATTCAAAAGTGCGTTTCGGCATGTTTTAGTGAGCAGTGCCACGACACTGCTGCCAAGTAGTAGAGGTTTGATCGATACTCGTACTATGTGGCTGGCTTTGTTTGATGTGTAAATGTTATGCGCCGGCTTGGGTGTAGCCAACATTTAAATAGGAATGCTACGTAGTGCCATAATATTTGCCGTTTTCTTCATCTGTTTAATCAACCAGGATTGTCGGACATGTGATGTGTTTTGATTTCTCTTGGTAAAAATTGATTATCCAGTCGATCGTTTCTAAAACATGAGACCATTTTAATGTATGTCGTATACTTGTCGATGTGTGTCGCTATTATTGCAAAAACATTCAAGTGTCTGAACATTGTTCTTCGCACGCGCATTGGAATGATGTTCGAGAACTTTACATTTTTTTCTCCTGCTTTCACATTTGACACCCACCATCATATTACCCGAGACTACGCCCGGATAACGTGCTGCAGTTTGATCACCACACATCTCTTCGTCGGATTACAGTATGACGATGTCTACAATTGTACAAGGAAAAAAGAATATTCAGTTCTCGATTTACATTACAAATAAAAAAAACGTCACTTACAAAGGCCGACCTCGTATTTTTCCGATTTATTACAATCTTAAGTGTACCTCATTTTGAAGGTCGTGTAAATTATGTGTCCTTGGCCTGATATTGCAGGATAATAAACATATACATGTACCAATCCAAATAATGAAGCCCTGCATTTTTGTATTTTTTGGTTCAAAGCCGCTGTTTTGCTGATTCAGAAAGCATCGAAATCTCTGCACAATGGGAATTGTTATTTCAGAATTTGAGTAGAAAATTAAAATAAAATGATTATACTTTATTGGAGTATTCATCATCATGAATCATTCTTGTAATGTAATTTTTTTTTTTGGAAGATGGAGTGAGAACGTCTTTTATTTGTGACTCACTCTGTCATAACATATCATGTATCCCATATATTATTGCTGTTCAGTGTTATAATTTTCTATATCTTCATACAATGTCATAACAAATCCTGGCAATCAGATTGGCCCATGCAAGCAGATTGAACTTTTGACATTATGGCCAAGTATCACAAAATATGCCAATATGTATGTTGGTGGTTTTAATTGAATTATTAAAAATTGTATTAATTCAAATAATTCTAGTGAAATGTGTTAAGAGATTATTTTTCACAGATTGTGAAATTCGATTTGACTTCAAAATTAGTCATTACTGGTATGTTACAAATACATAACCATAGTGTTGGCTTCTCAATTGCAATGGGGTTAAGCTAACAGTAATCAGTGTCCATGAAAGACAATTTTTGTTTTGGAAACCTCACAAACTACAATTGCAGTCTTAGTTAGCATTTAGAAGCTGCAAAATAGATATATGGATAAACAGGATATCAAATTTGTGACCCCACAATATCAGATTTATTAAAATTGTCTAGCAATTTTCATTCGTTCTTCAACTTTAGCTCCTGACAAATGAAAATTACTACACTTGTTTAATAAATCTGATTGTAGAATCATATCCTTTATTGTTCATCATGAGCCATTATACTTATTTGTTTTTAATCTGCAAATGAGTTGCTAAATAATTGTTTACTGAATTGAATATGCAAAAATGAAAACAGCATAGTGACAAAATCAATAATGCTTCTCTGCATCATGATTTGAAAACTCTAATGAGATGTTTTGTGTCTGTTTTATGACCGTGGTGGCATGAAATAGTTAAACCACTTTGAGAGTGCTGTGTCTGACACTGCACAATGTTGTGATTAAATAAGGTGAAGGGGGGCATCCTTCACTTTTGTCAAAACATTCAGTCTAGCCAATGTGCTGTTGTGTGTGACAAAACGCATTAGACATTAATTGCACAAACTTTGAATACAAAACCACCCCAATTTAGTACAGATGGAGGTGGCTGACACCATTAGTGCAGAAATTTCTGAAAAACTAAATTGTTTCCTGTGCCTAGCTATTTGAAAGTCCAAGGAAAGAACTTAACACCCAAACTAGTATTTGATATATGAATCCCAATTGTATTATACTTTGTCTAATTTTCAATACAAAATTGCCACTAGAGTAGAGCTTGACACGAGTGGAAATTATGTCATTGTTTTCATGGAAACTAGTTTGGAAAACTTTTATTTCACAGGATTTCATGAAGGTGTGAATTTGTTCTATAGAGAATTATAAATATTTTATTATATTATAAACATTTATCCCAAAAGATTCTCGCGCTTCATTGAAATCCAAAGAAGCTGCTTTCAGTGGCCGTTAAAATCATTTGTTAATGTCCATCTTTGCAAGGTTTCATTGGCCGGTTTACTGCTATGAACACAAATACAAAAAAAAGTTGTTTATTACACTTGAAATACAGTCATTCATTTACTAAAATAAAATAAAAAGAATGCAAGTACACAGAGTAACGTTTGGCAAAAAATGTCCCATTGGGGAAAAAGCTAATGTCTAGGTGAGGTTCAAGGTTAAGTGACCCAGTAAAGTTCTATATGGGTAGTATTCATTGACTAAGACTTATGATTGGTCTAGTTGTTTTCCATCGCTGGTTGAAATTCATGAGCATTTATAAATATTTATTAATATGAAACAAATTCACGCCTTCATGAAATTTGGTGTTCGTCTTTTCATTTCATGGAATCTTTTTTAAATATCATGAACTATAGTACTTATAAAATTTCTTCATTTTTAGTTCTGATGGTTGACTTTTGTAGCCTTCAATCAGTTGTTGGCCATAATCAGAATAAATGCTGAAATAAACAATATAGCCTAATGTGTATACAGTAATATATTCTAAATTACCTAGTTCATATCTCTATGCAATGTGATTGAACATGGTCTTTTATTTCCCACTGTTACTGTTTTTTTTATTCCCTTGGCAACTTAGGATATATGTTGCTTCAGTCACATGTTTGACTCTACACATTTCAGCGACCCCAGCATATGTCACATTTTTATCTTTTGTAAGTGAAAACAAGCAAATTTAAATATATTACAATACTGTATTTTTTTTCATCTGAGACTTGTGTAGTTTTTGTTTCCTTCGAGTGACCTGACCTTCAGTGTCCGTCCGGTCAAGTGAAAAATTGAAACTGGTTTAAGCTTTCCACTTCAGTGTAATTACATTAAAAAATGTTCACCAATTTTAAAATACTGAATATTTATACATTAATCACTGTTTCAGGACATGATTTGTACCAGTCTTCTGCTTTATAGAGGCTGTGTTTGCTTTGAACTTTAGTATTAATGTAATCCTTGAACACTGGGAAAACCTAACCCTGCAGTATTTGCTCTATTAGAAGCACATCTGCAATGAAAAATACATATGAACCAAAAAAATGCATTTACCTAATCCTGGTTTACCTGATCCTTAAAATATGACAATAAGACACAATAAGCACATTCACTACTAACTGCAAATGATCTGCTAACAGAATAAACATGGCAACAGTTGCATACAATAAATATTGTTACTGTGCATATGCAGTTAAAACTGTTAAGTACAGTATAGGTTTTGACACGCCCATAACATATGAAGCACTGATCAGGGAACTGAATATAATAAATAAACATCAAAACAGACATTGTGCAATTAGTCCCGGAAAGGATATAATTCATGTGACAGTCTGCTCATTATACCGATAGTGTCATGTAATTATTCGGCTGACATGTTAAATTTGCTTGTACAACTTTTGTAGCAGCAAGATTAGCACTTATAAGGTTTATAATCATGCTCTTGGAAAATTAAATTGTTAGATAGATGTCCTATAACTGAAAATGTTCATTGGTTTTAATATTTGCATCCATGTATCTGAATGTGGGTGGGTGGGTGGGTGGCTGTTCTGCATTCACTTTCCCGTCATGGTGAACAATGATGAAAATCCCTGATTATTATTTTATATGAGTAAAGAGTGAAGGCAAAATTCAGTTTCATAAATTGAGATTTGATTTGTCTAGCTTATTTAATGTAGTTTATCTTGGCCATATATGACACACTTCATGGCATTCACCCAAGACTTCTCCAATTAATTCAATAAATTTATTTTCATTATATTTTTCGTTGAGTTGTGCAATTATTTAGAATTTTCAGTGTACATCAATGACATCAACATGCAACTTCTTGTTGATAGCTTAAAATCGAGTCTTCAGTCTCATGATGGTAAATTCGATATTGCTCTCATTTTTTCTCCTGCTAATTAAAAAATGGTAAATTTTCAGATTAAAAACTAGTGATCACAAAAACATTGGTTTCATGCAAGGAAATTCACAGATTTTTATCTGAAGAGAAACGCCCTACCTTAATGCCTATGCAGGTTGTTTGCCCTCTTGGCAGAATGGAGGTTTTGTAAATTAGTCTGATGTACACCTATCTATAGTGCTGTTGGTGATAATAATAATCCTCCATTAATGCATAACCATCTGTTGTTCACAGTGCTATTATGCATTTGGATTGATACCCACATTATAAGAACATTTGTGTATACTTTTGATAATATTATACTTGTAAAAATTATTTCTAATAATAAACTTCCTTGATTTATTAGTGGTTTGTGCGTCATTCATGTGGCCCAAAAATAACTGTTAATCTAATATTGCCTGGTCGAATACTGGTATATCTCGTACAACATTAATCTAATATTGCTGGTAGAAATATATGTTAATGCATTTTGCTATTAATTGCAGCAAGATATTAAATTAATAGTTGATAATTTTAAAGAAGATTTTGGATTGAACATTGGCAGCCTTCATAATTGTATCAACATCTTCAGTTTTTTTATCCATGATATGAGAATGCTTTGAGATGAGTAATACTACTTTTCATGTGCTTGATGAACAGAAAAATATAAATATTTTACAATGTAAACAAAATAAAAAGACAATGGGTTTTATTGAATGCTGATTATAGATAATGAAAATGTGATTCAGTTTCATTTTCGTCTGACAATTTTACCTCAACTAAGCTGTATGTGGGCAGATGTAAGTAGACAACTATAATTATCTAATGCTATACTGCATATATGGCAAAATGTCAACTGACCCTATTGAAGATTAAAGTACTATCTGGTACTGGTGGGCATATCTATTTCACCTACAAGGTTTCATTTATGTCATTGATACACTATTAATTTGAAAAAAAATCATCAAATCTAGGAGCTGTTCTTAAGGGTCACTGCACTATTAAGAAAATGCATATTTTTTTTTGTGTGTGAATATTTCAATTACATGTTAGTTAATTTCAATGATGTACCTTTTATTAATATCGTTTTTGAATTGTCACTTTTAATAAGCATTTTAGCTAAAAAGATTATTTTGTAATAATTTGTATTGGAGCAAATTATAAGTATGCAATCCTACACTTGATCTTGAGTCATAAGAGTTTTATTGATTAAATAATTATCTAGATTGTCTGACAGTTGTGCTTTTAAAATTGACGTGCCATAGTGTTGCCTTTTATGTATAAAATCAGATTTCAGACTCAGGAATTCTGAACATGAAAATGTTTCACCATCTCTGCTATATTGTTCTATTAGAAGTACATCTCTGAACTAAAAAATTGTTACTATTAAGTAGTGGGTCATTAAAATACAATTCTGTCATGTATGTAAGCAAGTGTGCTTCTATTAAAGCAAATGGGTTAACACAAGACTGCAATTTGTGCAATGTCGTCATACCCCCTTAGATAACTCTTTTGCAGGAATTATTAACACTTGGTATCTATAAAAACTGATTGTTAGTGAGCTAAACTCTACCACAAGGTGTTATATTTACACTTGCCCAGGGGTTCCCTCCCAACTACACCACATGTAGTTATTAAACCACTAAATATGTGTATCCCTGACCCTGCTAATATTTCACCTTCAGTGTCCACAGTCAGTGGATTCCCAGACATTGATTGTATAAATATAGCACACGACTAATCTGAATATGTTAAGTCTGAAAAATGGATGTAATAAGTTTTTCCCTACATGCTATACATTTTCACAATGATAAAAATTTGACTACCCAATGCTTTATGATGTTGTAATAAATTTATTATTGACATGCTTAATGAGAATATTTAACAGTATTTCCACACTGTGGATAGTAAGTAACCGGACAACATTCACACGTCCTGTTCTTTGACCCAGCCTTCCAGTTGCAGACAGTGTAATCTCGTTTTCTATACAAGTTATGCGCTGCTCTCTCATTCATGGGAGGACTGTTCTCTATCACTGTCTTTACTGTTCAAATCCAATCAGTTAAAATAGAGGTTGTAAATAATGGGACCTTTAGGTCGACTGACATCATTTGATGATGATCATTACATAGCACTTGCGTCAATTCTCTGTTGTGGCAATAACCTCCCTAGTTTACTGCCGTCCACAGTTTACTGCCGGCCGGCACCATCTAATATCTTGGAGGCTTAATATCGCTTGTAATACTTTGCCTAAATGTTGGAAGTCAAACAGGTTTTGGTGATTGTGAATCCCTGTCGTATTAGTAGTGCCCAAAGAATTCATTTATTCTTGCTGTGGCATCCATGGGCAGCAAAGCAGTTTTATAGACTTATACATTGTATGCCAAGGATTGTTACCAGTGTGGTAAATTGGTTTAATTTTCACCAGTCAATTTTTGCGTTGATTTCACAGCATTCTTGGAATGAAATTTATCCATTGTCAGGGAGATTCACTGTCCCTATGAAGAGTTCAAACCTTCAAATTTTATGAGAACTTTTTTTTCAGACAAAGATATAAAATTCTTGGTAATAGTATCGACAGCACAATAGAGTTACACCACTAACTTTGTTCTCGTATGCATATACGTGTACAATGTAATTTAGATATTTTTATCATTCTTGTGTTGTCATTTTTAGCTTATTGTGGTACCTGTAAATTTTCTTTCCTTTCCATCTGTTGGCATTCAATACATTTCCGGTGTAAGTTTATTTTAATTTTAGTTGTTTTCTTGTTCTATATGTACTGTTTCAGGTGTTTTTTGATGTAAGTATTTTGCATGTTTTTTTGTGTTTTTTTTAGCCAAAATGCTTTTGTGAATGTTGTGTTTTATAATGCAACAAAATTCTGCACATACTGCAGAATATTTTTAATCTTTCATAATTGTAGAGGAATTACCCTAGTTGTCTTCGTGTCCACTTGGGACCCACTCAGCTTGAGTCGGAGTTTATCATTCAATTGACCTGAACATGGCTGTCAGTATGCATGGGTTCTGTACATGGGTCTGATGCTACAAATCTCATGGTATTTCTAATTCTCAAGGGTTTGTGATATCCACTTATATAATAAATTCTTGTTATTAATGGCAAAGAAGACTAAGAATTCCTTCATTGCCCATCTCTGCCTTGTCCATCTATACATTGTTCTTTTAAGTTTACCACTGACACTATTTTGACACGTTCCAAGGGTTCACACACTATTATCAGCAGAATTTGATCTCAGCTTTATATTGAAGATAAAAATGCTTTGTTTCAACCATTCAGAAAATTTACATTTATTTTCGTGTTTTTTGTCAACTTGATTTGGCATGTGTCTAATTTGTTCCAACATTTTAAATTGATGATCCATAGAACTGAAATTTTCTTGTTTTTTTGTGTCTAATTATTGCTCTCAAACCATATTTACAGCAAACATTTTACACACTGTTGACAAATAAATTGTACATTTCATGAATGGATTCTAATATTATTATACTGTCACTGCCAGCCCTTAAAGTGCCTGTGCAATGCCCACCCTCGCGTTTCTCATTTTAGATCTGTATCCCACTGAAATGGGCAGTTATTGATTTTTTTTGCTGAAAATGATTACTCGTATCCAAGTAAATTTGGGATATTTCTCGTGTTGTAGCCACGCCCACCTATCCTGAAACGACAGACTGTTTCCGGATTTTTTACTCTTGCCGAAAGTGCGTCACCAAATGCCAAAATGTGAAAGGAAGTCATACCCCTGAGCCGTTATAACACTGGTCATTCAGTATACTTTTAAACGATATACATTTTTCAGTCGGCGTTTTTTTTCTTTCTTTTTTTGTCTACTGTAGAATACTTTATTTTCGCTTAGAATTTATTTTCACTATTTTCGCTGAAGGGATGATTCCGTGAAAATAAAAATCCAGCGAATATACTTTTTTCCCTATATTTCACATTAAACTCATCAAAAATCAGTGAAAATAAATTCCATAGAAAACGCCCAAAAAGCCTTTTCAGCGAAAATTAATTCCAGCGAAAATAAAGTATTCCACAGTATTTTCTTTTTCTTTTTTGAGAGAGAGTTTTTAGCTGTTGTGTTGTGGGCAGTTGCAGTGAAACGTATAGTCATATTGTAAGTATTCACACGTTTCTAATCGATCCGAAGGTGCGACATCAGTGGACGAAAGCCACTTAACCCCAGATTCATTTTTTGGAAAAACTGTCCTCGTCCATGAAAAAAACAACTAGGTTTAAAGAGAAACGTTGACAACATAAACCTGGCGCAACACTTTTGAAAGAAATAAATTCCGGACCATGATAAAAGGTAGCAATAATTTTGACAGTGACACGAAAACGAAGCGTCGGACAAACAGGAAATTACACAGCCCTTACACACTGCTAATTGTTTTCATTTTCGAAGTCTAAAAGTTTCTGAATTGTTTGGTGATTGGTGTTGAATGTCGAATTCACACCTCTGTTCTTTTTTACCTCCATGCTTGCAGCTTGATCTGCGTAATAATTTATGAAATAAGAATCCGGGCTTGGTCAATGTGTTTCCACCAAATAAAGTTTTAATATGTTATAATTATGACAATCATGCCATGGATCACGCTAACTCGAATCTACTCTGAATTTATCTGTATGTGTGTCGATCTCGATTATTTTTGTTATTCAATTAAACGCCGCTTTTAACGCACTTGCCCTTGTCGTGACCCGACGCATTCACCTATTTCAACAAAATTTCAATTTATTTCCACGCGGCTGTCATTTATTTAGTAACTGTGATTTGTCGTTTTTTAAATTATTTTATAGTGATCACTATGGTCTAATGTTTAGAATGTCAAAATATGTTCTTTTTTATTATAATTTTGAAAGTTTTACTCAGACGATCGATGAAATAAAACAGTGTAGTGACGTGCCTAGTAACCTGCTAAATAACGAGATAATTCCGACATCAAATTCTATTTTGTCCAGCGACAGTGTACAAACGTGCGCCGCTGACGATCACAGTGACCAGCTACACCAGAACGAACGAATTTCGCATCTAACTCAACCCCATGCAACAAAAATTGATACTATGTGTTCATTATGGTCCATTCCTCCTCGACGAACAAGTACATAAGTGACAATTTAGTCAAAGACGAGAAAACTGCAGAAGAAATTTGCCTTATTTACATGTATCGGCAATGCAAGCTGCCATGCGACTTCCCCTTCTGACATCACAAGGGGAATTTCTGTATGCAAATAAGAAGCTAATGAGGAGCCTCGTTTTAAAATACACAAAAATAAAGTTGCCGTAGATTGAGTTTAAAACACATTTTTTCACTTAAAAAATAATTCATGCTTAGAAACATAAAAAAATAATAATATTTATGTATCAATGGATAATTTTAGGCGTGAAAATAGCAGCCATTTCACAGGCACTTTAATGTGATAAAATATGAACATCTCAAAAATTCATAATTCCTCCTTGAACAAATTAGGATGTGGTTGATACAAAATTTACAAACGCGTACATTCATCACTGATATTTTCATTTGATTTTTTGTTTTTATTCTTATTTCATTTACATTGCCTAATTCATATCACCAATTTAATGCTTGGAAATGATCTTGGAGATAATGTTTAATGAAAGCAATTAGTCCCTTCTCCTGTGGCATTCAATGTGTTGACTGCTTGTATCATAGCAACCAAACTAATTCCATTGACTGTACGAGAATGTTTGCTATGACCGTTGTTGGTTGAAAAGTGTTCTTAGACGTTTTGGATTATGACTTCATCCATTACCATGGCAACTAGAGGTTTGATGTATTGAAGCCAAGTAATTGGATATGATTGTCAACTGTTTAAGATAGTGCTGATGATTTTACCTAGTACTGCCAGTCACATGCCATCTTTTCTATATTATTGATTCAATTAAGTTGTGGTTTGAGGTTCCCCATTATACGTGCATTCATTCGTCTAAATATCATTCACTGATATGCATGGTCTGATTTTGTTCAAAGTCACTCACAAAAGCAGGAGTATGTCATTATAGTATAGTATATTTTATTTGACACTAAATAATACATTTAGGTACATTATCTGTGGTGAAAAGACATTAAATACAATAAAACACACACTAAAGTCTAAGTAAAATTACTTGCAGTAAATTAATATGCTGTCAATAAATTTACTAGCACTATTGGCAATGAAACCCGAACTTGAAATTTTTGCAAACATTTGTTTTGATAGTGTAATTTCATTATAAATGCTAACTGTATTCAGATTTGCAGATCATTTTTTTTCTGTACTTGTTGTGTGCCCTCGTATGTCAATTCAGTTGAATACTATTGGGGGTGACTTGTTTTTTTTTTGATTGAATGTCTAGTGATTTAATGAAATTGAAAGCTTGTACTAGTAATATGCAGTTAATAAGTATCGTTTGGGATCTCTGGGCCCTCTCCATACATCTCTAAATTTTACCATTGGAGGGGGGTGGCAGCGTGAAGTTTGTTTATGTGCATGTAAATGACTCTTAGTCGCTGGAAATGGAAATGAAAAATAAGTCTGTGTATTGCAGCTTGTTAGCAGTCTTTAATTGAGTTCATAGAATGACAGCATCGTGTTACAAATGTCAGAGGCGACATGGCGTTCACTATCTCATGTTGGTTCTATATTTGGTGAACTATGCTGAGAATTTATGACGAGGAACTCTGGAAATTGCTAGCATAGAAGCTCTTCCTGCAGATTATTTCACTGACCTGTTTAAACAAGAATTTATTATGATGTGATGTGTATGTGTGTTGAATCAAGATCAAAGCTGGCTGGACCAACCCTTCTCGCCTGCCTGCCTTCCCTCTCTCCCTGAACTGATGGATATTCTCCTTTGTGTTGTTGTATTGCTGTGTACAACAAAGTAGATATTTGAATTAAGGATGCTGTACACCTTTTTTTGCTTTGAAACCCAAAATTCTACTTTTTTGCATTTTTCAATGCTGTACTACAAGGAGCAAACACACAAAAAAGTGATTTGGATGTTTTTATAGGGTGTAAAAATCAATTTTTGTTAATTAAAAACAAAAGCACATGTGATTGTTTTGAAAGCTATGTTTTAATTAATCAGCCAAAGACATAATAGACAGATAATTTGCATAATAGTCACCACCCATAGCAAATATAAACAGTCTCTTGCATTCAGTACAAGCTCAGACTAGTAATACAAGTATTAGTAGTCCGAGGTACAAGTTACACGCATTCCATTTACGATCGTCCACAAATTTAATTTCGTTGAATTTCTCGCTCTTCAAGCAGTCGACTATGAAACCGTCTTAGGGTCGACTATGACAGTGACGAAAGAAAACGAATGCAAGGAAATTTGGAGAACGTCGACAGTATGTAAAGCGATTATTATGAAAATTCAATCATGGAAGGTACATTTGTACCTTCCACGATTTAATTGATCAGACCATGGAGGTATAAACAGTAGGTAGAACATTTGAGCACATGGCAGACTTAGTTTTCGTGACCAAATTACGTGTCATGGACTCCGACCACAATGAGTCGGAAGTGGAACACTTGGGCCCAAACTTGGCTACACCATGGCTACACGTAAAGCACGAGACAAGCAGCTGTAAAAGCGCGTGTGTGAGCATCCTTGTTTTACCTGTTCTATTTTTCTTAATCTTGACATTCTCAATAAATAATTTGACGAATTCAATGAAGTTAGATTTGTTATACATGATATAGAAAGTGAACTGAATGTAAGATACCGGCAGTAGTCCCCGCCAGCAGTTGTTCCGGTACTATGTTATACGCATTGAAGATGGAAAATGAATCATCACACTAATTTTGTCACAACAGTTTTGGGAACTAAAAAACGGAAAACACGATTTATGGCGAACAGGTTATTTTACCAATCAACAAAATAATAATGGAGCAAACAAACTGAAAATTCACCGCCCGATCGAAAGACAACTTTAAACCTAAGCGATCGCATCTCCCGATTCAGTTCAGCACTCGCTGTGACTTCTCTCCCCCTCATTGCCATTCAAATCAGATAATACAGATCTCCGTCGAGACATCTTGCACAGTAAAAAAAAATCTTGGAAAGAAAACTACGGTACATGTAGTTGACTCTGGTGGTGCGTTCAGCCACGGTTATTGGTTCAGCAGCTGAGCAAGAGAATGACCTTCCATGAAGGGTAATGTATGGTAATGAGTCTTCCAGAAAAGGAGTGTCTCCTCCCACAACGTATTAATGAATATGTAAATCATTACGTCATTTTGGCGCAGCTTTGTCACGCCGTGAAACAGTGTTTCCTATTGGATTCGGGAGCATAATTTCGTACTTTATAACCAATTGCGACCACGCATATCCACACATCTGCGTGATTATGACAGACAGATACCATGACTATTCATTATGAGTTTGTTTTGATCCATGGGACAAACGGATTTTGAATTAGCCGACGATACGTTGCGTTGCTGCTAAGTTGTTTTTGCCATTTTCTCGGTTAAACAAAACAGCGATTCACGTCAACTGCAGGCTTTTGATCTCGCGTTTTAGTGGACGCATTATACTTATTTTTCGCACACACTCTTCGATATGTTCCCTCTCAAGCCGCGCTGGGATTTTTCTGTTTTCCTATTGTTTCGAAATTACATTCTAATTTCTGAATACCGGAAAGAACCAGATCGCATTGTTTTTTCAAGATATCTTAATTCACACTGAATGGTGGTGAACGTCATCTGAAAAACTGTTTTGTTGCCAATGTTCCACTAAATTTGTTTATTCATTGGTTCAATTATTTTTTTACCGAAAATGGCTTTCTGTGTTTACACAGAGATCACGTGACTATACACGTCCATACACACACTATCTTGTCTATTTCATATCCAGTGTGAAATAAGCTTTCCATCAATATATAGCTTTGTGTTGTTCAGTAAATATTTTATATTAAAATATCAGTTTAGAAAATCAATACCAAAAACGTGTACAGCATCCTTAAATACAAAATAAAGGCTTAATTATTTCATATCATTCTGGGCTTCCACTTTTAGGTTTAGCCATGGTGGCTTATACAACATTGTTTTGTTTTTTTGTTAAATGCCAAATAGGAAGAAGATTACATTAAGTCAGATTGCATCATTTTTCAGTAAATACAAATATGGAACTAACTTTTAGACAAGGTGTCTTTTGATATTTACCGGTAACTTTCTGTGGATATGTTTTGAGGACAATATATTTGACAATTATTCTTAGTAATTGGTGGCAAAAGTGATGATATTTGTTAGCACCAAATCTAATATTAATTGGCCATTGGCATAGGGTCGCAGAAGTCGAGCAATTTTTTGGCTGCACATGAATTAAAATGTTATTAAACTTGAAAAGCAGGACTGTATTTTACATATGGAGGCAATGAGTCAACAATATTAAGTGGTTTGTGTAGTTTTTAAAAATCAAAGTGTAAATTTGTAAACACATAATATCTCTTTTTTTGAAGCAACACTATAGCTATGTTCTCACACGTCTAAAAAACGCGGGTGTTGACACTTTTTTTTAGCTCCGCTGTCGACATTGTCATATGAGTGATTGTTCGTCGTCGTTCGTGTCAATGTTTTACTTTTTCGACTTCTTCTTGAAAACTACAAGCCTGAATGCTTTGATATGTGGTGTATATGTACCTTGGGTAGACCTCTCTCAGATTTGTTCATTTCATGATCATATCTTCAATTCTCTAATTTTGGTGAATATTTTTGTCATTTTTGGTAAAAAGTGATATTTTCAACTTTTTGTTAAAAACCGCAAGTCCAATTGCTTTGATATTACATATATAGGTACTACATGTGGACCTCTCAGATTTGTTCACTTTGTAATGATATCTTTAATTCTCTAATTTTGGTGAATATTTTTGTCATATTTGGTAAAAAGTGATATTTTTGACTTCTTGTTAAAAACTGCAAGTCCAATTGCTTTGATATTACATATATAGATATGGTCCACTCTCAAATTTGTTCATTTCATGAATGATATCTTCAATTCTCTAATTTTGATGAATATTTTTGTCATTTTTGGTACAAAGTGATATTTTCTTCTTGTTGAAAACCACAATCATTTATGGTCAAAAATTATATTTTTGAATTCTTGTTGAAAACGGCAAGTCCCATTGCATTTGATACTATGCATATTGTTCATTTTCTAATGATATCTTCCGTTCTTTAATTGAAACGTGCATTGCTAACAGCGGAGCTATCTCAGCCGAGAGGCTGCTTGTTTTATTAGCTAATCTGCTGAATTGTCTGCTTACGTTCTCACTTAGTAAAAACAACGGTGTTTTGCGCCCTCAACGAATCATATCACAGATAGGTCAATAAACAAATGGAAAGGTCAATCTACAAAATGGCGACCCCTCTGGTAAATGCATTTGCTTTGTTTCTGTTTTTCCGTGTGTTTTTATGCTCAAGAAGAAGGCAACGATGATCGATTAATCAAGATTTCAAAGAGCAAGAAATCGTCAACTTGTTAGGTCGAACAAGACTGAGAAATGATCGGTTCACGTTATTCGCGTGTATGAATAATGCAACAATAGACCCAGCAACCCAAGCGATTTGAACTCAACGTGGAAATAACTGGTGGGCAGAAATAGTGTTACGAACGTGTGATAACAGATTGGCTAGAAAATTTGACTTGTAACCTCTGACACCATCTTGTGTAATGTCAAGCATATATAAGTCGGCGATAAGGTGGTGTGAGTCACGTCGCAAAGCATCATGGGAACAAAAAGCGTGATCGGTTCATTTCACTCGCGGCAGCTATTGTGTACGCATCGCTTCGTTGACTTCGCTTTGCACATGATTCTATAAAAAAAATGAACATTTATAATTAATTTGTCGGAGCTATCTCTTATTTTGCGTGCAGGTCAAAGTTGTAATGTCCTCCAAATATAGGCCTCAAAGAATGAGCGTAAACACCAAATTAAAAAGGGGCGCCTTGGGGGGCCTTCGCATTTTTGGACAGCAAGTATACTAAAGACAGCAAAAATGTCAAAAAATAACATGAAAAGCGGTTATTTTTTTCGTAAACGGCTATTAAACTAACGGTAGTGATTTGGTAAATACTGCCATTCACCTGAAATTACTATTTACATTTTGAAAGTGCCATCGACAAAAAAACACAGTTATGAAAGTATTAAACTAGTTTCACATCGGTATGCGAAAGCTAGCTATATATTCTTCCAGAAATTATACGAAAAAAGATGATGAAAAGGTTTACCTTAACAGTAGCACCACATAAACGGACTTAATGCTCTTGTGACAAAACTCTGCTCGAGGCCGCCATTATACACGCAAAGTAGGAAGTAAACCGGAAGTGACGTCGTGACCCACACCACCTTGTCGGCGATAGAGGGTTTTTGGCCATTGTATTGTGTTCCCACGGCACATTCCATTGTGCAAGAGCCGGTGTGACAACTGCGTTTAGGATCTGGTCCACCCCTTTTAATTGCGGTGTCAAAAACGCCGGTGCCACAACAGTGTATTCTGTTCACACACACATTTTAACAATGTTGTCAAATAAAAGGCTTATTTCGTCTAGTGAGAACACCTCTTATGACTCGGGGGTCTGTTCATAATACATCGTATTTTAATAATCCAGTATATAGTGAATGCAATCTTTGTTTTTCATTCACTTTTTTCGGAGATGTGCTTCTAATTGAACAGTTATGAGTAATAGTACCAGTATATAACTGAAACTTGCATTGTTTTATGCTCCCCGTATTTGGATATATACCAGTATAAACAATATGTTATGTCCTGTGTTCCTCACATCCATAATTAAACTCCATAATTATAAAAAAGTTATTTTGAAAAAAAAATTCTTGCGGCATTTGATGGGTTTTGCATGAATTTATTAGGCGTTAAGCTTGTATGAAAAGTTGGCTTTAATTTAGGACAATTATGAACTATTAATTGAAACTATTGCAGTTTTTTAACTCCGCTGTCGACTTTGTCGAGCGGAGCTTATCATATGAGTGATTGTCCGTCGTCGTCGTCCGTCGTCGTCGTCCGTGTCAATGTTTTACTTTTTCGACTTCTTCTTGAAAACTACAAGCCTGAATGCTTTGATACTTGGTGTATATGTACCTTGGGTAGACCTCTCTCAGATTTGTTCATTTCATGATGATATCTTCAATTCTCTAATTTTGGTGAATATTTTTGTCATTTTTAGTAAAAAGTGATATTTTCGACTTCTTGTTGAAAACCGCAAGTGCAATTGCTTTGATATTACATATATAGGTACTACATGTGGACCTCTCTCAGATTTGTTCATTTTGTAATGATATCTTTAATTCTCTAATTTTGGTGAATATTTTTGTCATTTTTGGTAAAAAGTGATATTTTCGACTTCTTGTTGAAAACCGCAAGTCCAATTGCTTTGATATTTACATATATAGGTACTACATGTCGACCTCTCTCAGATTTGTTCATTTTGTAATGATATCTTCAATTCTCTAATTTTGGTGAATATTTTTGTAATTTTTGGTAAAAAGTGATATTTTCGACCTCTTGTTGAAAACCGCAAGTCCAATTGCTTTGATATTACATATATAGGTACTACATGTGGACCTCTCTCAGATTTGTTCATTTTGTAATGATATCTTTAATTCTCTAATTTTGGTGAATATTTTTGTAATTTTTGGTAAAAAGTGATATTTTCGACTTCTTGTTGAAAACCGCAAGTCCAATTGCTTTGATATTACATATATAGGTACTACATGTGGACCTCTCTCAGATTTGTTCATTTTGTAATGATATCTTTAATTCTCTAATTTCGGTGAATATTTTTGTAATTTTTGGTAAAAAGGGATATTTTCGACTTCTTGTTGAAAACCGCAAGTCCAATTGCTTTGATATTACATATATAGGTACTACATGTACATGTGGACCTCTCTCAGATTTGTTCATTTCATGATGATATCTTTAATTCTCTAATTTTGATGAATATTTTTGTAATTTTTGGTAAAAAGTGATATTTTCGACTTCTTGTTGAAAACCGCAAGTCCAATTGCTTTGATATATTATACATATAGGTACTACATGTGGACCTCTCTCAGATTTGTTCATTTTCTAATGATATCTTCTGTTCTTTAATTGCCATGTGCATTGCTAACAGCGGAGCTATCTCAGCCGACAGGCTGCTTGTTTACATTTTTTTGGTAATTATTCACACTCTGTTGCTAGGACACGGTTCATTATTATCTTAAGTTCTGTAGCATTGGAATTCACTAAGTATTGATATTAAAAAACTGTGGTACCAGTTTTTCCCCATTGCTTAATTAACAATTTATGTAACCATGGTAACCAATGTTGTGATTGCATGTTATCACTGCCTTTGTAATCCAAGACTAAACAAGGTTAAAGCGTTGATCATAAAATTAATTTCTATACATAATTTACTGCTTCTCCAGAAGCACGTATTCATTTTCAGTCTGAATATTTGAATGGCTTCTTTTGGCTGCTTCAAAGCAATATAGTGACTTTAAATATTTAAGCAAGTTTTGTTGATTAGTATTTAAATTACTAATATTTCCCCTTTAGTTGTATGGAAATATATTCATGCGAGACAAATAAGGAATTGAAACATCTAATTTTTAGAGTATGATAATATTATGACAGTATAACATTTTTGTACCAAAATAATTGTAAGCAAAAATGTTTTTTATTGTCTTTTTATAGAGAAATTTATTATTCTATCAGTTAGGTGACAAATAATTTGCCATTAACCAGTGTAAACTGTTTTGAGTTGTTGTACAGGGGGGATGAGTAATTGGGTGGGTTTATTCATGGTTATTTTGCTGGTAGCAAAATATGTTAAGTTAAAATAGTGAATTTAAAGTTAAACAATAGTAGAATGTCTTGTTTTTTTCACAGCTCAGTGATTTTAAACCTAGTGAATATCTGTGTAATACCCAGTGAAAGTTATGTTTATGATAGTAAATTTCTGTTTGTATATTAAATTGCTAAATTTTGTCTAGTGATTAATTTCTAATTTGATTTTATTGTAAATTACTAAAATTCTCATCTATAAACACTATTTTACAGTGGGAAATTAATTTGGTATCCTAGTATTTTATTTGTCCAATAATGTGACATTTGGGAATTCAGCTAATGATATTGTCTTGTCACAGCTTTCATTTACATTTGTTTATCTGTTGCCATGGAGACTGCAGATAACTGTGTTGTCTGTCAAGAATAATTTTATCATTGGGCTGTATAATATCATTAAAACTACCTTCATATGATTCTACCGTGATTGGATGCAATAAATAGATGATGAATGGCTGTTATTATCATGTGATTCATACACTGCTTTTCTGATACAGCAAATACATGAATGCTCTGTCAGAAGTAAAACAAATCAAGTACAAAACAAATTTTTTTTTAGCTTTTTTTTAGCTCCGCTGTCGACTTTGTCGAGCGGAGCTTATCATATGAGTGATTGTCGTCCGTCGTCCGTGTCAATGTTTTACTTTTTCGACTTCTTCTTGAAAACTACAAGCCTGAATGCTTTGATACTTGGTGTATATGTACCTTGGGTAGACCTCTCTTAGGTTTGTTCATTTCATGTTGATATCTTCAATTCTCTAATTTTGGTGAATATTTTTGTCATTTTTGGTAAAAAGTGATATTTTCGACTTCTTGTTAAAAACCGCAAGTGCAATTACTTTGATATTACATACATGTATATAGGTACTACATGTGGACCTCTCTCAGATTTGTTCATTTTGTAATGATATCTTTAATTCTCTAATTTTGGTGAATATTTTTGCCATTTTGGGTAAAAAGTGATATTTTCGACTTCTTGTTGAAAACTGTAAGTCAGATTGCTTTGATACTATTCATATTGTTCATTTTCTAATGATGTCTTCAGTTCTTTAATTGAAATGTGCATTGCTAACAGCGGAGCTATCTCAGCCGATAGGCTGCTTGTTTTTATCATGGAACGGTTATCAGTGTCATTTAAGAGTCATGCTTTGGTGATTTTATGTTCTGATTTAGTTCTCTGTATTCACAGGCTGTTGTGAAAGTGAAATCAAATACTTCAGTTGTGTCCTCATGCGACAAAAATACTACTATGACATGAATTGGTATCAATGTCTTCGTTACATCATCCATATTGTTTTAATCTACGGTTTTAAATGACATAAACATTTGTCACCATTTACGAAACTGAATAAACGCAATGCATCGAAACGCAGTGCAAAACATTGTTCATTTCACCCCAAATTCACAAAAAAAATCATTCTACAAAAATTGTCATATTGTTGTGGCAGGACAAAAAAGGAACAACCCAGGGGAGTTGCCCCAGTAAGCCACTTGAGAGCATGGCTTGTAGGAAAAGACATTTTCTCTTACCATATCATCTCTGCTATATTTATAAATAAAGTAATAAACCCTGCTTTTGAAATTTGTGAATTGTGATGATAGCAATACTCTGACTAGCTGTTTCTGTTTCACGAGCTGTCCATTTGAAGCCCACCAGTACCCTCACTAGCTGTCCATTTGAAGTCCACCAGTACCCTCACCGGCTGTCCATTTGAAGCCCACCAGTACCCTCACCGGTTGTCCATTTGAAGCCCACCAGTACCCTCACCGGCTGTCCATTTGAAGCCCACCAGTACCCTCACCGGCTGTCCATTTGAAGCCCACTAGTACCCTCACCAGCTGTCCATTTGAAGCCCACTAGTACCCTCACCGGCTGTCCATTTGAAGCCCACTAGTACCCACACCGGCTGTCCATTTGAAGCCCACCAGTACCCTCACCGGCTGTCCATTTGAAGCCCACCAGTACCCTCACCGGCTGTCCATTTGAAGCCCACCAGTACCCTCATCGGCTGTCCATTTGAAGTCCACCAGTACCCTCACTAGCTGTCCATTTGAAGCCCACCAGTACCCTCACCGGCTGTCAATTTGAAGCCCACCAGTACCCTCACCGGCTGTCCATTTGAAGCCCACCAGTACCCTCACCGGCTGTCCATTTGAAGCCCACCAGTACCCTCACCGGTTGTCCATTTGAAGCCCACTAGTACCCTCCCTAGCTGTCCATTTGAAGCCCACCAGTACCCTCCCTAGCTGTCCATTTGAAGCCCACCAGTACCCTCACCGGCTGTCCATTTGAAGCCCACCAGTAGTCTCACTAGCTGTCTCTCTAGATGTCCTCCTGAAACTAAAGTCAGCACCTTTTCTAGCAGTCAATGATGTAATGTCAGTTTCTATGTTCTCAAATTAACTCCTAATATTGAAATTTGACTCTGTTTATGAGAGGTCGCATACTGGCACTGTGATAGTAATCTGAGATTTGACCAAGTCTAGCTTGGATGTTTTACTGTTTGTGTGATGTCTTAGAGCCTTCAAATTCCAGTTCCTAACAGCATGTTGTGCAAATGTGTTTTCTAAACATCTAGGAATGTTATTAAGCATTTTCAACTATGACGCACTGATTCTCAAAATGGAATGTTTTCCAGACACCAGAATTCCATTGTACTGCAGATTAAATATTTCAGTCACATTTCCCCTGTAATTATAAAATCTGATCTTTTTTTGCCCCCCCCCTCCCCCTTTGAGGATCAAAATGCCCCTGCGCTGATTAAATATCTTGACAGTTACCCAGGCGCCTTTAGAATTTATTGCGTAGATTGGATTATCTGCTTTAAAGATTAGTTTTTGCCATCTTCTGAATGTGTAGCTGCTTTAGTTATTGATATGGAATTGCTCCTGACTTGTGATCCATTTTTTAGTGAACTTCTTGTTATTGCAAATTGCCGCTGACAGCTATTAGCTGGGGAAATGCAAAGAAATGAACTGCAAATAATGAACCTTTCTTCTTTGTAGAAGAACACGCTTTTTTTCTGAAAACGTAATTTATAATTTTAGAAAGCAAGTCGTGATGACTGTTATTGTGAGCTGCTCTCAAATGATGGGGAAAAAGCTGGCATCTCGGTTCAGTTTTTATTACGTGCATGGTAAATCAAGCGAAACTATGTGAATCAGGCTCATATTTGCATGAACTCATTCTTTAATAGACAGAGA
This sequence comes from Saccoglossus kowalevskii, assembly GCF_978046115.1. NCBI lineage: Eukaryota > Metazoa > Hemichordata > Enteropneusta > Harrimaniidae > Saccoglossus > Saccoglossus kowalevskii. Next base: position 4,456,622 of record NC_140654.1, read on the forward strand.
CGAACAATTATTTGGACAGTTTATATGTGACAAGGGAATACATTACCATACGCCTGGAGACATGCTATATTCAATATATAAAAAAACACTAATGATTTCAGTGATGCGGGGGCGGGGGGGCTAATTTCATGCAAGATGTTGATTTTTTTTACTTTGGTATTTTTGACATTAAGATAACGTTAAATTATTTTTGTCAGCTTATGTGTGATGGGTCAGCATGTTTAATGTTTTGTTGTGCATTAAATAAAGCATAGGCTTCCTTCAGAAGTGTTTGTTTGCAAAATAGTTAATTAAAAAAACAGTAGCATTGACACTGATCCCTAGCAGTGCGAGGACATTTTGAAAAGACTCCTTTTGATGTCTTTGTTACTAACGACGTGGTGTCCCATATTCCTAATGACTTAATACAAATGTTTTGTTCTTATTGCTAAAAATAAACTATAATAATACAGCAAGATTTGACATTTTCTTATTTTGTGAAAGTGTGTAATCAAATTTCTTTGAAGCCTCCAAGGTGGGAGATAAGGTATGAATATGTAGATTATGTTATCATGAGAAAATTCAATTGAATCCCTTTTCAGCTGATTACACATTACACAAAATGTTTTCATCAGTTCACAATAATAGCTAGCAAATTAAAAAAATTATTTGTTGACAGCTGAAAATCTCTTGCCCTAACTCCACATTGATAACTTCATCTTGATTTTTTTTGTAATCAATAAGTCATTTTTGAATTTAAAAAAAACATGAATACTGCCATGGGATTTCTTGCATTATTATTATTATTATTGATCTGGTGTTAAATTTTCCAGTATGGTTCAACATTCTTGAGGAGTTAAAGTTGTTTGATTGTACTGGGGATCCAGTTCCGCATGTTAGCATTGTTGCATCTGGTTCACAGGACTCACCAGAAAAACTCAACTAACTTGTCTTCATTTTTCATTTTTTTTTTCAGTTTTTCGGTTTCTTTGGACTTACCTTTATGGAGTTTATTAAGAACAGCGGAGACTACTGCCAGAGCCAGCACGTGTAAGAAGTCTGAGAGGGCAATTTAGGGTGCAAATAGAGTACATATCAATTTTTTTGATTTTTAACAATTTGCTGAGACAAAAAACAAGACGGATGGGTTAAAAATACCTTGTGTCCATTGAGAGATTTGCACTAGAGAGGTGAAGGTGCAATTTGTGAGAAGAGAAAACTCTAATCTACGGCAGAGATCAATTCTTCGGTGGAATTCTCTATATATTGTTCAAGTTCCATGCCAGATTACACGCATTTCAGTATGGCACGTAATAATTTCCGACCAGCCCCAGCGGAGATAAAGTATAAAGATATGAGGTTCTTGATAATTGACAGACCAACCAAAGCCACCTTGGCTACTTTTATTGAGGTGAGTTCGATTACTCGTGCTGTATTGGAGGAGCATATCTTATACTTTGTCCTCAGTTGACTAAGTACAAAGTCAGAGGTCATTTCTGCACAATCAGAACTTGTTCTCGTATGTTTCTTTAAATGATTAAGTTATAAAAATTGCTCTGCAAATGTTTGCACTCTTTTCTGCGCAAGTTTTAGGTTATTTTTAGACTATTATATTGACACAGAATGAGCATGAATTGATCTTCTAAATGAACATTATTGAAATTATGAGAAATTATAGAAGTTATGACTAAAAATTTTCAATGATTGATTTCCAACCATACCAGTGATACATTGAAGGGAACTATACTGGATCTGTATCGTATTAAAAAATTGATTGAATATGGCAGAATAATGATTATCATTACAGGTTGTGTCCGGTATCATGTAACAATTTACCTAGACTAAAAATTTAATTGGATCAGTATGATGAAATGATTACAAGTACCATATGGTACACGTTTTTGTATTACTTACAACCATTATAATTTGCAATAAATCTATTCTTGTAAACTTTTAATGAAAATGTTTCTGTTATAACCTGTATTGCTTTCTGGATTGCTAATAAGAATACAGCCTGGTGATGACAGTGAATGTGTAAACATATTTCATTTAAAACTGATTAAAAATTTCAACCAAAAAAACATGCCCAATTCAGAATCTGTTAAATACTTGCACAAGGAAAAAAACGAACAGCAAACAAAAATCCACAAATGTTGCCTAATTACTGTCATGACATATTATCCAAGTTGATTAGCCGATGTAGTTTGCAAGAAATGACACTCTCTGTTACAGTAATTATAAATAAAATAATAATTATTTTTATCATTAATTATCAGTAGTAAGTTATTAGTAGTGAGCAACCATTCACTAAATATTCTATTGATCTATCCATCTCATTAATCATTTTATGTAAAATTTATGGTTGCTCTGGTCAAGCTTATTCTGACCCTTTACAGTGATCTATGTGTATAATATTTGAACTCTGGATGATGCTTTCATACTGGCTTATCTTGTGGTTCCAGTAACTGAAAATAACTCAAGTGAGACAAATGCTTACAATGAATGAAATAGTTCTTAAAGCATTGTGTTCCCTCAGTGCAGATTTTAGCACAATGAGCCAGTGATCATGAACTTGCCCAGAAATCTATTTAAATGTTAAAGTTTTCTCCGTTTTTCTGTTTTAGGAATTAAAGAAACACGAAGTGAAGGATGTTGTTCGTGTTTGTGAGCCAACCTATAACACCGACATTTTAGAGAAGGAAGGTATTCGTGTTTTGGTAAGTTGATCATTTAATACAGTTCTATTAGTCCAGCTTTGTAAAATATTGAAACTGTGTTACAGAAGACGCAAGGTTCTAATCACATATTGCGTAAATCTGGTGGTCCATCTGTTGATCCGTATTATATGCATACTTTGTATCCTATTTAATCTATTCAGACCACAAATAAAATAGATTTTTCTTCTTGTCATTGCGAATGTCAGTTAGGATTCTTGCACATTTTTGTGCACCCCATATGTCATGCATGTATTCAAATGCATTATTCAATAAATGGTGAATATTGTTATTGTAGTGACAATTCTTAATACAAAAATATATTATTTTTAAATATTTTCTATGACACAAAGCAAAACCCTGTGGCCTTATAATCTCTATGAAATGTGATCTCTGATCCTGACACTAAGATGATTGTTTGTCAGTGTTTTATAATGCTTTATTCCCTTTCGTCAATGTGTAGGATTTCCCTTTTGACGATGGTGCTCCTCCACCAAACGATGTTGTTGAACAGTGGTTCAATTTATTAAAGATTCGTAACAAAGAGGAGCCTAATTGCTGTGTGGCTGTACACTGTGTATCAGGACTTGGTCGTGCACCAGTCTTAGTTGCTATTGCTCTCATTGAAATGGGAATGAAGTATGAAGATGCAGTAGAAATGATCAGACAGTAAGTAATTGTTGTACAACCCTATGAAGGGGCACTTCAGTTAAGCCTAATCTTACAACAAATTTACTTTCTGGATTAACTTTGTAAATAACATAAACAATAGCGTCCCATTCTTTGGTGCAATCCCTGGACTTGGAAGGTTCCCCTTTAAAGATGTAGTAGCTGATAGTTGACTGCTTAAATTTCTATGAAAGTCTACTACACCCATAAATGTGAAAGTCTACTACACCCGTAAAGCACACAATGCGAAGCACACAATGGGTCTTTACAGTTACTCTGTCCATGGAAGGTACTAACGGAAGGAGCCAGGACGCCTATCAAGTGGCCACTTAAGCCTCTTAACTGGTTTATTTCCTTTTGTTTCAACCCAAATTAATCCTGATAGGGACATTGTCTAGCTCATCTTTGATGTCGATGATAGTTTGCGATTGTTTACACAAGTAACGAGTTAGCGGAGTATGATATAACCTTGCCGATTTTTAATGTGACCATAAAATATATGCGCATTATGAAACTACAGTTACCACACGTGCGCACTGAGTTTGTTTAGGTGTGAAAAGTCAAAATACGTATTTCACAACCGGAAATTCAACAGATGAACGTTTGACTTCACAAATTTCACATGTTTTAAATATTAGCAACTGTAACTATAACAAGATTCTGAGTGCATACAACAACAATTCCTAAGGACTCCTAAAAAATATTATTACAGAGAAAGTGTCTAGACATGCTCTTCTTTCGATACTATCTTTTCTGTTGGTGTTCGCCGATGTCCGGTGGTCAAAAATTTTGACAGTTTCGGGCGCCAAACCCACGCACTGACAATGGTACCATTGAATAATGCAATTGTCACAAGCAATCGTTGATTAAGTCTCATTACCATTACAAATACAAAATTCACAATATTTCATCAGTTCTTCTTTAATCAATGTTATATGTGACAATTTTCCATAAGAGTTCGCCAAGATTTCCGGAAACAACAGCATTCAAACTAAAATTTGTTTTTCAATATTGTACATGCGAGGTTCGACTATCGCTTCCGAACATGCTCCGAATATTACCGAATGCTCGAGATTAGCGTAACCCATTGTACGAAGGTGCTAAAAGCTAACAAGAACAATGTTTGTGAATAAACATTGACAAACGATCTTGGGGCAAAGCTAAAACAATAGCGTCGTGGCTCCTTCCGTTAGTATCTTCCATGCTCTGTCTGTCTGTATGTATGTCTGTATATATATATATAATGTATGCATGCATGCATGTTCCACTGACATCTTAAGAACTGCTGGTCAGATTTCAATGAAACCCAGGTGCTCTGAAACAATGTGCAGTCATGATTTGTTTCCTGTTCATAATTATTACCTATAGTAAATTTTTAGCTTTTCCTTTGATCTCAAATACTAATTATCTTATTTCAATGTATCTTTGTACATAAATGCAACAATGTGACCATCTAATTAGTTTTGGGTGAAATTATGTCCATAATTAAGTTTTTCCACTTGTATCTCGAGAACTCGTCATCACACTATAATGTAACTTAGTACATATGTGCCAAGGGACAATCCAAAGACCTGACTAGTTTGGGGTTGAAATAGCCAATGTCTGATACCTAAAGAATACAGATTCTGGAATAAATCAGTCTGCAAACCACAGATATACAATCAAATTTATTTTTTGTAAACATTATAATACTGTGGATTACATTGTTTTCATGTTGTACATCTCAAATAGAAGACCTATAATAGCCGTGAAACTTTTTGTTTGAAAGGCTAATTTTAAAATTTTAATTAATTTTAAATATGCCTTGAATACTTTTAGCATACAGGAGTTTTTTCTAAGCTTTTTTTATTATTTTGCTTTTTCACACACTTAATATTTTCCATATTTCTTCTGTATAACCAATAGGGAAATGATATCTATTTTGTTAAAAATTAACTTGTCAGACATATAGTTCTAGTGCATTGTTTACTCTGTATTTGAATGCATGTACGGTATCATTTAAAATTTGTCATTTGACATGCGTTTCACTCAAGATATTTTATTATTTATCTATAGGAAACGTCGTGGTGCGATCAACGCCAAACAGCTATTGTATCTGGAGAAGTACCGTCCTAAATCTCGCTTAAAGATGAAGAACGGACATGGCAACTGTTGCATACAGTGAAGATGATATGCTATTGTAGCCTATTTTTCTCATTCATTTTTCCCAACTGGAACATAATTTTTTTCAACTGATATAAACAAGCTGTTAAACTATTTCACATAATAATCCTGTAGAACCTGTGTGTCTTTGTAGCTGGAAGGTGCCATTTCATTAATAGGGGTGTCAGGGTGCCTATCTGATGTGTTTTCTCACCTTGCTTTTGAGTAGACAGTAAAGTGAGTGTTGTGAACGTTGTCAATTTACTAATTGTGTCTGAATCACAATTTAATTCAGATAAACCAAGGTTTTTGTGGAGAAATACAAAGACTGTTTTTGTTCAGTCTATTTCTTTTTTATTGCCAGATTTTCGGTTAGTGCAAAAAATGGACAATAAATTATGACCGCAATCAATGTAATTAAAAATATCCATGAAATCCTGGCTATTCAATTCTCCTGGATAATGTACCTTTTGATCTTGCCTTTATGAAACAGTCTGAGTTATTAAAATAGAAAGAAAATGTATATTTTGCTTGATATTCCACAGAGCAGTAATTAATTCAGACAATGTAGAGTGAAATATAGTAACCAGGTCCTAATTGTAGCACCAAGAATATTTCATTGTTGAACTTTACTTCACTGCCGTTGGTCGAAGGCCAGGTCAAAAGGTATCCTTTTAATAAATCCAGATATGACTTAATGAATGAAAAATGAACTATCAGTCTAATTTAAATGCATGAATTTTTGAAGCAGATATTATTTTCAAATTAAATAAATAAATTGTGGTAGTATTTACCTTTAATTTGGAATGTTGGTTAAAACCAAGATGTATTGATTTCTTATGTGTTTGCTGTTAACCCAGAATGCTTGGATTCTTACAGATATAATAATATCCTAGCATAATGGGTTCTATCTAAATTGAATTTCTCTAAAATACTTCATTCTATCCAGTGCCACATTAAAAATATTTTAGACGAAGTCAAATTCAAGCAGATGAATTATTGGAGTAGAGAAACAACTTGTAAACGCATTAGATTGACCCATTTCTTGCACTGAAATGTATCAAGTGTGGGCATTGTTTAAATGAGAAAGTATATTACAGTATAGCTGTACCTCACAAGTAAGCATATTACAAATGACATATAAAGTTTGGAGCTCTGTGAAATAGTGAATATTGTGATTTTAGCTAGTAGCTTGCTTTCTCCAGGTCTTGTCAATATTTTCAATAACTTTCATTGAAATACAATTTGTAGTGAGTGTTTTTTTTCTGCCAATTTTATGAAGGTTAACACAGGGAATTCTCTGCATTCACAATTGTGTGAGAATGCAATTAAAGATTTGGTGCTAGTACCTGGCAACACTTAGTAGATAGTATAACATATTGAATCAACAAGGTACCGGGGCTGCCTTTTTATACGTCTATTTTATTCCCACGTTAATAGTATTGATTGTGATTTGGAAACCAATCACTATAAAACACCTGGGGCCTTCACGTACCTTGATGTCAGCCAACTTAAAGAAAACCTATTTTTGGTAGTCGGGAGTTTATTCAAGACATCACCATGGCTGCCTGCCTGACTGACTGATGTTTATTTCTCCATATGTCAAATAGTGTTCATTGCTTCATATATATTTATGTATTAAAACACAAGATAACAAAACAATGATAGGTTGTTAAGGATGGACGCAGCTACACATTTTAACACGGCAATTTCTTGAAATTTCTTAATTATTCCCCATGATATGAGCTACTTGACAGAAAATAATAAAGGTACCGTACTTGAACTTGTTTGAATTTTGATCAGTTTTACAAAAATGCAAAATTGCAGATTTAAGCTTTGGAAAAAACGCATCATTCCTTCCTTACCAACAAGTTTGAGTTCTCACTTTTATTATCTCTTTGTCATTTATTTGATGTAATCTCTCATACGGCAAAATATGATGAATTTGTAGTGGGTTTAAATTTCGTGCATATTGACTTTGTTGCATCCATCCAATGTCTATATCTCAAGATCACTGTTGTGGATCTCACCCACAATGCCTCTGCGCATTTTGCATTATGTAATTCAACTGGACAAGGGTTTGCTGTTACATTTATAAAATACTTTATGCAAATATTTTTAGAAGTCGTCAAAGGAACTAACAGCAATATTAGGAAGCAACTGATTATGAATATTTTATTTTGTTTATCCAGAACTCAGGGTGAAATAGAATACTGTACACAAGGAGAGTCGCATCGTATCATCCAAAGATGAAAAACTCGTATGCCATATTCCTTTACGGTTAGAGGTGCTCACAGTCTGTGTTTTTGAATGCGTTTGATTTTGTGTAAAGAAAAACATGCTCGACATTGCAACGCATACCTCTTGTACAGGACTTGTATTTAACACGTGTCATGGGGACCTCCAACTAACAACATTGTCAGCCCCCTCACAAGCAATTCAAGGGTAAACCCCACCACCAACCGATGGTTGATTACAAAGCTGATTTGCAGAATTTGGGGATGAATTGCAGTTGGTCACAATCCTTTTACAGTGGTTTGACCAATCATGGCCCTTAATGCTAATGTGCATAAAAGGCAATAATTGGTTACTTTCAGTTAAATCAAAACCTGTAAAAGAAGTCTGTTAGACACTTAGATGTACATTTGTACCGTACACAAATGTAGCTGATGAAATTCTTGTAGTGTCTTGTTAACAAGAATATTTTGGCGATTGTAGGATACATCCTTTGAGAGAAAGAGAGTAAATTTACTACAGTCTCCCGTCACCTACGCATTAAATCCACCCTGTTGACTGTTAAGACTTGCAATGCAATTGTCTGTATTTACTAGTAGAAACAGTTGTATATTTCTAATTGTGAATCAAATCATTATTACTCATAGTAGTGAACAGACTCTCATTGATCATAGTTTCTGGGTTAGATTAATGGCTAAGAGGTTCTTTGAGATGGATACTTTTTTTTTTTGCGACTCGCATTCTGGTGCTCCTGGTGGATTTAAATGGAAAATCTAGGCCGAAAACATAATGCTCCCAGATGAACAGATGAATGCAATTTACAGTATTTTTTTATATCGCTTTTCATTTTCTGAATGTACATCTTCTCATCTGTATGTTAGTTATGGATGAAATAATTTTCCTAAAAAAAAATTGGTTGTCATATTTACTCATAATTCCTTGCTGGAAAATCAAAATGTATTGAGCAAGTGATACAATAAAAAAGCTGGAGATTGAATTTGTTGAGTTCTTGTCTTCTGGGAGCATCAAGTCTGGACTTGCCTTTTAAGTATGACTCAATCTTATTTAAATATCTGTAAAGTGTTCCTTTGATGATGCACATTAAGTTTATTCAGCACTCTGTATTCTCTACATCTGATGGTGTAATCCAGATGTCTAGGATTGTCTTTTTATTGTTTTTCTCTGAAATGTGGGGAAATAAATAATAAATTAACAGATGATATTGTGTGTATGAGTTTGTCACCACTTTATCTTGCTCTACTGACCTATAGTATATGTAGTTTTGTAGGAAACCTCTTGTATCTCCATTGAAGGAACCAATGGTAATGGGGCTCTACAACTGACAAAATGCCTGTTCACTGATTTTGACTGTATTCTCAAAAAATTGCCCCAAACTAAAGACAGGTTGTGCTCCGCTTCCTATGTTTGATATGAGACATGTAAAACGCTTGTAAAATAGATTATTTATTCACATTGAATTGCATCAAGTGGTGTACCACCTTGCTTGGTGTGACATTTGTATAAATTCAGCTCGCCTATTTGTAAAATCTGTCAATCTTCTTAATGGCAAATAATCAAACATGTTGGTTTTCTTTAGAAGTGCTGAATGACATACTTCAATGCTGGCAATCAAATGTTCTATAATTTTAATTACAAAATGTATAAATTCACGGCATTTTAATTCTCGAGTAGCTTTCATGAATGATGTGTTCTATTCTCGTGTTCTTGTGTCCTGGTTTAAGGTAAAGGTGAAGGCTTGTGAAACGCTTGGTGATAAAATTATTGATAAGTTATAAGATACTTTTTTCTTGTTTTTGTCTTGAGATAACTATCGTATATAGTTTTTAAGATGTATGGAAGTTGGGCTAGAAATAAAAAAAAATATTAAGACACAAAGGTAAGTGCAGAAATGGAGATATTTCATCTGCTGATTATGTGAACCAGATGTTGGTACTATAAAGATCTAGTACTAAGCAAGGTAACCATGCATGCTCTTTTCCACGTTATGTAATGTCAAAAGTAGTCTGTTTTATTTTACACCCAAAATTTTGCTTTGATTTATTTCTATACTATTTGGAACTTGTATGCAATTTGTGTTCAAGTAATCACTAGGTTAATGTTATTCTGTAAGGCACATTAAGATTAATATGGAACATGTTATTATACAAGTACATGTAATGCATACCCCAGTAGTTATTCATCATTGAGTCCGGTATTAAACAGTGTGATAAACATTTAATGATTAGACTTAATTTTAATATGTTGTATAAATACATTTTTCCCAACAAACTTTGACAAGTGTTTTACAAGACAATTGTGAGAGTACTTTCCCACTGATATTTGCTGAGCTGAATGACATACTTCAATGCTGGCAATCAAACTTACTATAATTTGAATTACTCTCAGCCACTATTGAAATTTATAAATATATAAATTTTTGCCAGAGCACATGTAGAACAGGATGTGAATGCATTGCATTAAGAATTAGAGAAGAAACCTGCATAGGCATTGAATTCACAAACCTTCACAACCATGATTATGGCTCAATGGAAGTGTATCCGCATAAGAAATTTTGAATGGAATTGCAAAAATAAATTACTCTAAATCATCCATGAGCAAAGCAACACCTAGTTGAAACCACAGTTCCTCAACTAGGGACTGTGTTCAAAAAAAGATGAATCCCATTACTGAGAATACTTTATTTTCGCTTGGAATTTATTTTCGCTGAAAGGATGATTCTGTGAAAATAAAAGCCAGCGAATATACTTTTTTTCCTATATTTCACTCATTAAACTCATCAAAAATCAGTGAAAATAAATTCCATACAAAACGCCCAAAAAGCCTTTTCAGCAAAAATAAAGTATTCCACAGTATGTCTTTGTACCTACTTTTACCGGTAACTAAATCGGCCATTTTGAATCAAATCACGAAACAACATAATGTGTATTAATAACCCATTATGGGCGATGTTGGATGGACGAGCAGAAGTCACAAGTCCCCAATTCAGTTTTCTTCTGACAGAGACTGAAAACCATATTCTCAGGTCCCTCTCCAATCTATAAAACCTCAGCCCCAGACATTTTATCGAAAACCCCTCTGCCTGCCTGCCTGCCTGCCTGCCTGCCTGTGTGTGTTTGCCAGTCCACAGATTTCAATGAAACTCTGCACATAGACATATGTAGACTTAATCTGCATTTTGAGGATTGAAATCGATGAATAATAATTGTTCTAATTTGCATCACAAATTTAAGGTGAACCAGGGATTAAAGAGCAATAGTCGAAGCCTGCACATGTGCGACATGTGTTGATAAACATTGATTTTCCCACAATCCAATGCGCGAGGTTTGACCTGGGCGCCACTTGCACTAATTACTGCCGATGACTCCTTTGATACCTTCCAATCACCTAAAAAATACATAATTAAAGCTTGGTAACGTCTTGGTTTGTCTTGGTTTGCCATCTTTGTTTATTTGAGACCCATATATCTCGCGCATGCGTGGCGCAAGACTACTGCCCTTTAATCATAAAGGAAGTAATTCCCAAATGACATTCAATGCGGATTTGCCTTGAACCAGTGAACAATTGCCTTGTAGGTCAAACGTAACCAATGGCGACCACAATTTATCATCTCATATTTATAAAACAAAAAAAATGTTTACCGTAACATATTTCAGATTATATGTATTCGTAACAGATGGTTGACCTGAACTGATCTGCTGTAGTCAAATATCAAATTAAAATTCTCTCTTTGTATGGTAATTTGTATTTGTTCAAAAACTGGAAGATATCTGAGTTGTATGCCTTATGCACACAAAATATGTAAGCAATTGCCACCGGAGTTATAAAAAATGGGGAAAAAATTACGTAAAATATTGAATAGGAGTCATGTATATGATCTATTACTCTAAGATTGAATCTTAACGTGTACTACGTACAAATCAACAGTTTCCAGAATGTAGTTGTCGCGTATTCTTACATTCATTCGTTTGCAGGGCTATAAGTTAATCACGATATTGTTTAATAACTAATGCAAATCAATTATAACACTTTTTTAATAATAATAATAACTTTATTACACTACTGTGCAATCAGAGGGCGCAGTATGGTAAATAAAATAAAATACAAATCATAAAAAAAAATACAGCAGCTAAATAACCTATACATGTACTATGATAAGATAAAAATATAATTAAGAAATGTAAGAAGCCTAATTGGACAAACATTTAATGTTAATTACGGGATTCGTCCACGGAGAAGGTGATAGTTTCCATATACTTGATTTCTGTTTTGCTTTATTTAGCAACTTTGCTCGGGATATAAAGCATGTGATTATTTTAATAAGGAATTGTCTGCTTTATTTAGTTTATTTTTAATTCCTATTTCTTTATTATAAAATTCACAATCTAGGATAAAATGATGTTCATCCTCAACTGAATTTTAAAATAGACCGGAGATTTGTCTGAAAAATCCATCACCACATACATCGTAACCATGTGACACAATATGGGGGGGGGGGCACACATCTGTGCATATTTCCATACGTAACTTTCCTTGTTTTATAGCGCCCCCTATGTTGGCACTTTTCTAAACTCAAAAGATGGCTGCGCCCACGTCCAGCATGCGATCTTCGTGGAGAAGATATTTACTTGTACTAGCCCAGGAACACTTGGAATTCCGGATACCCGTAAGTGTTATTCATTCATGCTTAAGAACTTTCTGATACTTGAAAAAAACAATGCGATTATTATACTTTGGATAAAATAACATGCATCAAAGAGTATCACTCGAGCGACAACAGAAACAGCAGGTTGCTTGCCCGGCTTGTACGTAACAATTTACAAGACCCTGTTTGCCAATGTACACAGTTCGGGTAAGTGTTATTTTTGTTAGAGGCAACTGTGATCAAGTCGTACCCTGACATAAAAGGAATTTTTGCAATTTGCTTTGCCCTGCGTGCATGTTATATTTATGTTAAGACCACACTGCCATAATTACACATCAAAACTTGGCCACACACTGAACCAAAAACTGAAATCAACAACAACAACAAAATGTCGTTCATGTACCTAACTTGAGGACGAAGTTCATTTTAGTACTCAATGTGAATTAATAATATGCATTCCAAATATGGCCCAAAAAATGGTAACAGTCCCCCCCCCCCCACCCATATCTCTAATCCTTACCATGCCCCTCCAGTGCCCCCCTTTAATTGTATTCGGTATAATAATACAAATCACAGTCACTCAACAGGAGGGACTTTGTAAGTAAGTAAAGTAAAGTAACTTTATTGACATTGTACCCTCTTTAAAGGGGCACCTTCCAGTTAAGCCTAATCTCACAACAAATTTACTTTCCGGATTAAAATAACAATAGATAACAAAAGATAGATTAACATTGTAAACAACATAAACAATAGTGTCCCATGATTCTTTAGTGCAATCCATGGGATTGAGCGGGTCCCCTTTAAGGTATTAAATTGATTACAATAAAGTAAATATGTTTTAGAAAAACATAAACAATTAAAAATAAATGATCAGATAAAGGAAAGTAAAATACAGTAATTATTAAAATAGCTAAATAGTAGAAAAAAAATTAAAATCACTACAAGTATCGGAAATAAATATGTAAAATGTAAATATTATGAGGCAGCTGGTATAGTAAGTTTCATGTTTTCTTCTCTCAAGTTAAAGCACTGATAAATGAATTTGCCAAGTTTTTCTAGGATTTTTTATTAAACAAATTTGATCAATGTTTGCGTTGCCAGTTTTTTGGAAAAATTCATTTCTGATGTTATTGTAGCATGACCAATGAAGAAGAAAATGTTCTTCATCTTCAATTTGTTGAAGATGTTGCAAACCGGGCATTTCCTTTCTGCTACATTTATGTTTTGATGCCTTCCAGTCTCAATCTTAAGAGTGTGTGCACTAATTCTGAGTTTTGTCATGGCTGATCTGTGGTATGCACGTAAAATGATCTACAGAGGCATATACAATTACATTGGGGGCTGGAGTATTGGAGTTAGGAATGAGGGAGCCTTGTTAGGTTCCTATAACTGACCTATCCTTATTTTTTACCGTCCGATCCGAAACCTTTTTGAGAAAATGTCACAAAATTGTGTCAGGCTTTGAATATGATTTTATAGAAATTCAAAACTTTGCAAAACTGAGTAAATGTAAACTTTAAACATGATTAATGACACTTGTAGCTACATAAACAGTTATTATATATTAGAAAAAAGTTTTAGTTGTAAAATATATTGAAAACTAAGGATGTTATCAAATTTTTTGACACATGTTAATCAAAATGAATTTGTTATATTTTATAGAAACCATAAGTGTATCTAATTATTCTCTGACAATTTCATTGGTCAAAAGTTAACAACCCACGTTGTTTTAATGACCTTATCTGCACATTCCATGTTTTAAATAATTGTTAAATCAAACAGTCAAGTATTAAATATTTTAGAACATCTTTAGATGCGTATCTTTCACCTATAAAACCATCAGTCACAGAAAATGTCATGACTATTTAAAAAAAATGCAGTGACTCCACAATTAACTAATATGCAAATTAGTCTAAATCTCTGTTTAAATTCTGACATCAAAATGATGTATCATACGAGTACTACTCAGCAGACATTCAATCAGATTTCTTCACTTTTTTTACTCATATTGTACAATAAATGTAGATGTAATATATATAAACATAACAGTCATAGCAACTGTTGTTAAGTTGCACATCCACCATCTGAATGCAAAAATATAAATTTAAAAGAAAAAAAAGTTATCCAAAATCGTTGTCCATTTTAATTTTTTCATAGTACTGTAAAATCTGTATTAGAAACCGCGGCTTCTATTAAAATGGTACAATCCAATAGAGGGGATGCGGCTTCTATTAGAGCATCTACACATATGAGAAATGATGATTTTTTGGTTCCCAATTGTTTAAAAAGAATGGGTGCGACTTCTATTAGGGATGCGGCTTCTAATACAGATTTTACGGTAATCATTTGATTCTTGTATAAAGGATTTAATTACTCAGTCAGGACCACATGAAGATGTATCAAACGAAGCATTGATTTTTAATTAGTGTAAAAAATGAGCTTACATAAAAGTTTGATATGGTTTAAAATAATTCTTCTATGAAAATTATTAGCGTAAATTTTACTTCTTGAAAACCTCTACTACCGGTACATTCTTAATCCAAACGATTGTTGACAATATTTCAAGACAGACAATAATGGTGTACATATAATGGGAGGGCCGTTCAAATTACATTTCCGTGACGTCCCAGGGATTTCGGAATCATACAGTAACATTTAAATTTGTTTTCAGGAGCTCAAGTCAATTCTGAGTCTGTTGAATATTTGTGCAGAAATTGAAGAGAAAACTGATGAATTGGTGGGTAACTATGGTAACAAAACATTTAATACAACAAAGTGAAAGTGGATTATTGAATGGAAGTTTATGCAGGGTTTTATCATTGCATAACTGGACTTCAGTCGGGATGATTAGATTTTGATTTACTATAAATAAACAATAATGGGAGTATCATGTAGTTGGTGACATATTTGCAAATTGATTGTGTACAAATATAAACATTTGAGATCACTTGTGGTTCTCAAGATATTAAGCTTAAGTCCACTACAAGTAAGGCAGCCATTTTGGTTCACATTTGAATAAAGGCAGCCATATCATTTTCTTCTCATAGATTTTTTAATCCTCCCTACATATATGTTTTGTAATTGTTACATCTAAATAATTGTTCCATTTACAGAGTCCTTTTATTGTGTTAAATCTACCGAATGAGAAAGCGGGCCAAATGCTCATGGAAAGGACAGTTCTTGGAAAATCTTTGTTAGAACTTTGGGGTTTTGGTAAAACTTACAACGAGTTATACGACTCGCTACGAAAATACCCAAGTGAGTTAATGGACGCTTACTGTAAAGAAGATACAACGTTTAAAATTCGAGTAAATGCTTTTAATAAAACTATGAAACAACCTCGACAACATGAACTGATTGAGGTAGGTATGCTTCCAAAATCCTGTTAATTCCCTTGCTAATTTAATAAAATCTTTTGGACCAGGCTTTGATAGGTCTGCTCATGTCACATTCGAAAACGTACATGGCCAGCGGGGCTTACATACTAATTTGCATTTCAAATGTGCTAATACCGGTATGTCATTTACGTAAAAATTTGCATATTTACATGTTTAAGTAAATTGTTATTAATTTTGTTTTTTCTGTCAAAATTTTTCTTTATTTTGGCTTGAAAATTGATTAAAATTTAGAACAAAATAAATATATAAATATTTACCTACAAAATACAGAGTTGAAGATTTGCTGTACTGTTGTTTTGCTAATACTTTGATAAGTAAGTTGATTCTATTTTGTTCTTCGCAATTTTTCACTTTTGTTTTCGGGTTTCAATGAAATAATGCCAACTGGCAACCATTTTGTCATTTTTGTTTCAATGAAATAAAACCATGGCAACCATTTTGTACATATATACATATATAAACGTACACAAACCATAAATTTTGTGTCCTGGATCATTAATTTATGACAATGGACATGCCTCTATCATTTACATATTTAGTGGCATATGATACTAATAGAGAAAAATATGATAACCATCTTAAATTTTAAAGTACAACATTTTTAAGTCTTTCACAAAATTCAACAACATGATAGTATAATGCCATGAGAGGAAAAACATGGAAGCTGATCTGTACCATTTATTAAAAAATGATGAATCAGAAGATAACTGAATTGGTAAGGTTCCTTATTAAAGTAGTAGCTAAAGTATTCAAGGTTTCTGTTTTGACTTTCACATAGCCAACACAGGTAATAACTGAAAGTTGCATTCCCGCTTTGCAAATATGTGAGGTAGCCTCCACCCTCCTCTTACAAAAAATAACAATAGACACTCACAGAATTAGAAGGCTGTGTTTGTTCTTTAAGGACAGTTATATTGTAGGTATGCTTGTCTGAGAGTGATACTGTGGAATACTTTATTTTCGTTGGAATTAATTTTCGCTGAAAAGGCTTTTTTGGCGTTTTGTATGGAATTTATTTTCACTGATTTTTGATGAGCTGAATGTTAAATATAGGAAAAAAGTATATTCGCTGAATTTTATTTTCACGGAATCATCCCTTCAGCGAAGATAGCGAAAATAAATTCCAAGCGAAAATAAAGTATTCTACAGTACATTCCAGTACTTTATAAATGAGATGGAAAGTGAGCCAGGATATCTACTTTTAATTTATCACATATTCTAGCTGAAACAGTATCATTTTACCATATTTTATGTTTCAAGCTTGTTCTGGAAGTGATGTTTCACATAGCTGCAAAGTGGGAATTCATTTTTAATTTTAGGATATTCTTGTGTCAAAAGTATGCTAGCTGCAAGTATTCTAAAGATTAAGAGGGGGTGCGGAAATTGACGCTAAAGATCTGTAAATCTTCTGATTAAAATGTTCAATTGCAGGAAGTCACAGAAGTCGTACCATTCCGAGGGAAAGTTTGTTTGAGTAAACCAGAACATACATTTCATTTTCTTGAGTATTACGGTACCGATCCAAACAACGCTCCGACAGCACCATATTGTATGTACTTTGGACGATGGGTGAGTATACTGCTAGCTGACTTGAAACAACATCAAACCTCAGTATGTCTCAGTACATTCTTTCATGCTTGGTGTACATAATTCCATGACTCTTATTGTTGTGTTGCTATGGTTTCCTCTTACTTGACTGAACAAACATTTTAATATACCGTAATAGTAATTTTATACTTGCAAGTCTGCACCAGTAAGGTTGAAGTGACAATCATCTGACTTGTTCTGTTTATTGAACATCATTTTGTTTTCATTTACCACTCAGATTAATGATGGTAGGCGAGATCTAATACACAAATATTCGATTAAAAATCGTCATTTTATCGGCAATACGAGTATGGCTGCTGATTTATCTCTTATTATGGCGAATCAGGCAAAAGTAACATCAAGTTCATTAGTATTGGACCCATTTGTAGGTACAGGTAAGTTGTTACCATGACGATAACAGACCCCTTTCAAGTATGTCCTTTAGAGCACTACATGACTGTAGCCTATCAAGATGGCAAAGTATTTGACCTTTAGCCCAGGGCTGCCAACTAACCTTTTGGCTGAAGGTGAATAGACGGCGCCCTCCTGAGAAACTATACATGATTGATAATAAAAGTAATGAGAATGAAGTTAGTGTTACATTTCTACCATCATATTCAGATGATTCATAAACTGACAACATTTCCCATCTCTCCAATTCACTTTGATATTAAAATGATTAGTTATTTGTAATATTTGAAAAAGTTTTAGGTAAATCTGAAGAATGATTCATTCTGCCTGATTGATTTGTTTTTGTCTCAGTGATGTCGCTACATCTAAGTATGCAGCATGATCATTTTAACATTTTTAGCCCTAAAGTTGACTTTTATCCTTTCCTAAAAAATAAATCTGTTATATTTTTTCATATTTTTGAAAAAAGTTCCATATTTTTGAAAAAGTTTTGATTAATATCTGTAACTAAAATCTGGTTGAAATTGTAGAAAAAATAGTTTATAATGTAGCATCTGAATTTTGGCGGGACAATAATGGAGTTCAATAAGTAAAAAACACAATACCGTAAAAACCCGCAAATAAGCGCCACCCTCAATTAAGAGCCACTCAGTGAAAATTTGTTACATTTGACCCTCCATTAAGAGCCACCAAGAGTTGAGTGGTTTTGTCAATAAGAACCCTGAAATAAGCGCCAGCCGCCCGGTTGTTTACAATCAGGCAGACACAAGCTTGTTGTGCCTCACTTCCACCCTGCATTGTTTATTGCACCACAGAAGGTGTGAGACAAATAAAGATTATCCCCATAACTTGCCTGACGTCCTGTGTAATTGAGAACGGAAGAATGATAGACGAAAGAAATGCACTGAGAGCGTGAATGTGACTGTCAACTTGTCCATTTTATATTTCTGACACACAATCAACCAATTCACAAACTATTCAGTAGTAACTACTAGTATGTTTTTTGCCGAAACACCGAAGGACACGTTGAGATATTCATTGTCAATGTTGTCTTTATAACCAAGTAAAGAACGTCACGATTTTAGAACGCCTTTATCGGAAAATCGGAGGTATCGAAAATACATTCTCACAGACGGACCGGAACAGGAAGTCAGCAGAAAACAAAAGATTTTTTCCTTAGCGTGGGGGAAAACAGAGGTGTTAATCCGGTCCTGGCAACGTTTGAGGGATCGTGACGTAGCTCCGACTGTGAGAATGTAATGATTACGCAGCCCACTCTCGCTGATCGTGATTTTGGGTTATTTTTTGCATTTCATTTGAGACGTTCGTTTTGGGGTGATTCGAGACAAAATCTTCAGGGAAGTAACAAAATAACTGGCATTAGTTTGGAGAGGACTCTCTTGCCGAAAATAATCAAAATTGAAGTCGAATGGATTAGTTCCACAAACTTGCGCGATCAACTCGTCTTACAGCAAAGTGAAGTCTACGTGACCCGCCTGACCCAAATATTTAAATTAGCTATTTGTGAGAATTGAAAATAATCTGAACTTGTACCAATCAGAAAATGCCTTGTAACAGGCCTGGGCTTTCGTGAATGATTTCGTCTCTCCGATTGGTCACAGGAAATTATTTTTAATACATGTAATTGTTACTTTCTCGGTATCGTTTCGTATTTGGTTATATAGGGGTGGGGCTATAGTTTGACCCTGTTTGCGTGGACTGTGAAGTACGTGAATATCATTAACATATCATTATAAGCTGGCTTGATTATGAAACAGGAAATATAAACCAAAGCTGTACTGTCAGACGTCTAGCACAATTAAAACAATGCCCAAGTACCCAAGCTGTAAAAATCTATAGAAAAACGTGTTTTTATTTATTGTTTTTGCCATAAATACAAGTGATTGGGCATCATTTTCTTCATTCGTTCCATGCTTGCTTTGCAAGTATGTCTTCTCCTGTCGCTGCTGGTCAGATCAATTCTATCCGAAACTATTTTATATCGTCACCAAATCAACCACCACGCCAGCCACAGCCACCCAAGTTATTCCCAGTTTTCAAGAAAAAAGTTTGCCGTACAAAACTTGGTAAACAATTGTACAACGGAAGTACAAGTGATTCGAGTGTAGGGTCAGACACTGAAAGTGCTACCAAATCCGACTTCAGGCATCGCTACGCATTGTCAGTAAAATGTGACTTCAGGCATCGCTACACATTATCGATGAAACGACGAATCGTCGTATTTATTTGACATTTGTTATTCCCATAACAGTATCTTTACAGAATAAATTAATTGCAATGATACATCATTAATAATTACTTGTCTGTTTTGGTTGTGTGTGTGTTTGCCTATCCCCTTCGCTATTTCACAATGAAAAAGTTTGATGACCCTGGTTTAAGAGCCACTGGCTACAAAGTTGTCAAAATGTTACCTCAAATAAGCACCACCCAGAAATGAAAGTGTTACAAAGTGGCTCTTATTTGAGGGTTTTTACGGTATACACCGACTGTGATTGAGTTTTGTGACAGTTTTGAACAACTTTCACAGATTTACAACACAAGAAGAATTTACAAAATGATTCACTACATTCTTTAACATTCTGTTTGTTGTTATGACAACAAGGTAGTTTACTGATTGCATGTGCCCACTATGGCGCTTATGTCACCGGGACCGATATTGACTACAATGTGATCCATGGACAAGGCAAGACAAGTCGTACAAATACAAAATCCAAATATAGAGCGTCTGATGAAAGTATTCGTACAAATATGAAACTCTACAATATGGAAAAACATTATATTGATGTTATGGTGGCAGATACTTCGCATAATTTCTGGAGAGAGCAGTCAGTGTTTGATGCCATTGTCACAGATCGTAAGTATGATTTAAATTTTCCCATCATTTTAAAAACAAAATACAGTGGATTTGCTAAATCCTAGCTTATAAAATTTATCCAAATTTTGGTGCGATTTTATTTCTTCTACACATCAAGTATAATTTCAAAATCTTTTGATCGGTTTGCTTACTTGGTCACTTTTACCTAAAAATGCACTCTCCATGAGTTTATATGGTACATCCTGCTCTGGTGCAATGTCACGTCACCGAACCAAGTGAGTTCGTGGTGTGTGTGAACGTAGTAAAATTCAAAAAATAACTTGCACAGATTTTCTACCATACTTCCTGCCGACCAACCACTAAAATCTAAATTCAAATCATTGTCACATACTAACTATACTGTTGGGGATGTTACTTCAAGATGAGCTTACAGGTTGTCTGATTTATTATATTATAGCACCGTATGGAATCCGAGAAGCAACAAGGAGGATAGGAACTGCACGAGAATATACAATTTCTGATGAAAAGTAAGTTTATTGAACTCTTACACTTGTTAAACCATTGTTTTAATGTTTTCTTGTTCATTGCAGTACATCAAAGTCTCTATAACATTTATTGGTTTATTTGATCTTCGAGAAGGTGCACACACTCACTAGCTATTAATACATATTAATGCAATCGGGTAATTGTTCCATTTCAATACAACATCTTTTTAGAACTATAGACTGTTTATAGTTCAACTCAACACTTGCCTCAGAAACCATACTTCAAGAACAAAAATAAAATAACATTATGATAATTTTATATTTCAAAACTGGCTGGTTATGCTTTTGCAACATCCTGCTGTACTGTGATCAATTGAATAGTTGTTTTGTCAACTACTCTTAATTACTTTGTTTTCATTAAGACAAATTTTCAAGAATTGTAAGAGTGAGGCAAAATCATGAAAGTTTGTGAATATTTTACTTAAATCATGAATGCATGAAATCACATTTGCTTTCACACAAAAATGTTCTCTGTGAGCACTTTGCAAAAATTGATAACTTAAATAAAATATAACAGTTTACAATATTTGCAGTTGTAGTGGGATTTTAAATCATTAGTTGTAAGGAAAATGGTTTTATTATTATAAACTGGGCAAGCTATGTGTAGCTTAACTATGTTTATTATATCGTAGTAATTATTGTTACATTATGTTAAAGAAATAGAATGAGTTGTGAATACACAAGCAGTTATAGCGCGGTGGTCGTCGCGCAGCGCATGTTTGAATTTCATGTAAATAAACAATGTATTTTACACGCGTTGTAGTATACGTTGCTATGAGTCCTATATCGAACAGGACACGGCACGACAACTACCGCCCTTTGAGCCATATACAAAAATTATTTGTTTCCAGTAACCCGACCTTGCCTAGATTTTTCAGGCTGCACCTGTATCTTTTCAATTGTAGATACATGGTCACCTTTCAGTTTTACTTGAAATTCTTAAAAATACTTTCATACGTAGTATGGGCTAAGCAGCACTACAGAATAATAAATTAAGAATAATTATTTAATTTTCATAAAATAAAAAGTCATTCCTACCTACCTACCATACTTTTGTTTTCAATGTTACCAGAAACACACAATTCATTGTATTTGGCCTTATTTATCGTTAGACAGAGATGTGGGAATTATTGATGTTATCATTCAGTTGTCATCAGGAATTACATTGCTATATTTACAGAACTGATGTGCACTTCCCGTCCAGTGTGGGGTACCATTTAGCCGATATATTTACAGATCTTTTAAATTTTGCTGCATGTTATCTCAAAATGAACGGAAGATTGGTTTACTGGTTACCAATATGCAGAGTGGAGTAAGTATGACACTAGAGGGCGGTGTAAGTTGGGGGTACAATCTACTTGGAAGTATTTGATGATGATTTAAATAAAAGGTAATCTTATTAATTCATGTTCATGGTAACTTCATGTCACTTCAAATAATTCCAAAAATATGAGTGAGAAATATCACGAAGTATAACGATTTAAAAATAACAATTGGGACATATCAACTTTGAATATTCTTTCAAACTTGTAAACACAATTGTGATTGGTTCTTTACATTCATGATTTAATAAAACAATGCAATATGCAGAGTGGAGTATTATGAAATGCATTTTACAACATTGTGTCAACTGGGCCATTTCCAATCATAAGATGAAGACCAATGGTGGTGGGGTACTGTCGCTTACAACTGGGAATTTGTCTTATAACTTTCTTTGAATGAACTTTCAGTTTCTTCTAATTTGGTATAAAGTCAAATTACATTGCAATCTTGCATTAATTGAACCGTTGTATAATTATTTTGGAAGACAGCAGAATTCTTAGAAGAAGAAAAACAAAATATTTTGAATGAATTCTAAGAGTGGTTCAAGTCAGTAGTACTATGATTGTAAAATTAAAATTTAGAAAATTGTGAAATGTGAAAACAAAATGCATAAAGACTCAAAGATGTATTTAGTTTTAAAGTATCATTAAAATGAGACATTTAGTTTAGATTGGTAGCATCTATCTGGTTGTTGAATTACCTAAGTTAAATATCTTTGATTTTCGCAAAAATCAGTTGGTCAAACTGATAGAATAACAATACTACCGGGTAAATATGATATTTAGATTTATTTTTATGCGACTGAATTTAATCCTAATTCACTAATATACATATATTTTATTGGAAGTTATTGTAAATATCATTAATGCTGTGCACTAGCTCAGGAATATGTTATTAATAATTTGCAATGACTGTTTTGCATAACATGAGTTGATATGATTTCAAAAATGTTAATATGATGAAGAATTTTTGATAATACATTTTTACGCTCACTTTAGATATTCTCCGGATCAAATACCGCATCATCCGTGTTTAACACTAGTATCAAATTGTGAACAAGTATTAAATGTCAATATTAGTAGACGACTTATTACCATGGAAAAAACTGAAGATTTCAAGGTATGTCTATTATGATTAAAATTTTGTTTCATCTATTCAACATTTATAAAGGTCACAGCACAAAGAACCTAGAAAACTAAGCTGGGGTATTTGAAACTGAAATTGTCATCTTAGTGTAAGTCCGTTGCTGATTGGGTGCTGAGCTGGAATGCCAATTTTTAGTTTCAAATACCCCAGGAAAGTGTTCTAAGTTCTTCGTGTAATTAGGTGTTCGTATGCAAGGGAATTTTCCACACAAAAACGACAAATTCTGCCAAATTTTGTTATTGGTTGGCTTAATATATGTGAAAGATTGGTATTTTTGAAATCTGAAAAACGCGTTTCACAACTTGTCTTTTATTTATTTAGTTTTATGCGTCATTCAAGATGGCGGCCGCCATATAGTAAATATCACATTTATTTTATTATATCAGGTGTGTGCCAGCTGACTGTGGGTCACAGTACCATAAAATATGTATTAGAAGTCACACCCATTCTTTTTGAACAATTGAGACCCAAAAAATCACCATAGAAATAGAAGCCGCATTCCCACTGTTGGAGTGTACCATTTTAACAGAGGCCGCAGCTTCTAATACAGATTTCACAGTATTTGTAAATGCAACTTTAGTTGAAGGACTGCATGCATCATGGGAAATAAAACTTGGATAGTTTCACCCATCGCTATGTATATAAACATTACTGCAAGCGTAAATTTTTTATGCCCAAATCTGACATACACCATACCATAATTTGGACTTTAATTTGAATAAACATATGATTGAAACCATATTGCTGACTTGCATGGTTGTTTAAAACACGACTTCTGTCACCTTTTTGATGAGAATTACCTTTAAATATTGTCCAACTATCATCATAATCATATTCTATATTTATTTATTTATGATTGATAATTATTCCATGGAGCCTGATTGCTGAAAATGTTGATTTTCGTGAAGCATTATAGTGGAGATACGCCACCATGGAGTGTGATTTGCATTCTGAAATGTTTTAATCTTTCCTTTTAAGTCAAAGCTGTGGTTTTAGGGGACAAAATTTGCTTAATTTTGGGATGTTTTCATATAACATGGTGTATGCGTAGTATAACATACATCACTGATGCATATTTAGTTTTACTAATCTCTTAAAGAATGGCCAATGAGTGGCCATTTTATTTCAGGCTGTGCTGTTTAGGAGGCATTTCATAAAACTGTCGGTACTTCATACATACATGTCACATGTTTGATTTCCATAAAATTATTATATTTATTTAATTTTCTCTGACAAACCAGTACTGATTGCATTTGCATTTTCTACAGAAATAGTACATCCTTGGCTACGCATACATTTCCATCTTAGTTTGATTGAATAAAAATGCACCCAAATCACATTTCCCCATTCTGGAGATCAGGCATGCTCAACATTTGGTACATACAATATCCTGCCAGAACCTTACCTACTGTATTTCTTGACCAAATGTTTTTTTAGTGCTCATTCAGGCGTAGCCCTAAAGGCGACTATTATTTCTTATTTCTGGTTTCCTTCCGTCCACCCCCTTTATGTCTCCAACATTTTCTTAGACATTCTGCAGCAGATATCAATGAAACTTGGCAGGTTGATGAACAAGTCTCTGTTGAATATGCACATAATTTTTTTTTCCAGAACTGAAAATCCTATGTGGGTCTTTTTCAAGATTTTCATCAAAAATTATCCCTCCTTACTGCACTGAGAGAACAACTGAGCATGCTCAGAATAAATAATTAGCTTATATTGTAATGCTAGGGTTTTTAGTGATGTCATGACCTTGATCTGAATCAGTGACAGATGGGTTGTACCATTACCAATCGCAGTGGAATATGTTGGGGGTGTCAGGGCTACATTTTGATGGGAATTATAGTGGTTATACTGAAACAAACCCAGGTCCTGGTAATATACAAAGACTTGAATTAACAAAGAAGTCAAGTTGTTATTAAAGCTACATCAAGGTTTACTCAGATTTATGAATGCAGTTTCTTGAGCATGTATGAGACATAGTTTGGTTGCACTTGTGTACTCTGAGATTTTGGACCGTGTAAATGAAAGTTTTCAGTTATCAGATTAAGGAAAATCACTTTATGATGAGTTGTACCCACATAGAGTACATATTAATTCAATTAATTGCAGATGTTCCATGTATTATTTTAACATGAGTATTTTATAATTAAATAACAGGGACTGTGACCTTCATGTCTTATTGTCATTTCTCACCTGACTTTCTCTATTACAGACATTGCAAGATTCATCTGCAGCCATTAACAATGATATTTACGATGGACATAATGCAATCAGGAAAAAATATTTTATGCCAAGGTTTGAACGACTGAAAATAAAAAAAGATAGGCAACAAAAAGAATCTTCATGTCCTACCAATGATGGCGCTATACTGTGAAGGACGCATGGCCACAGATTACCATGGATACCAGTGCTGAAGCTGTGACTATACAAAGTCACATGACTATTGCATTTTTAATCATTGTCGGAGACAGTTATTCTATTTATTACATGGTTGTTATGCAGATCACTACTGAAGAATTAAGTACATGTAGTTTTTATTGGCGGTTTAGATGGAAACAAATCTGACTGGATTATGATCATCATGGTGCATTGTGGGCCAAGTTACATTCTGTTTTCAAACTTTGCTGAAACAAGATCATATATCAGATTTCTTAATGACACATAATTGATATTGCAGATATTGTCATTTGAGAACTGACATCCTCGGAGCAGAGTGGTCATACACCACGATATACATTAGGTTTAAACATACATTTTGTACAAGCACTGCCAAAATACCACTGTAATAATTTTATTTTGACATAAATCTGTTGTTACATGATGAAATGAAACTGACATGCATGTTTGTCAGGTTGCACAGTCTGCTTGTGTCATCAAATGTCCTTGATGGATTGAAATAACAAAAAGGTCAAGAATTTCTATATGCAGTTTTGATTGTTTGATGAAAAACACAATACAGTATTTGCTGTATTAGTAGCACATGTAATTCCGTAAATGTCAGCAGTGTATCTATCGTTAAATTAAGTACTAGTAATATTTGATTGATCCAGTATACAATTACATGCTCTTCTATTAGAACAAATATGGTATACAATTTTAGCTTGAGACAAAGGACTGGAGTACCAATTCAAGTAAGAGTATAAAACACATGCAACATTCATTTCTTTTGAAGGGGTAAAAAAACAACATTACAGATGTTTGATTTTAAATACAATTTTATTCTACGACATATTAAATATTATTTTTTCATAAAACATCAAAGTTCTGAAATCAATCACACCAGTGAAGTACAGTAATGAGATGTACAATGGTCTGAAAGTTCCAATGTTGTTGAGAAGGTAGTTATTTAAGGCAGTGAAGTGGTAACAATCAGTGCATTTTGTTCATCTAGTAAAGTTTAATCCCTTACTCTGTACCTTGACATTCAGTCTGTGCACTCACAACACCCTGCTATCGTTGCATTTATTTATTGGTAAATAAAAAACACTACAATGAATATATTGATATTAGAGACGCCCATCCTTTCTTGCGTTAGGTTTACATGACCACAAAGAAAGTTAAAAAACAACGTATCATTAAACAATTTGACATGGCAGTTTAAATATACCGTGTGAAAATATTGCAACTTGCATTGATTCATCGCAATGCACATTTCCTTCTCATGTGGGTCAAAAGTCGCCAAGTAAATTATAGTACATTTGGGACCAGGAATGGAAACGGTGGTGTGACAAGCACATAATCCCAATCTGGATAATTTTCAACCAGATTAAAATCTGATGAAGGTAGAGGTTCATGTGACATCACATCCGGCGAAATTTAACCAAAACCCAATATACTGGTTTGTAATTCAATGTTGCTACGACCACTTGTTAGATGATAAACCTGTTCTCATCTATCGTAACTGATACATGACAGGCTATAATATTATACATGTACACAGATGAGAAGCACTGAAACAAATTATTCCAGGATCCAAATTTTACATACCCGGTACTGGCAATATTTGCGTCATTTTATAGTCGTGTGCCTAGGTTTCTTTCAATTATGAACGGTATTCCAATACAAGATGTTACGCTAAATGCTTTCCATATCCTTATAGATGAATAGATCCCTCTCAAGCTAAATGATGGTTGGAACCCCCCCCCCCACCCCCACCAATAAATAATGATTTGTACCCCACATCTAAAATCAATGAGATCTTTCTCCCTGCTTTACAAATAATTAATGCCCTTGCTAATGCCACACCACTATGACATTACAGCCATTCTGAGAATTATTCAGACAGTCGGTTAGCAAAATGACTTGCAGCTATGGTCTTTGCCTAATCTAGACTTGTCGGCGCCACATGCGCGTGGTTTGTGATTACTATTTCATAGGGGTTGTCAACATGGTGAATAGCAAGTATTATCTAGCGTGCGTATGCAACAACCATTCTTTAAAAGACCCAAGTGTTTTGCAAGATATATTGCTGACTGACTGTTCGAATAATTCCCTAATGCAATACTGAATGCCCTCCATCATCATAGCTATTGCCCATTAACCAACCAACCATACTAACAGACCCCCCCCCCCCAAGTGGGAATACGTTAACCCTATAACAAGGTTACCAGCAAAGTAGTCTTTACTTTAATTTTATAATATTTGATCATGACTTTCACTCTTGCCCAACGGCCGAAATAGATTATATACAAGTACATGGTGTCAAGTTTGTTGACCGAAAATCCAGTTTGATGCGAATACATCTTACTGACAGAGTTATTACAGTGGGCTCCCATAGAACTTAAATCCCATACATTATTTGTATTCTGTCAGGAGTTGCAGATATCAGATATGATTTGAATAAACAATAACTGCAAATAATCCACTCTATTCTTTCACTCATGGTAGTCATGGCAACTACAGAAGAAACCATTATATCATGATGGGTTGCCGGTATCGTACAAAGGGGCTAGTTTGTTGATGGTACAACTTGAAGGGAATCTAACATTTCTTCAATCGCCTCGACTTGTGCATCGTGGTCCCTCATTTCCACAGACTGAAAATAAATACATCAAAGTTGGTTATAGTCAATTATAGTCAAATATAATTTTGCATATTTAAAACTACTGAAGAACAAGCTGATAAACTTTCTGATAGACTTTCGTGGAATATTGTCTTACCTTATACTTTTCAGATATTTGTCTTGCAGCCCACGCTGCATACTTCATATTATCTTTCTTCGTTTTAGCATTTCCTTTCGGTGACCCGGCTAAATTACTAGCAGACTAGTGAAAAAACAAAATATATAGTTGTATTAACAAAACTAAACCATCAGATGGCAGATTACATGCACTGTTTAAACTTGTATATCTGTCATAATACTCTAGTTACAATAGATCACATGACCATATAAGGTATCATTAGCTCCGCTGTCGACTTTGTCGAGCGGAGCTTATCATATGAGTGATTGTCTGTCGTCGTCGTATGTGTCAATGTTTTACTTTTTCAACTTCTTCTTGAAAACTACAAGCCTGAATGCTTTGATACTTGGTGTATATGTACCTTGGGTAGACCTCTCTCAGATTTGTTCATTTCATGATCATATCTTCAATTCTCTAATTTTGGTCAATATTTTTGTCATTTTTGGTAAAAAGTGATATTTTCAACTTCTTGTTAAAAACCACAAGTCCAATTGCTTTGATATTACATATATAGGTACTACATGTGAACCACTCTCAAATTTGTTCATTTCATGATGATATCTTCAATTCTCTAATTTTGATGAATATTTTTATAAATTTTTGGTAAAAATTGATATTTTCGACTTCTTGTTAAAAACCACAATAATTTATAGTGAAAAATGATATTTTTGAATTCTTGTTGAAAACAGCAAGTCTCATTGCATTGATACTATGCATATTGTTCATTTTCTAATGATATCTTCTGTTCTTTAATTGAAATGTGCAGTGCTAACAGCGGAGCTATCTCAGCCGAGAGGTTACTTGTTTTATTTTGGCAGCAACAAGAAAAAAGTTCTGAGCAACTGCATCTTCCAGCAAATGTGCACACTAAACAACTTTTAGCAGTTTGGTAGTACTTTATTATCAGTGACCTTTGACCTCATTGGGTATTTAATATTTACCATAAATATTCCATAAAGAGCTCTCATGTTATCCCCATTTAACTTGGCAGCTTGTGAGAAATATTTGCAGGCCATTGGCATCTCCCCTTGTGTGTATTTAATCTGAAATATAAGAGAACAATTGGATTGGATAGCATAAGTTTTATATACACTCACCTCAGTATACCTTTGATGGTATAAATGGTTATGTAGATTGGATAGTATAAGTTTTATATACACTCACCTCAGCATACCTCTGATGGTATAAATGGTTATGTGGATTGGATAGTATAAGTTTTATATACACTCACCTCAGCATACCTCTGATGGTATAAATGGTTATGTGGATTGGATAGTATAAGTTTTATATACACTCACCTCAGCATACCTTTGATGGTATAAATGGTTATGTTGAATGGATAGTATAAGTTTTATATACACTCACCTCAGCATACCTCTGATGGTATAAATGGTTATGTGGATTGGATAGTATAAGTTTTATATACACTCACCTCAGCATACCTCTGATGGTATAAATGGTTATGTGGATTGGATAGTATAAGTTTTATATACACTCACCACAGTATACCTCTGATGGTATAAATGGTTATGTTTAATGGATAGTATAAGTTTTATATACACTCACCTCAGCATACCTTTGATGGTATAAATGGTTATGTAGATTGGATAGTATAAGTTTTATATACACTCACCTCAGCATACCTTTGATGGTATAAATGATTATGTGGATTGGATAGTATAAGTTTTATATACACTCACCTCAGCATACCTCTGATGGTATAAATGGTTATGTGGATTGGATAGTATAAGTTCTTCTACACAATATGCAGCTTTACTGTACCTAAAAATGAAATATTGTTAAATTTAAAAATAAATAACACTCAAAAAGATGACCATCTGTGGTTGTTATTGCACAGTAATATAAAGAATGATTCCCAAAAGAAAAAACCCTGAAAAGGAAAAAAGGAAAATAATCTAATTCCTAATGTTTGAGCTAACCCAATTAAACACAGGTAATAATTACACTTGAAGGCTCTCTAATAAGAGTTATTATACATCTGTCACTGTAACACCATGAGTTACAGTGTGCCATAATTTTGCTGTATTTTACGGGGTATTTTCATCCTACTATATTAGGAAATGTGAATTCCAAAATATGGAATGATTACGCAGGTAAGGGTCGAAAAATAAAAACAAAAATGGCTGCCACTTGAGTTTGAGTGAACTCCACACAAAGAAGTTCACTGATTCTGTTCTAAATTTTTTGAAATTTCGGCATTCCCATGATGTATTCTTGGAAGGAAAAGATGTATAATAATAAGGTTATTACAAGGATACCTCAAAGTATGCACTTAGACAGTACAAAGTCGCATCAACCTCCGCTGCACGTCTGTCGATACTCTTGCTGTACTGTCTTCGTGCATACTTTGAGGTATTTTTGTAATAACGTCATATTAATTCTATAATGTGTGTACTGATCAAAGACATCAAAGGAAGACACAACATGAATAATGATGTCACTAAGCATTATATAATGTTATTAATTATTC
This sequence comes from Saccoglossus kowalevskii, assembly GCF_978046115.1. Classification (NCBI taxonomy): domain Eukaryota; kingdom Metazoa; phylum Hemichordata; class Enteropneusta; family Harrimaniidae; genus Saccoglossus; species Saccoglossus kowalevskii. Next base: position 4,487,944 of record NC_140654.1, read on the forward strand.
ATGAAGACATTTTATTTAGACAAACAAATTTACAAAAACAAACTAAAATAGCAATAGACATGTATATAACTTGTGGCATTGAAATAATTTTGCAAGGGTTGATAAGGCAATCAAATTCCTAATTATTCATAACAAATCACCAAAGGTTACAGAAAAGTATTACAATTGCGATTGCAATTGTCGTTATCGTCGTTGCATGTTCACCTTCTGTTGTTACTTTAGTTTTATTTCAGTAGAATCTCCTATCATGACAAATGATATGCATATAGGAAATACAAAAATACTTACTCTTGTTCAGAAATATAAAGATCTGCTAATTCCATCCACGCTTCATGATCCGCTGAAAATCTGGTAGATAAAATAAGGTAATAATTAAAATAATTAGTAATAGATAAAGGGTGCAAATAAAAACAAATTAATACACATGATGTCTGGTGAAAATGGCAGAGGTTTGTCAATGATCAAAATAAAGGATATTTTGATAATAAAGTTAAACAATAAATGCAATTGTTGGTTCACAATGCGCTCCTATTAAAGATATAGCAATAGAACAAATTTGATAAGTCATATTAATAAGACTTGGCGTAAATTCTCAAAATGCAAAAGGCATTTATCACCTTTACAAAACAAACCCACATAATTTTTAAAAGTAGTTTATAAATAAACGCTGCTCGGACTGATAAATATGATATATAGAAGATAATATTTGGTAATCGTAGTCCTAAATAAATAAATAAAATAAATAAATTTTTAATAGTTATTTAGGACTACGATTATCAAATATTATCTTCTATATACCACATAATTTTTAACATTTAAACAAAAAAATATTTTGATCAAGATCTGTAACCAATAGAAACGTATTATTGTTTGTTTCAAAATAAAAAAAATAAAACAATACTGTAAAGTGACTAATTTTCACTGGGTTTAAATTTAGGCGAGGGTTCAGTCAGTCAAAATGACTATTTTGAACTGTAGGCATTATCAGCGATTCTGCCGGTGACTGAGAGATAGAATCTAGGTCAGGGGAAGCCCCATGACCTCAAGATTCTTTTACCACTTACGTCACGAACCCACGTGACCGAGGCCACATGGCAGCGCAATAGGTAGCAGGCCTTGCCGTCTATGGCGAGCGATCGCTCGCGCAAGAAGCTCACGAGACGAGCTAAAAAACACTCGCCTAGCACAAGCACAGTCCCTTGATAGAGAGACTGTGAAACAAGCAACCGGGGAGGGTGATGACGACAATTGAGAAGGCAAGTGAATCACCAAAATCAAACAGCCCTTTTCAGGGCCATGAAATCCTCCAAAAAGAGAATCGTTGTTATTAATATTACAAAATAAATGTGTTTAGTTCATCGCCAAAAAACAAAATTAATTCCCTTAGAGTATAAGAGTTCAATCGGAGTTCATGATGCGTTGTCACTAAGGACAACCATTGACATCAAACGTAGCAATGTCAAATTCTATTGGCAGGTAAAAGCTCAGTATTTGATTTGTAACCAATTAGAGCATAGGTAACATACTAGTAGTCAATGTGACGTCACAAAGTTGGGAGAATACAGCTTTAGCGATCGGATCAAGATTTTGCGTGAAATCGAGCCAGATTTTCGCACGTTTTTCATGAGTTCATACAAGTATTTCTGAGTTTCCGTAATATCATCGATAAATTGAAAATTTGTTGTAGTTGGATTGTGATTCATTAATTTTTTCCATTGAAAAATATGTCAGCCGACTGGGACCGGCAATGCTAAATACGAACTCTGGTATTATTTATACATGTCGAGTGATGCTAGACTGGCGAAGTCGGGACTTCTTTTTTGTTTTACAAAAAAAATATTATTGTCAATTTAGCCTTTTTAACGCGATTGCAAAAACCAGCGTGACTGCGGTTAGGTTAGTTTTCGCACAGTCCCTCTATCACATAGAGGGACTGTGGTTTTCGTGATCGCGCTAAAAGGACTAAATGAAAATTAATTATTTCTTTTTGTAAAACTAAAAAGAAGTCCTGACTTTGCCAGTCTCGGTTCTAGTGTGCGTTTGGCAACATTCCTAAAGTGGAACACTGGTGGAAATATTGGATATCGTCGTGTGGAAACGGATGAGGGTCAAACACTTGTAGTCGAAGTATGGTGTAACCTCTGTGCCAAATATATGCAGAAAATTCAGGCCGATGTAACCATCAAAGGGCAAGCCAAAAAAGACCTAACGATTTACGTGAATGGGACAAATAGCATGACAAAACATAATGTCTCTAGACATTTGTCATCTGACAATAACATTGATCCTGATTAAAATGTGAGATTGACTGTGACACATGGTTCAATTTCAAAGTGAGTTGTGTGATTTAAAAATAAATAAATATAAAAGAATGACAACAAGTCTGTTGTATTTTATTTCCATAATAATTTATTCATTATAATTATAGTCATAGGCAGTTATAGTTAACTAAAACACCCTGGGTCCACCCTTATTGCAAATCATATAATTTTCTAAAATCACTCGCCTCACTGCTTTTAGGTGAGAAATTTGTAATCACTCCCATAACTCGCCTTAGTGCTTGTAGGAGAGCAATTTTTTACTCACCATCCATTTTCAAAAGGCAAGCACTGAGGTAGCCGTCAATCACTGGTTCCTTTCTCTCCGCCTCGAGGACTTAGACCAACGCGACGGAAAGAGTGGGGAGGTTGGGGGGGCAGAGTCTATGGTGGGTATGAACTATGTGAATAGGCGGGTTTGGAGAACCCTCGCCTAAATTCACTACGTTCAATTACCCACCATGGACTCCGGTCAGTCAAAATGACTATTTTGAACTGTAGGCAGAGTCAGACACCGACAGGTGGCGGGTTTTCCGAGCAAACAGAAAAAATGATGAAAGTCTTTTCCCAGTCCGGGATGAAAACAAACTCAACACCCTAGTTAAGACCCAAAAAAGAGTGGTGTCTTACCTTGCCTGTGCTGTCCCCGGAGCAAGGAGCCAAAATGCTGCTACGGTGACAGGGTTCGGTGTGCCCGAGAAAGCTAGACTCCAACCAAATTCTCGGGGGTAGTAAGCTTTCGAAGTAAAGACCAAAACAGTTCTGCATGAGGGCATAGGCCACAAAGCGGGACCTGGGAGCTCCCATGGGAGTGCTGATGGTAGAGAAATCTGTCCGCATAAAATGGCGGACTGACTTATTGCCTATGCGCAAGGACCCTAGCGGTCGTTCGGGCTGGGTCAGCAAACCAAGATTGACCCGCTACAACGGGACCCAACCTAGAGAGACCCTTTTCAATGGATTTGGTGTCTCTTAGATAGTAGTTGATAAGACGTTCTGCATTCTCCAGAAGCCTGCCCTCCATGTGTGCTCGAGGGGGGGCGCCTGATGCTAGCACTAGCGAGTTACTTGGTGTCGTACTTGGTGTCTCTGCGAGCTCTGTGTCGAGGAATATAAAGTATTAGACCTCTAATACAGTCGCAGTAAACCACCTGGTTATGGACGTTGGGGAGGCCAGCCTATCCTGCCTGCCTGGGCCATAACACAAAGATGTGTGCCTGGCACCCAATTCCAAATCCTTAGTACGGTTTGGTGGCAACTCCGTGCTCGTACCGGGTAGAGAAGCAATTCCTCCTGAACCTCTGGGCAGACAAAATTTTACAGATGGGGGATGACGATCGGGTGAGGATCGTGTCCTGGGATTTGGTTCTAGGCGAGAAACCCGATTCGTGTCTTTAGCACAACTTGATTGTCCATAACGGCGGTCCATCATCCGAGAAGGACAATGACCCCCTGTTACCTGGCCAGTAGAGGGATGGTATGGATCAATCTCCCTTCCACTACACCAATCAGTGTATGCTCGCAGCCTAGAAATGTAGGCCACATCCCGGTGGAATCCCTGTTCGCCCTGGCAAGGACGATGGCAGCCCGCTCAGATAAGGCTTTCGTATGTGCGGGTCTACTGAGAGCCTCTATGCGTGTAAGTGATACCTGCTGGGCTCGTTGGTAGTGCGCCGTCTGGTTGGGATGGCAGGTCCGGTAAGTCCGGAAGCACTGCTGGTGTTTCGACTAGCAATTCCAACAGAAGTGGAAACTAGGCCTTGCTTGGCCAATTGGGTGCAACCCATGATAATATGCCCGGTAAACGGGAAGGGAGGAAAGGCATACACAACTAAGTGGGTCCACAGGGTTAGCAAAGTGACCCTGGCGTCAGCAGGAGTGTTACGTATGTCAGGAGCTTGGCGTTCCGGAGTGCGGCAAACCGGTCCAACCTTGGACCGTCTCGCAGCCGAAACAGCCTGGAGGCTACCCATTGGGGTATCAGCCACTCCCTGTTCCCGATGGAGCCGTCCTGAAAGGGCGTCGCCAGACTGTTCCTTACCCCTGGAAGGTGGTGTGCGGTTAGCTCCACATTGTATTTCAGGCATCAAAAGAGGATTTGCTCCACTAGGACTGACAACGATGGGGAAGGCGTCCCCCCTCCTTCTTGAGAGAGACCACCGCTGCGTTACCTGTGCGGAGCAGGACTCTGTGGTCTCGAACTACGGGTAGAAAGCGTGGTAGTGCTAAGTACACTGCTCTTAGTTAGAGTCGGTTGATATGGTAGTCCCAAAACTAATGCGAGGGGAATAACACGTTTGAAATAGCTAAGCCAAGCTTACCTACCTACCTACCTACCTGTCAAAACTTCATGCCCAGGGACACCAACTACGCGTTGGGTCGAGGTGGGACTTGTCAATTCACTAACGAGCCCAACTGGTGAAATAAATCCTGTGTTAGCCTGACGTGTTTGGCTATTAACCCCTTGCCTGGGTTGTTAGTAACCAGTAGTCTGGGTCCGAATTGAGGTGTACCGACATCTGGTTAAGAAGCAGCACTACCTGTTTCATCACTCTGGTGAACACATAGGACGCTGTGCCTAACCCGAACGGGGGGGGCACCCAAAATTTGAATACTTGGCCCAGCTGGGCAATTCGAAGGAGATGGCAACTCGCTGGGTGCATCGGTATGTGCCGGTAGGCCCGCTTAAGTCTAGTGGGGCTAGCCAGTCGAAACGGTGGATGGAGAGGAGAACCCTGAATGGTGTCTCCATGTGGAACCGATCGAGGAGCACGTACTGATTCAGTCTGCCTAGGTCCAGAACTGGATGCCCGCCACTTGTAGATATGGTACTACGAACACATTTGGGTAAAGCCTGGACTTAGTTCCAGCTGATGTACCCTGTGTATGGTGCCTTTTCCCAGCAAACTGCTACTTCCTGTCTGATTGAGTCCCCTGGCAGTGCCCAACAGGGGAGACACTGACGAGGGGAAATGGAGATTTCAGCGGTATCCCGTAACAGGATGTCACCACCTGGAAGGGTCCAGAGATCAGTCACCCACTGTCTCCAAACCGGACTACACCGGCGCAATCTGTGTACGACAGGGATATGTGGCCATGTGTTCGGCAGTTGCGAGGGGGGGTGCTCCCTTCCCCCATGAGGTGAGTTCCCAATGGCCTGAAGTAGTCACTAAGTTGTGACCTGGCCACCTACCGAACATGTGCCTTCAACATGCTTCCCCTGCTGCCGGGTAGACATCCACCCAGAGAGGGTGAGGAGCCACCACCTGGCTCTTTCCTCCCTGGGGGCGCGCCACTACTTTTCCCTCCCATGGAAGGGTATGAGCGCTTGCCTCCTGGCTGACTGTGGCTAGCGGACGACGCCTTAGAGCGTTGTGTTTTCTGTGCCTGGGGTGCCCTCCGCTTGCCCATGGCAGGGTCAACTGGCTAGTGGATTCGATCTGAACCGAGACTATACCCACCATTCCCTGAACAAAGAGGGTGGAGGATGTCCAGTCTGCGTCACTGAGGTGGGGACGTACCCCGGCTCAGCTTGTCAGCGAAAACATGTGCGTCTAAGACCACGTCTCGTAGCACAGTAGTGGCCCCGGCCAAGAGAGCCAGGCGACACGAGGGGGTGTCGCATGTAGATGTGCGGTGGCCCACCAGTAAAAATGTCGCCTGGTCTAGGAGGCTGGTGCGTTCTGCCTCCAAGGTTTCCAGAGTCCTGGACACGCACAATAATGTGCTCAAGCAACTCTGCCCTCGGGGCTGGATGGGTCGTCTTCAATTGGCAAAGACACCCATGGAACGCGGCTATCCCCCTTTGCCCGGTTTGCCAAATTCGTGGTACCGTGGTCTGGGGAAGGAGCCTTGAAATCCGGTTGGGGGCGTTTTGGTCTCATCCCACGCTATGGGGTCTGATCCCGAAACCACACCGACCGGGTAGCGTTTGGTCCAGTGGGAAGTGTTGTCTAATGTTATTCCCACCCGGGGGCCTTAAGCATTACATCCTCCACGGCTGACCAATGCCGCCCATCAACACCGTTTGCGTGCTCTGCACCCCACTCCGAACTCAGGTGGACAGGGAGAGACGTGCCGACGGGGTTGCTTTGGATCCTGACGCCCGTGATCCCATGAGCAACCTTAGGTGGTCACTTTAGGATCAAGGGTGGGGGTATCTACATCGTATCACTGGGATCCGCCTCACCCCAAAAGCATGGCTCACCGAGTCATACAGATGGAAGACCCTGAGGGACCGTCCGGAGTACCGGCTGTATCCGACACAAGCGAACTGCGTCCTCTTTCACTTTAAATATGTGAGAGGGAGCGTATTCAACTGTGCGTCTCATGACAGGGTCGGTTCCCTCTGGGGACGCCCGTGGGTCGGTAAGAAAGTCAAAACCCACAGCGGAGACTGGACACAAGGATAAATTCGTTACCGTTGTACCAACTACCATTACCACGTGACGAACCCTAGCTGGCTGAAAGTAGAGGGCGTCAACGTGTGCCCTGCCCTGAAAGCCCTGCCCCGAGATCAGAGGCTCGGCTGCCAGCACCCTGTTGGCATTCAGTGCCCGAGGCTCCAGAGGAGGCCCGGTGCAATTAGCCTGAGCCTCGGCCTCCCCCCAAAATAGTGAGAGAGCCGCGGCTGGGAACGGGGGTTCCCCGGAAGAGACGTGTTTGAATGCAAACATGCTTTTGTGTCTCTTCCTGCTTGCCCACCAAGGGGACACAGTGGAAACAGCTCACTGCGACTGTGTCTGATCTACCCGGCCTGCCAGGGACGCAATTGCCCCGACAGTTCTTTGACCAAAGCCCTCAACTCAGAGGCAAACCTGGCGCCGTGCGAAGAAGGGTATACAAAGAGACCCGCAACGGGCCCCATAGGAGGAAAGCCTCCAGGGGCACAGCCTTGCTGCTGCCGGTAAAATCGGGTAAACCATCGCCTGAAAAAACAGACTGTGAGGATGCCCTCCGATCAGCGGGGGAGGCCGAGAAAAATATCGGTACCTCCACCGTTGGGTCTCGTACTCGACGTCCCGGTACACGAAGTACCGGTAGCTGAGCGTGAGGACTTTCCACTCATGCAAAACACGCAACTCACATTAACCGATTTGTTTACTGGACGCACGACCTTGCTGTGACACGGTCAGTCTCAGCGATTTTGATGGCTCTGAAAGAAAATCTCAGGCCTCAGAACTCCAGTGAAAAAGCACACACCTTCACGCAAAAAACCCTGAACCCCGCACGCAGCTACGACAAAGTATCTCGGATGCGGGTTTTATGCTGGTAAATTCTGAATATAACCACTGCACGGTCGACTCGAAGCACGATGAGACCGGAAAGAAAACGGCAGCGAGCCCTGGTGTTTTCATTACATCTATATATTACTAAATACATTGTAAATAAAAGACGACATGTATGAGGGAAGCGAATTACAGTTGTAAAAGGTGCCGCCATGAAACCAACATGCGGTTACGTAGTGGCGCCGGGTTTTAATTTCTTTGTTGTGGAAAGGCATAACACACAAAGGGGAAAACGACACGAGGGTAAAAAGACAAGAAAAACTTATCCTACCAGCTAGAATGTCAGATGCCACGGCTGCGGCAACGACCCACGCTAGAAACCTAGACAGGAAAAAAGCAACAGAGCCAGGCAGAGCCACTCAGAATCATTCCCCAACGAGGCGGAGAAAAAAGAAGAGTGATTGACGGCTACCTATGGCGCTGCCATGTGGCCTCGATCACGTGGGTTCATGACGTAAGGGGTAAAAGAATCTTGAGGTCATGGGGCTTCCCCTGACCTAGATTCTTTCTCTCCGTCACCGGCAGAATCGCTGATTAATGCCTACAGTTCAAAATAGTCATTTTGACTGACCAGAGTCTATGGTGGGTAATTGAACGTAGTGAATTTCGCTGATTTACCATTTCAGGCATATTCAGTGGGTTTTAAATTCACGGTTTTATCATTTAGGTAATGTGTTCTAGACTCAATTTTACGTATTCACTGGGTTTTATTTTAGCACATTCTCCAGTCTGCGAAATAAGCTAAATTAAAACCTAGTGAATAATTAACCCCTTTACAGTACATAACATTTTGGCAAAATGTTGCAATTAAATTTTGGAGGGAAACAAGTTTAAAGAGATAAAGGTTGCTATGTCTAGATAGCTTTTAACTTGTCAGCTTACAATGAGAGAGGGTTACAATGAGAGAGGGGATGGGGATTTCATTACAATAAAAAACAAGCTTATAGTTTCAAGGTCATATTTCTCTCAGTAATGTTCAGCAACATACATGTTATTGTGCATACTAAGACAGCTATTTCTGCTGTTTGACAGTTGTACATGTGTGAATACCTGAAGACATTTTTGATATTACAGCGGGCGCAAGATATTTACATACACCTAACTCCCACACCCTTTATTGCGTCTACAACGGTCATTGGAGTGTCCAGGGAAGTGCCTGGGGATGTTGCAAGTAGCTACCGGGTGTGGGAGTTAGGTGTATGTAAATATCTTGCTGTAACACATTGCCAACTGGAAGCTTTCACTTATAGCCGCAATGAATGGGAATGTGTTGAACAAACATTTTGAAAACCACATAAATTATCGTCTTTGTAAGGGAAGAGTAGGAAATCAAACGGGCGGTGCACCGCGGTCATTACCGCGGTGTACCGCAGAACGCCGGGGAGAGCCGCGGACTGCTTATAATTAGGGGTCTCTACCGCTGTACCGGTCTCTACCGCGGCCCTCGGTAATGCGTGAAATACGTACTTAACAGTTTCTTTGTGATTCCACGAGTCATTGTTTTAAAATCCAATGCTGTAAATGAATACGATATGTGCGCTTGTTTAGTATTTAGTACATGTATTTAGCGTAACACTGGAATAAAGTTTACAATTGAAAAGAGGACGATTTACAAAGTTTCAGCGTATCCAAGCCGTATCCTGGTTCTTGATTGATTTGACAGTATCATGTTCACCATTTGTGTCACACTCCAGAAAAAATGGCCAGCAAACGAGAAACGGGCGAACTAATCAAAACAGATCAGGCTGTCTGCATTGCACTGACACGATTATTTATTTTCTGTTTCGTTTCACAAATCTTGCCTTGCGCATGTATTCTTGGTTGACAGAATCTTTTTTAAACAAAAGACGTTATTTTTCTGTTACATGTTCGTGTTCCATGGTACTCGTGATTGTGAAAGGCATTTTGAATGAATAATTATTGAGTTTATGATACCGTACGATAACGCTAGCTGGCTTGATTAGAATTTCATTGCGTGTGAACCGCTGAGGTCATTGCCCGTTACTGTGCCAACCGCACGTAGTTCAAAAGCACCTGACGTTGTTTTGGTTTTTTTTCACTGGAAATGTAAGCGATCGAATACTCAGCGTTCAAAGTACGCTGCCCCGAGTTTGAAATTACAGTAAATTGTAAAGCATGGATTTTATTTACATGAAATTTAGTTTATTTCAAAATGATATAGATGTCAAACCATAATTATTATTTGAAATGTTGTTTCTTGACTTGACTTTTCTGGCTTTAATGTTTTGTGTGTGCGTGTTTGTTTACAATATCATTATCAACAACAGTTATTCAGTGGCCCCGTCTCTGAGGCAGTAAGTCGCGGTTTCAACTAAGTCGCGTAGTTCGATGGCTCCGGACGATTGTATTGTGTTTTGCCGTCAGTTTTAAAGTAGAAAAACTAAGTCTGGTATTATCGCGTATTTAATTGCCCGCTCAATCAGTTGGAGGTGACAACTTAACACCTACAGACCGTCAATTACTGAAATAGATAGGCAACGCATTATCACGTCGGCAATGGTGAAATATTCACAACCAGAACGGTAACAATTTTTACGTAGGCAACGCAGAGCCAGTAAAAATTTGCGTAATGGGATGTGTATAATAAAAAGGTCAACGCGCGGAGCGCGAATGGTCACCAAGGTAACAACCCACTTGTTCAGCGCGTGACTTGGGGTTAAACTTGGGCCAAGGTTTATTAGATTAGTCAGTTTCGCCAAGAAGTGCGCTATTTTTTCGCTGATCACCCAGTTATTGTAGTATATATTGTAGCACCAAGTGTGTGACACTCCCTCTTCGACTTCGGCTTGCTTTTCCTACTTAGTGCATGGTCTCGAGGTAACGTAAACTGCGGCCTCTCATCGAGTGTTTTACACTCGGAATTTATACTTCGCCCGATTATATTGGTATACGCGAAACAATAATCTTTTAAAATAAATCCTGAGACTATACATGATGTAAATTCAAAATAATGTGATAATATTTTACATTATGTGGGGTCTACATTATTCTGGGTTGCTTTGCGATGTTATACCAAGACTCGTGAAAATAAAATAATGTTCTTCTGCGAACTAATATAGACGATTTTTCCAATCTTCTGGTACCACTCGATTTTATTATTTGAACTTGGCGGCAAGTAACCTTTAGTTTCCCAGTCTATTGTGTCCATTCATAGTCTTAACAATAGGGTGTAAATTGCCATGCGAGCCTACCGCACACGACCGCGGTAAACCGGGGTCATGGAATCTATGCATAAATTTGCATAAAATGCGGTCGACCGGCGAGCACCCACCACCACCGCGGTAATGACCGCGGTAAACCGCGAGTTTGATTTCCTACTCTTCCCTAACTTACTTTTTGACATGGTCATTAAGAAGTTTAATTGCTGCTGGGATGTTCCGTCTTGCCTTGTGAATAGCTACATATCTTTTCCTAACAACCTTTTAAAAAAAAAAAACAGATAAATAATGTGTCTATGTATCATTGCATTGTGCATCTTACACCATGTATATGTGTAAGTAACCTGAACAACTTATTGCAACAGTTGATAAATTTGGATATTTGGTGCATACTGCCCTCTAGTGTTGTACAACTTACTGAGTTTGATTCGTCTTCTTCCAGTATATCTTCATATATGTTAAGTGCTTCATCATATCTGTCAAGTATAAATACCGACTCCAGATTAGATAAAGTGAACATAATTATTTTAAATCAAATTAGACAAAGTATTCTTGTTGCAAAACTTGAGCAGCTTCCAAGCAAAAATGAAATTAATAGCAAACACAAATATAATAGGGGCAGAATTATCAATGCAAATTGGGTGAATTGGTCAAGAATCAGGTGCAATATTTTTAGAAAAATAGTTGAGAATGGTACTAAAGAAACCCTCATACCAATCTGATTAAAATAAGATTTTAGTATGGGCTTCTCGATTAAAAAAAATTCCAGCAAATAAATAAATAATAATAAATAAATAAAACTATCTGCAAACGAAATAAAATAATAAATATAAAAAAAAAAGAAATATAAATTATATTTATAAAAAATATCCCAAACTAGAATCTTATTTTAATCAGATTGCCCTTACACAACAGAATTGAAATATGTCAAATCCAAATCCACTATATGTTTTAAGAGTTTACATTGTAACAACAATGTGAAACCCTAAATGAGATATTCATGTAAGCATATATTAAGTTTATAATAAATTTATATATACCTTTTAAAATTGGTTCGTACCAATCTGAAAGACTAAATTTCAATTATAATATCTCCCAATTTTAGAGGGGGTTGATGTTGTGGTTACAAAAGAAACTTTCTGATGCGATTCTGAGAGAACAAATATGGTTCATATATTTAGCATTTGAGATACTGTAAACCAGTTAATTTTCACTGATAAAAATTCATTTCAAGATTTTATGACAGTCATTAAGACAATATTTTGTGATTCATTGACAATCTGTTTCGTAGAGTAATTTCATGATTGTCACCGACTCTCAGAATGCATGAAATTTGTTTCTTATGAAAATTAAGTGATTTACAGTATGCTTCTGATAGAATAACTACATGTACTTACTTCTGTAATGCTTCATATCTCATTCCCATTAATTTTCGAACTCTGATACTATTAGGAAATTGTATATTTAACTCTCGGATACAAGCTGATGCTACATCTATCTTACCAATGTCTAGGGATGCAATAAATAATTGCTCATATACTATCCAGGCTGAAAAAGAAAATATTTGATGACATTCATGATAATGCAACTTTTACAAAACTACAAGGGTGCTAAACGCACAAGATAAAAATAGCATATACCAGGGTATTGAATGCTGGGTAATTAAAATATTACATCATAGACTCACATTCTCTATTTACATAAACACATGCACAACAAATACTGTGAAATATTTTAGCTGGAACTAATTTTCGCTGAAAAGATATTTTGGGTGCTTTGCATGGAATTTGATTTCACTGACTTTTGGCGGGTTGAATGTAGAATATGGGAAAAAAGGTATATTCACTGGATTTTATTTTCACTGAATCATGACTTCAACGAAAATAGCGAAAATAAAATATTTTACAGTAGAGCAAATACAGTATTGTAGAACCATCATACACTACATCTACTTATAAAAGTTATCAAAACTACTTGCTAAACCAGAAATTGAAATAGAATGTTTTCCCTGCATGCACAGTGTGCATGTTGAATTTGAAATTTACCTGCACTAACTTGTTGTGAAATGCACCACTTTTAAAGTTTTAATAAAATTTACGGGTTCTCGACAGATGCGATCACGAAAGAATTTGCTTTTTTCTGAGTTATCTTACAATATTGGTTGAACTTAATTTAGGCTTAGTGAATATAATGAGAAAATGTTAATTTCTACATGCACAGCTTGCACATTATATTTTGAGTTTACTTGCACTATCTAATAATCTATGTGCATAGTGCAGTGTGCACCAGAGTATTTCGACCCCTGCTAAACTGAAAATCATGTTGCTGATATATGTTAAAATGAGTACTGCGAATCAGTTAGTTATTATACATGTGAGTTTATATTTAAAATGACAGACTACAAGTTTTTACCGATATTGAACAAAATCAACAACTTTCATTAGTTGACAGATTTGACGTATATGCACATGTTGCATGCGTGTACAAATACCTACGGTTGGCAAAATGAGCTGAAAAGTGGTTGTGGGAAACTGCCATTGACAATTTTTGGTGAAAAGGCGGCGTTTTACTGAGAATTACAAAACTGTAGGACTCCATACTACCTTTAGATATTTCTACTCACTTTACACTGAACTGACAAATAACTTAGTAGAGACATTTGGGAAATTATTATTATTTCTAAGCAATATTTTGACTTAAAATGACTAAGCAAATTTTTTTCTGCTAAATCCTATCAGTCATACTGGCCACTGTGTACTATGAAAAAATATTTCTCGAAACGAATAATTCGATTCTTATCATGTAAAAATCAGCTGTGTGTTTAAGGGAGTAATGCAGAGACTCTTGTATAATGGGCGTAGGCAAAGACAATGATATACATCATATAAATTTTCCATAAATATGCTCACACCTTTAAAACTATTGGAACGGTCATTTTAAATATTTTATAAATGTTTTTAAGTACAGTAATTTACAAATTTATAAGGATGTTGTTAACGGTGTATCGGTATTTCCACTTACACTGACAGTGTTCTTACTCACCTTCATCGCCTAATTTGTTAGCATGATCAGCAAGTAAGCTGTCTGCTATTTCAACCACCTCTTCACTACACCTCACATTATCTTCGCGAAATTTTCGAAGCTGATCTCTGACCTCTGAAACAAAATATATACACGTGAGGCGAACACTTCATCGTTCCACAGATGTAGATTCTGAGTGATAACAACAAAGCGCATGTGTTCCAAACCAGTAAAAATGTTGCCGATCGCGATGACCGGTCGTAAAATATGGACCGAAATTGATCAATAGATTTACAATTTAAAATCCACAGAACATCAATACATGTACTATAACATGTGTATTGGATACTAACCACTTTACAATAAGTTTAACGTTAAGAATAGAATATTTTACAAACCTTCCCAAGTCGAGAAATTCGAGTTTGCGGAGGACGCCATTTTGTATTTCGCTGAAAAAAGAACCCCTAACTTATATAAAACTTTACAAATCTTTTTTTACATGAAAATACGAGAAAATTACATCTTCTAACACATTTTTATATATTATATAGATGGTCCAAAGCGATTTGTATCAAACAAAATTTCATGTTCAGTAATTGGTTCTCCAATTCAAGAAAAGACAGCCAGAGTGCATTTTATAGAAAACTTGGACAAGCCTTTAAAGGGGCATTGTGGGAGTTATTTTGTGCGCATGCGTTTTGAGCAGTTTCCATGGAAGCTGATATTTGACAACAACCTTGCTGTTGGAAGTGCGCTAGTTCGTTCTCTATTTTCACCCTGTTATATATTTTAGGTTGTTTTTTGTGATTTTGCTCGGACAACATGATTCCTCCCAACGCATCGCTCGTGAAATACGACAATCCAGTGCTCGTTAGCAGGAATACCGACAAAAAAACACCGAGGGTAAGTTGCTATGTAAATGTTGTTTGATCAACTTCAAGTCACTGCGAGTTCACGAGAACGACCTCTTATTAGATTTTAGATAATTGTTGATCGTTCTTTATGTGTTCTCAGATAAAAGTGATTGAAAAATAAACTGTATCTGGCAAATAAGAGTAGTTCATTATATATATTCAAGCTCGTGGACATTTTCTTGTGTTGTGTTTTACTATGGGGGTTCATGGCACAAGACTACAAGTTTTACGTTGGTAAAACAACAATGAGTGAACGATACAGTTTTCTAGATTTCTCAATAGTTTTTTAATAAAAAGTTATTTGAATTAGTGATAAGCAACCAGTGAAGAAATACACTTAGAAGAATAGTCCCTAACTTCTTGTAATTCTTAAATTTCATGCAACACTGTTTTCGGACACTTTTTTTCTATGGTTGTTGAGCTAAAAACAATTATTAGTTACAAATGCACACATAGTACATATACATATTTCATCAACCATGTTTTTGTGAGCTTGAACAGAATTTGTTCATAACACAGAACACATCATTTTAAGATGATTGACAGCAATTTATTTTGGGGGCAGCTATTTTGGAGAACTTACAATATTCATGCATTGAACAGTGACAAATGTGGTGCATGTCAAGTGAGTAATAATTCTAACCAACGACCGAAAGTTACATTGAAGACAGTGTTTCTTTGGACATGTTTGAGTGAGACTGTTTTTTTTAAGGTTATAATGTAATATGTAAACGTGATTTCAATCAAATCATTGATTGAAACAAATAGAATTATATTGCTTCAGTTGGTAATTCCGGAATTGGAAATTGGTATGTTAGTATGTGTATTACCAGTATACATTGTGTGTATTAAACCCTGATAAAATTATGTATGTTGCCTCCAGTTCATTTTGTTTCTATTTAGGTGAGTTTTTTTAATCAAAGAAAATCACAATAACATTTTTATTGGAAGATTCATATTTATACAACTTGTTTTTTACAGGCTCGTGCTTTGAAAGTCAGTCCACAACAACCAGCAAATGCAGGTCCTGTTCCAAATCCACCCCCAAAGGGAGCAAAATTACCTCCAATGGACGCACAGAAAGCACAACAAACAGATGAAATCTTGAATTCAATCCTGCCACCAAGGTAAACAACAAAACTTATTACCTCTCATTGAGTATCTCTACTTGTTGTAGTGTTGTGTTGTTCAGTTGAATTCTGACAGCATCAGTTAAATTATTCCTATAATCAACACAACAAACTCATGTATTTTTATAAATATTTGTAAAATTCAATGAAACTTCTTGTTTCAGTTTGAAGTATTAAATATTTATAAAAATTGTAATAATGAAACGTATGTTTGAAGCTTTGACTTGTTATAATGTTTTTAATAATCTGTCTTGATCATGGTCACAGTGTTATGTATAGAAAATGGTAGGTTCTAATGTTATAGTAGTTATACATGTTATATATATTCAGCTACTACTGATGGAGGACCACTGCCCAAAATATCCAGTTATATTCAATAGTTACTAAGGACTATGGTTGCATACTGCAATGTTCTATATATATTAGCTTCCACCAATTTTCTCATGATTTACAATGCAGACAATTGCAACTTAAATGATTTTATCATGACTGTTATGTTCAATTCATTATTTAGTTGTATATGTGATCTTATCATTAATGCTCTTTTTTAAATTTGTATAGAGAATGGACAGAGAACGGTCAATTGTGGGTACAGCAAGTCTCAAGCACTCCAGCCACACGTCTTGATGTAGTCAACTTACAAGAACAACTTGACCAAAGATTACAGCAACGTCAAGCAAGAGAAACTGGTATCTGTCCAGTTAGGAGAGAACTTTATTCACAATGTTTTGGTGAGTTAGAAATGTGGTAAAAATTGCAATTGAAATCCCTGTGATCAGATTTCTGCATAGCGCATTTTAACATCTACCGGTATTGACTACACATCGAATAAGTTTCCTCTTTTTTGGTGGAATTTTGAAAATATTTTTGATTTATGTATTTTTAAAACATTATTTAAATATATCTAGATATAACATTTATAATTTTGTTCAACCACCTGTTGTGACCCTGACGAAAATCTCTGTTTTGAGAAGTTTCTCTTTCCTTTATCGTAACATGGAATCTCATTATTTTTAACAGATGAACTTATTCGTCAAGTTACAATCAACTGTGCAGAACGTGGCTTGTTATTATTGAGAGTTCGTGATGAAATTAGGATGACCATTGCTGCCTATCAAACCCTCTATGAGAGCAGTGTTGCATTTGGTATGCGTAAAGCCCTACAAGCTGAACAAGGAAAGGCAGATATGGAGAAAAAGGTGAGTTGTAATCTCCACTTTGATTTGACCGATATTATGCTATGTTGCTTTCACTAGTATATAGTAATCTGCCAATGGAAAGTTTTAGTCTGAAAACTAACAGTAGCAAAAGGCATCTACCAAATCTTGTCCTTGGGCTATGATTTTTCATAATGAGTAGCCCAACAAGACTACTAGAAATTTACCACAAAATTGTACTTTTTTATATACCGACAGTTTTCTTTAAAAGCTATGTTTGTCCTTCACAAATATATTTATTTTTTTGTGATCACAGTTTTTTTTTTCATGCCAACTAAACCTAATGACCTAACAGTGCTATATGTAATTTTGAGCTCTGAACTTATTTGCCATTACTTTGGCAATACATATCTGATATATTTGTCTTTTAATTCCTCTGTGTAGATTAGTGAATTAGAACAAGACAAGAAAGATTTGGAGCGCCAAGTGAATGAACTAAAAGCAAAATGTGAAGCGATAGAAAAGAGAGAAGCTGAACGTAGACAGGTTGAAGAAAAGAAACATGCTGAAGAAATTCAGTTCTTGAAAAGAACTAACCAACAATTGAAGGTAAGGTTTATATAAGTCTCATCATTATGAATGCAGATACTGAAAAATTCAATCTGTACTCTCAAGATTTTCTTAAATTCATTTATTATATACAAATTTGATTGATTTTTTAGAATAGAAACTTCCAGGCTATTGTCTATCCATTGGAACTTGTACAACATTTTTGCTAGGAAGGAACATTGAATCACAAATTAAAGTTTAGTTTACTAACCGCCTGTGATTGTTTTAGAGAGTAATTTTAATTTATATTGTCTAAGAGGCATGTAATATTATGCTGCACAAACTACAAAACATACTATAAATGACCTTTGACATCATATTAGTCTCACACCATTCAGTGAAAGCAGTAACCATTTGTAAGTTGGATACATTATCAATTAGAAGCTAAGTAGCAAAAAAATACAATACAAAACTGTGGACTACAGTAGCCACAACATTTTAAGTACTGATTCCACATTTCTGGCATAGAATACCAAATAAACATTGTCTACTGTACACATTAGAATTAGACAAATGACTCACTGAATGAATGGTTCCTTAAAATGGACAATTACTCTCTAGTAATACCAGTAGTATTGTGTAAGTGGAATTGATGTTTTAAAATATTTTTATTTTATTTTACATTTCAGACACAACTGGAAGGCATTATTGCTCCAAAGAAATAAGCAGGATATTATAAGACTTGAAAGCAGTTAAAACAAACATGGAGAGACTTATATGGCAATTCCTAGCCTGTTCCAAACTTTTTTTTTCTCTTTGCTGGTCCCGAAAATCTATAGCTGATAGCTATATCATCATACCGGTAGTTCAGTATTGTCAGCAATGAAACACTTATTCAATAGCTTTCTAAACCAACTCACAGTGCTGCTACCTTCCTGGATTTCTTCAGTAATGATCTATAATTATTACAGCTCTGGCCTGTTATGAAAGTACTCCTGGTTTATACATTTCTTAGTCCAGAACCTATATTGGATCCCGCTTGAAAGAAACAACGATCTGATTATGATGAATCACTGTTTGTTTAGATGCCGGTTCCACTTTAATGAATGTGTAAGTGTCATTGTCATGTATGTATAATTTCACAACATTTGTAAAAATAACAAATTATTATACTGCATGTGATGTTGTATGGTTGGTTATGACCCGTTGTAACATTACGCAATCAATTCTCATATGATACAATTAAAGCATCACAGTCATGTGACTAGTCATGTGACTAGTCAAGTCTAATGTGAGACATATTCATATACGTATAAAATCTGAACACACTCATGCTACACGATTGTGACGTTTTTCAGTGTTTCACTTATCTTTATTCATTTCACTTATCTTTATTCATTTGTGTTGAGAAATAACCAGTTTGAAACAGGCTAGATCAATAAGTTATTTGTTGTTGACAAAAAAAAAAGAGTAAACAAAAAAAAGAGCAAGTTGTATTACTGTACATAAAATAATGATTCAGAATTGAATATTTCACTCACATGAATGTATATAACATTGTTGTCAGCCTGTTTTTACTTGAATTTAATGTTTGTAGAATATTTTTTTTGTTATTCACTCTATTCCAATAAAACCTAAAATACCATGAATGAAATGTGTTTGTTTAGTTGTATTTGTTTTGGGCTTCCATGTTGTGAGAGTAGAGAACAAATATTCCTGATGCAAGGACCTATGCTTGCTTTGCCACATGCATTAGTGGAGAAACAATAAACCATCTTGATGATAGATGGCAATGGTTTAGTTGATTATCACTAAAACTTGGTTACAAGTGTATTACCTTCAAATAAAAAAAAAATCTTTTTAATTTAATTCTTTAGAAACCCTGGGGGTGGGGGATCCCATTAAAGCAAAAATTTACGGGAAGAATTACAGAAATAAATGTATAAAAAAGCACTTTGGCAGAGAGAAGTAAAATAATCTAACTCAATAATAATTAACTGAAGGGAAAAAATCGATTTGCATCAACTAAGTTCAACTCATCGGTTTTCTGTTGGTCAACCCTCTAGTAGGTGTGTTTTTATTGGTATACATTGCTGCCCTGAAAGTTGGAGAATTTTGTGATGAAAAAAATATATTTGCAATATATGGTTTCTGAATGTAAAAGCATGTTGTTTTGCAAATATCAATACAATATTTGAAAAAAAATCCACTCTCAGTTTCAATATCTAGCTTTCCCACAGAATTTTTCAGATTTTATATTTCAAAAGCATTCTAGATACTAACATATAATTTATGCAGTTAATTTACGTTCATCAAAGCCTGATCAGAACATACTATACCGGTAGGTGCGAATGAAAACAATACCTTTACGATTCAACAACAAATAGATTCCGTGTTGCCTAAATAGAGGGCGCAGTAAGAAAAGGGAATTCCCGCCAAAGCTACATTGTCGGTGACATCACACGTCAAACGATGTATCGCCTTCCAGACATCGGCTTTAATATTACAGTGGTTTTTGTATTTCGTTTGCTATTTATAAATGATCAAAGTGTAAATAGTACAATGTAACAATGTTGAGAATATAAACGGTAAATAATTTGATACTTATTTTATTTGCATCACTTTTACTTCCACAATGGAAATAATATTCACAGGTTGCCTGTTATATTGGTGCTACATAGTAACAATGTTCACGTCCAGGTTTATCTGAAAAAGCTAAATTTTCATTCCATTATTTTTTTAGAATAATGTGACCTGGAGTAAAACAACTCGGGCATGTTGTACACCTCTGGGCTAGCAAAAGTATTGCTGTGGTCCTTCAAAAGCGTGTCTGAGGGTGAGATGTGTGGGCACGCAGAAGCCACAGCGCTAATGCGTACGTGCGCGCGCTTTTGAGGCACCAGTAAATAAATGTAGCCCGAGTACGAATTGTCTTTTGGCAGCAAACCGATACAAAATGTTTTTCCTTTTCTTCATAATGAATTTGCTGTATTTCTTTTCTATTGTGCGAAATATTATTGTTTTTAACATAACTCAGTTTCAGAGAAAATCTTAACTGTAAGCGAAAATCGTTCGTTCAATTGATGTATGCACACCATCACCAGAAAATAAATTCTGGATTTATTTCTCGACTTACTGCACGCGGCCATCGTGCAGAAACAGAGAAAGAGGCGGGTCTAACTAAGTTTCTGGATCGCTGGGGGCGCACATCCATAGTAGACAACTTTTTGGTTAATGGGCAGTTCGTCAAAGGTGTTGAGGGACTGGAAAGTTGGGTTTCTTAGTCGGTTAACGAAACTACCTTGTCTTTACCTTTACGCAAACGCGTAAGTTGTTATTAATATTAGTTATTCGTGATTTTATTCTGGAACATTACTGGAATTTCAGTAAGCTGCTTTTGTCACCACGAAAAGTCGAGTTTCCCGAGAACGGTTGAAACAGGACCTGCATTGGACGTTCCAGAAAAAGCATGGCCGCTTTATTAGTTTTAATAGCTGCTGCAATGGTAACACAAAGTGAATGTACACAGACAGGTATTAAATGCAAAGATTATGTAATTATTTTACTCCTCTATGATTTTCAACAAAGAAATATTTTTTTGTCAAAGTGTATTTTCGAATAGATAGAAATCAAGTCACAAAAACAAAACGCCAAGTCTTGTTTGGCGCTCGTGGCCATCACCCGAACGCTCTGTTGGTGTATGAGTTGTTGAATCTATAGTTTTATTCGGGGATGGACCAATTGATTTCGAAATAGAATTTGGTGGTTTTGGAAGGAGAGTCCGTTGTATTTTTTTAAAATTATACAAACCGCATGGGAATGTCCCAGAAATCATGATTTCTGGGACATTCCCATGTCAATTCTCAATAGGTGGGAATTATGAATATACAATTCGTATTTGTATTTTTTTTAGTTTGAAGAAAAAACTAAAAACAAAAAGCATTTTGTAGCAATCTACGTTTGACATCGGTGTCATGTTCTGGACGATAATACCAAATAAACATGTTTGGTTCTGATGTGTGTTGGTATTTCTTTTTGTTTGTTTTGAGGCTTTGTTTATATGTAGATCTATCCAGGGTTACAGCTCCCTGATCTATCTATTCAAGTTGTATCATCAATGCTGTTTGCTACGGAACGTTTAATTCATAAAACATTAATTTACAGGTAGCAGGCAAATTGCTGATGGCAATGATGATGGCCACACTAACCGCTGTGGGATTCTATGTGGGTGATATCCATCTGGTTCAAGTAGTGATATCCATCTGTTTAAGGCATTGTGATTGGTACAAGTAGTGATATCTATCTGTTTAAGGCATTGTGATTGGTTCATGTAGTGATATCCATCTGTTTAAGTCATTGTGATTGGTTCAAGTAGTGATATCTATCTGTTTAAGGCATTGTGATTGGTTCAAGTAGTGATATCTATCTGTTTAAGGCATTGTGATTGGTTCAAGTAGTGATATCTATCTGTTTAAGGCATTGTGATTGGTTCAAGTAGTGATATCCATCTGTTTAAGGCATTGTGATTGGTTCAAGTAGTGATATCTATCTGTTTAAGGCATTGTGATTGGTTCAAGTAGTGATATCTATTTGTTTAAGACATTGTGATTGGTTCAAGTAGTGATATCCATCTGTTTAAGTCATTGTGATTGGTTCAAGTAGTGATATCTATCTGTTTAAGGCATTGTGATTGGTTCAAGTAGTGATATCCATCTGTTTAAGGCATTGTGATTGGTTCAAGTAGTGATATCTATCTGTTTAAGGCATTGTGATTGGTTCAAGTAGTGATATCTATTTGTTTAAGACATTGTGATTGGTTCAAGTAGTGATATCCATCTGTTGAAGGCATTGTGATTGGTTCAAGTTGTGATATCCATCTGTTTAAGGCATTGTGATTGGTTCAAGTAGTGATATCTATCTGTTTAAGGCATTGTGATTGGTTCAAGTAGTGATATCTATTTGTTTAAGGCATTGTGATTGGTTCAAGTTGTGATATCCATCTGTTTAAGGCATTGTGATTGGTTCAAGTAGTGATATCTATCTGTTTAAGGCATTGTGATTGGTTCAAGTAGTGATATCTATTTGTTTAAGGCATTGTGATTGGTTCAAGTTGTGATATCCATCTGTTTAAGGCATTGTGATTGGTTCAAGTAGTGATATCTATCTGTTTAAGGCATTGTGATTGGTTCAAGTAGTGATATCTATTTGTTTAAGGCATTGTGATTGGTTCAAGTTGTGATATCCATCTGTTTAAGGCATTGTGATTGGTTCAAGTAGTGATATCCATCTGTTTAAGGCATTGTGATTGGTTCAAGTAGTGATATCTATCTGTTTAAGGCATTGTGATTGGTTCAAGTAGTGATATCTATCTGTTTAAGGCATTGTGATTGGTTCAAGTAGTGATATCCATCTGTTTAAGGCATTGTGATTGGTTCAAGTAGTGATATCTATCTGTTTAAGGCATTGTGATTGGTTCAAGTAGTGATATCTATCTGTTTAAGGCATGTGATTGGTTCAAGTAGTGATATCCATCTGTTTAAGGCATTGTGATTGGTTCAAGTAGTGATATCTATCTGTTTAAGTCATTGTGATTGGTACAAGTAGTGATATCTATCTGTTTAAGGCATTGTGATTGGTTCAAGTAGTGATATCTATCTGTTTAAGGCATTGTGATTGGTTCAAGTAGTGATATCTATCTGTTTAAGGCATTGTGATTGGTTCAAGTTGTGATATCCATCTGTTTAAGGCATTGTGATTGGTTCAAGTAGTGATATCTATCTGTTTAAGGCATTGTGATTGGTTCAAGTAGTGATATCTATTTGTTTAAGACATTGTGATTGGTTCAAGTAGTGATATCCATCTGTTTAAGTCATTGTGATTGGTTCAAGTAGTGATATCTATCTGTTTAAGGCATTGTGATTGGTTCAAGTAGTGATATCTATCTGTTTAAGGCATTGTGATTGGTTCAAGTAGTGATATCCATCTGTTTAAGGCATTGTGATTGGTTCAAGTAGTGATATCTATCTGTTTAAGGCATTGTGATTGGTTCAAGTAGTGATATCTATTTGTTTAAGACATTGTGATTGGTTCAAGTAGTGATATCCATCTGTTGAAGGCATTGTGATTGGTTCAAGTTGTGATATCTATCTGTTTAAGGCATTGTGATTGGTTCAAGTAGTGATATCTATCTGTTTAAGGCATTGTGATTGGTTCAAGTAGTGATATCTATTTGTTTAAGGCATTGTGATTGGTTCAAGTTGTGATATCCATCTGTTTAAGGCATTGTGATTGGTTCAAGTAGTGATATCTATCTGTTTAAGGCATTGTGATTGGTTCAAGTAGTGATATCTATTTGTTTAAGGCATTGTGATTGGTTCAAGTTGTGATATCCATCTGTTTAAGGCATTTTGATTGGTTCAAGTAGTGATATCCATCTGTTTAAGGCATTGTGATTGGTTCAAGTAGTGATATCTATCTGTTTAAGGCATTGTGATTGGTTCAAGTAGTGATATATATCTGTTTAAGGCATTGTGATTGGTTCAAGTTCTGATATCTATCTGTTTAAGGCATTGTGATTGGTTCAAGTAGTGATATCTATCTGTTTAAGGCATTGTGATTGGTTCAAGTAGTGATATCTATTTGTTTAAGGCATTGTGATTGGTTCAAGTTGTGATATCCATCTGTTTAAGGCATTGTGATTAGTTCAAGTAGTGATATTCATCTGTTTAAGACATTGTGATTGGTTCAAGTAATGATATCCATCTGTTTAAGACATTGTGATTGGTTCAAGTTGTGATATCTATCTGTTTAAGGCATTGTGATTGGTTCAAGTTGTGATATCTATCTGTTTAAGGCATTGTGATTGGTTCAAGTAGTGATATCTATCTGTTTAAGGCATTGTGATTGGTTCAAGTAGTGATATCCATCTGTTTAAGGCATTGTGATTGGTTCAAGTAGTGATATCTATCTGTTTAAGGCATTGTGATTGGTTCAAGTAGTGATATCTATCTGTTTAAGGCATGTGATTGGTTCAAGTAGTGATATCCATCTGTTTAAGGCATTGTGATTGGTTCAAGTAGTGATATCTATCTGTTTAAGTCATTGTGATTGGTACAAGTAGTGATATCTATCTGTTTAAGGCATTGTGATTGGTTCAAGTAGTGATATCTATCTGTTTAAGGCATTGTGATTGGTTCAAGTAGTGATATCTATCTGTTTAAGGCATTGTGATTGGTTCAAGTTGTGATATCCATCTGTTTAAGGCATTGTGATTGGTTCAAGTAGTGATATCTATCTGTTTAAGGCATTGTGATTGGTTCAAGTAGTGATATCTATTTGTTTAAGACATTGTGATTGGTTCAAGTAGTGATATCCATCTGTTTAAGTCATTGTGATTGGTTCAAGTAGTGATATCTATCTGTTTAAGGCATTGTGATTGGTTCAAGTAGTGATATCTATCTGTTTAAGGCATTGTGATTGGTTCAAGTAGTGATATCCATCTGTTTA
Organism: Saccoglossus kowalevskii; assembly: GCF_978046115.1. Lineage (NCBI taxonomy): Eukaryota > Metazoa > Hemichordata > Enteropneusta > Harrimaniidae > Saccoglossus > Saccoglossus kowalevskii. The sequence continues at coordinate 4,513,006 of NC_140654.1, forward strand.
AGGCATTGTGATTGGTTCAAGTAGTGATATCTATCTGTTTAAGGCATTGTGATTGGTTCAAGTAGTGATATCTATTTGTTTAAGACATTGTGATTGGTTCAAGTAGTGATATCCATCTGTTGAAGGCATTGTGATTGGTTCAAGTTGTGATATCTATCTGTTTAAGGCATTGTGATTGGTTCAAGTAGTGATATCTATCTGTTTAAGGCATTGTGATTGGTTCAAGTAGTGATATCTATTTGTTTAAGGCATTGTGATTGGTTCAAGTTGTGATATCCATCTGTTTAAGGCATTGTGATTGGTTCAAGTAGTGATATCTATCTGTTTAAGGCATTGTGATTGGTTCAAGTAGTGATATCTATTTGTTTAAGGCATTGTGATTGGTTCAAGTTGTGATATCCATCTGTTTAAGGCATTGTGATTGGTTCAAGTAGTGATATCCATCTGTTTAAGGCATTGTGATTGGTTCAAGTAGTGATATCTATCTGTTTAAGGCATTGTGATTGGTTCAAGTAGTGATATATATCTGTTTAAGGCATTGTGATTGGTTCAAGTTCTGATATCTATCTGTTTAAGGCATTGTGATTGGTTCAAGTAGTGATATCTATCTGTTTAAGGCATTGTGATTGGTTCAAGTAGTGATATCTATTTGTTTAAGGCATTGTGATTGGTTCAAGTTGTGATATCCATCTGTTTAAGGCATTGTGATTGGTTCAAGTAGTGATATTCATCTGTTTAAGACATTGTGATTGGTTCAAGTAATGATATCCATCTGTTTAAGACATTGTGATTGGTTCAAGTTGTGATATCTATCTGTTTAAGGCATTGTGATTGGTTCAAGTTGTGATATCTATCTGTTTAAGGCATTGTGATTGGTTCAAGTAGTGATATATATCTGTTTAAGGCATTGTGATTGGTTCAAGTTGTGATATCCATCTGTTTAAGGCATTGTGATTGGTTCAAGTAGTGATATCCATCTGTTTAAGGCATTGTGATTGATTCAAGTACTGATATCTATCTGTTTAAGGCATTGTGATTGGTTCAAGCAGTTTTCAACATTTTGCAAGTTAAATTGAGTGTACTGTCAACGGTTATTAGAATAAACATTTCAATATTTTTCATTTTTCATCAGTCAAACCATATTTGTTGGATATTGGAACAATGATGGATCAAAGCAAACGAGTGATACCTGCAAAGGGGACCCGGACTGTGAAATTTAATTGCAAAGGAGATGGCAACCCCAAACCAGATGTTATGTGGTTCAAGAACAACCAAGCCATTAGGAAAGACACTCCGAATATTAAGCTGCATCATTATCGTCTTGTGTTGACTAACCTTAAGCCTGATAGTAGTGGACAGTATATGTGTGTGCTCCATAATTCTGTTGGTTCTGTCAACTTCACATACACACTAGAAGTCATAGGTACACAGTTTTAAGTTGTTTGCATCACATACAAAAACAAAATATTTCACATCTAATGTCAGTATAAGATACAATTTTTTTTTTTTCATATATTATTCATTCTCACTTTTTTAAATATGTCAAATTTGGTGGTTTTATTTGGCTTTATTCAGTAGTAAATATATGTGGGACAGCAAGATAACAAAACAATAGACAAAATAAAATATGGAAATGAAAAATAAATAAATAAATAATTAAATATTGGATCCTATACATACATCAGAATTGAATAGATGAGAATACAGTAGTGTAAGGTCATCATCCTTAACAAATATATAAATTTTGTTTTATGTCATAGTGAGAATTAAAAAGTGATATAATCATTGTCTTTCTTTGATCTGTAATACTAAAGTGGTCAACCACAAAGTTCAGTTTTAGTTAAGTTACCTCTGCAATAACAATATCAATGCAAAGTAAATGATAAAAAAAGTTAAGTAAAATAAAAAATTGCGACATGCAATTTATCAGGTGATGTTCAAGAAATTTCAATTTATGACCAGCTATAAAATATTCTCATATAAAACTGTTACTCAGCTCAGCCAAAAATAAGTCCCATGAACTCAACATCTGTTTTTTTTAATATCTATGACATCACAGACTATGACATCACTATGACTTGACATCCCAAACAATGATAATCTGACTATGATGTCACATATTCAGTGATTATGACATCATAATCCTGCCTGGTTATTGTTTATAATGTTATTATCTTCAGTATATTGACTAATTAACACTAGAATTAGTCAATATACTGAAGGTAATAACATTATAAACAACAAGTCATTGAAAATGACACAGTCCCCGTTAAATTTTTGAAAGTTCTCTTTGTGCTTGTCATATTAAAGCTGAGGGGTTGTCGCGATCATGTCCTTGAAACTTGAGTTCCAAGTGGCGTATACAACAGATTGTTTATTTACATCAAAACACGTGTTTCGTGTCATAGTAATATGGCCAAAATAAAAACAGCCGTTATTCAGCCATCTTTGATCTGATTATGAAACACACTGATATGTATGATGTATGTGCCAAATACGAATGAAAAGGTAGATAAATTGTGGAAATATAGTAGTAAGGCCAAAAAGTCAATCTGCCATCCTTGACCAGATTTTGAAACAAATTGTCATGGACATGCATCCTAACATGTATAAAGTACATGTATGTGCCAAATTTGAATGAAAACTGACAGAGCACGTCCAAGATACCGCATAAAAAAAAAAAACAAGATGCCTGCCAGTCGACCATCTTTGATCCAATTGCGAAATAAATCGTCATGGACATGTATCCTAACATGTATAATCTATGTACCAAGTTTGAATGAAAACTGACAAAGCATGTCCAAAATACAACATTTTCAAAAAACAAGATGGCTGCCAGTTGGTCATTTTGAATCGAATCGCTAAACCACTGCATGTGCATATGTCCCACATGAAGTACTAGGCACATGCAAAGAATGAACGGAATTGGTCCAAGGGATTCTGAGATATGACTCTGGACAGACGCACGGACGGAGACCGAATTATAAGTCCCTGTTTTCGGACTTCGTCCGAACGGGGACTAATAACCAGGCAGGATTCCGTAAGGGATATCGTACTACTGATCAGATATTTATATTATTGAAAACTATTCTCAATAAATACTTGAAATCAAAAAGAAAATTGTACTTGTGTTTCATAGACTTTCGAAAAGTATTTGATAAAATCTGGAGACAGGGGCTTTTCCATAAATTACTTTAATAATGGTATAAATGGTAAAATCTATAACATCATTAAAATTATGTATCTAAATACAAAATCATGCATTCGCTTCAAAACTAAATGGCACCCATATTTGAAACGACCAAGGGTGTTAGGCAGGGTTGTGTCATTAGCCCAATGCTTTTTAATTTGTTTGTTTATGACTTAAATAATTCACTAGAAGATTAATCATTAGATCCGGTTACATTGAATAACTGTAAAATTAGTTCCCTACTCTATGCAGATGGTTTAGTGTTAATATCTGAAACAAAAAAACGGTCTACAAAATGCACTAAATAGTTTAGAAGTTTATTGTCATAAAATGGAAACTTCAGGTAAATCTAACAAAAACAAAAGTTGTTATTTTCAGACGAGGAACACTGAAAAAGACAGAAAAATTATATTATAATGAACAAAATATTACCTGTGTAGATATGTACAACTTCCTGGGTATAAATATAAAGTCAAATGGCTGCTACACTGAAGCCAAACAAAATTTAGCAGATAAAGCAGCCAGAGCAATGTATGCATTGAAACAGTTCCTACTACCAGAAACAAATTGTAGAACCTTTGTCCATCTTTTTAAAAGGTGTATTCAACCAATATTATTGTATGGATCTGAAATCTGGGGCCATGAAATTTAAGATTACAACAAATGGGACAAAACAATAACAGAAAAAACACAATTGAATTTTTACAAACAACTACTAGGACCAAACAAATATGTGGCAAACATTGCATGCAGAGCCGAAGTAGGAGAATTCCCACTCTTAGTAGATATTTTGATCAATTTAATAAAATACTGGACTCGTATCAGTAAATTACCAGACAATAATATCACAAAACAAGCATACCTTGAACAAAAGAAATCCAATTTACAATGGTACTCTTCAATACAAAAAATGATGAACAACATGAACTTTTCACGAGAACAACAGAATGATTTGTTAACAAAACATATACAGCAAATTGGCAAAGTTGTCAAACAAAAATACATAAATTTCTGGAGAAAAAATATAACTGAAAAAACAAAGCTGAGAACTTATGAAAAATTCAAAGACACTTATAATTTTGAAAAATACTTAGATGTGCTGAATTTGAAACAAAGAATTTCAATGACAAAATTTCGAACTAGTAATCACAATTTATCAATAGAAAAAGGGAGGCATATGCAACCAAAAATACCTATGATAGAATTTGCAAACAATGTTCACAGAATGAAATAGAAGATGAACTGCACTTTGTTATGAAATGCCCACAATATAAAGTAATATGCCAACAAATCATACAAGACATTACATTTCCATAAGAAACACAGGATGATCTCCAGAAATTTAATTTCTTGATGACTTCAAAAGATGATTATAATAAAAAAAATTGGCAATTATTTTCATAACGCATTTCAATCAAGAAATGAAAATGCCATTTGATATGTAACACTTGCTTTATCCTTTTAACAACTAACTTTCTTTTTGTAGTAGTAGTTATCACAACTAATCTTTATTGCTATTAACTGATAGAAACATTGTATTTCTAAGGATGCAATAAAGTTATTATTATTATTATTATTAACTTGACATATCATAATGTATGACATCACAGATTCAGTGTCCATGACATCATGACTTGACATATCCAATTATAATAATGTATGACATCAAAGATTTGATATCTATGACATCACGAGTTGACATATCCAAATATGATAATGTATGACATCACAGATTCAGTGTCTATGACATCATGACTTGACATATCCAATTATAATAATGTATGTTATCACAGATTTGGTGTCTATGACATCACGAGTTGACATATCCAAATATGATAATATATGACATCACAGATTTGATGTCTATGACATCACAACTTAACATATCCAACTATGATAATGTATGACATCACTGAATATGCTATCCCTGTCAATTATATTGATATGTAAATATGTTCCCAATGGTGGCGGATATTAAAGCTTAAATAATGTCATTTTTGATTTTCAGGAATGGTTGATGTGACAAGTTATCCACACATTTTGGAAGGTTATCCATCCAATCAGACAGTAAATGTGGGTGCAACTGCTCAGTTTGTGTGTAGAATACAAAGTTCAACTCCTACTATAATCTATTGGTTTAAAGAGGTGAAACTTGACCCTGCTATGACACCTAAATGTATACCTTATGATGAAAGCCATTACATAACGATGTCAAGTGATGATATCTCTGTTGTTGATGATCGCTATATATCTAAATTAGTTCTATACAACATAACACTAGCAGATGCAGGAGCGTATGTATGCATTGGAATCAGTAACTTTGATGTTTGTTGTAAAAAAGTCTATTTAAATGTATTGGGTAAGTTTTAATGTCAACCAGTATTGAGGAATAGAATAATTTGTATCATGTGATACATTAAACAAATTTTGAGCTAGATTTTTTTAGAAATATATGTTAATTGCTGCAAATTGATTTTCCCTGTAACATGTAAATAAATGTTGTTTTTCTGTTATTTTCCAATTTTCTCTCTTTCTTTATTTCCTTCTTATAAGTTCACATAGTCTCAAAATAAAGCAATTCTGTCCAAAAACATACTTTTGATCTTTTAAATGAGATTGTCTTCATTAGTCTGTTCATGACACAAAAATTGTTCCAATTGATTGTCAACCGGGTCGTCTGTCTTGATTGTCATTGTATGTGTTGTTAATTATTGTCACAATCAAACTCATAAATTAAGTGTATCACATATTTATTTTTTACTCTACAGATCCATCTGATGATTTTAATTGGATTCCTGTTAGTAGTTCTCAACACAGAAAGCATGATGTTTTATACTACTTTACTATATTTGGTCCTGCTCTTGGATACTTAGCTTTATTGGTGATTTTTCTTATCCTGATTTATTGCTGCCTCATAAAAGAACGTACAACTCAACCACCTGTAGATATGGAGTTACAAGAATCTGTAGAAGTTGACCATGTGGACAGGATCGTGATTGTGCCAGAAACACCAGAAAGACCTGGCAATACTAGTTATATTAATGACTATAGCACTGAAATTTAGTTAAATGTTAAATGATACCATATTTGATGCAATGCTGACTGAAGTGTGTGTGACTGTTCACATCTCATCCCAGGAAAGGCAAATTGACAGAAAATTAACTACCCACTTTTGATATTTTTATCCTACTTTTCCATATCATTGTTTTGAATGAGACGAAAGTAGATGTACGAAATTACCTCCTACATTTCAAGATAGCTAGTTGCATAAAATTATAAGGTTAACCCTGCTGACATCCAGGATATGCACACTTTGTTTGTATGTTTGTTAATTCACACAATATCTCCTCCAATTCTCTGTCCTGCCTAGCCTGATTGCATTTAAAATTTGCACATAAATGATACATCATAGAAAACAAGCACATGCAAATCAGATTGAAGATGTCCAACAGTTTAATATGTGAAATGCACCAAAGTATGCATTTTGAATCTCAGGTATTCATACTGGATGGATTTCACTCAATCTTGCGACACACATCTAGACCCAAACTGAGCTATATAGATTGGAGTAATACACAGGTTGGCATCTTGAACATCAATATACTAATTATAGCATAGGTGATAAACTATTTTATGCAAATGAGCTAAATAAACAAGTATTAAATAATGTTTACATCCACACCTGATAGATTGACTTTGTTAGGGTGGATCCATATAAAAGTAGAGCGCCCTCTTGCTATACATTTTTTTATGGCATACATACTGCTGAACATTATCTTCAGCACTGAGGCAGTGTTTACAGCTATACAACAGAACAAACTATGACTACAGTGATTACCTGGTAAACCCCTAACTAAACACAAAAGTGAATACAATCCAAGTGTGCATTTGGTAGATGAGTACCAAAAACATTGTATTTCTGTTCATGATGCACATTTGTTGGTATATTTCCATCATGAACAACTAAACATAGCACAAAATTCAGAAAAATCATGTCCCACTATTGTTCTCAAATAACATATAAATTCTGTAGTGAATTACTTTATAATTTGACACAAAATAACTGACTAGGGGCCATGTTGCCTGTGTCATTAACTATTTCTTGTACATGCTTAGACTGATTTTGTTGAGTGTAGATAGGAAAATATGTAATAGTATACATAAGCATCTGAAACAAAATTTTACAAGCCATGCATGGTACAGTCCCTGTTAGTTATCAAATTTAAGATATATAGTTTTGTTTATAGTAATATAGCTGGAATATAACCATGTCCGGAATATGATTTTTTTAACATTAAAATGATTGACATTTGTATCTGATCATCAAACAAGTACTTGTCCATATTGAGAGATATTGCTCTGGAACAGCATTCAAAATCAGCCATTTATATATATATATATAACATGATGTATAACGAATATATAAAATTTGAATATGGGTCTGGAAACCCATTCATTAAAACAAAATGGCCACCAGACAGCCATTTTGAATCCGATCTGAAAAATAAATGATGTGCATCAGGAACCTGTAATGTCTAACATATGTACCAAGTTTGAACGAGATCCATCTATAAATGCTTGATATTTGATGATTTTTTAGCACAAAAATGACCAACATTCGGCCATTTTGAATAGGATCGTCAAACCAATATATCTGTCTATCTATGACATGATGTATAATGAATATTTAAAATTCGAAAATAATCAGTGAAAGCAACTCAGAGATATGGCACGAGAACCACATTCATTAAAACCAAATGGCCGCCAGTCGGCCATTTTGAATCTTATCTAAAAAACAAATGTATTTGCATCAAGGTCCCATAATGTCTAATGTATATACCAAGTTTGAACAAAATCCGTCAGTTAACAGCTGAGAAATGCTTGTTTTTGATGATTTTTAGCACAAAAATGGCCGCCATTCGGCCATCTTGAATCAGATCGTGAAACAAATTGACGTGCATATGTATACTATCATGTATTATGTATGTGTGAAGTTTGATAGTGATTGGTCCAGGCATTTCTAAGATACGGGTCCGGACGCACGCACGGACACATGGAGGTCAAAACATAAGTCCCCGTTTTCGGACTGCGTCCGAACGGGGACTAAAAATGTTATCAATTGTGTCTTGGCTGATTCTATTTTTTATGAATCAGTCAAAACAAAATTCTCTTGTTCATAAAAGATAGCACAATAGAAATGTCCATTTATGTTATGACGTAAATATTCACTGTTTAGGAGATGCTCACTATGAAAAGGTATAACATTTAGTTTTTTTGTAAAAATATAATTCGATAATTTTGAATCGACAAGATGAGAAGAGGTCTATTATTAGTGTTTGTTCTACAAAATAAAATTGTTTTTAAATAGCACAAAGACAGCACAGGAACGTTTGAGAGGACTACTCATTTTCTGTAGACCTATCATGGTATTTAGATTGATCTTTTTAAGAGTATGAAGTTATAGAACCTGGTACTTTGCTTGACTCTTTGGCATACGAGGTCGTACATCCTGGTACTTAGCTTGACCCTTTGGAGTATGAGGTCACAGAACCTGATACTTAGCTTAACTCTTAATCTTAACAGTGTTTCAAACTATATTTACATGTAATTGTAAGTGAATTTAGTGTAAACACAGGCATTTATTATAACCTGTATGTGTTCATATATTTGGCTAGAAGGGCCAATACTAGTATTTCACATTATACCAATTAATAGTTCTACAGCATTATTCATGCGGGAGAGTCGATCGTCACCTGCGCACGCGCGGGAATTGAGTCCCAAGCGACGATAACAACACATGCTAAAAGCGCAAAGGCTCATGGGTAGACATTCGTTTTTAAACAATGACCCGCTATGGCCATCTGACGCATGCGAAGGTAACGACTCCCCGCTTTCATCACAATTTAAGTTTGTTTTAGGATAATATTTTGAACGTTATCCAAAGATTGTTTTTGTAGATTTATCATAAATAAGTTATGTTATCGCACTGATAATAAATATTCGTTGTTTGTTCTTACACTGGACGTTCAATTCCCAAAAAATTAATGTTGCATATGAGAGGGTATCTGTGAATCTTGTATGTCCACTGGGTTCCAGCAGTATGACGGGATGGTGGTAGGGGAGTTAATTAGTTTTAAAGTGCTACAGGCAGTACCAAAAGTATCGCTTGGCGTAGAGCAAAACACGAAATGCAAGCATGTCCAATTTGTATTGTTAAAGCGCGGTGGTCGTCGCGCAGCGCGTGCTCGAATTTCATGTAAATAAACAAGGTATTTTACACGCGTTGTATACGTCGCTATGAGTCCCATATTGAACATGACGCGACACGACGACTGCCGCCCTTTAAGTATTAAAACTATTCAGTTTTATAAAAATCGTGGTATAACATCACAATGACATAATAATCTGAATAAGATTTTCAATTTGTTATCATTTAGCCGCCAAACATCTAAACGGGGTTAGAAAGAACAAACTATACTAAAACTAAGTCACACTGTGACAGTCATTGCGAGAGTGTCGTCTGAATTCGCAAGGGTTTGTCCATTTCCTGTCTATACAATACTTGCATAAATACAGCAATGTCGTTTTGTTAAATAGATTCGTCTATGAAATTTATTTTTTATATTCGCTATCTCATTTTCAAAAATGGTGTCAGTTTCCAAAGTCTTAGGTCACAGGGCGGCAGATGTTAATGTATTACAAAGATCGTTAACACAATCTTAGTACGATTGCTTCATTCTCGGCCATACCTTCAAAACATCTGTGTTGTACTTCACATGAGAAAAGTTTAGTGTGACCTAATTATAAATAGTAACGAATTAGACCTTCCACTCGTGCAAATGACTGTACTATAGCCAAATTAATCCAACAATGCGACAACAATGTCCTGTCGAATAAATAAATAAAAAATATATGAAATATTAAAACTTCAAAGTTGACCATGATAAATGTTATAAGCATGGAACACTGGCTGAATATTCAACGTACACATAAAAGCTGACTATTAACCGTGTTGATTAATATTCTGGAGCATATACTGAGAAGTTGTCAAGTAATTGACCTTCAGACGTACATATTAATCATGATCTTGCAACCATGCCTATATTGGGGAATCGAACAAAGCGTTAACATTTTGTCATTTTTATGGAATACTCCATAGTAACTAAATTGAGACACATTGCGCATATGAGCATCTTTTCATTCATTCATTCATTCATTTATATAAATGTTGCTGCATTGCAGTGAGTTATTATCTTTGATAGTAAATGTACGGCGATTGAAGTTGTTTTGCTACAATAAGGAATGTTTTTACACATTCCAGCCTTCAAGTCGCCAACATCTGTCGGACCAGCCTACAACGCATTATAGTTCCAGCACAGTCTTCAAAACTTTCGTGTCAAAAAATATTAACAACAATAATAAGGATGATATGAAATGAGACCTATCTTCGTTGCAATTTAGTAACTATTTTTGGGAGATCCCGCAACTGTATCAACGGAAACAATTGAAAATTAAATAATGCTAATTTTTCATGTTTGCGTTTATATTCAACTGTTTCATTGTTATGCCACATTGCCAAACAGTTTCTTTCTAATTTGGCAATCTGCATATTAACTTTAACTAGGTTTTGCTGGTGTCATGATAAATTCAGTTCAATTCAATTCAATTCAGAAATGCTTCTCGGGTTTCATTTCAATAATATGGCATCTATGGAAATTATCTAAGGAAATTATTACACGAAATTACCACCTAGAGCATTTATTGCAAGATAACAAGCCCCATTTTCAGACCACACAATATATCACAACTATACACAATTAGTTATCTCGTTTGCTGATAGACAGGACGTCTGCAATTATTGTCTGGTTTACGTATATTTATCTTCATTTTTCAAAACAAAACAACAATAAAAAGTGCTTTCGATATTGAGAAAACAAAACATTAATAAAATTCAGAGCTAACAACTTTATAACATATTTGAAAATCAAGTGTCATGTTGATGAAATATTAGTTTAAATATATATGACTTCGAACCTAGTCTTCGTTCTTAAATGTGCGTTAACTTTTTGGCATTTGCAAAGCATTTACATGGTTACAATGTACAAATACAGTTTGCTTCAGTAAACCGGAAATGAGTTGATCCTTACATTCTGAGGAAATAAATAAAGTGACACTTATAGATGTATATCGACAGATCATGTAGCTAAAACCCACCACGTAATATCTTTACCATTTGATATTAACATGTAAAACAGACACTCGTTCAGAAATAGACAATTAGGTAAAAATTAAGCTGTCTGTCTGTCTGTCGAATACCATTAGTCAATCTAATATGTTATTACACATATTACAAATATATAATTACATAAATAATTGCACAACATTAATTAAGTAAAATTGATGGTAATTATACAAAATGTAATAATGTCACAATTGTTTGTAGCTCATATTCATGGATTACCTTGCAGCAATCGTAAATCGTTTACGTATGGATATTCACTGATGTATAGATGTTTATTTGTCACCATTTGTTGCAATGGTTTTTGTGTGGCAGGTTGTGGTGGCAGCAGCAATAGTGTTGGGCGTCCTGCTTTTAGCGGTTATTTTAACATTAGTGGTAGCTGTTTTTGCCGAGTGCATCATCAAGAGACGCGGTGAACGAAACCTCGACAGTGCAAGAAGTGAATCCACTGAAAATACAACAACCTTGTAAAGAAACTGACCGAGTAAGACGAATATTATATTCTAATCTACGTTATCCAAACTCTGACGAATTGTGGAATGTGCATATACATTTTACTTTGACATCGTCGTTGGCACGTGCTGTATTGTTCTGCGTAGAGTCACAGTCAAACCGACTTTCACCTTGAACACTGATATATTACAATGTCAATGTAGTGTAATGTAATGTAACGTAATGTAATGTAACGTAACGTGATGTCATATACAGCATCGTAATTTATGTTTGAACCTGTAGAGGTCGTGTACGGAATATATGTTTGAAAATATCGGTACAAAGTACTATGACTTCAATCAAAGTTAAGATGGATATACCAGTGAATAGACCTAGCTGTCCACCAATGTCTCCAATAAGCTGCTCTATCTGTAATTTAAACATCAAACAAATTAACTACAGTCAGCATGTCAGTTTTACAAATAAATGCATACTTATGTAAAGTTTAAAGCGCGGTAGTCGTCGCGCTGCGCATGTTCAACATTTGTGTTGATAAACATTGATTTTCCCACAATCCAATGCACTCTTCAAATGAAAATCACATGTATGAAGTTTGACCTGAGCGCGAATTGCACTGATTACCGCCGGTGACTCCTTCGATACCTTCCAATCACATGAAAATTACCCAATTAAAGCTTGGAAACGTCTCAGTTCATCTCGTTGATCTGCGCAACAGTCAAAGTCGCCATATCTTTGGTATATGAGACCCATATATCTCGCACATGCGCAGCGCGACGACTACCGCGCTTTAAATAGTTTTGTTATAAAATTATCCATATTAACCTGGGTCCAACCACGTGTTACACATGTGTATTTAATGATGTGTTCTTTAAATAATAATATCCTATTCATTACCCTGGTCGCACGTTCAATAATGTAATACCTTTAAAGCACAAAAAGGTGACAAGGGGTATAATTAAATAAATAATAACTAAAACTCCGAATGACGTTTCACAGTAACATGTTTTGACAGATACACGACATACCTTTCTGAAATTACGTCATTAGTACCATGTCAAAAAAAGATAATAAATGGTACATACATATTTTGTCCCTTGCATATATAATGTTTTTAATAGCTTCTGTGGGGGTAATTGAAAGCAATATTACATATAATAAATCTCCCTCTGATTATAACTGATTTTTTGATCATTATTCGCATAGTTACCTCATACGATGGCGATTCTACTATGTTTTCATAATCAAAATCTTCAAAATAAATCTCCAATAACGCAAAGTTGTCTCTGAAAGAACAACACATTTTATCTCTAAGCCATCACGATCTATTCAGTGACATGTGAAACATTTATTACAGAGTTTATTTATTAATCTTATACTTTGCAAAATACGTGAATGCGCACAGACTGGCCACCACTAGCAAAATGTGCGTATTACTGATAAACGAAAAAATGTCAAGTGGTATTTGAGTCCACAATTCCAGTATGCAAAAATACAAAAAAGTGTTGTCATGTGATCTGAAAATAGTGTTTACGTCACGCTACACATGCGATGCCCTACAAATATGCATATTATCAGCAATTTCTGGAGAATTGTGAAACAAGTGAGGGTGCCTGAAATCACGTTTGTAACAGGTTCCATATTTGCCCACAGCGTATTGGCAGTATATTATTCATGGTTACATTAATATTACTTTATTTCACTTGTTTTATTCAAGTGTTTGAGGTCTTGTTTTCATTTTTGTTTTGTTAACGTTTACTTTATGAAAATGTATTTATTACGTGTCAAATAAACATTCTAATAATTACCTTGCTGCGTTCAAGTCCGTGATCGTCCTTGTCTTTCTATTCGAATGATGCAATCCATGCAGCAATGACCACTATATTAGAAAGAATAATGTGCTACGGATTATATGGATAGTCATAAATAATTGCAATCATAGCGCGAGTTGACAACAACAACGGTTGCTATGGACACGCCTCAAATCGAGTCAAACGGTACTAAGAGATGATATTTCATGAGTTATTTGAAATCCTGAGTAATATCTCAATAACAAGTTCATAGACCATTTAGAATGACAAACCCAGTGGTGACATCATATGCTAATAATAATTTCAATAGTGTCTATAATTATTTTAATGTTAAGAATATGTAATTGTCTTGTGCGATTCAAAAAGCGGGGTTCGTGTCAGAGACTTTAGAATGTATCGATCATTGTAAAGAGCCACCGCCCTACTAGCATACGACCATCGAGCTGGACCTATCGTGTTGCTGACTTTTAAAAAGTATTCCTGATGATATTATGATTGTTTAAGACGTGTTAAATGAGGGTCAAACAAATAAATGCAGAAATAATAGTATTCATTTGATTTACATAAATGCGCATGCGCTTTCAGTTATTTGTACATAACATCAATTCATATTGCATGCACACAAAGGAGCGAACGATATATTTGTCTTGCATTGTTATACAGAACCGATGTTACTATGGCTACCAGATTGAGTATGAAGTGCATTACTTTGAATTCACTTTCTTAAAGAGTATACTGTATTTATACATTTTCGATGTGGCGCGATTTATCCTTAAAAATCTCTAAAATAATTGCAGTTAATATCATTCGATGTTGTTGCATTTTTCTTACAATCAACAGTATGTTAACGCTTGTGGTGGAAACTGATGTACAGGAATAAAAAGCTTTTAAACTCGTTAAATGATTTACGTTTACGTGATGTTATTTCCGAGGTAAAGCTTTTATAACTGCTTATAATTGACCAACACTGACACTACGAAATGTAGTATGACAAGTCTGGATGTGTACCATTCTCCGTCGCAGAGACTATGGGTCTTTTATCACTAAGCTAGGTAGTCGCCAGGGAACGTCCCACGAGTTGCAGCTCTCTGTGGCTCCCTAGGCCAAGAAGACTCTGCAAGGGAGAGTGGATGTGTACCTACCAGTGATTTACCGGAAGGCCACGTGGCTTGTGATAGCTTTGATGTATACTTTGTTGTCCTACAAATAATGAAATATACATTTGGCAACATATGCAGAATTACGCGTTGTTCGATTCGTGTACATATTATATTACATATTACAATGTACCATATTATATACATAATTGAATTTTCTGAATGTAAGTTTCCTATTGAATTTTTCCAAACGAAACTGTTTATACAGTTTTACATTGTAGAGCTAACTGCATAATTTACTTCAAATTTGTGGCCACTAGTTTTGTATTCCTAACAAATGTAAGGCTTACCTACAGCGGCGGGGACAGGAACATGGTAGAAGGTTTTTCAGGTAAAAATAATACATCAACTGCCTGCATGCATCTAAAGAATCGTGAACAACGAAGACATGCGAAATTTGTTTTAAATTTAGATAAGCATTGTGAAGTACCTTCGAATGAGCCTGAATGTAGCTTACGTAACCGAACATAATATCTCGGACACCACAAACAAGTAAATGTAATTGTATCCTTTGGAGAGGAATACAATGTAAGTGATATAATAAACAACACGCACATTTGACAAAATCCCAGTGAAAATACAATTTTTGTAAACTACGTGGATTGTATATTACGTCATTTCAGTTGGTTGTTATGGTAAACGTTTACGTATTCAACTCTGCACTTAAAATTGACCACACACATGTATTTAACCACCATGGAGGAAATTACTAGTATGCACATACCTTGTGTTTTGTTTAGCAGCTCGCATTGGGGCGCATCCACAACTAGTGAATCAACACATCCACAATGACTTAGCATATTGAGTTGTAAACAAGTCTTCTGACAGGCCTGTAATCTCAAAACATATCATTGTAGTTTGTGCGACACCGAATAACCACAACTACTTGCTGTTATATCTACCACGAATCGGTTACGTCAAAGAATTACCATGTGGTATCACTTATTATCATTTGTATTAATGACAAATCAGAGTAAAATCCCTCTAATCCGTTACACGGAATTAAATACCCAATACCTTTAAAAATCACTAATCGACATTGCCTTGAATTCTATTATTACACGCAATCATTTTCAATTTACAGTTGATTAAATTCTGCCAAAGAATAAACCTCTTCACTGAAGCAGATATGTGCATATTTTTTCCAAGTGATAAGAAGAAATACAATGCAATAATTTTCTATATCTCAATACAGTAACTGTGTTATAACAAATCCTGGCAATGTGATTGGTCCATGAAAGCTGATTGAACTTTTAACATCATGGTTGAGTATCGAAATATCTAAAAGATGTTGATGGTTTTACACAATATAGGATTAGTGTTTTTTCACTACAAACACCAGTGGGCATTGCCGTTACTCAGGTTCGGATTCGTCCCATCGTGGCTATAGAGTAGCCGATACAACACTTATTCATGATATTCACAGTAGCTAAATAACATGTCAAATGTTATTCTCTCACTTGAAATTCGTTCCACTAATAATGATAAACAATGTGAAGGCTTATGGCGCGTTCAGATATGTGTATAATAATAAAGTGTTGGTGAAATACGTTTATACGTTTGAAAGCAAAATCTTGTCAAATATCTACGAACAAATAGCTACAGACATGCTACCAACAATCTGTTGTCTGTAGTTATTTGGTTGTTGCTAGAAAACGAAGGCTTTTATCTAGCCTACAGTGTTACAAAAGGGTTATAAAACGGTCTTTTCATTTGTTAGTATAATAAAATAGCATAATGGCGCAATTGGCTGACAGTTTATCCCTACAAACATTGGTATGGCATATGCGCTACCATATTCGCCTATATCTAAGCTTTCAGGTGAAGTATAAGTTATATTAGCACGATCAGTAACTTTTAGAAAATGTCTGAATCATGGTTCAGTTTTTAACACATTTTACTCCTATTGCTACCCCTATTGCTACCCCTATTGTTACCCGCTACCCCTATTGCTACCCCTATTGCTACCCCTATTGCTACCCGCTACCCCTATTGCTACCCGCTACCCCTATTGCTACCCCTATTGCTACCCGCTACCCCTATTGCTACCCGCTACCCCTATTGCTACCCCTATTGCTACCCCTATTGCTACCCGCTACCCCTATTGCTACCCCTATTGCTACCCGCTACCCCTATTGCTACCCCTATTGCTACTTCAAATTGGTTGATACTGACCAGAGAGGAATATTGATAATATTCTCCATACATATTAGCTTCATTAAAGTTAGTTCTTTCTGTACAATTTCCATATTTTCCACCAAGAATTTCTCTTTGAACCTGAGCAATAGAAAACAGAAATTATGACGGACGTGATCTCTGCTATAATAATAATGTAGACACATTCTGAAAAAAATCAGTAATAAACTCGTCTGTACATAATTTTACATTTATTATTCAATTGGCCAGACTCTGAAAAATGTATACCATTTTATTTGATATAGAAATGTAAAATGTTGAAAAGGCAAGTGTGGACAGGTTCGGCAAGCTGGAATACTGTGACAATGAAAACAATGTTGACAATACAGATTTCATTGTTAAATAACCCGAATAATAATTATTTATTGACATAGTGTTTAAAAAAATGCAAACCTTCTACCAATCGGAAATAGATTCAATGTTTTGTTATTTCTGATTAGCCATCTTAATGTTTAATCAAAATGTACTTGTCACACTTGCCTATAGGCAACAAAATATTTCCTTAAAAATCATGATAGAGGAGTAAGACGTCGACAGAATCCTAAACTGACTATAATGGAATTACCTTTTGAATGCCAATGGATGTTGCTACCCCTGGTCTAATAGTGATGCCATTATCCTCCGGCAATGGCGTCTCTTCCTGTGGATGAATCAAAACCCGAACTCCAACAGTTTGGCCATATAGATCAATATATTCACCCTGTTCCAAAAACAATAACAGTTTCAAACCTATCGGAAAAATGAAAAACAAGAACACATTATTCAATCATATTATGTGGAAAATGGGGCAAAAATCCGATTATGTGATATTTTTATTCAATACTCCCCCTCCCGCCAAAGGCGAGATATAGCACAATTTACGACATGTAAACGAGCCGCAGGGGAGAGCATATATGAAGTGAACATCTTGTGGTATAACCGCCTTCGACAGTATCATTGCTTTCATATTATTTCAATGTTAATTTTGCGTGTCTTTGATTATTTTTGAAAATGTGTTGATCGCGCGAGCGAACCAGCGCAGACGGCGTAGTTCATCGAAATATATAAAGTTTTTTTTTTCATTATTTGTTTTCATTAAAATGTATGACGCAATTGTCAGGATTGTTTGTACAGAACATGTTAAACCTACTCAAAAAATTATCGTGTGATCAAATGAATGGCATGAATGATATTTTAATTAGACATTATAAATATAGGTTAGTTCACGGCCCTCGTCCTAATTCTCACAGTCACCGAGGGGCGTGATCTAACCGACTTAGCACTGGTCAATCAGCCTGAGAAAGATTCATATTAGCCAATCAAATGATGACATTTTGACAGCAATCAAACTTGTGAAATAACATTTTAGTACATTATGTTACATTGAAATAGAACCACACTTTCTCGTGACGCTGATTGGTCGAGGTCTGTTGGCCATGTGCTAATTATAAACAGGAGAAATATTATTTGAGATGTAATTATTTTTCATGAAAGTTTACGATTTTTTTAGGATAAGGGGTGAGATACAAAAGAACTCTTTCCACCCCTTGTTACAATTTGTTTTGTGTTTTGCCAATACTTGTTTGTTATCTGTCGATGTTCAAGTTAGCATTATCTGTCGATAAATTTTTTTAGTTTGTTAGTCTCCAATTTTTTTTACAAAATAACATTCATTGTAGATCAGATACGTGTACATGTATATGGTATAACCGCTATGGAATACATTGAACAATAAATTAGCCGTTTATTTACAGTCAAATATGAAAAAAAGGCATTTTACGAAAACGTATTAGTAACTATAGTGATTGTTAAACATGACATTTTTCAAGCTAATGATGCACAAATTTACCCGTAGCTTAATCGTATTAATACTGACACGAAAAATGGTTGATCATATCCTCCTGTATATCAGCTTTATGGAAACATATATTAGCTTAGTTACATCTTAGTTACTGGTAAAATAATTGCAATTATACTATTACTAGTTTTTGCTCCACATGGGGTAAAATAACAGTGAAATATGTTTATATTATTACTGCTACAAATATAGAACTACATTCACACTGAAGGTATGACATCAGTTATTTATGCTCATTCTAGTAAGGTAGAGGTAAGCCTATGCATCTATGCACTCTGATGGAGCATATTAAATATAATAACATCACATATAAACATTAACAACTATAGATGTTTAAGATCCAATTTACACGTGCTTCTTTAACTTTATTAAAACAACGTCATCGCATATTGTACTTATTTTCTTATTTTTAGTTTTGACTCACCATAGTTAAAGCCAGTTCTTGTAGATGTCATCAAGTCTGTCTGATTGATACCATTATTGAACGTATAACAGTTGCCATAGTTATCATGTTGAAATTGGTAGAAATCGCTGAAATTAATATAATTACATTTTAAAACCAAATTATAAGATTTGTCGGGAAACAGGAAAATACTGTCAAAGCCATGTGAAAATGAAGCAGAATTTAATAATGTACTAAACGCAAAATACAAGACTGAACAGAATGCCGGGAAACGTTGTCATTTTAAACTTTTAAATAATGTTAAGAAAAATAAATTTGTCATGCAAGTGTTATGGTTTGGCATTCCTCTCCACATTGCATGTAATTTTTTTCTAAATGTGTAGTTAAATGGCCACCATTTTCGCCCCAGTGAAAAACTACCTGAGTTTAATGGTGCCATTAAATGGCAATGACGAAGCAGACATATCAGTAAGCCGTGTCAGTGAAAACAAAAGTGAAAATTCGATCCAGTTCAATTGATCAGGGATAGATAATATGTGAAAATGATATTCTCCAGACTGATGTTCACACGCAAAATGTATATAAATGTCAGTTGTACCTGTTGTTACATTCATTTTCACTAAACGAACACTCGAGAACTAGGTCATTTAATTGATGTCCAAAATATTGAACTTCATTCCTCTTCAATTTTAAAACCCGCCGCATTTCCATTCTGGAAGAGCTAAACGAAAAAAAGTTTCTCCAGTCTGGAGGATCTTCTGAACGAACATATTGAAAACCATTGTCTCTTAAGTAATTTGATTGGAAATCTGTCAATAAAGTGCGATTAGAGATAATTCTGGAGAGGTTGACGTAACTTCTCTCATGAATCGAATAATAGTTATTTTGGAATCTCTGTAAAAGCGTTGTCACTTCTGAAAAAAAACAATTAAAGTTTAACACTACTTACTTATTCAATTTCCAAGTTTGTGATCATTTTAAAAATAAACTCGCGTTCATATTATATTATATCAAGATCATATCATAAGTTTGACATATATCAGAATTACACTCTTTGAGACAGTTAACAGGATCATAGCATATAGCATTGCATATATGGGTATGTACAAAATACAGTGAACGCCATTAAATGAGCGAGGTATTCAAAAAGAAAAATATATAATATAACGTAATAAACGTTTTGCGAGAACGGATGCAAAAACAGCTTGAGATCTACGATTTTCTTTTTGTCTGACTTCACCGCATATTACACTAGTTGCACAACATCTTATACATGAATATATGAATAGAAGTATATGTGAAATATACTACACAATGTAGCATAAATTATATATAAGTATATACCTGTACAGTTTTCTTCATCTGTCGAATCATAACAATCCATTTCACCATTACACACGTCATACTCACTGATACACCTTTTGTCATCACATTCAAATTCATTGTCAAAACAATCTCCTAAAATACATAATACCAAAGACTTTTAAGATAAGGGTATGCAAATTTTGTGACTTGTTTTTCCTTTGTCGATACAGTGATACCAATATTAATAACAATTTGTAAAGCGTCTATTGCGTTCTCTTTTGATATTAGCCAGTAATTTGATTTATGTGCACATGTAACTTCACCGTAATGGGATTTTCATTGTATCGTCTTTAGGGTTCTGATTACAATAGTGTTGTTCATTTCGCAGTCTTGTCCATAACAATGCAATTTTCTTATTGCAGTCACAATAACTTCAAAAGCAAAGCATTTACTCCTCAACACAATAATTTGTATTATATAAAATCACTTGATATTAAACGAAAATAAAGATTTCGGGATATGAGTTTGATACAAAATATATTTGAAAAAAAACAACATAATGGCGCCCAGTAGGCCATCTACAAGATAATTTAAGATTTTTAATAGCTAAATGGCTAAGTCAGCCAAATTCGTCCAGGTTACAAAACCAAAAACGGTATATAAACATATTTGATCATTGTATGTCTGTTAAAATGATACACAGTAAATTGGCTGGTGATTTGAATGTGATCTTGAATCATTTTTTTTTAAATAGCATTGTGCACAAATTTTAAATCGGTCCAAAAAATCACCAAAAAATTGTTGCAAAAAAGTATAAACAAATTTCTATGAGTTGGCCATATTAAATAGATAACAAAATTGTCTAGACTAACAGCATATTATCTCAGATGAGAGAGCTCCACAAATGCATGGAATGCAATTAACAGCTTTTCGTTCTATAACTATCAAACTATCTAAGTAGTCCGCCATTTTGATTTTCTAGCTAGGGATTGTGGGCAAATTATGGAATTACAATATCTGGTACAAACAAATATGAGAGAATGATTTATTTCATAACTTCAGAATTTTTTTGCTAATTAGTTCATATTTTCAGTGTGAATATTACTGTGTGTATATACTTAAAATGAAAATAAGAATGTTGAATAAAAAAATCTGTATGAGCTACTCTAATCGATGAAGTATATAAAATATATGAATAATTTGGTAAACAATTTTAAAAATTAATATTTTTATTTTTATTTTTGTTGTCATGATAACTATTTATATGTATAGTTGTCACCAGTATGCCATTATTTTCTAAACTTTCAGTCAATTTGAAATCCTGCTTTAGAAGTTATTGTTAATAATTTCAACAATTTTGTCATAACAGATGCTATGATTCATTGCTAAAGAATCAAGAAGGTGGTTACATATACTGTGGAATAGTTATAAAAATGAAAATCCCATTCTCCTGCATTTGTAGAGCTCTTTTATCTGGGAGCGTTATATTTTTTATATTTTTGAATTAACTAACACACACAAGTTCATCGATCCATATCTGGTTCAAGTTTCATCGGATTTGTATAATTATGGCATTGTGCTATTAATTGTGGACAACTGTGCATGACATTTTAGAATGGGTTGACACAATTACATCTGGACCTTGTTGTCATATAAGGTCATACATCTGTATTAAACCATATAAATGCCAAAATGAGACATACCGAGTTTCAAACGAAAAACATGTTACAACTTATCGTTGATTTGAAAATATCTACTACGGTTATCTCTTTATCTATTTTAGCCCACAAATAAAAATAAAAGTTATTAGACTGCTCCAGACAAAAGAACCAATCGTTTATATTTTGAGAGAAAATTCGATTAGATTTTTTAAAGGACCTCGGCCGGTTACCATGGGTACATTTTGAAGGCGTGTTCAAAATTCAAACATTCAAAAAAAGTACACATCGACCAGCAGATGCGGATGATAACAACACAGGTATAGAATAGTTTGCTGTATTTGAAATAAAGGCCAACGTTATTTTATGCAGGATACTTCTTCACGTGTTCTGATTTGATACAACCCCCACCAAGAATTTGTTTTTCGCAACTGAATATATTAAATTATATAAGTCTCCTTTGAAATAAATATTCAGATAATGTCGAGCGTTGTGGCTGGACCCAAATCTACCTAAATGGGGTACGTTACACTACAATAACAGGCTCGATCTTTCGAATACCAACTGTCACCTCGTGTGATTGGAACTCATTGATAATTCAACCAATAAAATAGTTACATTCATTCGTACAATACGCAGGATAATGGTATATAAGCCAGACATTAAAATCAGTGTTGTTTTATATACTGTCGTATAGAGTCACTTTGCATTTCAAGCCAACTACCACGAGATGTTCAGGTACAGGTTAAAGAACTCAATTGACCTTTAAATGAAGATTATATATCATTATTGAAGGGAGCGGGGGTAGATGGTACAGGTAATGATGGTGTTCATTAGTGAAAAGCTATTCGGTAAAACACCTAATTGCAGGACGAATAGATAACTTTTTTGATGTCGTGTGCATATTTGGTGTCACGTGATTATCCAATTTGTAGTATATTATATATATAGATATTACGATGACAAACTCACTGTAATCACAGAAAAATTCATCCGATCCGTCCGAACAGTCAGCATCGTGATCACAAACATACTTTCTTGGAAAACAGAATTTACCTTCCGAGGCATTATGACATTCAAACCCATTACACAAAGCTATAAAATACAATAATAACAACATATATTATGTTTCAGTGTTATGTCATGAAGTTAACATAATTTTCTTTTTGCTTTTTATCATCCAAACAGTCTTGGCTATAGACTGTTAAAATTTTGTAGAATTGTGAATAGTGGAACATACTCAAAAAACGATTTTAAAATATACATAACAGGTGCAAACATTCTCTCTTTTGAATGCTTAGCAAGATTTAGCAAGGCTTTACATAAATAATAAAAAAGTAACATGGTGAAAAAAAGAAATGACGGGATTTCCATATTATGCACTATATTTAACTTTTAACAAAACTATAATACATTTAAATTTGGAACTGTAACAGCCATTTTAATTATGAGCATTAGCAAACTTCTTACTGAGTGAATTGTTATGCAAATTAGCAATTATCTCAGCTTCTTTTTAGTGCACATCCCAGAACTTTAAAAAAATAGCTCCTAGACGCTTTGACCTTTTGTTTTGAAACTTTCATAAATGATTAACAATGTGTTTATCTTTAAAACGCCGTCGGGGCATTGTTTTTGGTTGAACAGTGTTACAACAATCGTACAGACAACTAGCCTGGGTGTTAATTTATGCATAAAGTAGTGAAATTTGAGCTACTGCCCTGCAAAATTGACAACTGGTAGACAGTTTTCAAGACGGCACTTTCTTCATAGTAAACAGATGTACCCATAAACCAATTTTGACAGGAAACAGAAGCATGGTTTAGAAGCAAATTTGTTTTAAATCACTTTTGACCAAAAAAGCACATTTTTGTGCATATTTCAAACTACAGTGTGCACAAAAAATACTAACAAAATTTTTAAATTCATACAATAAGCTTTCCGAAAATATATAGTTTTGTGGACAAGGGAGGTCATCTTAGTTTCCTAGTAACTAATTAAAATATCTGTCAGGTAAACTGCATCTCTACCTTAAATCAAAACATTCTCCAATCAGGGAAAACCGTGACGAGAATTATTATGATATTAAATATAATACCAGCTAGTAGCAATGCACGTGCATAGATTCATATTGTTCTTACGTTTTGTAAATGCAGAAATCACGGTAGAATTTATTTCGTCAGTCCAGTAATACCCCGGGTAATGTAACATTACGCATTGCCGTGAGATATCGTGGAAGACGGCAGTAAAACATTCACGAGTGACGTCACAACTCATTTTGCATTCCGCTAAGTTATTTACTGTAAGATTACTGACGACCTGTCCTTCTTCAAGTAGAAATCCCGAATTTGAATATTCGTCATATAACCCTGGTTGTTTATCGTCTGCCATAAAAAACAAATATACATCATTTAGGAGTATAACTCTACGATAAAGACTTCCCGTTTTCGACATCGTGAAATTCTTTCGTTTTTGGGGGAGAAAAAATCCTGAAATAAACAAGACAAGATAATTCAGAAATTTATTAAGAATAACTCGTAATGGAATGTATTCCCTATGCATCCATAAATAATTTCCATAATTACACAAGAATATTACAGAAAAAAGATAATTTGCTATATTCTCGATGCCATTTATTTGTCTTGAATTATGACTAATAGAAGATGAATGAAATTCCAAACCAACTCATGCACGAACAATACTGTATTTTCTGCATGAAATGAAAGAATTTCACAATGTCGAAACGAAAAGTCTTTATCGCAGTGGTGTATGCTGAAATGTCAGTAGCGTTGATGAGAAAACTCGATACAGTGATTGGTTGCACATGGAAGATTTATGAAATGTACGAAGTATGATTAGTTGCCACATATTTGCAGATTAAGAAATGTACATTTTATGACAAAACATAACAGTGACATTAGATAACAAAGCAAATTAGATTAGAGTTTTTAGCCGTTTTCGAAAATGGCCCAAATTTGATCTGGTAAACGACATTTTCTAGACAGTTCATACTTTAATCATATCAATTTGGGTATTTTTGGGGGGGTCGGCATTGTCGTACTTTAAGTCATGGTATAACGAACTGCAATTAGTTGAGGCGAAGAACGAGGCTTATAGTTTAATATTTGTACATACAACAATCAGCTTCGTCAAAGGGGTCGACACAGTCTACGACAGTGTCGCATACCATGTCATTGCGAAGACACCAATCTCTCGCATGACCATCGGGAGTCACATGACACACAAAGCTACGATCTCCATTGCATTCTGCAAATAAATAAACAACAGGCATTAAGACAACACAGACAAGTCACTAAAATAAAGTGTAACCGCAGCGTTAATAAAAAATATGCCAATTATTATATATTATTAGTAATTTATCATTGAGTGTATGATGCATTTATATTACATACACTTCTGTGTTCGTCATTTAAGGTGGTGAGCCCCCCCCCCCCCACCGTGTACTATCTACGAACTCAATATGGGAATATTGTAATTTAATGTTGGAAAGCCTAAGTTTAAAACTTTATATTATTACGACACTGACTTTAATGGTATAGCTATATAATTCGCTTATATAACAGATTGTTATTGGACAATTGTGTATGGACTGTTGTTCAAAATACCTTAGCTACGCATGTCAGTAAAACAGTGGACGCGATCTAAAAAAAACAGTAGACTAATTTATGGTAGGAGAGAATGGAACACTAATTTATGCCAAAAGCTAGTCTCTCAGCTCTCGCACTCAACGAGATCTCGGCGGTCATTTACATATATTGTAGTGTTGTCATTAATTCGTACTTACGGCTCCCACAGTCGAATTCATCTTCTCCACTTCTACAATGAGGCACACCATCACACATTAAGGATTCGGATAAACACTTCCCGTACTTGCCAGGCATTTTGCAAGTGAACTCATTCTCATTGCATTGTACTATGGACAAAATAAAAGGATTTATCTACCTATTTTAGTCAACATGTTTTACTACAAATTTGTAGGTATTTTGTTCAGCAGCTGATACTTTGAGTAACATATGTGAGACATTCCAAATGTAAATAAATCTTTTCTCCGATTATTGGCAAAAAACGTTGTTTAAATATGTTTACAAAGACCGCATATGTAGCGTAATTACAGCGTACCAGTCATCACGCAGCGTTTGTTCACATTCACGCGTTATATATGTCGCATTGTGAGCACTGGCGCTTTAAAGCGGGAGGGTCGTCACCTGCGCATGAACGGAATTGAGTCCCAAGCACACTAAAAACCCAAAGGCATGTTTGTAAACAATGATACGCTATGGCCATCTGACGCATGCGCAGGTGACGACTCTATGTCTGGTTGACATTTATATAACGATATATCTGCTAGAACCGAGTCGAATTTATTAAATACTCTTAGCATAAATCAGTACCAATTAAAATAAAACTTCATTGAGTACTATTGGTAATGATGCTTAACTATGTGGTTTAAAGAAGACGTGTTTTGAAATATGCTAAATAATTCAAAGAAAATAATGTCTCACTTCGAAGTTCACAGTTAAATTCGTCTTCACCGACACCATCAAAACAATGGATTATACCATCGCATATATGGGACGGTTTTAAGCACAAATCCATATATCTGCATTGATAATCACCATCAGCACATGGAGCTAAAAAGAAATCAATTTAGACATTCTAGTGTTCATACAAACAAACATTATGGAAACGAATGACTATAATTCAATGGAATAAAACGTCAATAAAACATATTAGAATACCTCAATTAATAGATAATATGCGGTCATGGTTTGTTCGAGAACATTTTCATTGCATGAATGTGACACTGATAAATGTATTCTTCGCTACTGTCGTAGTATAACGCTATTTAAATATAAATTACTTTGAAAACAACTACAAAAACCTCTATACCGCGATTCATGTACAATATAGAGGTGAAGTGTCCATAACTCTAAAATATTTATATTTGTTGAGGAGCAAGACATTTCACTATAATCAGGTTAATTATTAAACATTCACGCTTTCAAGCAGCCATAAGAGTACGGCTGGTAATCAATAATTTAATGACACACATTTCTTTGAAATTCAGATGTAAAATTCTAATTATTTCCGTTTCTAAAATGTTAATACATAATTAAATTTGTAATTATCCTATATTGTCACTATAATGGCATTCTATCCAATAACTGTCTGTGACTTATATTACAAGAAACATCAACAGCTTAATGTTTACCCAAAACCTTCCTCAAATCAGATTTAATAACGATTGTCAAAATTAGGTACATAGTGCATTCGCGCATTTTTAGAAAAGATACTCAGTTACAATTTAAAGATTTTGCTGCTTCTGATTTTAATTGTGCCGTAGAAGGATGTGCTACACGTGGAGCAGGATATGTTCAGTCTTTTACTAACACTTCGTTAACTTTCTAGATTAAAGTGACCTCACTGTATGACTCTATGCTTACTTTTATTTCTCTGGTTAGTCATATGACTGAAATAAACCTTTATTTCTAATCTACCAGATCGATATTTTTAAATATGGAACAAAATTTTAATTTTCTTAGAAAAATGGATGATTGCATTGTTTTCCCGAAATCATTCGTTCGTTTATATGAACAGTAAGGAAGAAAAAAATCAAATAGCTCGCCCAAAGACACAAACTGTCAAACTAAACTCGTTTGAGAGTCACTATTTAATATGTATAAAATAAACTAATTTTCTTACATATAAATATAAGCCCATTGAGGCGGTGTTCGATATATATACACACATGTAAATAAATACAATATACGCATGGCAAAATGTAAATGTTTCGTATGTTACACTTCTATTAAGGCTTCATGTTATGTATGGATTATGTTTGTTCTAATTTAGTTTAGTCATATATACGGTACTTGATCTTTTTTTTATTTTGAGAAATTTTAAATTCATTGAAAAGATTTATATATATACATGATTTGAAGTCGACATTTATTTTCAATGACGCCACAAACAATAGGCTGATATCGGGGATACACAATTACCACAATCAGAACTTACTCAACCAGAGCAGTGTTCACTCATTTAAAGTATTGTACTATTAAAGCGCCATGAATGATTAAATAATAATTGTGTGTCCGGTTAGTAAATAGCATAATCATAATACAGTGTTTTAACAAGGATGTTAAGCAGCTGAGTGGTGATGTTACCTGTGTGTGCCACATAAATGTAATTAATATAATATATTATCTGCGATGGTTTTTTTACAACACTTTCTCTACCCCCTAATGGTGATAGCTGCTTTCATCAATCCAATCCAAAACATTAATTATACAATAAGTGTTATTATAAAAAACATGTTTGACAAATCACTTATGTTGTTCCGATTCGCTGTGTTTTTCAGGCTGGTTGTAACACGTTTGTTCAAATCTTATGTTGGCACCATTGTATTCAAATGTTGTTCTTATAATATTAACAATAAGTTGTTGTATTAAATGTAATTATTAAAACGAATAGTAATAACACACAACTACATTCATTACTCTGTGTTCCTACCTGTATATGTGTTACGTAGAAACACCTCCTCATTTAGCATTTCCGTGAGTTTTCCATACCCACTGGCGTCTATCGCACTCCATCGTACCTTATTAGTATTGCAGATCGTAACAGCCGGAAAACGTTGTGCTTTTGATTCGACGATAGCGGTTGATATACTTGTTGGGTACTCGAAATACAGTTGAATTAATTCAATAGCTTGCCATATATACACTACTGATACTGTCAACAAAATAATGGTCCAAAAAACCCTGGCAACAATGGAGCTAGCATTAGTGACTCTGCTTACTCCGTGCGCTGTTGTCGTGTCAGCGAACTTCAACAATATCGAACAACACGTGTCAACGTGAACGTTATCATCTTGCATACTGTCACGCGGATCAAAGGGTGACGTAGAAATGCTTCTGGGAGGACGTCCATCGCCGTAATAAGCAGAACTCTCACTCAGCTCCATTGGTCTCAGTGATGTTCACACAAGTGCCGAAGTAGCTTTCACTTCCACTATTATTAGGAGTCGACCATTTGAGACTAGGGGGAGAGACGATATGATTGTGCAAATTAATGTTTTATTTTATTTATTCTTAAGACAATGTTTTTTATCAAGATTATGTTCTTGTAATGTTTTTGTTTAGAAATGTAGATTTTTTTATCAGGGTCTACAATCTCCCATCTCCCCCACAGAGTTATGGAGAATGGTTAACCTTTAGTAGTACTAATCATGAATTTGAGTCGGATACATAATACAAAATATTTATACTGCTCTTGAGAGCATATGTACGTCTTATTTATTTCTGTCTGTTATAACTCATAACATACTGGTAATAAAAAATGTATTAATCATGTAACTTTAGTAATGTTTCTACTATCGGAGGGGCTATGCGTTTAAAGTCCTTTCTGGTCGTTCATTCATCTCACAGTACCAACATCGCTATAATTTTATAAGATCTTGAGCAAATGAGGGCGTATTTAGTTAATTGCTGAACTATTATACTAATACATGATATGATGTTTCGTAAAGTATTATCTTGCAAATATGGAAGTAAGACAGAATGACACAGCTGTCAGCAAAGCATCCAATCATGAAAACAAATGTTTCTTGTAGGGTTTGGTTTGTTCCATGATAAATTTATTCCAAGTCATTAGTAAAATCCTACACCCGAGTTTCTTGCAATATACGCAACGCTATAGTTAAATGTTTATTAATCTATCGGGAATAATATAATTAAAAACTAATTATTTAGTGTATTCCCCACAGTATCTACTTCTTTACTGCATGAAAAATTATTGTTTTATTCAGTCTCCATATCCATTACGGGCAATATAGTTTAACCAGTACAGTATCACGATATATATAACAATTCATTCAAGGTACACGGCCTGTACTTTGACGTTACCCAATACTACATCGGATCAGATACATATCGCCCTGTAAACAAGATTTTGATGGTATTAATCATAGAGGAAACGCTACACTCTATTTACTTCACTACCTATGAATATTCATCGAGAAATTTTAGGAATCAATCGGAATGGTATGTGATAAAATATCTGCGTGGTATTCACATTGAATCCGAGCTATTGATGTTTGGTTTTCATTTCGATTGACCACTTGTTTGGGTTTGCCTGGCATAATGAAAATACTGCTTTTGCTCAAATGTTATCATTTCATTACTACTTGACACTGTATGACTAATAATCGATTAGAGTATGTCTGTCATAATCCATGCGTTACAAAAAGCCGTACACAGAAACAAATTAAGCCCGGCAAGTTTTAGACTGTTTTATTTTGCCCAAATTGTCCGTTTCCATGAACAAGAAACTTTTGGAAGTAGGTATTTTATTTTCCGTACATTTGTTTTTCGAAATTTAATTCTAATCAAATATTCGTTTATATAAGCCAGGATTATTTTCAATAAATTTGAATGTAAATGTTTGTTTTTATTTAACGGTTGCAGCAATCAGGGGTGATCTTCCTTTCATGTTTATGGTTACACTGAAAATAAAAGTCTGCAACTACTGTTTAAGTACAGTTCTTTTGAATGGAAAAAAAAAGAATCTGATTTTAGATATTTAAAAACAATGATTCTACAATTAAGTGCAAACAAAGCAAACAAAACACATGTTTAAAATACTGTCTACTATCTGTGAACGTGTCTTTAGTGTATAACTGAAATCTAAATCCTTGGGTCTGAGAGTACATAATAGCTAACCTGCCAGTACCTCTCAGATCACTAAAACAACATGTGTATGTGTATGTCCTTAGTATTTTTAATCTAGAAAAAATACACGCAATTCCAAATTGAGGTTCACATTTGAATACCACGGAGTACCTCGCATCGTCTTTGCATCGTGAAAGCTTGCATCTCATGTTTGAGAGAATTCTCAAAGAATTGAGGAAATTGTCGAACTAATACCAGAATAATTACAAATATTATTTTATTCTCAGCTTGAACAGCCCTCGTAACCAATCGGCGTGATGTACGGCTGGGGAACCATTATATCGGAGACGAGTGTTTTCATGGCATATATATATATATACTGTTCACTTTGCACTTTGCATTCGAGTCCTCTTGTACGAATACATTTCAGTATATCAATATTTATTTATTGTCAATTTCTATTAATTAAGCTATAGTTTACCAATTTGAAAACATATGGGACACATCTGCATGCGAGTGTGTACATCAGGAATGTTATTAGCGTATCTTAATTTGCATAAATGTGTTAGATGAGATGTTTTATGGGTTTATTAGTTGCAACAGCCATAAAATCCAATGTCACCAGGCTCCTTCTAAAATACGTTCGTCCTGCTACTCAATCCTCAGTCGTGCGATTACATACAATTAAATGCAACGAACCAATTGTTTATTTCTTGTATTATCAACAATACACAAAAATACAAATTCCATTCTCTTGCGTAACGCAGTCCAAATCGTAATTCGACTACGCAAGACTAAATAAAGCCGATCAAAACCAAAAATGCTATGTACTAATGAGTGGTCGATACAGCTCAATAAAAACAATGTTACATTAATCTAACAATAAAACTATTATTAGCATACGAAATAAGTGATAACTAAATTGAAATTAGGTGCATTGCAGACGTATAATATTGGGTACACAAATAACAGTTTTCAAGATCTATCGTCACAATCTAAAACTCATTTATGTTGGGAACGTTGACACTTGGCCAAGACTTCATATAATAAACATGGTAACTTGTCCCAAACCAGTCAAATCAGCCAGTCAACTATGACTCAACAAATAACAAATTCCCACTTCCGGTCCGGTTATATTTAAAATATACCACGAATATTTACTTTTGAGATATAATTGTTAGTATGT
Source organism: Saccoglossus kowalevskii (assembly GCF_978046115.1). Lineage (NCBI taxonomy): Eukaryota > Metazoa > Hemichordata > Enteropneusta > Harrimaniidae > Saccoglossus > Saccoglossus kowalevskii. The sequence goes on from NC_140654.1 coordinate 4,545,131, forward strand.
GTTGAGTATTGGATATTTCAGCCTCGTCGTCCTGTACTTCGTTTAGTAATTCGGATTCCCTAAATTGCGTAAAAACGGATAGTTTCGCGATTTTGTCACGGAAAATGGCTGAGCTAAATCATTTGCAGAGGGACGGCCGCTTAGGTATGTGCACTCTTACTTAAAGCACATAAACCTAAAAGCGTTGGGCAATCAAACAAAAAATTACTTCGAACTAAAGTACATAAAGTACGTTAAAAATCTTCACATTTTCATAGCATAAACAAGGTTTCATCCTCGCTTATTATGATACCCTCAAAAGGGAGTAATTCCCGTTTCCAGCACGGGTAAACAATGGTTCAAACCCGAAACAGTCGAAACGCCGAAAACAACTAGCATACCAATGTTTTACTTTGTCGCCATTTTTATTTAACATTGAAACGTTCGTCAGGAAATTCACGTATATTAAATTGCATTTTTAGAGTCCCTCAAGTTGCTTTCAAAGACGCACCAGAGATAACCAGGACATTGAAATGTTTGTCGAAACGTTCGTCGTAAAATTCACGTGCATTAATTGTGTTTGTTTTTTGGAGTCCATCAAATTTGTTTTTTTTACCTTTGTCAACCATTCCTCCACCAGAGTGAATTACAGCACTAATATTTGTTCTCTGGGAATCTGTAATTAAATAAGACAAAATATTCAAACTGCATTTATTTTCGCTGTAACTTTAGATTTACAAAACATTTATTTATGTCCTCTAAGGAAGTTTCCCAATGTTCTGTCTATGTATTTTTTCAACGAAATAAGTAATGTATAGATAGGAAAAACAATACGATTTCACTAGCATGAGTTGGTCCGAAAACTAGCAAAGACGGGAAATAAAATTGTGCATTGTTGTCGACATGTTTATTTATTATCCTAGATTATTCCCTCGCCAGAGTTAATTCCATCACGAATATTTGTTTCTCTTGAGTCTGTAATAAAACTGAATTAATGTCCTTCATTACATTCGTAATTCGTAAAGTGAAATTCGTAAAGGTTTGTGGCGTTCAGGGCCTCATTGCCGGAATCTTGCTAATATCGACTTGGTAGCAATTACTGTAGCTATCGCCGAGTAAAAAGTTCCGCATCTTTTTGGTTACTATCATTACCGATTTCTTCAAAGTGATTCACGTCCCAAACTTTTGTTCCCCGGGCGCCCGTAAATAAAAAATGTCTTATCACACCGCTGGGCGAAAATTGTTTTTGTTTTATTCTTGATGTTTTGTGAATATATAGAATATGCTCTGTTCAAATAAAGGATTTTGATATGCCAATCGAACAATTCCTTACTGGAACGTCTCTTGTATAAATATTCCCCTTTCCTCCAGAATTTTACAATGGCGCTAGTCCAAAATGGACTTCTTGTTCAACACGTCTTTGTTTGTAATCAATAATATTCACGTCGCCGTACGTAAAGACACACTATCGAACTTGACAATATTGACTTTTCGAGGGCTAAGCAAATGGATGGAAATATCAATTAAATCGCTCATGACTGGGATAGTAATTAGTGCTCATTTCTATGCAATTGACTTTTATCTTTTTCTTTTTACTATTCTGACGTTTTCTTGGTCGCATTTTGTATATACACTAATAAGTAAGTATTAACTATTGTATAGATATATTTATTTCAATGCTGAGAAGTAGTTATTCATGTTTCAAATTTCAAATTTCTAATCTATATTGGAATATAGCTCTGGGGATTAACAAATGCTTAGCCCTCTCTGACGAAGATTGTTTTTTTTTATATCAGAGATATTAATATTATCACGGGTGTTGGTAATACGTGTTTGAAATGAACATTCACATAACAGACATGTTTTAGTTTCTCGACGCTCTATTCAGTCTTAATTTATGTAATCGTCTGATTTTGTTTCAAATTCACCTTCCCGTTGTAATTTTGGTAAAAAGTGATATTTTCGACTTCTTGTTAAAAAACACAAGTTCAATTGCTTTGATATTACATATATAGATACTACATGTGAACCTCTCTCAAATTTGTTAATTTCGTGATGATATCTCTAATTTTAGTGAATATTTTTGTAATTGTTGGTAAAAAGTGATATTTTCGACTTCTTGTTAAAAATCGCAAGTCCAATTGCTTTGATACTACATGTGGACCTCTCTCAGATTTGTTCATTTCATTATATCTTTAATTCTCTAATTTTAGTGAATATTTTTGTAATTTTTGGTATAAAGTGATATTTTCGAATTCTTGTTAAAAACAGAAAGTCCGATTGCTTTGATAATTTTCATATTGTTCATTCTCTAATGATATCTTCAGTTCTTTAATTGAAATGTACTCTCATATTTGCATAGAAACTAGATAGTCCTGTGTCAATATCTCCCCCTGCCTTTTCATCTGCCTTAACATTTTCGAAATGGGAATCTAAGCTTAAGAATGACCCAGACAAAGAATTCTTGATGGAGGGGATTCGTGATGGGTTTCATATCGTTTCACCAGAAAGTAGATCCCAACCAGCCCATGTTGCCAATTATAAGTCTGCTATGGCGGGTTCTCGACATCAGGTAGAAAAACTGCTTAGGTCAGCACTTATTTACGCAGGTGCAGCCAATGGAGCTGTTCATCGGAAAAGCTGTTCCAAGGGATTTTTGTTGAGGGCAGGAGATTTTTGCTATTTTTGTAGGGGTCGGGAAATATGAGTACGCCCAGTAGGCATAAACAAATATCGCAGGGTGGGAAAAACAGCCTTTAGGGCAGGGTATAATAAAAAAACGCATTGGGGGAAATAACATCTGCTAAATGTGGGCGGCCGTGTGCTATCAATAACTGAAAATGCGATGTTTTTTTAATGAGGGGGGGGGAAGATGAATTTGGTCAGCAGGGGGGCAAGAAAGGCAAGTTGGTGGTGGGCATTTCAATGGATTTGATTACGGACAATGCCTGCGCGAATTTCATTTCTGCCACAAATTCATCACTGAAAGCAACGAGAAGACCTGCTGACCTTTCCCAGTTGTATGCAGTCACCAACCCAAGACTACACTGTCAGTACTGACCTAGTGTCAATCAGGAGCGAGAACCTCCAAAAGAAACCAGTGTTTTTTTTTCAGCAGGTTCAGCACCCACCTCCAGCTGGAGGTAAAGTAGGAAGTGATCTATTGGATGGTGCCTCTTGTGCTAAGGTTAATTTACCTTCTAAGAATGGAATAATTGCACAGGGGTGCTCCACCGATTATTCTCCAGGAAACAGAAAACAAGCGACTTTGTGGCCAAAAGTACTCTGCTGACATTGTTAATAGCAGCAAACTTAGAAACATTGAAATGACCCCGAATTGAAATTCAACATTTTTTTAAAACATTGGCCCAGGTAGTTCAGAACCCACACACACACAATGTGTACTGAAAATACCATGGAAAATTCATTTTCTTTTACAAAAATAGATATATATTCACCAAATTTGAAAGAAGATTCGTCCATTATGAAATGTCTACATTATGAATCTCAAAGCAATCTGGCAGGCGGTTTTGAAGAAAATGAGCACAAACAATATTTACAAAAAATAGACATGCATATGGTCTCATTTTATTAGTAAGTCAACGTCTAGTCCATGTCAAGAACATTCATGCCAAAATTCAAATGCAATCTGACAGGGAATTGTTGAAAAATTAGAGATTTGGATGTGATGTCATGAAATGAACAAATCTGACAGAGGACCACCCCAGGTAGGTGTGTTATAAATAGTAAGGTGATCTAGCTTATGGTTTGGGAGAAGAAGTCTCTTGAAAACAAGTTGAACGATAGACGACACACTATGTATGACAGACAGACGACAGGTCCAGTCAACCTATGAGCTCTACTCCACCATATAAATACAAGTGTGTGGTTTGGAATCTACATATAAATACAAGTGCATGTGAACAATCTACATATGAATACAAGTGTGTAGTTACTGTCCCATATAAATACAGGCGTGTGGTTTGGAGTCTACATATGAATACATGTGTGGTTTACTATCCCATATGAATACAGGCGTGTGGTTTACTACCCCATATGAATACAGATGTGTGGTTTGGAATCTACATATGAATACATGTGTGTGGTGTACTATCCCATATGAATACAGGCGTCTGGTTTACTATCCCATATGAATACAGGCGTGTGTTTTGCAATTTCCATATGAATACAGGTGTGGGGTTTACAATTTCCATATGAATACAGGTGTGGGGTTTACAATCACTAGTCTAAACAAGGCCAGGAGCAAACTGTTCGACTCGCTTGTCTAGCCCAGTGCATACAAGATGGTTTTCTTGGGAATCAGAAGAGCAAAACAAACATAAATCATGTGAATAAACACAAATGTACAAATGTCATATCTAATTTGATTTATTAACAGAAAACACTGATAAATGTACAAGTGAAATCACTGTATTATGTTTACAGACACCTACTTCTAGCAATGTGAATATCAGGCATTTCAGTGAGATGTGCACCTCTTATCTCCCAGTACGAGCCAGAGGGGAATATAAGATGTGGCCTGTACGGTTCAAAGACGGGGGTTCAATACACATTACTGGCCAAATACAAGATTTTGTGTCCCAATGCAAAGAATCTTTTGGTTAACTTAACAAATGTTTTTGTCAAAAGGGCACAAGCTGCTACATTCTGGCTGTCTAAAGAGTGCATGCTTTCTAGTCAATATATGTGGAGTTTTTCACACTCAAAAATAATCATTGAATGAATAGTCAGCAGTCAATAGGCAAGCAAATCTACAGTTTGATTTGAAAGAGTGTATAAAGATCTGACTAAGAAGGTTAGCAAAATGCACACAGTATGCATGAATACAGGAACTGCAGCTTTATCAGGTTTGATACAACCACTGTCCAAGTACATACTTAGTGTAACCTTGTTGCTGCACGTCTTCTAGGTCAATTCGATTGGTGTATGGGAAAGGTAGTATGCCATCATGGAAATACCACATCATTCATCCTTATTTGGAATTTGTTTTTCCTAATATGGTATAATACAGATCAAAACGGCAAAATTGCAGCATTCAGAAACTCAAACTGCCAGACTATAATAATTCATATTTTGTAATCAGGTTTCCCAATATAAGCCTCCCAGTGACCTTAAGAAAGTAGGGCACCACTCAAAGATTGAAGATAGTCCATCAGGTAAAAGCAAATAAAACTATTGACTGTGTACATTCAATACAGAAATCAAGAAATGTCACATAAACTGTACATGCCAGGATTCTGATGAAAAACTAATAAAAACACAAATTGGGAAATATAATTTTACAAAACTTTCATTTCTAAACTCTTGCTGCTTGTGTTTCATGGAATTTCTTCATCCTGGCTTCAAGCTCTGGTCTAAAGTGACGAATCAATCCCTAGAGTACAACAAGTAAATAATAATTACTTGGAATAAATACAGCAGAGAAAATGTCACAAGATTTGTGAATATACTAAACACATAATGCATAAAAACTGAACAATAAAAAAATACCATTTGAAATTGCCCAATTGCAATAATATTTTTTTTACATCAATAATCAACCAATTATTTTTTTTTAAGCCTACGTCACCAAGAAAAATAATTGAGCAAATAAATTTCAAAAAATAAAAAGAACATAATTTTGTTTCAATGACATGGACCTATTTTCATGGCAAGTTATGAAAGAATCTTTTTTGTTCATAACTGGAATGAGATTAGGAATGACTTAAAAATCACACTTTTGTTACTTGGATTTTCTTCAATAAGACATTGTCTTGTACAACTGTTGAAATATGTTGAATAGCTTGCAAAGTTAATTATGACGCTTGAATTATTATTACCATATTTGCCCTATTAGTAAAGTATACACTTACATAAATTTACAGATGGGAACCTTTGGTCAAAATATTATCAAATATTGATATGGTATACAATAAAATGAATTTTTAATTTATGTACCCTTCTAATAAGGCAAATACAGTATCATCCAGAAACCTCTGCATATCAAAATCAAAACAGCCGCACAAGACTTAACTTAAATGTTGACACAATTCTAGAACAATTCCATTTTTAACTGCTGTATAGATCATACAATTCTAAAAATACAGTAGCTAGCTCAGTACCCTAAATACTGCTTATGTACAAAGGTTGTCAAATAGTAGTTACCTGTGCTGGCCATGCTGCTCCATCACCTAAAGCACATATTGAATGACCTTCAACTTGTTTACTGATCTCCCATAACATGTCAATTTCATCAGATTTAGCATTACCATTTACTACAATTAAATATTAGTCAATAGAAAATATCAGTTTAGTAATAATTTGATGTGTTTGATTGTCACCATGTGGAAGACCAGAAAAAATTAGCCCCTGATGTATGTGACATGATGTATGCGTTAAGTTTGAACGTGATTGATCCAGGCCGTAATGTGTAAGACGACGAACACACAAATGAGAATCTCTAAATCCTTGTTTTTGAACTTTGTTTGAACAAGAATAACAAATCTGTAAAATATGAGGTTTCTATTTATTTATTTATTCAATAATAATACTTACCAAACCTCCACAGTATTTTATTCATCCAAGAGACTCCTTCCCTGCAAGGTGTACACTGCAAGAATACAAGTGTTTTTTTACATTAGAAATCAATTACTATGAAATACAGGCCACTCAATGAAGTAAAACTAAATGATCAAATCCAGTATATGCCAATATAATGAATAAAAGAAAGTATAAATGTTTCATAGAATAGTGAAACAAGCAGCCTCTCTGCTGAGATAGCTCCGCTGTTAGCAATGCACATTTCAATTAAAGAACAGAAGATATCATTAGAAAATGAACAATATTCAAAATTCAAAAATATCATTTTTCACCATAAATGATTGTGGTTTTTAACAATAAGAAAATATAATTTTTTACCAAAAATGCCAAAAATATACATCAAAATTAGAGAATTGAACATATCATCATGAAATGAACAAATTTGAGAGTGGTCCACATGTAGTACCTATATATGTAATATCAAAGCAATTGGACTTGTGGTTTTTAACAAGAAGTCAAAAATATCACTTTTTACCAAAAATGACAAAAATATTCACCAAAATTAGAGAATTAAAGATATCATTACAAAATGAACAAATCTGAAAGAGGTCCACATGTAGTACCTATATATTATTGTAGAGTTGTCCTGCCTTTTGACTTGACAGAATATTTCGCACAATATTTTGTTATTGTTGAAGTAAAGACAACAATGTCCTTACCTGTCCACAACTTTCATGTTTATAGAATTCCATGAGTCGTGCAATACATCTGACAATATCAGATTGTTTATTCATGACGATAATTGCAGCAGTACCCAAACCAGAGTGGACATCTATCAATGCATCAAAATCCATCATAACATCTTCACAAACACTGAAAATGAAACACATAGTAAAGTTAATATCACAGCATCTCCATAGTGCACAAGTCAGTTCTATGTTGGTTTCAACTTTACAATATGCAAATAAAATGCTATGTTACACCAAGTAAACAATGAATCCTGTTTTGACACTAGTAGCATAGTGGTTGTCGTTTCAGACTCATGATCGGTAGACCCAAGTTCAAATCCTCTCTTAGGCTGAACATCAAAGGGTCGACCCCTACCCTGGGTAAGTGTGCCACAGACTCAATGGGAAGGCCTTTCCACTGGCCGAGATTCATTCACTAACGAATGAGACTTTGGGGGAACCTTGGTTAAGGTCCGCAGGTGCTTGTGTTTGACAGAGCCTGGTTGCTGCCAGGATAGCGCATTAAAATTTCCATTTGACAGAGAGATGGCTTTTGTAGCATTTGATACACTGGCTGCGGAAAAGTAGATGTGGAAAAGTAGATGGGAAAAACACTGGTAAGAAGAGGTTAATTCTCCTCCTTCCCTATTTAAGTACAATACTGTCAAAGTAAGACAAATTTTGTTTTTTCACTGATGTTTTGTTTACAAATCCAATCAAAGTGAATCAGAAAAGCTGACCAAACTTGGTTGACACAGATAAATGGATTGATACCTTTTTGGGATAAGCGGTACAGAGGATCCACCTGGTATAATAGCTAATAAGTTGTCCCATCCGCCAGTAACACCACCAGCATGACGTTCTATTAAATCTTTAAGTGGTATTGACATCTCTTCTTCAACTGTGCAGGGATTTTTCACATGACCAGATATATTAAATAATTTAGTTCCGGTGTTTCTTGGACGCCCAAATGAAGCAAACCAATCTCCACCACGCCGACATATGGTCTGTAAATTAAAATGAACTTATGTGAGAAAATTCTGTAATAGTAATACTTATTATTATACAACTGTCACCGTAACACCATACGTTACTTATGTGAGAAGATTCTGTAATAGTAATACTTATTATTATACATCTGTCACCGCAACACCATACATTACAGCGTGCCGTAATTTTGCAGTGTTTTCATCCTACCATATTAGGAAATGCGAATTCAAAATATAGAATGATTACGCGCGTAAGCGTCCTCTAAAAATAACAAGTCATTGAAAATGACACAGTCCCCGTTAAATTAAGTTCTCTTTGTGCTCGTCATATTAAAGTGGATGGGTTGTCGTGAGCGTGTTCTTGAAACACAAGTTCCAAGTGGCGTATACAACAGATTGTTTATTTACATCAAAACACGTGTTCCGTGTAGTAGTAATATGGCCAAAAATAAAAACAGCCGTTATTCGGCCATCTTTGATCTGTTTATGAAACACACTGATATATATGATGTATGTGCCAAATACAAATGAAAAAGGTACATAAATTGTGGAAATATAGTAGTAAGGCCAAAAAGTCAGATGCCTGCCAGTCGACCATCTTTGATCCAATTGCGAAATAAAACGTCATGGACATGTATCCTAACATGTGTAATCTATGTACCAAGTTTGAATGACAACTGACAAAGCATGTCCAAAATACAACATTTTCAAAAAACAAGATGGCTGCAAGTCGGCCATTTTGAATCGAATTGCTAAACCACTGCATGTGCATATGTCCCACATAAGGTACTAGGCACATGCAAAGAATGAACGGAATCGGTCCAAGGGATTCTGAGATATGACTCTAGACAGACGCACGCAGACCGAATTACAAGTCCGAACGGGGACTAAAAACAAACACGGCTGCCACCAGGGTTTGAGCGGACTCCATACAAAGAAGTTCGCTGACTCTTTTCTAAACTTTTTAGATTTCGGCATTCCCATGATGTATCCTTGGTAGGAAAAGATGTATAATAACAAAGTCATTACGAAGATACCTCAAAGTATGCACTCAGACAGTACGCTGCGCGTCGGTCGATACTGCCGCTGTACTGTCTTCGTGCATACTTTGAGGTATCTTCGTAATAACCTTAAATTACAAGTTCATGACTGACTGTATACTAGTAGGATATTGTTCACTATATATACATATCTAGAGTTGCATAAGTCTCTTTATTTTTATGGTGTTTTTTTAATGAAATAAAATAATACAGGTAAAATAAAATAAAATAAAATACAGATGAAAAGTGATACATTATTACAAGAGTATATTTATATTTTATGAAATAATGCTTTAGCATGAATTCCTACAGAAATAGTTCCAAAAAAGCCCATTTTTGCATGTATTCAATGTTTTCAAGTTTACTCACAAAAAAAAAATACTTTGTACTGAGTGGCTTAACTTGATGACTTGTGGCTACATCAACAACTATGTTCGAAACAAAAATATACCTGGTAATTTGTCTCACTTTTTAATAAAAGCAATAAATTAGTAACTTACTGGTGCTACTGCTACTGTTTCTACATTGGATACTGTTGTGGGACATCCAAATACACCAATATCAGCTGGAAATGGGGGTTTCATTCTTGGTTTGCCTTGTTTACCTTCAAGACTTTCAATCAAAGCCTAAAAAAATAAAAGTATTTCACAGTATGTCACTGGAAGCTTCCAGGCTAGAAGTTGTCACAAACTGCATCTATACATTCAATACCATACAAACATTTAACTTCACTATTTTGATGCCTTGAACAATTTCACTGAGTTTTAAGTTGAAAAACTTTGCAGGAAAACAATGAGTTCTATTGTTATTTTGCATGTTCACATGGGTTAAATTTAAGAGACTTTTTTCAGCAAAAATAGCGAAATTAAAAAACCAGCAAATAATTAATGGTACTTGCAGTTTCTTCTCCACAGATATAAGCACCAGCACCACGATGCATAAATACATCAAAGTCATAACCAGATCCACATGCATTCTTGCCAATCAATCCTGCTTGGTAAGCCTGCAATAAAGTCATGTGTTGTCAATGTCATGATTAGTCAATCTTTAATGTCACATTTTAATGACAAGCAGCCTCTCGGCAGAGATAACTCCGCTGTTAACAATGCATATTTCAATTAAAGAACTGAAGATTAGAAAATGAACAAATCTGAGAGAGGTCTACCTGTAATACCTATATGAATGAATGAATGAATGAATGAATGAATGAATGAATGAATGAATGAATGAATGAAATTTATTTCACCAAAAAAAACAAAAAAAAACAACGGTGAAGGTAGAAGTTGCACAGGTAGTAAATACATATAAATAATTAAATAAATAAGCGAATAAATAAATAAATAAGCGAATAAATAAATAAATAACGAATATATCATCATGAAATGAACAAATCTGAGAGAGGTCTGCCCAAGGTACATATACAGCAAATATCAAAGCAATAAGGCTTTTAGTTTTCAAGAAATCTAAAAACTAAAAAGTTGATATGGACAATGACAGATAATTAATCATGTGATAAGCTCCACAAAGTCAACAGCAAAGCTAAAACAGTTTACAATAATTGTTTGTGGATTTAATTTTAAACAGAACAATTTGTGAAGAACAAAACAGATCTGAATATCATCTTTTATTTTCAGTATCACTTTTTAAAAATATCATAAATGCCCAAAAGTCAACATGTGTACTGTGTTAAAAATAATTCAAAGCAACACTAAATAATACAATATAGTGTGGAAGATTAATACATCAACATAATGAAAGGAAAAGATTCTGAGTTATAACGTGAAAGGTTGAATTATCAACTTCATGTCCAATAAAGTGTAATAACAAGTTGGTTACTGTAAAACATGTCTTTTTCGCGAGCATGTCTTTTTTAGCGAATTTAGTGAGAGAACTGATTCGCTAATTCAAGATGTCGCTAATGACTTTATTCGATTCAAAATGACCAAAGGCTTGGAGATTTGTATACAGTAATCTAAAACATAAAAATCTGGGACAGTTTTCTATTTTTTTATGGAGGTGATAACCGCGCATTTGTTTTGGCACGCGACAGACATGTATTGTGAAAACAGGAAATCAACAATGACAAAACAGATTCACTAAATCAACATTTCGCTATTAAGTCATTTTACGACAATTTGCTAAAATTGCATGTCTCTTTTTCAACATGTTTTACAATATGCTCTATTACAGCATATGTACTTACATTAATTATTGCTATGATCAAAATAAGAAATATTTTGATTACACTGTACATAACAAATGTGATTGGTTGACATATGTGCTTCTGTTAAAGATTTATTAGAATATATATGGTACTGTCATTCCCTGCATTTTTACATACATGACAAAAGTGAAGAAAATGATGCACCAAGTTCAGACACAATTTATTGACAAAGTACAGAGCCTGGTGTCATTTCCCTTTCCTTACTGCTTTGTCTAAGTACATATGTCCAAACCAGTTTCTCAAACCTATTTATTATACTTAGTGTTTGGGAGGCAGGGCAGACTGTACTCTGATATATACTGATGAATGAAAAGTTGGTGAACAGAATTTCAAGGCTGTTTGACAATCATATTTCTTTGTCCACTACTCCCATCTAACTTTGTGTGATGTGTACAGCAGTGTGTCCAGTTGTGTAAACAAATGCCAACTTACCTCTTGAATTGCAAGCTGCATGTTTGATGCTTCATTATAGAACTCTCCACGGATATAAATATAAGCTATAACAAACAAAAATATCAATTATTTGTATTTATTTCTATGCAACAAACATGTTACAATGTTGTTTTGATTCATTACAAAACTGTAGTACATAGTAAACCTTGATAGCCTAAACACACCATCACAAAGCTACAATTTGAGTCAAAACAATATACATACAGCAGAATTTGATACGTCAAAAAGACCTGTCAACGAGCAAACTGCTCTGATTTGTCTGTTAGGGTTGGGCAGTCAATCAGGCACAAATTAGCTTAGCACTGACTCCAATACTGTGAAGTACATTTAAAGCTTTAAAGCGGGAGGGTCGTCACCTGCGCATGAACGGAATTGAGTCCCAAGCACACTAAAAACCCAAAGGCATGTTTGTAAACAATGATACGCTATGGCCATCTGACGCATGCGCAGGTGACGACTCTATGTCTGGTTGACATTTATATAACGATATATCTGCTAGAACCGAGTCGAATTTATTAAATACTCTTAGCATAAATCAGTACCAATTAAAATAAAACTTCATTGAGTACTATTGGTAATGATGCTTAACTATGTGGTTTAAAGAAGACGTGTTTTGAAATATGCTAAATAATTCAAAGAAAATAATGTCTCACTTCGAAGTTCACAGTTAAATTCGTCTTCACCGACACCATCAAAACAATGGATTATACCATCGCATATATGGGACGGTTTTAAGCACAAATCCATATATCTGCATTGATAATCACCATCAGCACATGGAGCTAAAAAGAAATCAATTTAGACATTCTAGTGTTCATACAAACAAACATTATGGAAACGAATGACTATAATTCAATGGAATAAAACGTCAATAAAACATATTAGAATACCTCAATTAATAGATAATATGCGGTCATGGTTTGTTCGAGAACATTTTCATTGCATGAATGTGACACTGATAAATGTATTCTTCGCTACTGTCGTAGTATAACGCTATTTAAATATAAATTACTTTGAAAACAACTACAAAAACCTCTATACCGCGATTCATGTACAATATAGAGGTGAAGTGTCCATAACTCTAAAATATTTATATTTGTTGAGGAGCAAGACATTTCACTATAATCAGGTTAATTATTAAACATTCACGCTTTCAAGCAGCCATAAGAGTACGGCTGGTAATCAATAATTTAATGACACACATTTCTTTGAAATTCAGATGTAAAATTCTAATTATTTCCGTTTCTAAAATGTTAATACATAATTAAATTTGTAATTATCCTATATTGTCACTATAATGGCATTCTATCCAATAACTGTCTGTGACTTATATTACAAGAAACATCAACAGCTTAATGTTTACCCAAAACCTTCCTCAAATCAGATTTAATAACGATTGTCAAAATTAGGTACATAGTGCATTCGCGCATTTTTAGAAAAGATACTCAGTTACAATTTAAAGATTTTGCTGCTTCTGATTTTAATTGTGCCGTAGAAGGATGTGCTACACGTGGAGCAGGATATGTTCAGTCTTTTACTAACACTTCGTTAACTTTCTAGATTAAAGTGACCTCACTGTATGACTCTATGCTTACTTTTATTTCTCTGGTTAGTCATATGACTGAAATAAACCTTTATTTCTAATCTACCAGATCGATATTTTTAAATATGGAACAAAATTTTAATTTTCTTAGAAAAATGGATGATTGCATTGTTTTCCCGAAATCATTCGTTCGTTTACTGTATATGAACAGTAAGGAAGAAAAAAATCAAATAGCTCGCCCAAAGACACAAACTGTCAAACTAAACTCGTTTGAGAGTCACTATTTAATATGTATAAAATAAACTAATTTTCTTACATATAAATATAAGCCCATTGAGGCGGTGTTCGATATATATACACACATGTAAATAAATACAATATACGCATGGCAAAATGTAAATGTTTCGTATGTTACACTTCTATTAAGGCTTCATGTTATGTATGGATTATGTTTGTTCTAATTTAGTTTAGTCATATATACGGTACTTGATCTTTTTTTTATTTTGAGAAATTTTAAATTCATTGAAAAGATTTATATATATACATGATTTGAAGTCGACATTTATTTTCAATGACGCCACAAACAATAGGCTGATATCGGGGATACACAATTACCACAATCAGAACTTACTCAACCAGAGCAGTGTTCACTCATTTAAAGTATTGTACTATTAAAGCGCCATGAATGATTAAATAATAATTGTGTGTCCGGTTAGTAAATAGCATAATCATAATACAGTGTTTTAACAAGGATGTTAAGCAGCTGAGTGGTGATGTTACCTGTGTGTGCCACATAAATGTAATTAATATAATATATTATCTGCGATGGTTTTTTTACAACACTTTCTCTACCCCCTAATGGTGATAGCTGCTTTCATCAATCCAATCCAAAACATTAATTATACAATAAGTGTTATTATAAAAAACATGTTTGACAAATCACTTATGTTGTTCCGATTCGCTGTGTTTTTCAGGCTGGTTGTAACACGTTTGTTCAAATCTTATGTTGGCACCATTGTATTCAAATGTTGTTCTTATAATATTAACAATAAGTTGTTGTATTAAATGTAATTATTAAAACGAATAGTAATAACACACAACTACATTCATTACTCTGTGTTCCTACCTGTATATGTGTTACGTAGAAACACCTCCTCATTTAGCATTTCCGTGAGTTTTCCATACCCACTGGCGTCTATCGCACTCCATCGTACCTTATTAGTATTGCAGATCGTAACAGCCGGAAAACGTTGTGCTTTTGATTCGACGATAGCGGTTGATATACTTGTTGGGTACTCGAAATACAGTTGAATTAATTCAATAGCTTGCCATATATACACTACTGATACTGTCAACAAAATAATGGTCCAAAAAACCCTGGCAACAATGGAGCTAGCATTAGTGACTCTGCTTACTCCGTGCGCTGTTGTCGTGTCAGCGAACTTCAACAATATCGAACAACACGTGTCAACGTGAACGTTATCATCTTGCATACTGTCACGCGGATCAAAGGGTGACGTAGAAATGCTTCTGGGAGGACGTCCATCGCCGTAATAAGCAGAACTCTCACTCAGCTCCATTGGTCTCAGTGATGTTCACACAAGTGCCGAAGTAGCTTTCACTTCCACTATTATTAGGAGTCGACCATTTGAGACTAGGGGGAGAGACGATATGATTGTGCAAATTAATGTTTTATTTTATTTATTCTTAAGACAATGTTTTTTATCAAGATTATGTTCTTGTAATGTTTTTGTTTAGAAATGTAGATTTGTTTATCAGGGTCTACAATCTCCCATCTCCCCCACAGAGTTATGGAGAATGGTTAACCTTTAGTAGTACTAATCATGAATTTGAGTCGGATACATAATACAAAATATTTATACTGCTCTTGAGAGCATATGTACGTCTTATTTATTTCTGTCTGTTATAACTCATAACATACTGGTAATAAAAAATGTATTAATCATGTAACTTTAGTAATGTTTCTACTATCGGAGGGGCTATGCGTTTAAAGTCCTTTCTGGTCGTTCATTCATCTCACAGTACCAACATCGCTATAATTTTATAAGATCTTGAGCAAATGAGGGCGTATTTAGTTAATTGCTGAACTATTATACTAATACATGATATGATGTTTCGTAAAGTATTATCTTGCAAATATGGAAGTAAGACAGAATGACACAGCTGTCAGCAAAGCATCCAATCATGAAAACAAATGTTTCTTGTAGGGTTTGGTTTGTTCCATGATAAATTTATTCCAAGTCATTAGTAAAATCCTACACCCGAGTTTCTTGCAATATACGCAACGCTATAGTTAAATGTTTATTAATCTATCGGGAATAATATAATTAAAAACTAATTATTTAGTGTATTCCCCACAGTATCTACTTCTTTACTGCATGAAAAATTATTGTTTTATTCAGTCTCCATATCCATTACGGGCAATATAGTTTAACCAGTACAGTATCACGATATATATAACAATTCATTCAAGGTACACGGCCTGTACTTTGACGTTACCCAATACTACATCGGATCAGATACATATCGCCCTGTAAACAAGATTTTGATGGTATTAATCATAGAGGAAACGCTACACTCTATTTACTTCACTACCTATGAATATTCATCGAGAAATTTTAGGAATCAATCGGAATGGTATGTGATAAAATATCTGCGTGGTATTCACATTGAATCCGAGCTATTGATGTTTGGTTTTCATTTCGATTGACCACTTGTTTGGGTTTGCCTGGCATAATGAAAATACTGCTTTTGCTCAAATGTTATCATTTCATTACTACTTGACACTGTATGACTAATAATCGATTAGAGTATGTCTGTCATAATCCATGCGTTACAAAAAGCCGTACACAGAAACAAATTAAGCCCGGCAAGTTTTAGACTGTTTTATTTTGCCCAAATTGTCCGTTTCCATGAACAAGAAACTTTTGGAAGTAGGTATTTTATTTTCCGTACATTTGTTTTTCGAAATTTAATTCTAATCAAATATTCGTTTATATAAGCCAGGATTATTTTCAATAAATTTGAATGTAAATGTTTGTTTTTATTTAACGGTTGCAGCAATCAGGGGTGATCTTCCTTTCATGTTTATGGTTACACTGAAAATAAAAGTCTGCAACTACTGTTTAAGTACAGTTCTTTTGAATGGAAAAAAAAAGAATCTGATTTTAGATATTTAAAAACAATGATTCTACAATTAAGTGCAAACAAAGCAAACAAAACACATGTTTAAAATACTGTCTACTATCTGTGAACGTGTCTTTAGTGTATAACTGAAATCTAAATCCTTGGGTCTGAGAGTACATAATAGCTAACCTGCCAGTACCTCTCAGATCACTAAAACAACATGTGTATGTGTATGTCCTTAGTATTTTTAATCTAGAAAAAATACACGCAATTCCAAATTGAGGTTCACATTTGAATACCACGGAGTACCTCGCATCGTCTTTGCATCGTGAAAGCTTGCATCTCATGTTTGAGAGAATTCTCAAAGAATTGAGGAAATTGTCGAACTAATACCAGAATAATTACAAATATTATTTTATTCTCAGCTTGAACAGCCCTCGTAACCAATCGGCGTGATGTACGGCTGGGGAACCATTATATCGGAGACGAGTGTTTTCATGGCATATATATATATATACTGTTCACTTTGCACTTTGCATTCGAGTCCTCTTGTACGAATACATTTCAGTATATCAATATTTATTTATTGTCAATTTCTATTAATTAAGCTATAGTTTACCAATTTGAAAACATATGGGACACATCTGCATGCGAGTGTGTACATCAGGAATGTTATTAGCGTATCTTAATTTGCATAAATGTGTTAGATGAGATGTTTTATGGGTTTATTAGTTGCAACAGCCATAAAATCCAATGTCACCAGGCTCCTTCTAAAATACGTTCGTCCTGCTACTCAATCCTCAGTCGTGCGATTACATACAATTAAATGCAACGAACCAATTGTTTATTTCTTGTATTATCAACAATACACAAAAATACAAATTCCATTCTCTTGCGTAACGCAGTCCAAATCGTAATTCGACTACGCAAGACTAAATAAAGCCGATCAAAACCAAAAATGCTATGTACTAATGAGTGGTCGATACAGCTCAATAAAAACAATGTTACATTAATCTAACAATAAAACTATTATTAGCATACGAAATAAGTGATAACTAAATTGAAATTAGGTGCATTGCAGACGTATAATATTGGGTACACAAATAACAGTTTTCAAGATCTATCGTCACAATCTAAAACTCATTTATGTTGGGAACGTTGACACTTGGCCAAGACTTCATATAATAAACATGGTAACTTGTCCCAAACCAGTCAAATCAGCCAGTCAACTATGACTCAACAAATAACAAATTCCCACTTCCGGTCCGGTTATATTTAAAATATACCACGAATATTTACTTTTGAGATATAATTGTTAGTATGTGTTGAGTATTGGATATTTCAGCCTCGTCGTCCTGTACTTCGTTTAGTAATTCGGATTCCCTAAATTGCGTAAAAACGGATAGTTTCGCGATTTTGTCACGGAAAATGGCTGAGCTAAATCATTTGCAGAGGGACGGCCGCTTAGGTATGTGCACTCTTACTTAAAGCACATAAACCTAAAAGCGTTGGGCAATCAAACAAAAAATTACTTCGAACTAAAGTACATAAAGTACGTTAAAAATCTTCACATTTTCATAGCATAAACAAGGTTTCATCCTCGCTTATTATGATACCCTCAAAAGGGAGTAATTCCCGTTTCCAGCACGGGTAAACAATGGTTCAAACCCGAAACAGTCGAAACGCCGAAAACAACTAGCATACCAATGTTTTACTTTGTCGCCATTTTTATTTAACATTGAAACGTTCGTCAGGAAATTCACGTATATTAAATTGCATTTTTAGAGTCCCTCAAGTTGCTTTCAAAGACGCACCAGAGATAACCAGGACATTGAAATGTTTGTCGAAACGTTCGTCGTAAAATTCACGTGCATTAATTGTGTTTGTTTTTTGGAGTCCATCAAATTTGTTTTTTTTACCTTTGTCAACCATTCCTCCACCAGAGTGAATTACAGCACTAATATTTGTTCTCTGGGAATCTGTAATTAAATAAGACAAAATATTCAAACTGCATTTATTTTCGCTGTAACTTTAGATTTACAAAACATTTATTTATGTCCTCTAAGGAAGTTTCCCAATGTTCTGTCTATGTATTTTTTCAACGAAATAAGTAATGTATAGATAGGAAAAACAATACGATTTCACTAGCATGAGTTGGTCCGAAAACTAGCAAAGACGGGAAATAAAATTGTGCATTGTTGTCGACATGTTTATTTATTATCCTAGATTATTCCCTCGCCAGAGTTAATTCCATCACGAATATTTGTTTCTCTTGAGTCTGTAATAAAACTGAATTAATGTCCTTCATTACATTCGTAATTCGTAAAGTGAAATTCGTAAAGGTTTGTGGCGTTCAGGGCCTCATTGCCGGAATCTTGCTAATATCGACTTGGTAGCAATTACTGTAGCTATCGCCGAGTAAAAAGTTCCGCATCTTTTTGGTTACTATCATTACCGATTTCTTCAAAGTGATTCACGTCCCAAACTTTTGTTCCCCGGGCGCCCGTAAATAAAAAATGTCTTATCACACCGCTGGGCGAAAATTGTTTTTGTTTTATTCTTGATGTTTTGTGAATATATAGAATATGCTCTGTTCAAATAAAGGATTTTGATATGCCAATCGAACAATTCCTTACTGGAACGTCTCTTGTATAAATATTCCCCTTTCCTCCAGAATTTTACAATGGCGCTAGTCCAAAATGGACTTCTTGTTCAACACGTCTTTGTTTGTAATCAATAATATTCACGTCGCCGTACGTAAAGACACACTATCGAACTTGACAATATTGACTTTTCGAGGGCTAAGCAAATGGATGGAAATATCAATTAAATCGCTCATGACTGGGATAGTAATTAGTGCTCATTTCTATGCAATTGACTTTTATCTTTTTCTTTTTACTATTCTGACGTTTTCTTGGTCGCATTTTGTATATACACTAATAAGTAAGTATTAACTATTGTATAGATATATTTATTTCAATGCTGAGAAGTAGTTATTCATGTTTCAAATTTCAAATTTCTAATCTATATTGGAATATAGCTCTGGGGATTAACAAATGCTTAGCCCTCTCTGACGAAGATTGTTTTTTTTTATATCAGAGATATTAATATTATCACGGGTGTTGGTAATACGTGTTTGAAATGAACATTCACATAACAGACATGTTTTAGTTTCTCGACGCTCTATTCAGTCTTAATTTATGTAATCGTCTGATTTTGTTTCAAATTCACCTTCCCGTTGTAATTTTGGTAAAAAGTGATATTTTCGACTTCTTGTTAAAAAACACAAGTTCAATTGCTTTGATATTACATATATAGATACTACATGTGAACCTCTCTCAAATTTGTTAATTTCGTGATGATATCTCTAATTTTAGTGAATATTTTTGTAATTGTTGGTAAAAAGTGATATTTTCGACTTCTTGTTAAAAATCGCAAGTCCAATTGCTTTGATACTACATGTGGACCTCTCTCAGATTTGTTCATTTCATTATATCTTTAATTCTCTAATTTTAGTGAATATTTTTGTAATTTTTGGTATAAAGTGATATTTTCGAATTCTTGTTAAAAACAGAAAGTCCGATTGCTTTGATAATTTTCATATTGTTCATTCTCTAATGATATCTTCAGTTCTTTAATTGAAATGTACTCTCATATTTGCATAGAAACTAGATAGTCCTGTGTCAATATCTCCCCCTGCCTTTTCATCTGCCTTAACATTTTCGAAATGGGAATCTAAGCTTAAGAATGACCCAGACAAAGAATTCTTGATGGAGGGGATTCGTGATGGGTTTCATATCGTTTCACCAGAAAGTAGATCCCAACCAGCCCATGTTGCCAATTATAAGTCTGCTATGGCGGGTTCTCGACATCAGGTAGAAAAACTGCTTAGGTCAGCACTTATTTACGCAGGTGCAGCCAATGGAGCTGTTCATCGGAAAAGCTGTTCCAAGGGATTTTTGTTGAGGGCAGGAGATTTTTGCTATTTTTGTAGGGGTCGGGAAATATGAGTACGCCCAGTAGGCATAAACAAATATCGCAGGGTGGGAAAAACAGCCTTTAGGGCAGGGTATAATAAAAAAACGCATTGGGGGAAATAACATCTGCTAAATGTGGGCGGCCGTGTGCTATCAATAACTGAAAATGCGATGTTTTTTTAATGAGGGGGGGGGAAGATGAATTTGGTCAGCAGGGGGGCAAGAAAGGCAAGTTGGTGGTGGGCATTTCAATGGATTTGATTACGGACAATGCCTGCGCGAATTTCATTTCTGCCACAAATTCATCACTGAAAGCAACGAGAAGACCTGCTGACCTTTCCCAGTTGTATGCAGTCACCAACCCAAGACTACACTGTCAGTACTGACCTAGTGTCAATCAGGAGCGAGAACCTCCAAAAGAAACCAGTGTTTTTTTTTCAGCAGGTTCAGCACCCACCTCCAGCTGGAGGTAAAGTAGGAAGTGATCTATTGGATGGTGCCTCTTGTGCTAAGGTTAATTTACCTTCTAAGAATGGAATAATTGCACAGGGGTGCTCCACCGATTATTCTCCAGGAAACAGAAAACAAGCGACTTTGTGGCCAAAAGTACTCTGCTGACATTGTTAATAGCAGCAAACTTAGAAACATTGAAATGACCCCGAATTGAAATTCAACATTTTTTTAAAACATTGGCCCAGGTAGTTCAGAACCCACACACACACAATGTGTACTGAAAATACCATGGAAAATTCATTTTCTTTTACAAAAATAGATATATATTCACCAAATTTGAAAGAAGATTCGTCCATTATGAAATGTCTACATTATGAATCTCAAAGCAATCTGGCAGGCGGTTTTGAAGAAAATGAGCACAAACAATATTTACAAAAAATAGACATGCATATGGTCTCATTTTATTAGTAAGTCAACGTCTAGTCCATGTCAAGAACATTCATGCCAAAATTCAAATGCAATCTGACAGGGAATTGTTGAAAAATTAGAGATTTGGATGTGATGTCATGAAATGAACAAATCTGACAGAGGACCACCCCAGGTAGGTGTGTTATAAATAGTAAGGTGATCTAGCTTATGGTTTGGGAGAAGAAGTCTCTTGAAAACAAGTTGAACGATAGACGACACACTATGTATGACAGACAGACGACAGGTCCAGTCAACCTATGAGCTCTACTCCACCATATAAATACAAGTGTGTAGTTTGGAATCTACATATAAATACAAGTGCATGTGAACAATCTACATATGAATACAAGTGTGTAGTTGCTGTCCCATATGAATACAGGCGTGTGGTTTGGAGTCTGCATATGAATACAAGTGTGGTTTACTATCCCATATGAATACAGGCGTGTGGTTTACTGCCCCATATGAATACAGATGTGTGGTTTGCAATTTCCATATGAATACAGGTGTGGGGTTTACAATCACTAGTCTAAACAAGGCCAGGAGCAAACTGTTCGACTCGCTTGTCTAGCCCAGTGCATACAAGATGGTTTTCTTGGGAATCAGAAGAGCAAAACAAACATAAATCATGTGAATAAACACAAATGTACAAATGTCATATCTAATTTGATTTATTAACAGAAAACACTGATAAATGTACAAGTGAAATCACTGTATTATGTTTACAGACACCTACTTCTAGCAATGTGAATATCAGGCATTTCAGTGAGATGTGCACCTCTTATCTCCCAGTACGAGCCAGAGGGGAATATAAGATGTGGCCTGTACGGTTCAAAGACGGGGGTTCAATACACATTACTGGCCAAATACAAGATTTTGTGTCCCAATGCAAAGAATCTTTTGGTTAACTTAACAAATGTTTTTGTCAAAAGGGCACAAGCTGCTACATTCTGGCTGTCTAAAGAGTGCATGCTTTCTAGTCAATATATGTGGAGTTTTTCACACTCAAAAATAATCATTGAATGAATAGTCAGCAGTCAATAGGCAAGCAAATCTACAGTTTGATTTGAAAGAGTGTATAAAGATCTGACTAAGAAGGTTAGCAAAATACACACAGTATGCATGAATACAGGAACTGCAGCTTTATCAGGTTTGATACAACCACTGTCCAAGTACATACTTAGTGTAACCTTGTTGCTGCACGTCTTCTAGGTCAATTCGATTGGTGTATGGGAAAGGTAGTATGCCATCATGGAAATACCACATCATTCATCCTTATTTGGAATTTGTTTTTCCTAATATGGTATAATACAGATCAAAACGGCAAAATTGCAGCATTCAGAAACTCAAACTGCCAGACTATAATAATTCATATTTTGTAATCAGGTTTCCCAATATAAGCCTCCCAGTGACCTTAAGAAAGTAGGGCACCACTCAAAGATTGAAGATAGTCCATCAGGTAAAAGCAAATAAAACTATTGACTGTGTACATTCAATACAGAAATCAAGAAATGTCACATAAACTGTACATGCCAGGATTCTGATGAAAAACTAATAAAAACACAAATTGGGAAATATAATTTTACAAAACTTTCATTTCTAAACTCTTGCTGCTTGTGTTTCATGGAATTTCTTCATCCTGGCTTCAAGCTCTGGTCTAAAGTGACGAATCAATCCCTAGAGTACAACAAGTAAATAATAATTACTTGGAATAAATACAGCAGAGAAAATGTCACAAGATTTGTGAATATACTAAACACATAATGCATAAAAACTGAACAATAAAAAAATACCATTTGAAATTGCCCAATTGCAATAATATTTTTTTTACATCAATAATCAACCAATTATTTTTTTTTAAGCCTACGTCACCAAGAAAAATAATTGAGCAAATAAATTTCAAAAAATAAAAAGAACATAATTTTGTTTCAATGACATGGACCTATTTTCATGGCAAGTTATGAAAGAATCTTTTTTGTTCATAACTGGAATGAGATTAGGAATGACTTAAAAATCACACTTTTGTTACTTGGATTTTCTTCAATAAGACATTGTCTTGTACAACTGTTGAAATATGTTGAATAGCTTGCAAAGTTAATTATGACGCTTGAATTATTATTACCATATTTGCCCTATTAGTAAAGTATACACTTACATAAATTTACTGATGGGAACCTTTGGTCAAAATATTATCAAATATTGATATGGTATACAATAAAATGAATTTTTAATTTATGTACCCTTCTAATAAGGCAAATACAGTATCATCCAGAAACCTCTGCATATCAAAATCAAAACAGCCGCACAAGACTTAACTTAAATGTTGACACAATTCTAGAACAATTCCATTTTTAACTGCTGTATAGATCATACAATTCTAAAAATACAGTAGCTAGCTCAGTACCCTAAATACTGCTTATGTACAAAGGTTGTCAAATAGTAGTTACCTGTGCTGGCCATGCTGCTCCATCACCTAAAGCACATATTGAATGACCTTCAACTTGTTTACTGATCTCCCATAACATGTCAATTTCATCAGATTTAGCATTACCATTTACTACAATTAAATATTAGTCAATAGAAAATATCAGTTTAGTAATAATTTGATGTGTTTGATTGTCACCATGTGGAAGACCAGAAAAAATTAGCCCCTGATGTATGTGACATGATGTATGCGTTAAGTTTGAACGTGATTGATCCAGGCCGTAATGTGTAAGACGACGAACACACAAATGAGAATCTCTAAATCCTTGTTTTTGAACTTTGTTTGAACAAGAATAACAAATCTGTAAAATATGAGGTTTCTATTTATTTATTTATTCAATAATAATACTTACCAAACCTCCACAGTATTTTATTCATCCAAGAGACTCCTTCCCTGCAAGGTGTACACTGCAAGAATACAAGTGTTTTTTTACATTAGAAATCAATTACTATGAAATACAGGCCACTCAATGAAGTAAAACTAAATGATCAAATCCAGTATATGCCAATATAATGAATAAAAGAAAGTATAAATGTTTCATAGAATAGTGAAACAAGCAGCCTCTCTGCTGAGATAGCTCCGCTGTTAGCAATGCACATTTCAATTAAAGAACAGAAGATATCATTAGAAAATGAACAATATTCAAAATTCAAAAATATCATTTTTCACCATAAATGATTGTGGTTTTTAACAATAAGAAAATATAATTTTTTACCAAAAATGCCAAAAATATACATCAAAATTAGAGAATTGAACATATCATCATGAAATGAACAAATTTGAGAGTGGTCCACATGTAGTACCTATATATGTAATATCAAAGCAATTGGACTTGTGGTTTTTAACAAGAAGTCAAAAATATCACTTTTTACCAAAAATGACAAAAATATTCACCAAAATTAGAGAATTAAAGATATCATTACAAAATGAACAAATCTGAAAGAGGTCCACATGTAGTACCTATATATTATTGTAGAGTTGTCCTGCCTTTTGACTTGACAGAATATTTCGCACAATATTTTGTTATTGTTGAAGTAAAGACAACAATGTCCTTACCTGTCCACAACTTTCATGTTTATAGAATTCCATGAGTCGTGCAATACATCTGACAATATCAGATTGTTTATTCATGACGATAATTGCAGCAGTACCCAAACCAGAGTGGACATCTATCAATGCATCAAAATCCATCATAACATCTTCACAAACACTGAAAATGAAACACATAGTAAAGTTAATATCACAGCATCTCCATAGTGCACAAGTCAGTTCTATGTTGGTTTCAACTTTACAATATGCAAATAAAATGCTATGTTACACCAAGTAAACAATGAATCCTGTTTTGACACTAGTAGCATAGTGGTTGTCGTTTCAGACTCATGATCGGTAGACCCAAGTTCAAATCCTCTCTTAGGCTGAACATCAAAGGGTCGACCCCTACCCTGGGTAAGTGTGCCACAGACTCAATGGGAAGGCCTTTCCACTGGCCGAGATTCATTCACTAACGAATGAGACTTTGGGGGAACCTTGGTTAAGGTCCGCAGGTGCTTGTGTTTGACAGAGCCTGGTTGCTGCCAGGATAGCGCATTAAAATTTCCATTTGACAGAGAGATGGCTTTTGTAGCATTTGATACACTGGCTGCGGAAAAGTAGATGTGGAAAAGTAGATGGGAAAAACACTGGTAAGAAGAGGTTAATTCTCCTCCTTCCCTATTTAAGTACAATACTGTCAAAGTAAGACAAATTTTGTTTTTTCACTGATGTTTTGTTTACAAATCCAATCAAAGTGAATCAGAAAAGCTGACCAAACTTGGTTGACACAGATAAATGGATTGATACCTTTTTGGGATAAGCGGTACAGAGGATCCACCTGGTATAATAGCTAATAAGTTGTCCCATCCGCCAGTAACACCACCAGCATGACGTTCTATTAAATCTTTAAGTGGTATTGACATCTCTTCTTCAACTGTGCAGGGATTTTTCACATGACCAGATATATTAAATAATTTAGTTCCGGTGTTTCTTGGACGCCCAAATGAAGCAAACCAATCTCCACCACGCCGACATATGGTCTGTAAATTAAAATGAACTTATGTGAGAAAATTCTGTAATAGTAATACTTATTATTATACAACTGTCACCGTAACACCATACGTTACTTATGTGAGAAGATTCTGTAATAGTAATACTTATTATTATACATCTGTCACCGCAACACCATACATTACAGCGTGCCGTAATTTTGCAGTGTTTTCATCCTACCATATTAGGAAATGCGAATTCAAAATATAGAATGATTACGCGCGTAAGCGTCCTCTAAAAATAACAAGTCATTGAAAATGACACAGTCCCCGTTAAATTAAGTTCTCTTTGTGCTCGTCATATTAAAGTGGATGGGTTGTCGTGAGCGTGTTCTTGAAACACAAGTTCCAAGTGGCGTATACAACAGATTGTTTATTTACATCAAAACACGTGTTCCGTGTAGTAGTAATATGGCCAAAAATAAAAACAGCCGTTATTCGGCCATCTTTGATCTGTTTATGAAACACACTGATATATATGATGTATGTGCCAAATACAAATGAAAAAGGTACATAAATTGTGGAAATATAGTAGTAAGGCCAAAAAGTCAGATGCCTGCCAGTCGACCATCTTTGATCCAATTGCGAAATAAAACGTCATGGACATGTATCCTAACATGTGTAATCTATGTACCAAGTTTGAATGACAACTGACAAAGCATGTCCAAAATACAACATTTTCAAAAAACAAGATGGCTGCAAGTCGGCCATTTTGAATCGAATTGCTAAACCACTGCATGTGCATATGTCCCACATAAGGTACTAGGCACATGCAAAGAATGAACGGAATCGGTCCAAGGGATTCTGAGATATGACTCTAGACAGACGCACGCAGACCGAATTACAAGTCCGAACGGGGACTAAAAACAAACACGGCTGCCACCAGGGTTTGAGCGGACTCCATACAAAGAAGTTCGCTGACTCTTTTCTAAACTTTTTAGATTTCGGCATTCCCATGATGTATCCTTGGTAGGAAAAGATGTATAATAACAAAGTCATTACGAAGATACCTCAAAGTATGCACTCAGACAGTACGCTGCGCGTCGGTCGATACTGCCGCTGTACTGTCTTCGTGCATACTTTGAGGTATCTTCGTAATAACCTTAAATTACAAGTTCATGACTGACTGTATACTAGTAGGATATTGTTCACTATATATACATATCTAGAGTTGCATAAGTCTCTTTATTTTTATGGTGTTTTTTTAATGAAATAAAATAATACAGGTAAAATAAAATAAAATAAAATACAGATGAAAAGTGATACATTATTACAAGAGTATATTTATATTTTATGAAATAATGCTTTAGCATGAATTCCTACAGAAATAGTTCCAAAAAAGCCCATTTTTGCATGTATTCAATGTTTTCAAGTTTACTCACAAAAAAAAAATACTTTGTACTGAGTGGCTTAACTTGATGACTTGTGGCTACATCAACAACTATGTTCGAAACAAAAATATACCTGGTAATTTGTCTCACTTTTTAATAAAAGCAATAAATTAGTAACTTACTGGTGCTACTGCTACTGTTTCTACATTGGATACTGTTGTGGGACATCCAAATACACCAATATCAGCTGGAAATGGGGGTTTCATTCTTGGTTTGCCTTGTTTACCTTCAAGACTTTCAATCAAAGCCTAAAAAAATAAAAGTATTTCACAGTATGTCACTGGAAGCTTCCAGGCTAGAAGTTGTCACAAACTGCATCTATACATTCAATACCATACAAACATTTAACTTCACTATTTTGATGCCTTGAACAATTTCACTGAGTTTTAAGTTGAAAAACTTTGCAGGAAAACAATGAGTTCTATTGTTATTTTGCATGTTCACATGGGTTAAATTTAAGAGACTTTTTTCAGCAAAAATAGCGAAATTAAAAAACCAGCAAATAATTAATGGTACTTGCAGTTTCTTCTCCACAGATATAAGCACCAGCACCACGATGCATAAATACATCAAAGTCATAACCAGATCCACATGCATTCTTGCCAATCAATCCTGCTTGGTAAGCCTGCAATAAAGTCATGTGTTGTCAATGTCATGATTAGTCAATCTTTAATGTCACATTTTAATGACAAGCAGCCTCTCGGCAGAGATAACTCCGCTGTTAACAATGCATATTTCAATTAAAGAACTGAAGATTAGAAAATGAACAAATCTGAGAGAGGTCTACCTGTAATACCTATATGAATGAATGAATGAATGAATGAATGAATGAATGAATGAATGAATGAATGAATGAAATTTATTTCACCAAAAAAAACAAAAAAAAACAACGGTGAAGGTAGAAGTTGCACAGGTAGTAAATACATATAAATAATTAAATAAATAAGCGAATAAATAAATAAATAAGCGAATAAATAAATAAATAACGAATATATCATCATGAAATGAACAAATCTGAGAGAGGTCTGCCCAAGGTACATATACAGCAAATATCAAAGCAATAAGGCTTTTAGTTTTCAAGAA
Source organism: Saccoglossus kowalevskii (assembly GCF_978046115.1). NCBI lineage: Eukaryota > Metazoa > Hemichordata > Enteropneusta > Harrimaniidae > Saccoglossus > Saccoglossus kowalevskii. The sequence continues at coordinate 4,573,709 of NC_140654.1, forward strand.
ATCTAAAAACTAAAAAGTTGATATGGACAATGACAAATAATTAATCATGTGATAAGCTCCACAAAGTCAACAGCAAAGCTAAAACAGTTTACAATAATTGTTTGTGGATTTAATTTTAAACAGAACAATTTGTGAAGAACAAAACAGATCTGAATATCATCTTTTATTTTCAGTATCACTTTTTAAAAATATCATAAATGCCCAAAAGTCAACATGTGTACTGTGTTAAAAATAATTCAAAGCAACACTAAATAATACAATATAGTGTGGAAGATTAATACATCAACATAATGAAAGGAAAAGATTCTGAGTTATAACGTGAAAGGTTGAATTATCAACTTCATGTCCAATAAAGTGTAATAACAAGTTGGTTACTGTAAAACATGTCTTTTTCGCGAGCATGTCTTTTTTAGCGAATTTAGTGAGAGAACTGATTCGCTAATTCAAGATGTCGCTAATGACTTTATTCGATTCAAAATGACCAAAGGCTTGGAGATTTGTATACAGTAATCTAAAACATAAAAATCTGGGACAGTTTTCTATTTTTTTATGGAGGTGATAACCGCGCATTTGTTTTGGCACGCGACAGACATGTATTGTGAAAACAGGAAATCAACAATGACAAAACAGATTCACTAAATCAACATTTCGCTATTAAGTCATTTTACGACAATTTGCTAAAATTGCATGTCTCTTTTTCAACATGTTTTACAATATGCTCTATTACAGCATATGTACTTACATTAATTATTGCTATGATCAAAATAAGAAATATTTTGATTACACTGTACATAACAAATGTGATTGGTTGACATATGTGCTTCTGTTAAAGATTTATTAGAATATATATGGTACTGTCATTCAATGCATTTTTACATACATGACAAAAGTGAAGAAAATGATGCACCAAGTTCAGACACAATTTATTGACAAAGTACAGAGCCTGGTGTCATTTCCCTTTCCTTACTGCTTTGTCTAAGTACATATGTCCAAACCAGTTTCTCAAACCTATTTATTATACTTAGTGTTTGGGAGGCAGGGCAGACTGTACTCTGATATATACTGATGAATGAAAAGTTGGTGAACAGAATTTCAAGGCTGTTTGACAATCATATTTCTTTGTCCACTACTCCCATCTAACTTTGTGTGATGTGTACAGCAGTGTGTCCAGTTGTGTAAACAAATGCCAACTTACCTCTTGAATTGCAAGCTGCATGTTTGATGCTTCATTATAGAACTCTCCACGGATATAAATATAAGCTATAACAAACAAAAATATCAATTATTTGTATTTATTTCTATGCAACAAACATGTTACAATGTTGTTTTGATTCATTACAAAACTGTAGTACATAGTAAACCTTGATAGCCTAAACACACCATCACAAAGCTACAATTTGAGTCAAAACAATATACATACAGCAGAATTTGATACGTCAAAAAGACCTGTCAACGAGCAAACTGCTCTGATTTGTCTGTTAGGGTTGGGCAGTCAATCAGGCACAAATTAGCTTAGCACTGACTCCAATACTGTGAAGTACATGTGAATCTTCATCACCAGAGTGCAAAGAAAACATTTCTTATCTACACCACTGCCGGCACATTGTATGTCATCATTGCTTCTTGGTGACTTTTGAGAATTACTGTAAAATGACTAATTTTCACTGGGTTTAAATTTCGCCGATTTACCATTTCAGGCATATTCAGTGGGTTTTAAATTCACAGTTTTATCATTTATATAATTTGTTCTATGCGAAATTTTACATATTCACTGGGTTTTAATTTAGCGCATTTTCCAGCCAGCGAAATAAGCTAAATTAAAACCCAGTGAATAATTAACCATTTTACAGTATACTTTATAAATTCAATCACCAATGCTAAATTGTATACCCAGGACACTTTTGCTTGAAAGAGGGACCCAATCTCTATAATATTGGCTCCTATATGTAGGGGATTTTCTTGTGTTTCTTGCAAAAACAAATGTAACTGAATAACATACTACATAATAAATGACTAACCTGCTCTAGCACCCATAGAACGTCCAGCAACAAGACATCCTTCAATTAATTTATGTGGATCATGTCGCATTATTTCTCTGTCTTTACACGTTCCTGGCTCACCTTCATCAGCGTTGACAACCAAGTAACGCGGTCTACAAATATGAATGAAAAGTAATTGTATTATTCATAAATAATTGACCCTTTTACAATAATATCAAAATTCTATACACCATGATAGTGGATAGTAGATGCTCTGCTGAATCATAACTGAGCAAGTGGAACACGCATAGCACGGGGAGTCAATGTTTTGTCATTCGATTCCAGCTACCATTTAAACTCCACTGGATGATGGATTCAGTGCAACAACCAACAACCCATCAGTTGGACAGTACATACTTTGTGATCAAGTTTGCACAAAGACTATTTTCAGTAAAACAACTGCAGCATAGTAAATTAAAGCACATACATGGAACTCCAGTAAACATAGTACTCTGCAGCAGAAAATAATTTTATCTTACCTTCCATCTGAAGGTTTGTCCATAAAACTCCACTTCAACCCCGTTGGAAATCCAGCACCACCACGACCTCTCAATCCAGATTTTTTAACATCATCAATTATCCATTTTGCACCTTTATTCAATATTTCTTTTGTTTTATACCAGTCACCCTAAGATAGTAAACACAGTTATAAACCAGTCACCCTAAGATTGTAAACACAGTTATAAACCAGTCACCCTAAGATAGTAATAACAGATATAAACCAGTCACCCTAAGATAGTAATAACAGTTATAAACCAGTCACCCTAAGATAGTAATAACAGTTATAAACCAGTCACCCTAAGATAGTAAAAACAGTTATAAACCAGTCACCCTAAGATAGTAAAAACAGTTATAAACCAGTCACCCTAAGATAGTAAGAACAGTTATAAACCAGTCACCCTAAGATAGTAAGAACAGTTATAAACCAGTCACCCTAAGATAGTAAGAACAGCTACAAAGCAGTCACCCTAGGATAGTAAAAATTTTAGCAGTCATGCTATGACAACAAATAGTTTGTTTTTTTTAGTTATTCCCAAATATCATATGACATGGTGATTTTTCACAGACCAGTAAGTTGATCATACTAAATCAAAATGTATAACCATCTATAATTACTCACTCTTTTCAAAGCTCCTGGTAACCTCCAGTCATGTCTTCCATACAGATTAGTAAATATTCTGTCCTCATCTTTTAGTGGTCCATACTGTTTCTATAATCAGATACAAATCACATGTATGCATACAGTGAAATCTACAATACATGTTGCAATGCTACTCAACTAATAAGGCTGTGCAAAAGTTTATTTATTGTTTGACATCATTGGAATGAAAAAGCAAGTCTGTTTATGGAACAAGCTCATTGAATATTCCACAATACGTAAATCATGTATTGTTGCACAAAATACCGGTATTACAATAAAGAAGATGCAAACAGTGGCAGTTTCTAATGTAATCAAACAGAATTGTCAAAGTTTTCTTTTAACTTTAAGCCTTGCTCTAACACAGCAAATCAATTCTAGATTTGCATCCATCATAAATAGAAATAAATGATAAAATCAATTTTACCACAAATTCTGAAATATTGGAAGAACTGTTAGTTAGTCTGTAATGAAGGTTGTGGGTCTAATCACAAATATGTATTGTTGCAATCACTCAAGACAAGTTTATTTTAGGATAAGATTTCTCATTAACCATATAAAATCCAAAACTTTTATGATGCTTACAGAGGTTAGTTAGAGGTTTTCTACAGAACATATAAAGTAGAAAACCAAATTGACTACACTCCTAAGGGTTGGCATTTGTATGGTTTCTCTAAAGTTGAGAAATAATTAAAAACACTTTTCAGTACTATGTCTAGATTTTCACAACTATTGAAAGTATTATTAATTTGTGAACATCCTTTTGAATAGTGACATGCATTGGAAATTAAAAAAATCAGTAAATGAATGTTTCAATTTATACCTTTGTTTCTGTTGAAGTATTCCTTGTAAATACAGTTACACTCCCAATTTTCCGGCTGGTCAGCCAAGCTGAAAAAATCCATATATTTAAATTTAACTATCATTAATAGTATATATTAATATATATATTATAATAGACATGTATTCATGAGATGCCAACTGAGTAACAAAACTTCTGCATGGCTGTAGTAGGTAGTTTATGAGCTAGATGCACATGTTATTTAGAATAATTTCTATGACAAAATATTTGATCAAAATATGTAAGTATTTGTGACCCTGTGATATCGGATTTATTAAACTTGTGTAGTAATTTTCATATGATATGAAAATTACAAGTTTGGTTTAATAAAACTTATATAACATGATCACTGATTGGATAACCTCTATGTATCCTAGATGGGACTACATTTTTTCAGAGTCAGTTTTTAATCAAGGAAGTGGAATCAGGGACTCATTTAATCTACAGTATTTAAACACGGAGGAATTCCACAGAGGCATTCAAATTTGGTTCCATAACAAGGCATGATAGTAAAACAATCAACGACAAACAAAAATCCACAAAAATTCACATTCAACTAAAAACAGATAAATAATAAAGGTTACTCAATAGAAAACTTGTTACAAAACAATTTCTTATAACTGTCTAATAATTCAAAAATACTAGAACACACCTAATAATATTATAAACCAAGTGAATCAGACAATGTGACCAATTTTTTTTTATAATTACTAATTCATTCGGTGAAAGTGACAAAATTTCTTGCAGCCCAAATAGAAAATAATTCGCTGCTGGTGACGGGCAATGGTTAGCATAAGCCCATACATTATTTGACCTGTATGTCACTAGTGTATGATTATGAAGCATATACACTTTAAAATAGGGACCCCTAACCCTAAATGTACAGTATAATCCCAAATATCGCGTATGCAGTTAAAATCCTAAGGTGATTCTACCACGAGTCACAATTCTACACCAATACATATATAACATTATGGTTGATCCAATAAAGATAACAAAAATATGTTTAGCTTCACGGTTGATCCCGAGCAACCTGGCGTTTTGTTTCGATGTATTAGACTATGAAAGGAAAACCCCTTCATCGTTCATACTTCTCACGCATTCAAATTGTAATACCATTGTTGCTTAGTTTAGATTTAAATACTGCACAAACTAGTCCTACAATCACAGTACTGAAAGTGGGAGAAAGAATAAGTTACGTAATAGATTATAATATAACTTTCCAGCAACAGACGCCGCTGACATTGTGACCGAGAGTATTTTGCACCGCTGCACGTACAAACATGGTTCGAAATCACAAATAAATACACAAATCAAATGCAACCGTTTGCTTATGGCAATTCAAATATATATAGTCTGCATTCATGCTAACAATAAATGGTAATACTCACGAATAGTCCCCCGAATTGTGGAAACTTTCGCTACACTCCCCATCCTGGATTGTGAAAACAATATGGACGTGACCCACCGACAAGATGACCCGGGAGGTCAATATATCACGTGATCTCCGATGCGTCTTTCTGTTATTACATCTGAACAGAATAGTTGTTGTTATACCCATGAAGATACTAAAATCTCATTATTTTTTGATTTGTATTTTTTTTAAACAAAACAATATGCAATACCGCCACGATATACCGGGAGTAGTTGCTGGAAATGGTAACGCGACCTTTGAACTTAGATTGATACATAAGACGCTTGATGGCGCGCTACAACAAGAGGCTCGGGCTGGTTTCAGTAAACTACGATCCAACATGCTAATCGGCTGTATTTTTACCAAGATATTAATAATTTTATTAAAATATATAAGAAAATAATTAATATTGATTTTCTACGTATAGCACTCAAACTCAGACGATACAATCCACTAAATTTGGTATATCTAATATTTTTTGGCAAAAAAAAAAACACTCAATACATCGTTAACATTGATGAAGTTACGTCAAATTAACCATTAAGGGATTGGTCAGTTACTTCGGCCTAGAGGGGGTCGGCAGATTCTATTTTGCCAGCTCTAAATCTCAGTCGACCCACCCCCTATCAAATAAAAAAAAGTGGGTGACCCCCCCCCCCCCCCCAAAAACAATTTCTATTATTATGTGCTTATGAAAACAAAGGAAACTTTGATTTTGCTTAAATTTGTGTTTGATTTTGGTATTTTACAGAGCAAAATATGCATATTTAAAAGTTAAAAAAACAAAACTATTTATTTATTTTTTCATCATATATTTTAATTTATATATCAGCATTTTCACAAATTTAACTGTTTTGATTTGCTGAACAAAAACTGTCACTGCTCTTTGTACTAATTGCTGTGTTGTCTTTCCGTCTCCTGTTATAATTGGATAAATCCAATAAATATCTTATACAATGGTGACTTCAGACTGTAAATAAAATATTCTGATATCAGCAGCACATGGACTTGGGATGTGTTTAAAACTTAACTGTATAATTGGGGTTCTAGCCGCATTGCATAATCTGTTAGTTATTTGGCAACTTTAACCTCAAAATATTTAGCCTATAACATTTTTTGCATCAACAAATTTATAGGCAATATAGGTAATAGTTATTATTAAGAACACATTTGTACGATTAATTTTTTTATCATTTGTTCTGAAATAAAATTTTAAAAAATATATGCATGAGCGCGTGTGTGAATTTTGGAAAACATGATATCAAAAACAAGGTGACCCCCCCTATTCGCACAATCAAAAACAGGGTACCCCCCCCCTACTGATCCACCCCCCTAGGCCGAAGTAACTGACCAATCCTTAAATATGCATCATGAATATGTATTAGGCTGAAACTATCCAATAAACCGTATACATCCAATGATCCGTCCGTATTATTACAAAGAAATTAATAATTTTACGAACAAAACTCATATAAAGGCATAATTAATATTGATTGGCCATGTAAAGCATTCGTAGAGTTGTTGAACGAAAATAGGTGATTTTCCGTACAATTGCGAGATCTCGCGAGATGCATGAAAGACGCGCGTCGAACGTCTGCTGTAAAAATCGAACGATTTGATTTTCAACTCGAATTTCTTTATTTCGTAGCTCACATCGACCGGCCGATCTTCGACAGAGGAATATTGTTTCCGAATACCCTCACTTAATCGAAATTGCCTATCATCAAATGTGGACAGCACATTATTAAGCATGGAAATGTACCCCAAAATACTTTCGCGTTTGTCGAATCCCACGCGATGTTTGACGCCACTACGACGCTATGACCTTTGTTTGTCCTGTTTTTACGTTCGATTTCACGCATAACGCGTGATTCTCGCAATGAACGGAAAATGGTCTATTGACCAAACTTGATGTCAGACTCTTTTTTTCCTGATACTTTAGAATGAATGATTTTCGTCAAAAATTTACGATATATTCGATATGAAATCAAATTTGTATGATGTATTATAATTTATTTGAACATTTGATATTTTCGTCAAAATTCATTGACGATATGTTTGACATTACACTTATACCACCTTAATGTATACGGTGTCCGGTACAGTGATGATGAATATTCATATATTGTGATGATTAATTTGGTGACATTATAAACAGTACTAACTGTGAGCACAGGGAGTTGGAAAAACTTATGTATTTTAAAAAATTATTAAATAATAAAATGTTATACCACTCTCATCGAAAAAAAGCGTAACTGTGATATTGCAGATATATATGTATATATATTCGCTGTTAATATGAAACAAATCAGTGGATACATTTAATATATTCAATATCGCATTGATATTCATGAACGGTCATAACGTATATATTGCTCCAAATTGGCACATGTATTCGATATTCTAGTCAATTTTGATGAGAGTTGGGGTTGATCCATCTGTCAATATTTGATGATATAGTCCACATAGTTTGAAAGTTTTGTCAAGGCATATTTGACAATGATAGTGTTGTCAAATTAAGAATAGATTTGAAGATACGTTCGATATAATTGGCAGTGATATTTTGATCAACATCTAACCAAAGACGATATATTGTATATTACATTCTTTTCAAAATATGACGATATTTTCGATATAATATTGCACTTTAATTACTTGTGATAAAGCTTGTGTATGGTTGCAATAGTGTAATAGTAAAAAGCCAAACCACGATAATTTTAATGAACGTCTACATTTAGCTAAACGTCTGATCACAGTCAAATATATGCTGAAACCGACTTTATTGAAGTTTTTTTGAAAGACTTGCAAAATAAGTAGTAACTCCTATGGACCCGATAAGTGAATAGCCTGCGATACAACGAAGGGACATGCATACCACGTGACACCTTGCAGATCCATCATTAACATTCAATAATGAAATAATCATAAATCAAACAAAAACGCAATTTATTTCCAGAATACATAATAAATATTGAACAGTGAAATGGAATTAAATAATCCAATAATACGACTATTTGGCAAGACATCATTTCTGGTATCTTGGTTATTCATCGTGAAAGTACAATTTTTTTAAAAACTGCCAAGTGCAAAATATAAATGCATAACAAATTCAAAACTAATAAATGTCATCCATTCGTTGTAAAATATATATATAAAATGTAGTATCAAACTCATTAACTAAATGTGAACGCACAAAAAGTTCAAAATATGAAAGTTGCAACAGTTATTTCCAGAAAATATTCACAATGGCATACCAATCTGCAGCCCCTTGAACAAGGCGTAATGTTATCCATGCGCACCACCACTTCTTAATTCCAGTCAACAGTTCCCGCACACTCACACTGAGACCACTACCTTTGCCAACCTTTTTTATTAGTTTCTGAACTGATATTGTTGTCTCATTTTGACTACTGGCTTAATTGGTACCCAATATGCACCGAAGGTCGTGCTTTGAAAAAGTCCATCAGTGAAGTGCATCGGTGACAACGATTACTATGCAAGTTGCTTAAGAAGTAGAACAGCTTACAAACACTGCTAATGTAACATAAACTATTTATATCTGCGTGCATTGCCAAAGAGATTATTTCACCCCATATTTTCTAAAAGCTGCCCTCCTCTTTCTCAGCATCTACTTCCAGTTCGATATCACCTTGTTTCTCAGCACATACCTCCGGTTCATTATGGTCATGTTCGTCGGCGCATGCGTCCAGCAGGATGCCATCATCCTGTTTATCATCAAATACGTCCATGTAACCATTCTGTTTATCAGTACCTACTTCTGGTTTGTCATAGGCCTTTTCTCGGCACGAACTTCTGGTTCGTGACTGTTTCTCAACGTCTACGTATATATTCCCACCATCCTGTACATTCATGTTATAACCATTTTGTATATCGGTGCCTACTTCCGCAACATAACCACATACTTTCTCAGTGACGTCACCGTCTTGTTTATCAGTGCCTACTTCCGTGTCATTCACTTCCAATTGCTCATTGTTGTTAAAGTTCTTAGGTCTGATTGGTATTTGATTTGATGTATTAAAAACTGACTTTGACCTATAACATTTCCTTGAATGCTGTAGTAGTGTTCACCTTGATTCTCTGAATCATGTGCCATCCATACAGTTGGATTATTATCATCATATGTTCCATACGGTGAAATAAGTCTTGTTCCTCCAGGTCCAATTGACAAAAATATTATGAATTGCACATTAAACATTTGGGAAACTCGCGATACAGTGATATGATCACCATGTGTTCCAGTTTGAGACATTGATTGTAAGTATGCGTCCAAATTGTTCATACCCAAACAAATAGCAAGTGATGTTCCGTTGGCAATATATGGTCGAGCTCTGAGATCATCCACAATTTCCTGTCGCAGTGTCTGTGGAGATCGAAAAATACCAATATTGTTGAGTTGGTCTGCAATAGCAGAAAACTGACAATCGCCATTAGACTCCTGATCCAGATGCACGATAAATCCATACCTGTTAATCCAATCTCCTCTACTCTGCGGAATATAGTATTTCTTCTTGTTTTCCACAAGACTAGGAGCCATTTTTTTGCGTTTACGTTCAGCCGCTCGAGTCAAACTGGTGATGTCCTTTACAGAAAACCAATTAATTTTAACAAAGTCCTTGTCATTCAACATAATCTTGTATCTGGCGATATGTAGATTTCTTGACAGAATCCGACCCTTTCTGATGTAGTTTTGCCTTGGCCTTTTTGGGGGATGACGCACACGCACCAAAACCTCTTCGTCTATTCCGTATACTGAGGGTGGTCGACGTCTTATCCCACTGGATACCATCTAAGCATTGTATTTCTCATTTGACTGAGATACTTTTGCAAACATGCATATACGTTTCTCAGTGAGTTTGTGCAGATCTTTCTTCCGAGCACGTCCTTTATTTTTTTCACATGTTTCAGTTCTAATATTGTTCGGATTTCTCCCACCTAGCTTGTACTTCATTCGGTTATTTTGGCGTCCAAAATAAACCATAAACGATGTCCTGTAGCCTAATGCTCGCCGTGCTGCATTATTCATAATGTGACAGTATTCAGGAAGTTCCTCCACCCAATTTGTCCCTTTCATCTGTAATACATCATACAAAATCTTCTTTCTAAAAGTACGATGGCTTCTTTCACATTTACCCTGACTTTGGGGGTGATATGGAGAGCTTCGAACGATTTTAACATTCAGCTTTTTCATCAACTTTAGCACACCTCCATGAAATTCCTTCCCATTATCATTCTGCAAGACCCTCGGCGGGCCATGCTCTCTATATATGGTCTTTAAATGATCAGCAATTTCACCGCTCTTTTTGGAAGTTAAAGACGCAACCACAAGTACCTACTGAACACATCAAGTAGTGACATGATGTATCTGTACTTCTGATTACCAAGCCAAAGCTCATCCGGGTGCATATCGACCAGATCGATTTGGTGCCTTATCTGTATCCCACGGGCGGTTATGGGTTTAAAAACTGGCTTGTTCGTGAATCGTGCTTTCAAGCGTGTATGAGTTCGTGATTGATCTAATATAGATTGTATTCTTACACACGTTTTTATTGCACTTTCTCGTTTTTATTGCACTTTCTCGTATAACTAGCTTGTTGTCATAGTAAATTTTACCATGGCGTAGACTGTATTTATTACGACCTGCAAATAGGAAGAAGATATTCTCAATATTGGCTACATCACTGATACAGTTAAGAAAATAAAAATAATAGTAGATAGTATCTACTTGCACACTACTTGACTATTGTCTGTTGTTTTATATTTTGTAGACAGAATGGTGCTTACAATTATAAAATACGCTGGATGGGGCGGTATATTTAGAATAAATGTATCTGCACAGGGGAAACGGTGATTATTACGGAAAAAATAGATTGGTTAGATAGATAGCCTCCCCCAATCAACACACATCACTATAGTGAGACAGATCAAGCTTTCAAAACTGAAGAAACAATGCTTGCAGTTTTCTCAATAGTCAGTCTATATAGGAAATCTACTATATCATTTGTTTTAATCTTTCTTTCTAGTAAATATATATGCTTTGAAATAGATCCATTCAGAAATTAGAAACCTCATGTGAGGTTATCTGTAGTTTCATATATTAACGTTTCTTTATTATTTTAGGACAAAACTGGTGTTGGTTATTTGAGCAAAAACGTTTCAAGCATCAAGGCTATTCCACTAACTAGACAGTTACTTAGCAGTACCCCCTCCCCCTGTTTCCAAATGTTCGGACCCGCCAGTGAGTTAAAGGAGAAGTCAACTTGAAGCCAGACAACATAATGCTCCTCGGGGAAAGAGCTCCACAAACGTAGGAGAATGCAATTTAAAGCTTTTGTATATCCCTTTTCTTTCTCTAGATATTCGACTTTTCATCAATATTATATAGTCCGCCATCTTGAATCTCCGGCAAAGGATTGTGGGTAAAGTGTAACATCATAACCACAAAATTGAAAAAATGCTTTCATCTATAACATTAGAAATACTGATGCGAATTTGTACAAATTTTCGGTGAGCATAGTAATTAGAAATTACAATGTTACAAATACACATCAAGTGAAGATATTGCCACAAACGTAACAAAATAAAAGTCATTATTTTAGTCGTTAAAAATAGAATGACACTTTTTATTCCCCTTTTTGTCGTCAACAGGTTATATATCACCTATCATCGATAAATTGTATACAATATAAGGAAATTTGAGTACTTGGTAGAAAAACACAAAAATGAATATTGTCAGTACTGTTGCCATGACAACTATTTTATATGCACTGGTACATGTATGTTACCATGTTCTAAACTTTCCGCCAATTTGAAGTTCAACTTTTGAAGTTATAGATGAAATCGTTGTCTAATTTATGACAACAGTGGATATGATGTCATACTTTAATCATAATCGTTTGCTCAAGAACTAAGATGGCGGAGTACCTATCTAGAGAAAAGTGATATAAATAAACTGTAAATTGCTTGCTCTTACATTTGTCAAGCTCTTTCATCTAGTAGTGTTATGTTGCCTTGACTTTACCTTTAAAGGGCGGTAGTCGTGCCGCGTCCTGTTCAATATGGGACTCATGGCGACGTGTACAACGCGTTTAGAAGACATTGTTTATTTACATGAAATTCGAACACGCGCTGCGCGACGACCACCGCGCTTTAAGTCTGGGATCTAAAATGGCATAGTTTCAGGGATACCAATATTTGAGCAACCCGTGCACAAGTTAATTGCTGAAAAGTTAGTCACGATATACATTTAGTGTATGTACAGCCAGAAGTAGGATTATTATAGCTAACAGATTTTGACACACTTACACACGTGACGACTCTACTCTACTCACAAAAGACGCGTGCCAGAAATGGATACGAATGGTCAGATGTGACACGTTATGCATCGCACGGTTGGCCTCCGATACCTGTTTAGTAGTGACTAAGAATGATTGTGCTGAGTGAAATCTGCAAGCGAATTTAATTATGCTTTGTTGTCATGACAATTATACCAGGGTGGCGTCATAAAAAGTTAATGTAGACACAGCCCAGGAGGCGGGCAGACACTACAGTAGGAAAGACAACAGTCAGAGCCAGCCTGGCGGTGTAAGTGAACGTGGAGGATACATCCATCTCTACGTGGTGTGCATGTTACTCGCCTAGTCGAAGGACCTTGCTTAGGAACAGTGGCAGACTAGACTCGTATACTACGTGTAATTTTACGAATTAATCTACAAGAAACCAGGCCTGGTTTCGAGCTAAGTTTACGTGTAGCAACGTTTCTACTATAGCCATACAGAAGCCGGTAATTATTGCACTCATTACACACATATTAGGCTAGGGATTATTGGCTGTGTTTTAAATATTATTTATGGTAATTATTTGTGTAATTTATTGGCGAAAGTATTGTATTCTCATTTGCGGGAGTGCTGGGATTGTAATAGCATTGTATTTTATAACAGCCCGTTAGGTAGTGTCGTCGTTCTGTATGTATCATGTTGGGGAGCTTTTCACACCCTGAATCAGTCAGTTTTGTGCATGTTTATATGGGTTGTCTATATGTGGTAATGTTTCTATGGTACAGCGAATTCACGTTTCCCTGTGTACTAAAGATATCGTAAAATTGTTGTACAATTAAAACATATTTTGCGACATTACTGCGTATTTCATTGTGTGCACAGGCCACCAACCCATTAGCTGCCTTATTTCGATATTATAATTTGAAAAGTGCTAAAGAACCCACATCACGAGGTGAATTAACTGTGGTCGGTCGCTAGCCTACCTCGTGACATTTATGTGGTATGAGGTGGACTATGTGAAACTCTGGGGCGATGGCAGAAAAACTATGATTTTTTCTCTTCACTAACATTTGTGCTATTTTTTCCGTGTTTTTTCCTGTGCAAGTCCCGTGGTTTCTAACGGATGACCCTTAAAAGATGAAATGAAATACACCACTGTATACGATTTGGCATGATTTCCAAGCAGTGGGATTTTTGCCGGCCAAGCTGATGGACTAATACAACCAAAATTGTCGTTTCAATCACTCTCGGCAAATTTGCATCCAGTTGCTACACCCATTTACCTCGATAGAATTTAACGATAGCTGACTTCTGTGTCGTTGTTCGGTCTGATACTGGGACATCAAACGACCCATCTAACACAGATTGGATTGTAGAATAAGCTTCATCCGATAATGGCCTCTTTCCATATCCTATGGTCGTATGGATCACAATAGCCATTAGTGAAATGAGAAAGTAAAGGCGGAACATATTTACTCTGAACATTTTAACTTGGCAGTTGTATCAGTGTATACGAAGGTATTCTGACGGGAGTGAGGACCTACTATGTCACCCATACATTCAGAGAAAGTTATACATGTCGTACGCAGGCTCGAAATTTTCTGACCCGGAAGTGATATTTGTTGGTCATATTAGAGCGTTAACAGGTTCCGTTACTATCAGAGGGCGCTGTCAATGTTTTGTCGTGACACAAGATTCGCTGACATTCCTATAAATATACTTTTTTTCTTTATGGTTATCATGAAATACACATATTTCGCCCGATTGTTGTTACTTTCATCACAAAAACAATAACATTCACAACTAAAATAAGAATTCTGCCTCAGAGTTGGTGTCATTTGGAACTGATCTTTGTTTGGGTGGTACGTCACTGGCACTATTATTTTAACTAATGTTGAAAGATCGTTTATTGTACAAGGAGATACTTGGCTGATTTCCAAAACGAGGTTATTATATAACAAAAACTTGTACTCAAATATACTATTCCACATGTATGAACAAATAAATTTGGAAAATTTTAAATTGGTTAATTTGAGCAAAGTAATTGTCAGCTTTACACTCTACACACTGTTATGCATGCATACCATAAACACACTCTATCGATGTTTGGTTGTAGATCACCAATTCCGTCAAGAGTATTTTCCATGTCGTTCACATGACTCAAAAAAGTTTATCGGGTCCATAAAAATAGTGGTGGCGTTGTGTACATTGTTCGATAGGAATATGTGTTGACTACTCCCACGAACGGTTCGAGATGTGTTTCAATTTGTATATGCAATATTTACAGACGACACCTTACTATGACAATGAGTACAAGGTATTATCAAACCTGATCTTGATGACATCGATATGAAGTCGATTTTATTTATTTTTTAAGTGCAAATGTTTCTGTTATATCACTGCCTGTTCTCACATGTACACCGATGTGGGATGATGAAGACTATAGTAGTGGGTATTCACATCATTAACACATAATATTTTGCGTTTCACAAAATGTAAACACATTTTACACTCTCTCAAAATGATCCTCCATATTTTCTTGGGAGACCACATAATTCTTAATGTCTTCATGGCAACCCCGAAATCAAACTTTGAACATGAAGATATGCAATATCAGTAGGCTGGACGTGTCTCCTAGAGTGTATGAACACTTCAGTAATTTTTATAGTTAAATTGCTGCTAAAAACAATCAAAATAATTTGTGTTTGATGGTATGATATAAAATAAAGTAAATTCCATATCGTTCTAGAAAATGCGAACAATTTCAATGCAAATGTACGTATTATTACATTATCCGTAATCATCTTGTTACGTTATCAGTTGGAAAAATAATCTATTACATTATCAGTTATGTTGTGTTACATTATCGGTTGGAAAAAAATCTATTACATTATCAATTATTTATTGTTACATTATCGGTTGCCTTTTTTGTTACACTATTGGTTGCGAGTTGTTACATTATCGGTTTTTATTACAATATCGGTTATTTCGTGTTACATTATCGGTTAATGATACATTATCGGGAATTTATTACATTATCGGGTCCAACAACCTTTGTGTAGCCAAGTTTAGCTAGTTGTTAATGGTGTTGGTAATATAATCTGTGTAAGACATTAAGCTGGTAACAGTAGATCTTCCTCTAATAAAACCATGTTGCGACTCATTTATAAAAAGTTTCACAAGTGCAACAAGATTTAATTTATTAAAAACAAGACGCTCAAATACGTAGTTAAATAGAAACAATAAAGAGATAGGCCTATAATTACATACGTTATTCCTATCACCTGATTTAAAAACGGGTACAATATTTGATTTTTTAAAAACGGAATATATATATATTCATGTTGGATATGGGAAGATTATGATTTTAGGAAAAAAAGTTCCGAAATGTATTTTTCTTATCATTTCCCAGCATGCCTTGTAGTTTATACACTTAAGACTGTATTTGTAGTGAAACAATCACCTTTACGTATTATATTCACTACAACTGAACAAGTTAAGTGTTTCTGGGACCGTTTCCTAGCAACTTGATGGAGGAGAATGAGAGATACGAGTAAACAATGGGTACAATATTATTTACCATTGTCAGTCTTTGATGTAGCAGGCATGTAGCCTGTAGTCAAACAAACCAGGGATAGTCTTGATTTTATTCAAAAAGCTTTGCAAAAAAATAATTTTAGCCTTGCATTTCATGGTAGATAATCAAATTCATGCAAATTTTTATCTGTAGATACCAATGAATATACTTATTAGCTTATAGTTATGTTAAATATTATTTTGATTTAGAAAGTAAGCCGTTATGAGGGTTGGGCTGATGGGCAGCAGTAAATCTGCTGCCAAGATTCAAGGATGGTATCACAAATTTAAACAATGTTTTATCAGTGAATGTTTTTAGTACGAGTAATTTTGACTTAAGAATCGCAGGCTGATCCTTTCTATCCCCCACACCTTTCCAGGAGTTATATACTGGTATGGAATAACACAACCACTTCATTTATCATTTATCATTTATCACTTCATTTATGTACGATTACAACTTGAGATATCAAACCATGTCAATAGATGTGTTTAGGATTGGCTTAATGTTATAAATATAGTCATTACAATGTAATTGATTAAATAAATGTAACTCTCATTTAATTGGCTTGTCTCAATCTGCCTTGGCACAGAATAAGATTAATCTGTCTATTGTGTAGTTGTGAATGTGACTATTAATCAAGCAGATATAAGAGCGACACAACAAAGAAAGAAAGTATTTATTTATTTGTATTTATTCATTTATTTAAAAAGCTAAATCTGACAATTAACCAGATCACAATAAACTGAGTACCTTATCAACAAAACAAAAATAATAAGGTAGTTGGGGAAAAACAATCGGTTGACCCACAAACTAAAACAAATCATTAGACATTCTTCTTTTAGATTGTTATTATTATTATTATTGTTATTATTATTATTATTATTATTATTATTGTTATTGTTATTGTTAATATTGTTATTGTGAGAATACGATTTTAAATAATTGCCATATATTTCTTCGACGCTGTTAAGGTAAAAAAAGGTAAAAAATATTGTCATTTTTTTATTTTTATATATTTGATATATCAAAAGATGCAGAAATAAATTAAAAATATAGGGTCACCGAACTCAGTTTGAAGAAAATCAATCAATCAATAAAATAGAGTGAAAATAACATGTTTTGTTTACCATTCTTTTATATGACAAAGATATATCGCAATATCAGACAATTTTAATAGGTGACATGTGGTGAAAAAAGAATAAATGTTTTTTTTTTGTGGTTTATGGAAACCGCTGATAAAAAGACATTTTATGCATATTATTTTACTGTTTTTCCAACAAGAAAGTCCAGGGGCGGATACAAGATTTTTTTTCAAACTTTAAAATCGCCAGAGTAAGTTAATGATTTTTTTTATATTATACAATAACAAATTGAATACATTTTTCATCCGGACCCCAAGACCCCCCCCCTAGATCCGCCACTGAAGTCCACATACTATTGAAATGGTGTCACTGCTTGTCACTAAAATATGCGCACATGTTCGGTTAACTGATACGAGTAAAATCTGAACGTTTAACAAAAACAAAAATGTATGTTTATTGAACGTAAAATATGTACGTGGTCATTATTGTGATTCGATATTCGGAACTCGATGTCCGTAAGGGACGACGTCAAAAGATCGATGTCGGATAAAAAACTTATCTCTTTAGTTTGGAGGTGGGGGGTTTTGACCTCAAAAAGTTTCCATCCTACAAAAACGATTTTATTTTTTAATGAAGTCAAAAAAATCTTGGAGTATTTGTAGTTCGTTTTTTTTCTATCCAATCATGGACAGAAATAACCGAAAAAGGAAAAAAAAACACAGAAAAAATGGTTTGGTTCGAGTGTAAATCTGTGCGTCAAATGAGGTGCATTTGTAAACTCTTTTTACACCCACCCGACAACCAACTGCTATGCAATACTACTGTCCGATTATCAATTTGTATTTAATGGTGTATGTAGTCTGACGCCATGACCAATATTTATCAATTAAGTTTCAGTGGGGGGTAGAGGGGTTTGGAAAAAAACTAAAGGAATTAAGTTTTTTATCCGACATTGATCTTTTGACGTCGTCCCTAACCCGAACAATTCAGCTTCTTCGTCTGTCTGCACTCTTACAAAATACCCGGATGAGAAAATAACGTAAGCCCAGCTGAATGGGGTCAATGAACGCAGCTGAACCGCCATCTCGCACTCGGGTAGTCGTGCGTTAGTCGTGTCCTCTGCTGTAATCAAATGTCGTATTCGGCCCCGGCCTAGCTGTTCAGAAGGTATGTCCACTCAGTCAGAAACAGACTACGGTCAAGGCGGGGAGACGTCGATGGCGTTTGATTGCATAGAGGACCGTTTAAAACGTATTTTATATCACCACGGTAACGTTGTCGGTAAACGTCCTTTACTGTTCATAATTTTGCCAGTTTCGTTTTCTCTTTTACTGGCGTTAGGTGGTCTATGTTTTCGCTTTAATAACGACGTGGAATACCTATTCACTCCAATAAATGGGCCGGCGAAGAGGCACAGGGAACAAGTCCAGATGTATTTTCCGATGAATTATGATAATCACTTTCTCCCAAATCGACAGAACGACGTCGGGAGATACGTCAGTGTTTACGTCACTACAGATACCTGGGATGGAAACATTCTGACAGCGGAAATATTGGATGAAATATTGAAACTCCACAAAAACATCATAACTGTCAAGACAACATGCGACGACAAAGTGTATTCTTACGGGGAGCTATGCGCCAAGTGGAATTCTAAGTGTGTACCACCGAATCCAATATTTGATATTTATAACTATCAGGCTAAACATATTATGAATTTCACCTACCCACTCTTGGTGTCGGAGGCAAATACCAAACATTTCATCGGCGGCAGCCTGGGAGGTGTCCAATTCTATGACAACACCAGTATCGTGAAATCAGCGACGGCCATAACGCTGTACTACCCTCTCAAACATTCTCCCAAAGACATCGATTTGGCGAGTGGTAAACTGGAAGAATCTTTTTTTGAAATGGCAATCAAATATAAACCAGCTAAAATCAGTTTCGCTTTTACGATGTCCCAGGCATTAGCCAATGACCTTGACGAGATGACAGTGCGAATGATTCCAAGAATGGTACTGTCCTTCGCTGTTTTGACAGTGTTCTCAGTGCTCTCGTTAATGATGATGGACTGGGTAACTAGTAAACCTATACTAGGATGTTTGGGAGTAGTATCAGCATTATTGGCAATAGTGTCGACCGTCGGTCTTTTGAGTTTGTGTGGTGTACCATTTATACATTTGAATATTGCCATGCCGTTTCTAACACTTGGTGAGTACACTTTGACTTCTAGTATGATCATTGACTTCTCTGAAACTTGTGTTCAGTCGATTTCATGATATCTACATACCGGTAATAATATCTAATATCTACATGATATCTACATACCGGTAATAATATCTAATATCTACATTACAAATATCTTTAATATAACTTTTCCAAAACCTCAAGAGGGTGATATTAAAAAAAAATCTAAAAACCATAAATCCAAGCCAAATTATTTTAATATAACAATATAAATTTATGTGCGAAAAAATCAATCCAGTTTTGAAAATAAAGTCGCAATATTGATAGTTCAAATCTAACAGTTTGTTATGGTAAGCTAATATTAATATTGCTAACTTTTTAGCAATACTCAGAGTTTTATATTGTTAGTTGGGTTGATTTTTCATTCACAGTAACTAATTTGCATATTTACAGTTAAGGACTAACAACATTTTATCCTAGATTGTGAATTTGATAAAGAAAGAGGGGAGCTGCTGTTTCAAGAAATAGGAATTAAAAATAAACTAAATAAAACAGACAATTTCATTAAAATAATGACGTGCTTTATACTCCTAGCAAAGTTTCTAAATAAGGCAAAACAGAAATCATGTATATGGGAACTATCACCTCTACATTGGGAGAATCTTGTAATTAACATTAAATTTTTTCCTATTAGGCTTTTAACATCTCCTATTATTAATTAATTTAATTTTAACTTATCATAGTTTAGCTGCTGTATTTTTTTATGATTTGTATTTTATTTTATTTACCATACTGCCCCCACTGATGGCATAAGTAATGTAATAAAATTATTACAATGTATTATTATTATATTCAGAATTAAATTGTTACTAAATGTTTGAGAAAGCCATGAATGTTTTTTCTCGAAATTTACTTAACATTTTTTCAGAATACCTCAAACTATATTCAAATCAAAATCATTAAATAGAGAATCCTTTTAGAAGGGCTAAAAAAATTGTTTCTGGTCAGCATACCCTCTTGTGTACTGTGAAATATTTTAGCGAAAAAAAAT
Source organism: Saccoglossus kowalevskii (assembly GCF_978046115.1). Taxonomy (NCBI): domain Eukaryota; kingdom Metazoa; phylum Hemichordata; class Enteropneusta; family Harrimaniidae; genus Saccoglossus; species Saccoglossus kowalevskii. Next base: position 4,594,336 of record NC_140654.1, read on the forward strand.
GCTTATGAGGCTCTGTGCCTTGCCAATGGGCACATAAAACAAATCCCATCAAATTTATTTAAAACATTTCAAATTATTTTTTCACAAATATGTATTTCATAATTCACATACATAGAACATGATGAACCTTGATTCATATCATTTTTTCTTCAGATCAGATTCAAAATGGATGACTGATGGCCATTTTGTTGAATGCTGTTCCAGAGCAATAACTCTGACATACATTGACCTATCTAGTTCAATAAAACTACACAAAAATGCATAAATATATTGGCTTCAATTTGTATCATATATCTGTCATAGGAGTGTAAAGACTTGAATGAACCAGCAAGAACAGAAACACCAGTGTACTGATGTATTCTACTATCATACCACATCCATACTAACTTCAATTGACACAATTAAATAGGTCATTGCTTTCTTCTGCATTGTATCAAATTGTTTCTTTCATAATCAGCCCTTTTTTTGTGATTTGAACAAATATTGCTGACTGGTGGCCATTTTTTTTATGAGTTCCATTCCAGTTTCTCTTGAATAAAATTACCCTTTCTGTTTAATTTTACTGCATAGATAGAATATCAAAATATTTTTTCCAACATTTTTGTTGTTATTAATCAATATGGCCGACTGGCTAATTTTATGTAAAAGTGTTAAATTTTCCTTTTTGATGTCTTCAGGGTTGTTTCACGGAGATGACTGAGCCTATTAGGATTAAAGTTGGTATAATGATCATACATGTTGGGTTACAGGTGGACATCTTTTTTTGTGATTCAACCAAATATGGTTGATTGGTGGCTATTTTCTATTTTATGGTGTACATGCCAGTTCCTTTTGATTATCTTTGTTTAATAATCTCTATAAGTACATTGATAGAATACCAAGCGATACATCTGTGCCAACAGAAAGGCTAAGCTTGATACAATACATGATTATATGTAATGACTTGATATATTGAAAAAAAACAAATCTCAAATCACCAACAATTCATAATTTCTTAAATATACTTTCATTATCTTTCACTTGTGATCTATGTTTTTATTTGCTATATCTTACGTGTATGTTGAACACATAAAGACAATGTTGAAAAAATTTGACAGAGACTGTGTTATTTTCAAAGATTTGTCAACTGTCATTTGAATTTTATTTAAAAATTTATAATTATTATACATCTGTCACCGTAACGCAATAAGTTACAGCATGTCGTAATTATGTGGTATTTTACGGGGTATTTTCATCGTACCTTATTAGGAAATGGAAATTCCAAATATGGAATGATTACGCACATAAGCGTCCTCTAATAATATAAACAAACATGGCTGCCACCAGTGTTTGGCCGAACTGCACACAAAGAAGTTCGCTGATTCTGTTCCAAACTTTTTGGATTTTGGCATTCCCATGATGTATCCTTGGAAGGAAAAGATGTATAATAATAAGGTTATTACGAGGATACCTCAAAGTATGCATGAAGACAGTACGCTGGAGTATCGACCTCCACGCATCGTAATAACCTCATAATATTTATAAATATTTCATAAAAAAAACAGTCATGCCTGTATGAACAGGGATGTATTAACAGGCATTTGGCAGCACCATGTGTAGATTTGTTTGGTTTTGCAACCACGTTTTTGGCAGTTACAGAATGTTGATTTAGTCAATTTTGAACCACAAAAACGCCACGCTAAACAGACACCTATTATCAACAACACCACAATATAAATTACATTGTACACAGGTTTTCATTGATCAAATTAATTATGAAAGTTTCCTTAACCAATTCAATTCTCAGTCTTTAAAGTTGGCATCGGTGTGTGTATTAAGGTAAAAGCCTAGTCATATTTTTTGACAAAATTGGTCATAAATCGCATGACAATGTTCATTAGTTTATTATGTACAATCATGAAGCTAATGTCCCATGGTATAATGAAATAGCATTATTTTGTGTGTTACAGTTATGCTTTTTGAGAAACGTGTCCCAATATTACTTAAAAATTGCTATTTTTAGAACAATTCCATAGAACATAATGTTAAAAGAAAATTGCATTTTTTGACACTTTTTAAAACCCAGATTTTTTTAATAATTCAAAACAACAAAAGGTACCCCATCATTAACAATATATGATTTTTTCAGCCTATGTCACCAGGCTAGATTGTGAGATATTGCATAATATCTCTGCCATAGGAACTTGTGGTAAAAGTGTTATAATAGTGTCAAAATGGCGACTTTCCACTAAAATACAACCATCCATTTCTCGAAAAAAAGGCTGGTGACCCCCAACTTTTTTTAGGTCAATATCCAATATATAATTTATTGCAAAATGAATAAATTCTGGGTTTTTTAATTTATGAGTAGGCTTCTACCTTAATATGCAAGTGATGCCAAAATGCATCCGAATGTGGATGACATGGCAGATATACTGTAATGATAATTTGCTTATTTTCATGTCCTGTTCAAAAATTGAATTTATTCTGCTCAATTGGCCTACAATTTGAATATATAAATTACGAAAACTGTCAAACTTTATGCTTTAAATTTTCCCTTACTTTCAAAATAAAGCAGTTTACAGAAATCACTTTCAGTCTTAGTTTCATGGAAATTTCAGGTTGGCTGACTTGATTCTATAAATAGAATGTGTACGTGTACCTAGTCTTCACAACCATTTTAGATAATTCATGCATCTTACTCATGTTTGTTTTTTTTTAAATAATTTTCAGTTCAATATTTTACTGGATTAAAAAACATAATGAGAAACAATAGACATATTTTGTTTAAACAAGAACAATGATTCCATGGTGCAATACAAGGGATTTTTTGAAATTTATAAACACATTCACTCCCCGGAGGGAATGGCAGTAGTTACAGATAATAGTCAAAATATACAGCACTCGGGTGAGTGTCACACTTAAAATACATTTGCAAAAATTAACTAATTGCAAGTACAAAACATCAAAAGCAAACCCTTTTTGTGAGGGGATTCCTCGAAATATGAATGTCATGTACAGTCATTATGGAAAAAAGATATCCTTATTTTGTTTTGTTTTTTGATTTTAATAACTCTAAGCACCGTATGTGCATATAGACTTGACTATCTGTTTGAAAAACACCCATAATGCCCGTTTCTGTGTTGCAGCATGCATACCAAGTTACCCTTTTGGTATTGAGCAGCTCTGGTTCCTCTGGCCTAAGACTGTTATGTGTTAGCGTCTGACTCACTGTAGTTTGGTAAAACAGGTCAGATTAATTAAACATGCCTTCTCATTGGTTGGCAGCTTACAATTCACGCTACTCATTAGCATAATTACTACCTCGAAAACATGGTGGTAATTAAAAATGCCATGGCAGAACAGATAAGATAGATATCACAAATTAGTATTTAAAGCAAATATCATGAAAAAAATGCCACAGCTGGGCCAGTCTACATGTGAGCCCAAAATTAGTAGTTTAGATTGAATTTTTCAAATTAGCCAAACTGGCACTGATCCAGTGTTGATTTGTGCTAACAAGTCATTTTTGTCGGCATGTGCTTCTATTAGCGAAAGTACGCTAACACTTTGCATTAATTCATCAGTTACTTGTTTATTTCCTCCATCATACAAGTAGATCCAGTAAAATTAGTTCAAAAGTGAATTGTTCGTTGACCGTAATACATGTAGATTAAGTAGCTACTGACCGTTGTGAAATAATTGTACACAAAGTCTTGTGTCTGTCAAATAGATTTCAATCGTCAATTCAAATTTGTGAATAGACAAGTCTGAAATTTGAGGAATATTAATTTTTTTATTTCCTGTAACCTGTACCAGGTAACCCCCCCCCCCCCCCATCATAGCTTAATAATGACTGATAGCATCACAGCAAATGTACATCCAGGGAACAGGGACTGTGCATTCTCAATGCTTGTTTATTTGTTGAGCAGCAAGCAACAAATCAGTCGAATTGAACATTTAACATTTACATAATATTCCCATATCAAAATGTCTTATAATCATTGATAATAAATAATTAAATCCATGTTTTTGTTTTTTGTAGGTATTGGGGTTGATGATATGTTTATAATGGTAGCGTCATGGCGAACCACATCACGACATAACAGCGTTGCTGATCGCATGGCGGAGACATTTTCCGAAGCGGCACTGTCTATAACAATTACCAGCATCACCGATGTATTGGCGTTTGGAATCGGAGCTATTTCAACTTTTCCATCAGTTCAGATATTCTGTTGTTATTGCGGCGTTGCCATTCTATTTGATTATTTATTTCAAATTACTTTTTTCGCTGGATGTATGGCTCTCATTGGGCGGCGTGAACATAGCAATAGACATTGCCTCACGTATCGAAAAGTTGTACCAAGAAGAGAAACATCGTCGGTATGTTATCGCTTATTTTGCGCTGGTGGTGTCAGTAAGAAACTGGACAAAGATAAAAAGGTACACGAACACATAATGGTGACATTCTTTGACAAGTACTATGGCCCATTCATTACTCTTCCTTGGATGAAGTTCTTCACGCTGATCTTCTTTTTAGGGTACCTAGCGGGAGCGGTTTGGGGGTGTATGCAGATACATGAGGGTTTGCAGCCACGCCAGCTAGCGCTTGAAGATTCGTACAGTTCATATTATTACAACATGGAGGAACGTCATTTTAATGAGTATGGACCCATAGTGCAGGTGGTTGTTGATTCAAAGCAGCGATATTCCAATAAACAGACACAGAATGAGATAGAACAAGTCTTGACGAAATATGAAAATGATAAATATTTTTACAACCACATTACCCAATCATGGTTGAGAGACTTTATAGTCTTCATCGACCAAAACGGATTAAATTACACCAATGAGGAAACTTTCATATTTCATTTAAAGAGTAACTTTCTGACTCATCCTTTGTATAAACATTATGTATCGGATATCACCTTTGAAAACAGTACTATTGTATCCTCTCGATTCTTGGTTGTTTCTCATTTTGTTAATGAGGTTACGGAACTTCAGGGTTTCTTGCATCGATGCAGGGATATTGCGGAAAATTCCAGCATTTCCATGTTTGCCTATCATCCAACATTCGTTTTCAACGACCATTTTGATGCTATTTTACCCACCGTTATTCAAAATGTGTTAGTTGCCGCTGTTGGTATGATGGCGGTTTCTTTAATCCTGATTCCTCGTCCCATATGCTCTCTTTACATCACTGTTACCATAGCATCAATTGTAGTCGGTGTTATGGGTTATATGTCACTGTGGGGTGTTGGCTTAGACTTTGTTTCTATGGTAACAATTGTAATTTGTATAGGTTTCAGCGTTGACTATTCTGCACATCTTACGTATGCATTTGTTAGGTCTTCTGAGGAGACGCGTGATGCCCGTACCATTTATAGCTTATATTCTCTTGGTTTTCCTGTCTCACAAAGCATGCTTTCTACAATTATCGCAATTGTTGCCATGTCAACAGCAAATTCTTACGTGTTCAGGGCAGTTTTTAAAACTCTGTTCTTCGGAATTTTCTGGGGAGGAGTACATGGGCTTTTATTTTTACCAGTTCTCTTGTCTGTGATTGGTCCAAAGGGTTCCAGAAAACCGGTGACCAATGGCAAGATGTATGATTATGATATTTCCAACCGTCAAATGTTGAGATTTTGGGCGACACAAGAAAAATATGTAGTGGATCTGCAGGTATCGACAGTTTGAATTTTATGAAATTTTTGCGGTTAGTACAATAAATTATGGAATAGGTACAATAAAAATAAACTTAAAAAAATTAAAATACAATTGTTTTATAAAACAAAAGGGTAATTATGTACATAGTAAATGTTTGTACCTCGGTCTACAAAAGCATTGCTTCTCTCATTAGCATATATTTTGAATACAGATGTTTAAATCAATGTTAATTTCACCAGTTATTGTACAATGTAATTTGTAGAAATTTAAAGAAAATCATTTCTTTCGAGTACTGAAATAGAAAACTTGCATTTAAGCACTGCCTTAGTAATTTTGACACGTACATGTTAATCATCATGTATTATGGAATTGTCATTTGAAAAAAATGATCCGGTACGTGTTTCTCACCCATAACTGTAATCCTAACCTTGCCCCTCTGTGCCCTCCTCAAATTTTACGATAATTGTATATGCCTCTACAATTACACGAGGGCGGTGGTGGTGGAGTGTTAGGGGTGAGGGGCCTTATAGGAAACTCTTTTCAACTACCCTGTATGAAAGTATGGGGCTAACAAGCTCCACTGCAATAGTGTTGAAAACAAGTACAAAAATAATTTAAATAAAATTAAGTTTTGTTTTCAATGATACTAGAAACAAGCTTGTTAATTTGTTTGATTGAATTGAGTTGTACCACAACTGTAAATTAGGCTAAAAAAAACAACAACTTATGTTGCCCTCAATGCGGAAAATTGGGTTGGTCGGTCGTTTTTTTTTAAACTTGTGAAAACTAAGGGTATTGTCAATTGCCAAGGTATATGGGGAAAAAAGCGCGACCCGACATTTCATATTATTCGGTCAGTCGGTCGCTGAGGGTAACAAAACAATTTTTTTTTTGGCCTTATATCAGCCAAAGAGTAAACCATTTCTCTGTTACAGAGTTTTCCTCACAAAGTGAATTTATTACCATAACGATTTATACTTTGCAGGTGATTAAGTGTATTGTTATGCAAATTGTGTTTAAAACATTTTTTTTGCTCAATTATCTACCCACCTGTTATTTTATAGTTTTTTCTACAAATTTGTGCTGTGTTATATTAGTATCAACGTAAGAGTTGTGTTTAATGCCACCGAATATTATGTATACTACTGTAAAAACAATGTGATAATATTATTCAAATAGGAGATCATAGTAAAGCCACTTATAAAGTGGAGATAATTTATTTACATTAAAAATAATGCTTTCAGCAAGAGTTCCTTTTGTACCCCCCATCCCTAACCCTAACCCTCAATTCCAGTTACCTAATTCATTTGTATATGCCCCTCTAGATAACTATAGGAGGGGCATGTACAATTAAATGGGGAGTGCTGGAGGGTAGGGTTAGGGTTAGAGATACAAAAGGAACTCTTTCCCTTATAAATATCAATTATTTTCAAATAGTTTTAATTAAAGAAAGCTTATAGTATTGCGGTACTGTTTACTTTGTTGAATCTACAAACATGCAGGTTAGATGTGTACTTGCTTACAAATTGTCACTTTTTGTAATAAAAAGATATAATCTTGATGTGTGATATTTTTATGACCAGTGTGAGAAGAAGTCAAAAACAGTTTTGTTACTGTTTTGTTAGTATGAGTGTCAGTTTTGAAAGGTGCATGGCACAACACGCACTAATAAAAGAAAAAATCTAAGGACTAGAACATTTTTTTTAGTCTAAAAACACTGACTAGCAACTGACTAGCAGAACACTGACGAGCACAACTACGAAACACCGACTAGCAAAACACATCAACATAAACAATACTAGGAGTGAGTCCATTTGTTTTTGTGAATCTTTTGTCGCCTGTACTTTTGGGAGTCGCAAGACACTGAAAATAATAATAATATATTGTATTATTATACATCTGTCACGACATAAGTTACAGCGTGACGTAATTTTGTAGAGTATTGTCATTCTACCATATAAGGGAACGCAAATTCCAAATATGGAAGGATTATGCGTGTAAGCGTCATCTAATAACAAACCTGGCTGCCATCGGGGTTTGATCGGACTTCACACAAAGAAATGTTTCAGCATTTTCAGCAAATTTCAGCATTTCCATGATGTATCCATGGAAGGAAACGATGTATAATAAGGTCAGACAGTACAGTACTCAGACAGTACCTCGTCGCATCGACCACCACTGCGTGTTGGTCGATACTGCCGCTGTACTGTCTTCGTGCATACTTTGAGGTATTCTCGTAATAACCTTTTATTATCATGACTTTTCCACTATCAAACATTTCCTTATTTAGAATACTATTACTACTCTGACAATGTGAGCTGATCACACATTTATATTCATATTACATTTTGCACAGCATTTTTGATTTCTCAAATTATATAAATTGTTTTAAACATTTTTATTTTACTACTTTATACTAAAATATGTTTGGATATTTAGAGTACTAACAAATTCTCATGTCCGGTCCGGTTAGACTTTAAATACACCACAAATATTCACTTTCGAGATATAATTTTTGGTATGTTTAATATTAAAGAATATTTGTGCAAGCAAAAACAATACTGACCACATGATGACCTAAGAAACAATTCTATTTTTTTTGGTTACCAAACTTCTTGTTCAAAGGGAAAAAGAATGTTCTTGTAAAATGGAGAACAATTACCTAATTTTCCATGTTTCACTGATATATCTAAAAACACTTTAAATAAAAATTGGTACTGATTGGAGAGGAACATGGCATTATATTCAAACTTTGTATCATGATCATGCATATTGGGATACAGGTGCATGTCATGTTATTTCTATTCCAGTTTTCTCTGGAATGCAGTGACCCATTTAGTTCTGTGTGTGTGTGTCTCTCTCTCTCTGACATTCTGACTTGCGGTTTCAAAAAAGAAGTTGAAAATGTAAAGTTGACGACGACGACTGACAGTAATATAAACAGTAGTTTGTCTGTTTACACATATATTTTATTTACTCTGATTACAGGTGGATACACAATTAATATTAATGTCCAGTTACATTACACTGGTAGTCAAATTACATTTATATATGTAAATATCAAACAAATCACAAGAATCGCTGTAAGTACAATTAATTATACATGATATTCCTCTATTATAAGTATTATAAGTATTTCAATAATTTTTGAATCATGCCTATCATACAGAGTACTGTAAAATCTGTATTAGAAGTCGTGGCTTCTATAAACAAGCAGCCTCTCGGCTGAGATAGCTCCGCTGTTAGCAATGCACATTTCAATTAAAGAACAGAAGATATCATTAGAAAATGAACAATATGTATAGTATCAAGCAATGGGACTTGCTGTTTTCAACAAGAAGTCAAAAATATCACTTTTTACAAAAAATTACAAAAATATTCACCAAAATTAGAGAATTAAAGATATCATTACAAAATGAACAAATCTGAGAGAGGTCCACGTGTAGTACCTATAAATGTAATATAAATGCAATTGGACTTGCGGTTTTTAACAAGAAGTCGAAAATACCACTTTTTACCAAAAATGGCAAAAATATTCACCAAAATTAGAAAATTAAAGATATCATTACAAAATGAACAATTCTGAGAGAGGTCTACATGTAGTACCTATATATGTAGTATATCAAAGCAATTGGACTTGCGGTTTTTAACAACAAAAATATTCACCAAAATTAGAGAATTGAAGATATCAACATGAAACTAACAAACCTAAGAGAGGTCTACCCAAGGTACATATACACCAAGTATCAAAGCATTCAGGCTTGTAGTTTTCAAGAAGAAGTCGAACAAGCAGCCTATCGGCTGAGATAGCTCCGCTGTTAGCAATGCACATTTCAATTAAAGAACTGAAGACATCATTAGAAAATGAACAATATGAATAGTATCAAAGCAATCGGACTTACAGTTTTTAACAAGAAGTCGAAAATATCACTTTTTACCAAAAATTACAAAAATATTCACCAAAATAAATTAATTAGAGAATTGAAGATATCATCACAAAACGAACAAATCTGAGAGAGGTCCACATGTAGTACCTATATATGTAATATCAAAGCAATCGGACTTACAGTTTTCAACAAGAAGTCGAAAATATCAGTTTTTACCAAAAATGACAAAAATATTCACCAAAATTAGAGAATTAAAGATATCATTACAAAATGAACAAATCTGAGAGAGGTCCACATGTAGTACCTATATATATAGTATCAAAGCAATTGCGGTTTTTAACAAGAAGTCGAAAATATCAGTTTTTACCAAAAATGACAAAAATATTCACCAAAATTAGAGAATTGAAGATATCATCACGAAATGAACAATTCTGAGAGAGGTCCACATGTAGTACCTATATATGTAGTATCAAAGCAATTGGACTTGCGGTTTTTAACAAGAAGTCGAAAATATCAGTTTTTACCAAAAATGACAAAAATATTCACTAAAATTAAAGAATTAAAGATATCATTACAAAATTAACAAATCTGAGAGAGGTCCACATGTAGTACCTATAGATGTAATATCAAAGCAATTGCACTTGCGGTTTTTAACAAGAAGTCGAAAATATCAGTTTTTACCAAAAATGTCAAAAATATTCACCAAAATTAGAGAATTAAAGATATCAACATGAAATGAACAAACCTAAGAGAGGTCTACCCAAGGTACATATACACCAAGTATCAAAGCATTTAGGCTTGTAGTTTTCAAGAAGAAGTCGAAAAAGTAAAACATTGACACAGACGACGACGGAGACGGACGACGACGACGGACAATCACTCATATGATAAGCTCGACAGCGGAGCTAAAAAGGTACAATTCAACAGAGGGAATGTGGCTTCAATTAGAGCTTCTATACAAGCGAAATGGTGAATTTTTGAATCTCAATTGTTCAAAAAAATTAGAGATGCGGTTTCTAATACAGATTTTAGGGAATACAGTCACTGTAAGTTGTTTGGTAATCCAAAATATCAATATTACTCAGTGATAAAAATGTTAGATTTGGGTATCAGAATATGTATACCATATATACAAATTTGAATAGATATTTTGACATGATCATTGTGTTGAATTAAAACTTTTAAAATGTGTCTAAGTAATTGATATACAATTTTCGTAATAACTACCACAATATCATTTGAAGAATTGTGGTAATGACAATAAAAGATCCTTATTGTCTGTGCACTTATGTGTGAATTTGATGAAACCAAATTTATTGCCACAACACCATGTATTGACACGTATAGTTGTTGAAATCTGTCAGGTTACAATGATTAATTGAACCAAAATTCACTTCTAATAGAGGAAATACAGAAATTATGCATGATACGCAAATATGAATTCTTGAAATATACAGAAAATGACAGAAATGCTTCACAAACACAAATGGATTTAAATAAATAATTCTCGTAGCTTAATAGTTAATAAATACAAATTGACTTGCGTACATATGAAAAGTAACATCAAAAGTTTTTGGAGCCTCGTGTTTGCGACAGTTTACAAGCAGTTGTCATGTGAAGCATTACACTCGGCATACTGTAGAATTCTTTATTTTCGCTTGGAATTTATTTTGCCTATTTTCACTGAAGGGATGATTCTGTGAAAATAAAATCCAGCGAACATACTTTTTTTCCTATATTTCACATTAAACTAATCAAAAATCAGTGAAAATAAATTCCATACAAAACACCCAAAAAGCCTTTTCAGCGAAAAAATAAACTTTTAAAACAAATGTAATGTACAATGTTAACCAAAAATGTAAACTTGTGATGACTGAGGCCCTTTAAAAGGCAGCCTTAAATTCTATACACCACCTTTCAGTTTTGTTTCAGAAAATCCGTTGGGTTTTGGGAACATATTTTTTGTTTTATATTAGTATTTACGAAACGAAATTGTAAAATTTGCTGGTGAATTTCTTTTTTCTCTTTTGGCCATACCTCAAATTTTTGTTCACAAAATATAGCTTATAGCATTTATTATATAATCATTTTATTTACATACCAACATTAAAAACAAAACCACACTGTGTTGTACACAATTATAACACCGTCAGGTTTGGTGTGGGTCCCATGCAACATAAACAATATATGTAGTACCGGTACGTACAATTTAACCGTGCACTGCCATTTTATGCTCACACTTATTGCTTACAATGGTGGTTCTGTTAATGCATTAATTATTTACTTAGCTAAATTAAATCCATATGAACACCTACAAATTATAATAGATATGATCAAAATGTCAAAATACAGAAATTAAATACTGTAAAATCTGTATTAGAAGCTGCGGCTTCTATTTAAAATGGTACAATCCAACAGAAGGAATGTGGCTTCTATTAGAGCATGTACACCACGAGAAATGGGAAATGTTTGCTTCTCAATTGTTCAAAAAGAATAGGTGCGACTTCTAATACAGATTTTAGGATACCACTGAAAATGAATGTTTTTACACAAAGGATGTTTATTGACAACAAAACACACCACTGCCAAAAGTTGCATACATTGTTGAATACAAACAGCAAAACCATCTTGAATTTTCAAAATACATGTATAATGTTCCAATTTACTGCCTCTGCATATTATGATCTTATATTATTATGTATTTTACAGGAAAGTGTTATGTTTGTTGTGACAATTATATTGTGCTTTCTATTTTAATATGTATAAGGAATATATAAATTATATTTTGGTTTTCATGACAGGTGATCCTGGTCGGTGTAGATTGAATATTATAACACAGTTGTGACAGACATAATTAGACGTCTTCACTTTGAAAGTTTCCTCAAACTACACTCTCAAAGATAGTGAAAACATCGACTGGAAACACAATGTCGATTATTTGTTAGCATCGCAAATTGCTCACAAAAATTACCATATTTAAAATTGCAATATTTATAACAAAATATTTGATTGGTTAACTTTGTTAACATGTCCAATCACATACGACTCAAACATACACGCTTACGAAAAGATTTACTGCACAGGTTCATGGAGAGAGGGATTAACAGTTATGAAATCGTGTGAATGAACTCTCACATAAACACGATAAATAGAAAAAACATGCAGCATTGCGAGAAAAAAGTTTAACTTATAAAAACAAATTTTCAAACATGATTATATTCAACTAATAATATTTTTTACTTGTGAAATGCGATTAATCCCAGATAAAATTTACACTGGGTGGACGGTCCATATAGCATTTCATCTGATTTGACAATATATACTATACTATACTATAAATACTATACACATCATATTTATACTATACAGATCACGTTTATACTATGCACATCTTATCAATCAATTTATATACCAGTATAAGATGTATATATTTTAACACAAACGACCCTGATCAAAGGGTCAATATTTATACAGATTTCCAATTAACCCACCCACACTAAGATAGAAATTAGCATTAAAGACTTTTTATATGGCAATTGTTGTATCATAATTTTGATACTATAGTTTTCCTGAGTTATAAGAGATACCAGTGATAATACAAACTCTAAAATATTATGTATATTATATTACTTGATATGCTTACTAGAAGACATTTCTCTTCAATGGTCGTGGTTCGTTTTATCTTAGAAATGTCTAATCTATTTTTGTGAATGTTCCCATGAGAGGTTTCATGATTTTCAGGAAATCAGTTAACAATAGACAATTGTATGTACAATTGAAAAATCTAAATAAATGAAACTAAATGTTTATTTTATGCATGACAATCAATCCAATTATAATAGCATACCTTTAATACTGTAAATTTATTTACTGGGCTTTAATTCCTCAGTTAAGTCGAACCATATATACAAGGCAGAATTTTACAAGTCAAGAAAACCTGTCAACAATAAGCTGCTCCCCGATTGGTCTGAGTGTTAGGTGTTAGATTTGGGTAGCCAATCAGAGACAATCTTGTAAGAAGTTTCACAGTGACCCTCATTCCACTATTCCCTCAGATAAGTGAAATGAAAATGTAAACTTATAATAAACTAATTTTTTCACTGTCAAATATGTGAATTTAAAACCCAAGAAATAGAATTAAATATCAATATTTGAATAAAGTGAAATTTGTTCTATTGAAATTAATTTTGAGTTGCATTGTGATATTAAGATATGCAATGTATTACACCATTAAAGCTCTGATTGCTGTTCGAATTGGTGTTCGGCAGATTGGACATTTTTTCAAAGCAGGTGAACATACTTCACAAGTTACTAAGTGACCACACGGCTGAAATAACATGCATACATCACGATCCATACAAATCTTGCAGCTTTTTTGATCCTTCAGGTCATCTAACTCAGCCAGTAACTTGTCTCTGTTTTTAATCCCTGAAAAAAATGAAATATCTGAATGATGGAGCGACTACTATGAACTTCCAGTAATTTGGGTTCATGGGTTTGAAAGTAATTTGGGTTCATGGGTTTGAAAGTAATTTGGGTTCATGGGTTTTGAAAGTAATTTGGGTTCATGGGTTTGAAAGTAATTTGGGTTCATGGGTTTGAAAGTAATTTGGGTTCATGGGTTTGAAAGTAATTTGGATTCATGGGTTTGAAAGTAATTTGGGTTCATGGGTTTGAAAGTAATTTGGGTTCGTGGGTTTGAAAGTGATTTGGGTTCATGGGTTTGAAAGTAATTTGGGTTCATGGGTTTGAAAGTAATTTGGGTTTGAAAGTAATTTGGGTTCATGGGTTTGAAAGTAATTTGGGTTCATGGGTTTGAAAGTAATTTGGGTTCATGGGTTTGAAAGTAACTTGGGTTCATGGGTTTTGAAAGTAATTTGGGTTCATGGGTTTTAAATACCGAGAGCACACTATATTGTACATGTATGCCAAAAACTGAAACTTAAGCCAATATAATTATTCATATATTCTAAGATTAAAAACACAAACAAATTCGGCATTTTTCAAAAGGAGATACGTCTCTGATACGGCATTGAATAAAACAAACGGTTGCCAGTTGAACATTTTGAATCTAATCAGCAAAAAATGTACGTGTGTCTCTGTCCCACAATCTCCAAAAATGTATTTACAAAGTTTGAAAGAAATTTATATATACACAACTAAAATTTAGTTCCAGAATGATAGAAATGCAAGATTTTGATTATTTTTTTGCACTAAAATGGTAACTTCTAGTAGTTAGTAATGATCAATTATTATAGTTTCATATTAGTTTAAAAAAATGGAAGACATAACAGGTTAGCACTGGCTAATACTGGTAGTTATTGACAGTAAACTTGTCTAGTTTCATACTAGTTAATATAATGGTGAATAATAATTAGAAACTTACCTGGCTAGCACTAGTTAATACTTGTAAATATTGACAATGAACTTGTCTTGTTTCATACTAGTTAATATACCAGTGAATAATGATTAGAAACTTACCTGTTTAGCATTGGTTAATACTGGTAGTTATTGACAATAAACTAGCTTGATTTCATACTAGTTAAAATGGTGAATAATGATTAGAAACTTACCTGGCTAGCACTAGTTAATACTGGTAGTTATTGACAATAAACTAGCTTGATTTCATACTAGTTAAAATGGTGAATAATGATTAGAAACTTACCTGTTTAGCATTGGTTAATACTGGTAGTTATTGACAATAAACTAGCTTGGTTTCATACTAGTTAATATAATGGTGAATAATGAATAAAAACATACCTGGTGTGTAATTGGTTGAATGATTATTTTCTGATATTTCATCTGATATATCACCATTTCCATTTTCAATTTCCCACACTGCCATTAATAACTCGTCCGTGGAGGTAAATGTTGTGTTTTTATTTATCAGTATATTATTCACGGCTTTTTGGACAATTTTTTCATCATATCCCATATTCAATACAAGTTTGACTTGCTCACTTTGCATAGCATGAATCAAACTTAAATCTTAAAAATAAAATAAAATAAAGTAAATGTATATAGTAATAAGCACAAAAATAAAACACTACTTGAGAGAATACTTACCTTAAAATTTGAAAGTGTTGCCATGATAACAGAAAAGTGACAATCATCACACCTATTACAGAACTTGCAATGATTAGGAGCAAAAAAAGATGTCTAGATATAATTGGAGATCTTGTGGTTTTGGTTTACTTTCACTTTATTCAATTCATCAGATATCAGTACTAAACATGACTGATATAGGGAGATCGACATCCAATTATAAAATTTCTCTTCCTGAATCAAAATAATGGAATGAATCAATTGACCACAGAGGGCGCTCTATTCCTCACCATTTTTGTCAGAAATCGCATAAAATGTTGTTCAGAAAGTGGTGAATATCTGTACTTACTTGGGTTCTTCTTAGGAGGGTCTTTGATTGGATTACATGATGCGCCTGGCGGAACCTGTATGGATGAGATTGCATTAGACATTACATTTTCGTTTTGATTGGAATTAATTTTCACTGAAGGAAGGATTCAGTGAAAATAAAATCCAGCGAATATACTAGTACCTTTTTCCTATATTTTACATTCAACTTGTCAAAAATCAGTGAAAATAAATTCCATGCTAAACACTCAAAAAGTCTTTTCAGCGAAACTTAATTCCAGCTAAAATAAAGTATTTTACAGTATACATCAATTGTGTGATGCATTGATATTGGATGAAATTGGTAGTGCAGTTGACAAACAAAGAAGACAAAGACAACTAAAGACAGACATTTTAAAAAATAAAAAGTAAAACACAACATTCAGTTTACTAGTACTTAGTTATGTTCATACTCCGTATTTACTTTTTTTGAAGCTAATAGAAGTGCATATAAACCAAAATAATATTTATTGTATACTGAATTATTAAAATATTACTTATTTTAACCATAAAAATACCTCTGTAATTAATGTATGCACATTTACTACTAACAGAACAATTACAGTATTGTCTGCTTACAGGGTCCATAGCACCAAGACTTTTCCAGACCTTTTCCTAAACTTTCTTGCATTTTTCCCCCAAGACATTTTAACCTTTAATTCAGGCCAACATCATCATCAAAGCTCATCAAAGTTCTAAGGATATGGTAGTTCCCTGGAGAAAATGCGACTTTCTAAAATTAATTAATAACTATATGAAGAAATTTAAAGACTTTTCAAAGATTTTTTATTTTTCCTGTAATTTAAAGACAACTCAAAGACTTTCCAGACCTGAAAATATCCAAAGACTTTCAAAGGATTTTCCCAATGCTATGGACCCTGTGCTTAGCTCACAATTAAATGTCTAACTGTAAAAGACATTATTAGAACAAGTGTTTGTATGCAAATACACAGTAGATAATGTTTTACCAAACAAATATGCAAATTAGATGTTCAATGCTATTTTTGATTGGTGGAAACATTTACATGAAACCATATAAGGATAAATGCAGTTACAGCTTAGAGTTTTCCCAGAGGAAAAAAATCTCAAGCGATGTGACTTATTTGCATATGGAACGGTTTAATCATTAACTTGTCTAAATTTATTCGTTTTCACTATGCAAATTGCTACTTTGAAACAATGAAAGTTCATTTACTTCACAAGTATCTCCTGGTTTTTGTTCAGTAGGAACATAGACGTAATGATGGTCCCCTGTGTTTATGAAATCCACAAATGCCTTTCCACGTTTCTCCAGCAGATAAGCACATTTTGGAAACCACTTAGCATGCTCTTTCCATGGCTCATCCAATGGTTCCCAGTTTCTCAAACCACCATCACAGGAAAAACACTTCACATTGTCTTTAATTCCTATAAAAACAATAATACATTCAGTCTGGATTTAAACAAATTTTCAGAGAAAATTGCAAAACTCTGTAAATAATTTAGGTCCCTACCTAAAGCACCATAAAAATAACAGTTCTTTCCATGCTGTACAAGCACTATAGCATTTGTCATGATTACTAAAAATAGAACTGATGAAGAACACATAAACCAATAATATAAATTTTGTTTTAAAACTCGATTAAAATATGGCTTTTTTTAACCATTCTAGAAGTAGTTGATACACTAATAATAGAGCAAATATTGTGTAACATGTGACATTGTTTCACAGACAATAACGATAATTTCAACAGCTGTTATTTAGATGATCCAAGACAGTTTAACCTTTTCACCACCAGATTTCTCGCCTAAATTTTTCCGCATTTTTTTCTTATATTCTTCAATATTTCTAAAAATGAACATTAATATTGAAGGCAACAGACATTTGAGTCAATTTTCAGCTTTTACTCAAAAACTTTGGCTATTTTTGTCACAATCTTCTGAAGGAAAGTGCAGACTATAAACAGGACTATATTTTGAAATGTGATGAAAAAAGGGAACTGGTGATGAAAAGGTTAATTAATTAACAGCTGAACAAATCTCCTGCTATATTATTTCAATGGAAAGACTTATAAACCATTAATAACATCTGTAGCATACAAAATCATTATACATGCATTACAACTTTTTTTCCTATAGAAACACATCTGTACATAAGCACAATGTGAATCCACTGCATAAAATGTAACAGTTGTGGTGCTGCGAGTGTTCGAATTTCATACACTTGCAACCTATTTCACACATGCTGTGACAACTGTAGACAATGCTAACATTTGTAATATAACAAAAAAACTTTCAATGTCATGAATTTTAAACACTTTACGAAAAACACTTCATTAAAGTAATGTTCATTCCAAAAAACAAGAGCACATTATAAATTACCTGTATAATAGAAACCTGCATCAGCCAAGTCGTCAGGTTTCTGATTCATTTTAGAAGACCATGTATTAAAACTATCAAGTCTTCTTTTAAAAGTAGCATACTGTGGATGAGCTATATTTGGATCTATCCCCTCAGACACTGGTACTGGTGACTTGAGACACCGCTCTTCGGAATTGTTCCTGAGTGGCACGTTTCCAACATCCACCCCAAGTATAAAGTGACACATAGGAAAGTGGTCACGGTGTTCCACCATAGCGATGTCTCCATCTCTCCAATTGTTCAACATTCCATTACAGATGAAACACTGAACAGTGTCAGCATATCCTAAATAATAGAACCCGGCTCGGGCAAGTTCTTCAGGTTTCATAGGTGAATTTTGAGGAAAGTTGTTAAAACTTTTTAAGCGTTCACTTTCCATATGAAATTTTTGAGTGCTGTCTTTAACTTGTAATTCATTTTCCAACGCAGTTACTAACTGTTCTTGTGCAGTATCACTTCCTGATTCCATCTGGTTGGGACTCAGAAGAATTTTCTCTTTAGTGGACGGTTGAGATTTTCGTGACAACAATGGTTGGTTAGTCCCATCCTTTCCAAGCACAAACAGACAATTTGCAAACAAACGTTTATGTTCCCCCATTGCAGAGTCTCCAAACTCCCAGTTCTCAATTTTACCATGGCAACAGAAACACTCTACAATATCTCGTTTTCCAATGAAAAAAAATCCTGCTCGGGCTAAAGCCTGTGGTGTCAAAGGTGCCTGTGGCGGCCATGTTCGATATGACGCTAAGCGTGCTGACTCTGACGCCATGTTGCAAGTTGTATTCGCTGTGTACTCTCCAGTATGGACGTCACCATCCACACCACATAATGCATTGTTATTTGTGATGTAAATCTGTCTCATTGCAACATTCAATTCTTCCATGGCGTTTGAATCAATGTAATCCATTTCTGTTATACACCTAGCAAATAAACACATGTATATAATGAATAAAGAACTGAAAACTTGGAGGTGATGGAATGTTACAAACATGTTCCAAAGAGTGAATTACAATAAACCAAGTTACAAAAACTCACAAGATTTGTAGCAGTTACTATGGTAGCAGTGACACTTTTACTGAAGTCTTTTTTAAGTCCTAGAGCAAGTCTCAGAATAATTGGGCCAGCCAATTTGCAAACTCGCTAGCAATTGGCTAACTGCTTTGGTTTGGACTAAACAGTTGGCTTTCGAATCTCGCTGGCACCGGCTTGTGGTCGCGCCCACTCTTGGCGAGTCTATATTGCAATAGGGGACATAGAATGTTTCTACGCAGCCTGGTACATGTCTGGATTTCCCCGAAAACGGTCATAGTCAGCTGGCCGTACAAGTGATAATATGATAAATGTGATTAATCCACCGATATTTACTATATGAGGGTAACCATCTTGAACACTGCTTGAAACTAAATAGACAAGTTGATAAACAGTTTCCTACAAATCAGGAAACAAATTACAAATTTTCACACCCAAACAATCCATTGGGATAACATTAAGCCAACCGCTGAAAAAATCGACCTCATTTGTCATTTTTGTGTGGACACGAAGAGCATAGAACACTTTCCCTGGTATATTTCAAATCGAAATTGCCATCCAACTGTAAGACTGTCGCTGATTAGCTTCTAAAGTATGAGGATCGTCCCCTACTGTTATATAGATTCGCCTTAAGTGGGTGTGACCACAAGACGGCGTCAGTGAGATTCGAAAGCCAACCGTTTAGTCAAAACCAAATTCGCTAATGAGTTTGCAAATTGGCTGGCCCAATACTTCTGAGACTTGCTGCAACAGGGCTTGAACTTGAACTTCAACCAAAAAGTCTTTTTAGAAAAAATGTATTCCAGCTAAAATAAATTAGTTTACAGTAGTAAATTGAAATCCTAAGCAAAGATGATGTACTGTAAACTACTTTATTTTCACTTGGAATTTAATTTTGGTGAAGAGATGAATCAGTGACAATAAAATCCAGTGAAAATACCTTTTTTTCATTGTTTTATATTCAACTTAGTGAAAATAAACTTCATACAAAACAGCCAAAATGTCTTTTTAGTGAAAATTAATTGTTAAAGTATTTAACAGTAGTACTTCATTGTCATAAAATTACAGCACACTGAAAAGTGTTATGTCAGTACAGACCAAACAATGAATAGGAAAACTGAATACCAGAAGATC
This sequence comes from Saccoglossus kowalevskii, assembly GCF_978046115.1. Taxonomy (NCBI): domain Eukaryota; kingdom Metazoa; phylum Hemichordata; class Enteropneusta; family Harrimaniidae; genus Saccoglossus; species Saccoglossus kowalevskii. The sequence continues at coordinate 4,614,843 of NC_140654.1, forward strand.
TGGTTTACCTTGACTTATCACAATTTCCTCTATGAATCACAGTCCTTCTATAGAAGGACTGTGACTGAATGTGTTTTACATTTCCTCAGTTTAGATATAAAATTAGATATGCATTTAACATTTATTGAAACAGAAGGAATAACTACTAGAACACATGCAAATTAGTCACCTTTCATTTATTTTGTAGTGGGAATTGTTATCACTAATGTGGCTAGCTTTAGCGCTAACACCAGTTTTATTTTGTCTCAACAATCTACATAACAGAAGAAGACAGGCAAGATATTAAGGCTGTCAGAGGGTTGGATTTAAAAACTGCTGCGAGAGAACTGACTAGGGGTTTGGGGGCGCTTTTCCAATTAAAAAGCGGCTTATTTCCGGGAATACGTGACTGTGACATGGCCACCGGCTACGGTGAAACGATAATTACCCAACCCACGAGGTACAAGTCTAGTCTCATAGTCACATCAAAATTCAACACTCTAACATCTCCGAACATGTATGACATTTCAAGTGATAAGACACGATGGAACGAACGTCTGTGAATAAGACGAGGTGCGCAGACAGGACCAGTCCTGTACTCTTGCCCGTACCCGAAAATTTGTTGGGAAAACAACAGATCATACATGGATATTTCTGGATTAATCGTTTCTATACACAGTAATACTTACAATTTTCCAGTCTGTACGACAAAACACAGTGTAATAAACGGCGATTCTGTTGTGTTTGTCTCTGGCCTTCACCGCGTCTTCTATGCATTTATGTTTATGGATCCATTCACGTTTAAGTCAACATTCACAGCGTCGGATTCAAATAAACAGTCACGTATGCCAGAAAAAAAACGTTGAATTATAATTAAATAAATTTGAATAGGCTACATTTTATTAATACTTTCCATATTAGTAAATATATTTATAGTTGGAAATCGTGACTATATGAGAGGTAAAGTATTCGAATGTATGTCTGCGAATTCGGCGTATTCAATTCTAATGGATTGACATTTCCTTGTATGCCAGACGTATTTTACTCTTATGTATTGTATGTATTTATGTATGTATTTATCTCTTATGTATTGTATGTATTTATGTTCCTTACCATACAAAAACCCTCTGAAGGTTTTTTAGTAGTGTAATAAAGTTATTATTATTATTATTATTATTATTAAAAGGTTCGTTCGGCCGTAAATTCTTATTTCCGGCCGACGTAATTCATCACACTACACGCTTTCACAACTACATCTATTGAGTGGGTAACAAATTAGCTGGTTTGGCTTCTTGTTTCTTTTTCTTGTCACAATTTAAATCAAAAATAAAAATAAGTTGCTTTTCGCACAATTTAAGTATTTTTCCCTGAATATAGATAAAATAGTTCTTTATTGCCCAGATTAAATATTTGGATCGTTTAAATGAACTACATGTACCACCAATCATAGTGTACTCAAAATGGTCACTAAAGAAGAAATCCAAATGAACTTAAATTGGATAAAACTAATGTAAGAAAAATTCTGCTTTACTGTAATAATAATAACTTTATTACTCAACAATTACCATCTGTGGGTAATGTATAGTAAGAAAAATACTACTATAAAGAAAAAATTACAAAAACAAAAACAAAAAAAAACGTTATTTTTTGTATATTGTTTGTTTAAGATATTTAACTGGTGGAAAACTGTTGTTGCATATGTTTATAAAATTGTTTATTCTATCCTGTTATTATGTTACATTCTATAAACAGCAATTTTTGTTCTTTCTTATAGCGCTCACAGTCTAAAATAACATGGATTAATAATAACGTTATTGTATCTTTAGAAATACACACCAGTATATACCGGTACATGTAGCAACAAATAATGGAATACAATAAAAATCATTTGTAGATAAGATTACATATCATGTCTTTCAATTCTAACTAAGAAGGCATTGTGTATGAATTCTACAGATTTGATAATATTTTTATCTGCTTTGCAATAAATGAATGAATTTTTGAAGTTTGGTTTGTATTGTAATTCATTACCGTAGACAAATATTTTCAAAGAGATAGATATTTGGGGCATTCCATGAAAAAGTGTACTTCATTTTCTATTTCTGGAAGTGAACATTGACCACAAATTCTATTTTCTAAATGTGTTTTTGGATTATTATTTCTCCCCTTTTCAATAGTTAGGTTATGATTGCTTGTTTGAACTTGGAGACTGAAATTCTTTTTATTGTTTTTGATTCAGAATAGTTAAGTACAATATTCTCAAAATTGTATTTTGTTTTAAATAAGCATAATTTTTGTACCTGGTTTAAGTTTACTTTTCACTATATTTTGGCTCCATAAATTAATATATTTTTGTTTATTACTGTTGATTATTGTCCTAATATGTTGTTGTGTTATTTTATTTTGTGATTTTGTTGATATATCATTGTAATTTGTACAGAGACTGTTCTAGAAATGCTTGTTTTGTATTCTTATTTAGAGGTAGATCGATTTAAATACAAATATAGTGTTTTATCATTTTTATTTTTATAACTATAATTGGAGGAAATTCACCCACTTCAGTTCTTGATGCAGCATTTGTTGTCTTTTTATTTAGGCAAAGCAATTGTTTCATGAATTTACTGGTATTCTTAATTCCCATACCCCCGATTTTGAACATACTGTAAAATGACTAATTTTCACTGGGTTTAAATTTCACTGATTTACCATTTCAGGCATATTCAGTGGGTTTTAAATTCACGGTTTTATCATTTAGATAATGTGTTCTATGCTAAATTTTACATATTCACTGGGTTTTAATTTAGCGCATTTTCCAGCCAGCGAAATAAGCATAATTAAAACCCAGTGAATAATTAACACTTTTACAGTAATTGGTTTAATGCATTTATTGAAAATCTGCATGGATGTTTTGCAGTCTGTTTCTTTGAGCAATGACTGCTTTAGAATATACATAGCAAAGTATTATTTTTTTTTACATGCCTTACATAATTTTAGAAAAAAGGGATTGTCTGAATTTTAGTTACATTGTATATAAGTTATAACAATCTGGACATAGAGCCCCTTGTTACTAGTAGGTAAAACAAGTAAATATGAAATGAAACTAAAGAGGGTTGTGTCAAAATACAAAAATATTACATTCTAATTGTGTTTTGACTATTAATGAAAGATTACTTGATAAATATGAAAAAATTAAACCAAGAAAGTATTTTTTCTAGAAAATTAGTTTATCTTTATAGAAATACTTCAAAACATCTGTTGATAAATAGGGTTTACAGGTGATATTGTAATTATTATTTAATGTACAATTGTAATTAAATATGAATACAGGTATTACTAGGTTTGAGGGTCTTAGATTATCAAAGTTTATCAACCCTTTGAATGACAAATTTAAAATTTAAACCCGAATAATTTTGTATATTTTTTCTGAAATTTTAATCAAGCCTAGTAGAGAATAAGAAATTATATAAATTTAGTTAAAAAGAAAAAAAAAATTTATTTAAAAAAAAATCAACACCGTTAGTTTTAACTGCACTCAGTCTGATTAAAATCCAATCAAGGTGAAGACTCTGGTTATGCTAGTATCAGATTTCAATATCATTAATAGATGGCACTTTCAGACAAATTAATGAACCAATACTTATTTCTTTATTCATTCATTCTGTACTTGAATATTTGCTATGTTCAAATCTTAAACGCTTTCAAACTAAACTTTTCATTCTTGTTCATGTACCATATATATCAAATAAAACACAAATGATTGCAATATTCTAAATTAAAATATTTGCATGTCTATTTTTAGATTTTAAGAGTGATTAAAAAACATATGCCTATCTGTTGAAGTTGTATTACCTTTTAACTGAACTCTATCTCTCAAATAATATTGGATTTATGTAAATGTGTCAATATACATTGCAAAATTTAAAAGCAGGAAACATTTGACTTATGTTCTTATGGTAACACTTTCACAAATAATATTTTAAGATTTAACATTAATTATTGATTTAATTTGTACACATTGTCAAATTTCTCATTTTTTTTTACCCAGAATAACATATTTTGTGTAGAAAAACTTGAAAAAAAAAAATGAACATTTTGTGATCATTTAGAATCAAAATAAATACTGAAAGTATTCATCGTATAGTAATTTCCCCAAAAATGTCCGAACTTCTAATTCTATCTTATTTTCCCCCTTTTTTATCTGAATTAAATTTTGAGATGTGATGAAACATTTTTACCATTAGAAACCAATGGTAAATGGCTCAAAAATTTTCGTGGGCTGTGTTAGTTTAGTGGTCATATATTTTTATCTGGGTTTTGTGAAAAACTACGTTGTAAAAAACACGGAAATCTGATGTATTTTCAACGGTTGCAGATATAAATCAATTCACAAACAAAAACTCTGCTAAAATGGTTAACAGCATAAAATTATACAAATTGATATTCAAGTAACAGAAAATTAATTATATTTTTAAATTAAATTAATATGGATATAGTTGTACCCAAAACTAGTCAGGTTAAGCCATTCATCTTAATAATGAATTTTTATTTCAATTAACTTAAACCAGCAGTTCTTGAGATTGCGGTGGAACAGAATTGACACGCCATGACACGGATAGACATACAGACAAATGATTCACAAACAAGAGATAAAATATAACCGAGAGTAATCTTTATTGCTTTCTAGTGACATTAATACAATATATTTACACCAAAAATTAATTTAAAAAGACTATTTCTTGCAAGGTTGGTGGCATCATGATGTGCACATTTGAATTCTGTATAATCAATGTGTTTTTACACACATTGCACACACGTAGTGGGACCCGTGTTGAACACGACATGGCGCCGTCCATTAACCCATATCCTGCCAGCCTTTTTACATTGACTTGACTAGATAAGGGTTAAAGAAGAAGTTACAATATAATTGTATAGAAGATTGCATTCTGAAAATATAATTAATTTATTGAAATTTACTTTAAATCAACATTCACTATTTTTTTAATTTTTCTTTCAATTATATTTATGGGTCTGTTATTATCAACGAAAGTCAATGCTGTATTGTTTTACTATGAACCCCCCCCAATCCTTGCAAGGGTACAGACAACTTTGAGTCCCCCAATCCTTGCAAGGGTACAGACAACTTTGAACCCCCCAATCCTTGCAAGGGTACAGACAACTTTGAACCCCCCAATCCTTGCAAGGGTACAAACAACTTTGAACCCCCCAATCCTTGCAAGGGTACAGACAACTTTGAACCCCCCAATCCTTGCAAGGGTACAAACAACTTTGAACCCCCCAATCCTTGCAAGGGTACAAACAACTTTGAACCCCCCAATCATTGCTAGTGTTCGTACTACTATTCTAGGCTAAAAAGTTTGCTTTATTTTAGATTAAAAGTAGTAGTCATGAAAAGCATGTGTTCAAATCGTGTGTAAACAAGATATGACTTGTTACGATGAATTAGGCACTTAAGTTATTGCTAAAATAATGATAAATTACAAAAAAACTGCAACAATTCCTACCCCTACTGTATGAATTCAAACTATATACCGGTATATCAAATGACTAGAGTGTCAAACTCCTCCAAATGTACAGAGAACGCACTGAAGATTATTATGGGATGTATACCAAAGCATGCTAGGAAACATTTCTTTTTAGAAATCACCATAGCACTTATATTTCCTTTTGCTTTTATTCAAATATAAAGCTTTATTTCCCCTAAAAATGCTGCATAAATCTTGCAAAATTAAAAACACTAATGGCTGATATCAAGATTCAGGTGGGAATGGGAGTTACAACAAGGTAGCAGTTGCATATCATATCAGATCATTTGATATTAAAATAAAAATACACAAATGATAACTGGCAAAGTTGAGAAGGGCAGATTGTCATGTGAATCATTATAGGTGTCAAAGAATGCTGTGCAATGCCATGCACTTATAGTTACTGCTTAAATTTCATGAACAAGAAACCATGATCATGATTAGCATTCATGATGAAAGCTTAACATCCTCTTAGCATTCAAGATGAATGCTTAATATTCTCTTAGCAATCATTACTAAAGCTTAACGTTCTCTGCATTCATTACTAAAGCTTAACATTCTCTTAGCATTAATTACTAAAGCTTAACATTCTCTTAGCATTGACGATGAAAGCTTAACATTCTCTTAGCATTCATTACTAAAGCTTAACATTCTCTTAGCATTCATGATGAAAGCTTAACATTCTCTTAGCATTTATTACTAAAGCTTAACATTCTCTTAGCATTCATTACTAAAGCTTAACATTCTCTTAGAATTCATGATGAAAGCTTAACATTCTCTTAGCATTTATTACTAAGCTTAACATTCTCTTAGCATTCATTACTAAAGCTTAACATTCTCTTAGCATTCATTACTAAAGCTTAACATTCTCTTAGCATTGACGATGAAAGCTTAACATTCTCTTAGCATTCATTACTAAAGCTTAACATTCTCTTAGCATTCATGATGAAAGCTTAACATTCTCTTAGCATTTATTACTAAAGCTTAACATTCTCTTAGAATTCATGATGAAAGCTTAACATTCTCTTAGCATTTATTACTAAGCTTAACATTCTCTTAGCATTCATTACTAAAGCTTAACATTCTCTTAGCATTTATGATGAAAGCTTAACATTCTCTTAGCATTTATTACTAAAGCTTAACATTCTCTTAGAATTCATGATGAAAGCTTAACATTCTCTTAGAATTCATGATGAAAGCTTAACATTCTCTTAGCATTCATGATGAATGCTTAACATTCTCTTAGCATTCATGATGAAATAAACTGGTGACTACATAAGTAAAATATTCTTTGCACACCTTTCCAAACTGTTCACAGAATTTTTTAGAAATTGCACAATGCTCTAAGAGAAACTATTTCACATAAAAATAAACATGATAGTAATTGTTTCATATAAATAACAAAATAGATATTTTCATTTGAGTGATGTAAGTGACAGATTCTTTAAACTATATATTTGTTTCCATGGCAACTAAGTTGATAGTGGTCCCCATAGCTATACATCTCACTTCATAGCCATCTGAACATGTAAGCCCTATCTTTTTTTATTGAGATCTTATAACAAGTTGTCTTGGAGACAAGAGAGATAACGAGTCATGCATTCCTAGTACGCTCATAAAAAAGAACTTATTCAAATGATATAAAAAGACTTGCATATTAAGACGCAACAAAAATTACGAGATCATTACAATGATAGTGCATTTAGTTAAATAAAATTAAACAAGTTGTTACATCAGAAAATTATTTGACAAATAAAATACAAATCTTTAATAAATAATACAGTATAAGATAATATAAATAGTCTTTTACATTACTGATTTCAAATTAGGCAGATTTCATTGGAAATTTAAGTCTTTATCATGAGAAGGCTAGAAACAGTGGTTCAGTTGAGACTTGTTTTCATTTTTCGCATGGTTTTGTCTTTCACTGCATGGTTTAACTGAATTATGTCCAAAGTCACGTTTCCTTACATGGTCATCAGCTTCTGTAGGATTTTGGCATTTTAGCAATCAATGAGTCTGCATCTGCAAATAAAAATAAAGAAATTTTGTCAATGACATTAGATTCTGAGATCGTCCTCCATAATTTGATAAACCAAACATGGAACAGGTGATTTATTTTATTTATTTGTTCATTCATGTATGTTTATAATTAGACTTTCAGTACTTGTTCTAACAGCTACACGTTACCTTTGACTGGACTCCATTCTCCCAACCAGTAATGCAGTGGGCCTGACAACTGGGCATAATGAATGTTTTTTTACACTGCCAAATGTGCAGTCAACCACGAAGGTTATTTTAACTACGATGAATATAACTACCATTGGGATAAATAACAAGCAGCCTGTCTGTCAATACAGATTTGTTATTTATTATGAAGTATTCAAAGTTACAAACATATTTGCCAAAGTAAGAGATGGTGTTTTTAAATGCTGAAAAGCTGAATTGAGACAACTCACCAAATATCAGTGCAATCTTAACAACAATTCAATAATTTGAATATATTTGACCAAAAATCACAAAAATATTTGCAAAAAAAATAACATAAATATAAAATTTAAATTTAGAGAACGAAGACTGATTGTTGAACTTTTGGTTGCCATAGCAATTGTACCATATGCCGTCATATTATATGTTGTAACAAGAGCTTAATTTATGACTTAAAGAGATCTGTTTGTGGTCAAACATTGTGTAGTTACAGGTTACAAAAATAAGTTATACCAGAGGTACATTACTTGGGGTTTGTAACTACAGTGACATGATATCAATTTGATCAAATCACAAAACAACAGGTTCTATTGTTATCTATCACTATAGGAACTGTTTAATAAATTTCAAGTTATTTCACCAAAATATTAGTGAGGAATCAACATGGACATAAAAAAAACAAAATGACCACTAGTCAGCCATTTTAAATAATCAAATGTTTTTAAAACGTATGAAAAAATTAGTTTTGACTTTCAAAAGGTGATATCAATTTTATAGGTTACTTACAGTCTTGATGTATAAGGTGATTCAATATTAATCCGTAAAACGTTTCGTCTGTGTCTTCAGTAATATGTTTATGACTATGTGGTACATATGACCTGTGAAATAATAATTTAAAGACAAGGATTACCAAATAACACAGAACTTATCTCTGTTATCTCTTCAATCCGAGGCTATTCAATTAAACATCACAATTTGATGACTGATTATTGAAAATCACAAATTACTCGGGAATAAGTTTTCATGGAATTTAATGTCAATAATAATAATAACATATTGCAGAATGTCTTTGAAGGGTCCTGTTACTAATGATGTTATTTAAAAATGCAAAATAAACTCTAAACATAGTTGAACTCTGGTGACCTTGCCCTTTGTTATATAATATAATTCCCTTTAACATAGTTTGTTTCAATATAAATATACATTGTCATAATTAATTTTGAATACAAAAAAGTTTTAGGATTGAACTAACAGTGGGGAATCAGTCTACCGAATGTCCTTTAAAGATGTAAATATCTTACAAAAACATTGGTGCCTTATTTGTTTAATTATTTTAAGGGACATAATTTTCAGCTTTATTCAAAGTAATTCAGATATTTTAGTATAAAAACATGCCTCATTGCAAAAAAAAAGTGCTGCATTTAGACGTGAATAGATTCATAAAACGTGCAAGATAACAGAAAATCTTAGCTGGCTTTTGTCCAAGTATTTTGTACAGGTGTCTGTCAAAAATTAATGATTCACTGAGACAAATATGAACTGCCTCATTGTGTGACTACTGTATTATATGAAAAGTAAAAAAAAAAACACCCTTTATGAATAGCTATCATGTTGCAAGCTCTGCTTTAAATAGTTAGTTGGTGTCCAGTGGAGGGAGAAGTCAACAGTACTGTTGCCTCCTGAGAACCTACATCTTCAAACACTGCAATCTTTGTTTGAAGTGAGTTTTTAAACTAGTATTATAAAAACTATCATTCTGTTCTAATAGCTGAAACATATTCCTGTGAGTTTTCATTTGTCGAATGAACTGTTTGTCAAATACAGAATACATATATTTTAGAACAATTTTCTTTTTAAAATGTGGATGAAATGTTTTGCTTTTAATGTATTTTTTATGTATTGTTTTTGATTTGATAACTTTGAACTAAACAGATTTTCTATTAGCTTCAGATCTTGATCAAAGTTTGGCACCCATTTCATAGGAGTGCCTATATTGATTTTCTGACATCTTGTTTTCTGTAAAGATTTATTGGTAGGTTTGCAAATGTGTATCAGACTGTGCAATCTCTCCATGAGTTGGTTTTGAAACCCAGTAAGGGATTCTGAGATACATTACCAAGGATATTATTACAAGATAAATCATTTGCTTCATTGAACACATACAACAATGCATATTTCCACTGAGATCAGTGACCTTTGATGTGTATCACCAGTGATCAGTCAAGTAGAAACAGTCGAAATATTTTATCGGTTTTTCTCAATTTTTGCATGATATTTTCATACAGGACATCTGTTGTTCAAACTCAGGGAAGACTTTATACTGATGAACAAGGTGACCAAGTTTGATGAAGTTTGGAATAGAATTAGTAAAGTTATCATGCACACAATAACAATTATTAACGACGACGATGACGACAATGCCGGACAAAATCTTTCCCTTAATATACCTTTCCCTTCCATCTTTGATGGTACGGGCAAGGTAAAAACTGTTTTTCGTCATCAAACATCAACTAACAAGCAACTAAACTGGAAATCACTGCACCTACCATATTAGCTCTATTAGAAGTGAATCACCGATGTCGATGTAGATGCAAAATGGCGGCAATGAGGTTGAAACATTTTCTGGCCTCTTACAACAAGATTGTGAATTATTTTTTCTTGTTCAATGCATGCCGCGTATTAGAAATTAGTAAATCAGAGTTAGGGTTAGGGAAGGTATGGAACACGACATGCTGACAATCTATATTTTATTTCTATGTCGTAGCCTGCACCTACTTCCTAAACCTAATACCAAGACACATAATTCAAAATTGTCAAAAAGTAACTTAATGTGTATGCTTAACAAAAAATCTGCATTCATGACGAATCACGGTAATCCCATATTTACTAATTTGCTAATTTTGACTTTCAAGGCAATTTTTTTTATGTTTAGGGAATCTGAGTGTAGGTTGTTTTTTTCAAATTATTAAGGTCACTGTGAAGTTTATTTGTTAAGAAAGTATTTGGTATGTACAATTTGTATCACGAAAACTGTATTTTCAAGAGATTACTACAGATTACTATGCTCCAACAACATCGAATCCCCAATAGAAGTGCATATAAATCACATTGCATTTATAATAGAAAATCTTATTATAATAATGTATGAAAAAAATTAAATGCAAGTAGAATTCATCTTAAATTTCATTGTAAGCGAATGATTCCAGTCGCATGTAAACGTTTGATGCGAAACAATATCTGCCATGTTTCCTGTTCTTTGACCTGATAGGTCAAGTCGTTAATTAACCAATCAAAATGCTGGATGATGCCAACGTGATCAAATTACCATAGCTCATTTAAATAATGTATGTTAATGTATGAACACAACACCGAAAAGATTTGCCGATGTTTGCAATATTTGGCTTTGATTTTGGTTGGAAAACGGCATGATTTTTTTTTTCAAAACAAGAAATTAGCTTTTTTTGGAAATTTAAACTGAGCATTTAAAGAATAATTTAACATTGTTTACTCTGATAACAGCTCATTTGAAACAAAACATTTTCGCGTAGTTTTAATTTCGTGTTTATGGACTTACTGCGAAATTCGCTAATTTAAAAACCACGTGAATATTTTCTACTTCTACAGTAGACCAAAGAGACATGTTTCAAGACATTGTAGACCAAAGAGACATGTTTCAAGACATTGTAGACCGATTTCTTAAAATTTGTTAGAAACAAAAACAATTTTTTTGCATAAAAGCGTACAGTAGCAGTGAGGAACTTCCGTGATCGCGTTTATCGCTACTAACTGGTAACAGGTAGTCAATCCGCCGGCGCCATACGTGCCAAAATTTCAACTCTGTCTGGCGCTTAATTGGGGGTGGAAAAAACAATGTTTTCGTGGCACTGGCACTTAATTGAAGGTGACGCTTAACTGAAGACAATATTCATACGACTTACTGCCTAGGGTACTCAGCTCCAAAAATTACACAAGCACAAATGATAATTTTAGTTTGCCACATGACAGATTGAGGGGAACATTATGTCTTTTGGGAGAAAATAAAATTGTGAAATTCGTTACATCATAATTGATTTCAACAACACTTTTATAATAAGGAATGTGTTTTTTTAGAAAACTGGTAATTAGAGATTTCTGAAAGGTAAACTGAAGTTTTTAACGGCTTTAACTTTTGTCGAGTCATTGTTGAAGCATAGTTTATGCATGATTACCGTGGTCTACACATTCATGGGGGTGGCCACTCAGTTGAGCATGTGCAGTAAGTCAGATAAGTATGGTAATGACTGATTGACTTACCATCCCAAATGTTGTCCACATCTTGGACATACTGCTATCCTCCAGCTGTATCCAGGAAACCATGAATCCCCTGGAAACACCTAGCAACAAAAAAATGATTTTTTTAGTTTACATACAGAGAAAGGTTAAAGTTATTGATTTGATAATAAAACCAAATATTAACAGAATGCGATGAATCCTGTAACTTTGTAAATTACCAAGAACTAATTTCTCAAGGTGCAATAACTGTAACATTGTAAATACTAATAACTAATGTCCCAAGGTCTAATATTTAAATAATAACATATGTTTGTGAGGGCATTATCACAATGTGTTGCCCGAGGGATGGTGGCAATGACCACATCGATCCTGGCTGTGACGTTTCAGTGGCGGCCTTGCCGTACATTTTCGCTTCTTATAACAAATACTCTAAACATCAAAACAAAGTATTTTACTTAATATTCATTTTGGCACGTTCACTGTCTATTTGGGATGGTTAAAGTTTCTTCAAAACCTTGAAAGCAGCCCCGAAAGCAACAGCGGCCGGGACATCACCAGTGTAGCAAACGACAATTTGTTATGCGCAGTATTGTTGTGCAGTAGTTTCAGTGACATCATCCATGTGATATACCAATATAATATCAACATGGTGGGCAATATACGTAATATCCATTTTTATTCAATGTCATGTGACCAAGTCTCAACTAATCACAGCATTTGTAACAGCAGTGAAATGTGATAATAATGCTTACACCAATAAGTAATGAAATATATCCCATAATTACCTCATTAAATTTTTTCACATCTGCTTTTTTGGTTGTTATTACCTCAAACTGGTGTCCTATTAAATGAAATAAGTTCAATGTGAAGTCTAGGGGTGACACATTTTGTAATTTGTGATTGTAGTGGTCAAAGTTCATGCTAATTACTGGTATATACTGTTCATTAGTTGCTGTGTATTTATTATATTAAAATTGTGAATACAAACACGCCAGCAGAAAACTATAAAAACAAAACTTGTTTGAGTAAATTGGTTTTAAACCAACAAGCTGGAATATTTTTTTCTTTCTATGATCTATGTATTGTAGGAAAATTTTGACCTAAATTTCAGAAAGTTATCTCCCAAATTTAAAATAGTGTTCACAAGCTTCACTAGCTTGGATTCGTCGAAACAGCGTGGATAGATTTCGCAAGATTCACGTAATTTCCAACAGGATTCTGAATCTGATGCTGAACTTTTACACTATTTTATGTCAACCTTTTATTTACATGTGTATGTTTCACATTAATAATGCAACACACTATAGTGAAAGCAAGATCTTAGCTATAGTAAAAGTACTGTAACAGTCGTTTTGACAACCAGTGTGAATCAGATACTAAACTGGAACGCTATGATAATTCTTGGATTATGCCAAATTTTGACAAATATTTTGTTTATTAACAATAATGAAGATAGTCTTCAATTCAAATTTACCTATGAATGAGCAAAAATAAATGAAAATGCTTATTTTTGGTATATTTCCAATCAGATCTGATATGATTCTCATGCTAACTTTATAATGCTGTTACATACAGGGTTCAAAATTTGCACAATGCCAATATTCACTTACCTAGGGGATTCACAAAAAGTTGTATGAGGACCCCTGGTATACCCAATATTGTATCATTTCTTTGTCGAAGTGCCTGCGGACTAGCAACTCTTTTTAAATCCACAGCGTTTGTTATTTCATGCCCGCACTGCCTACAAAGAAGAAATTCTGTAAAAAAAAAAGTAGATAATATAAGGATGTGTATTAAATTTAAGCGAGGGAGTCATCACCTGCGCATGCGTCAGATGGCCATAGCATGTCATTGTTTACAAACACGTGTCTACCCATGAGCCTTTGTGTTTTAGGCGTGTGTTGTTAACGTCACTTGGGACTCAATTCCAGCATGTGTGCAGGTGACGACCCTCTCACTTTAATGTCATATAATGTTTATAGCAAGTGAACAACAAATATGAGCATGAAATAAAAATGCTCAAATCACATAATTCCATTACAATCTAAATGCCATTAAAAACATGTGATGCTTGAAATCAAGATGCCATTAAAATTATGCAATGCACAGGATTCATACGATGCTAATACGACTGAAATAATATGATGCTATCTTAATTACGTGATGACACTGAAATCAAAATGACAGTGTCTCGGTGCAGAATAATTTTTAACAAAACTTATTGATGAATTTAAAAAACAAATCATCTGTTTTGGCTGATATGAATAAAGGGATTCACTAAAAATAGCCAATACCGGTAAATGATAATGATAATATCATCAAATGAACAAAATAGATAGCAGCTGGTGGTATATTGTAAACTTCATAGCATCCTTTCTTATTGAAAATAGGAATTCCCTAAAAATTATTTATTTGGACAAATCTGATGGCAAATTATGCCAGGAACACACATGTAACTTTCCATAGTTCAATTTATTAAGGCCAGACAGTTAACTGAGTTTGAATGAGTTTGAATTGTGCTTTTGTTGTTGTTGTTGTTTTCTTTCTTTTTTCTTTATTTGTTTTGTTATATATGATCATTTTTATCTTTTCCAGGAGATATTAAAAGTTAATAAATATTGTCATTATTATTAAAGCAATCAGGTGTTTTACCTAAAATTTAAAAAATGTTCACTATAAGTAGAAAAATGAAAGTTATTATTATATGGTATGTAATAACAAATTCGGACAGAGGTTCATCTAAGTTCCATTAGACTTGTGGTCTTTATGACGAAAATATTACATGTATAAAAATGTTATAGAGAATTGATAATATTGTTACAAAATGAATGCAATGAAACTTTATTTCTATGTGTTGACTAAGAAATTTGTTTTAAATTTTCTGGTGATGATATAACAAAAATAGTGCAAAAATAGTGTTTGGTAATCAATGTTATTGTTTCTGCTACTATTACCGCTACTACTTGTTGTTGTTGTTGTTGTTGAGATATAGTAGTGGCGGTGGTGGAATTTATGACAAAAAACACATATAACAAGAATTGAACATTCAATGTTGTAGTCGTCTATGTGTCAGCGTATCAGAACATCACACGTACACCTTAGCGAAGTGAATCAAACTGGATCCCAAGGAAGGACGACGGTTGTGTCACAGACAACAAAGTTGTAAATTAAAATTTAAATTAATATGCATGGTCACCAATCAAGATGCAAATGCTTACCGTCCCATTCGTCATCCTGAGCTAGGGTAACCCAATCTAAACTGCACAGCAACAAAAAGATCGCCAATATTGTTGCCAGATGTCTCGCTATCATGTCCACCCTGGACGCTGCCATTTTCTCAAAATGATGTTCTTGTTTACTTCAAAAGCTGCCGATGAGGGCTCACTTCAGGTCATTCGCCAGCATTTGACCGAATTGAAATGTTGCGCAACCGAGCATAACATTACCATATATGCAATGCATTATGGGATAGAACCTGCTATTGTTTATCATAGAAAACTATTATCACACTAGAAACTCATTAAAATATATGTCATTTTTTAAACGTTTTCTCAATAATTAAGATTCATATCAAATATTGCTTGGCAGTGTATATATTATTCCACTAAACTCACTATCCTTGTCACTGAACACACATTGTGTGAAAACACCAATAAATACTAGTTCTTCATGTGAAATATTTGTTTTGGTAAAATCAAATTTGTCGCATATTTTATATGTCGCCATATCCTGACTTGCACATCACTAACTTCACTTTCACAGTCACTCTATACGGTGCAATTGAGTGTAAAAATGGTTTATTGCATCTTTAGAAAAAGAACATCAGTTGTTAACAATAAATATATTGATAACAACAAACAAAAAATTAGTACATGTATAAGTAACATCAAAAGAATTATGCAATTTTATTTCGTGTGGTTTTGTAAACCACCTGTTAACAAAAATATAAATGCATTTGACCATTTCCACTTCTTTATTTGTAAGTGGATATATAAATTTCTGGAATGAATTGGTGATTTTAGCAGGGAATGCAATATCTGTCGGGATTTGTTTACAGTCTTTGACTTGGTATGCCTTCCTTTCTCAATTGCTAACGCGTGGTTACGTGCCCGTAGCAAGGTATGGTTCAAAACTATAGTTCTCAACTTTGAATTTTCTTTCTTTATATTTTGTCTCCGGAAATGTATATAGTTTTCTGTTAATGTTTTATAAATAGCTTTAGAATTTGAGGAAGATAAATTATCTTTTTGTTGTAGATTCTCTTCTTTCAATATATTTTGCACAGAAAGAATTCTCATTAAATTTTAGCGTTTTTTTCCTCGTGAAATGCTTGTTTCACCAGGCTGTATTCCGGAAGGTTTTTAATTTATAAATAGTATTTCAACAGATTAGTTTTGATGTTAATTAATAATGGTAGTTCTCCTACCTCAGCTCTACGTGCTAAATTTGCAGTGAATTTGTTCAGACTCTGTAGTTGCTTGTAACATTGTAATTGATTTTGTTTTAAGTTTTATCCCATTTAACATTAGTAAGAATGTAGGCTTTGAAGAGATGTATATGTGTTTTACATTTAACAGTTTCTCTTGATATCGATGTTGTAGTTTATATAGTGCGTGGATATCTTTAATTGCCATATTTTTTCTTGTATCAGTAAAACAACCATTCAAGTGAGTTGTGACACCGAGGTAACAATGTGAATCAACACTACTGACACTTGTATCTTCGATTATTGACAGTAATTTTGAAGCTTGTTTAAAGCATTCTGCATACCTGTATTTGTTGTAGAGATTAAAGCGGGGAGTCGTCACCTGCGCATGCGTCAGATGGTCATAGCGTGTCATTGTTTACAAACAAGCGTCTACCCATGAGCCTTTGCGGTTTTTACGTGTGTTGTTATCGTCGCGTGGGACTCAATTCCCGCGCGTGCGCAGGTGACGACCCTATCGCTTTAATACAAGATCATCTGCATATAGAAGTAAATTTATGTTATTGCCATTTAACTGAACTTGATCGTATTGAATTTTGTAGACCATTAATATATATATATTAAATAGAATAGGAATAACGACACATGTGGTCTCAAATATTGGTGCAATTTTGTAGCGTGTATATAATTGTGTATAATATCATTCAACTTCATGTATTTAGTTATAATAGTTTTCAAAATAAAAAAAATTGGTCTGTAGTACGATGATCTTTACGAAAACCTGCCTGGCTATTGTGTAAAACATTATTGGTCTCAATCAAGTGACCAAGTCTATTGTTAATTATACTACAAAAAAGTTTTTCCAACACGGCTAGAAACTGCAAGTCCTCTATAATTTTCTGATTGTGAGAAATGATAATAATAATCCTCGTGTTTGGGTAAATTCCTGAGTTTATTTGAACAATATTGTTTACAAATGTAATACACCGACTACATTCCTTTGAAAACAAAACTCAAACCGACTTCCATTGATAGCTGTATAGCTGTTAATAGGTGTAAATATGTAAAATAAATAGAACTGACGTCGTTTTTGTGTCTGATAAAAGAATCGTATAGTGCGATGTTTTTCCATGTTTTAATCTATGAAGTGAACCAAAATTACCGTTGCAATTAATATTTATCAATGTCAGAGGAAAGTTGTTGTTGCAAATTTTACAGCAATGCAGAACCATTTCAAACAAACAAACAAACAACATCGAAGAGGACAGAAAAACAATGTTTTTATGAATAAGTGGAGAAGTCTTCTTTTTCTCTCTTTTATTTTTCACTATTCTGTGTAATTTGTTTTTGTTATCGCCTATGGCATAAGTAGAATAAAATTTTAACAAAATTAAATTTAAAAAGAGTAAATTTCAATCAACAACTTTCAATCAATGCTGAATGAATTTACATATGGCGTAAAATGTACCATGACACTGATACTTCACGGAGACAGCTCGAAAAACGTTACGGATCTGATCGGATCGGATTGGATCGTTACAGATCGAATTGGATCGTTACGGATCGGATCGGATCGTTGCGGATCGGATTGCATCGTTACGGAGCGGATCGGATCGGATCGGATCGGATTGCATCGTTACGGATCGGATAGCATCGTTACGGATCGGATCGGATCGTTACGGATCGGATTGCATCGTTACGGATCGGATCGGATCGTTACGGATCGGATTGCATCGTTACGGATCGGATCGGATCGTTACGAATCGGATTGCATCGTTACGGATCGGATTGCATCGTTACGGATCGGATCGGATCGGATCGGATTGCATTGTTACGGATCGAATTGCATCGTTACGGATCGGATCGGATCGTTACGGATCGGATTGCATCGTTACGGATCGGATAGCATCGTTACGGATCGGATCGGATCGGATCGGATCGTTATCATAAGTGTGATTCACGTGACCTGGCATATTATCCTGTGTTTACATTCATGTGACGCATCAATATTCTCTAATATCAAAAATAATATATGTGTTTTTTTCTATTCATATATTACAACAAAGATGTTTCTAAAAGCTTTCTCAAGTGTTATAGTTATTTGGTTGGCCGCGGAATTACACTAACAATCTTCATCAGAGGAGTCATCAACTGTGAAAGTAGCAGACGGCTACCGTCGCTTAAAATGCAATTCCTAACACACACCACGTCCGCTTTAATATTGGAATTACAACATCGAGTATTAACACGGTCCCTTGGAAAATCGTTTGCCACCGCTGGCGGCGCAGTCTAAACTTACGTGCGTTTGTTAAAATAAATTACGAACAGCTTGGAGCGTGATTCTGATCCGACCAACAACATTACATTGATACAGTACTCTCATGAAATAAATATTGCCCGAGGTCATTCAGATGTATCCGGTAAACAAGCTATTTAAAAGTAGACAATAAAACCAACCCGCTTATTCCAGGCAGTAACAATAACATCAATCTCACCAAAGGGTTGACCAATAGAAACTCGGAGGGGGGAACATTTTTAGCAACAAATTAAAAAAATGTTGCAGAAAAACGAAAAGGAACATATTTATAAAAAAAGAAGGAACACAATTACATCAATATTATTCAAGGGGGGAAACGTTTTAAACTAAGCGAGGGGAAATGCATTTCTTTCTACCATCTGGTTTCTGATAGTCAGCCCCGGATAAATGAGTCAAAACAAAGTCTGGCACGCAGTGCGTGGATTCACTTATTCGGGTGTCGTAGCCCTCTGATCCCCTTCTCCGTGTGTCATTCATGAATTTATGTTTTTGAAACCCTTACTACAAGGAGAGAATTAAAATAGCTACAAAGGACATGAATTAAACACGATACCGGTTCAATTGCATTATTTGTCATGCTATGTCACGTGACATACCAGTATGCTTACGATGTCAACGTCACGTAAAATGTAATTAATTTTATTGTAGTTAACACACACTTAAAAATGCGCAGGTATTTTTATAACCCCCGTTTTTAAAGCTCGAAAGTTTTTTTGACTCCTATTTTTGAAATATTTGTCAATATGTGGGTCAATTTTTGGTATTTGTTCTCATTTCCGAGCCATAAAGCGCCCGCCGATCTTGTCGGCTCCAGTTTTCACTTTTAATTTTTTTATTAGTATAAAGGGGGGAAAGAGACTGTATACGTGGAACACGGATGTTATCTGTCACATCTACTTATAAAACGCCCCTATCGTCACGCAGCAAGTGTTCGAATCCCATATACCATAGGTATTTCACACACGTTCTATACACCGCATGGGACACTGAAGGAAAAATAATGACAAGTTTTGATTGTTGTCTGTTGTATGCTAATTTAAACAAGTCTATCGTCCATGAAATTTGAAGATGCCTTTATTTGCATATCGAAACATGTGTGGTATATATATATATATATATATATAGTCTATCGTAATATATTGACAAATTAGTGGTATAATATCAGGGATACAGAGGAGTATATTGACGCATGTGGTGTATAACATGGTAATATACTACTAGTTGTATATCGAGGGCATATAGTAGTATAATAGTTAACGCAATGTGTGGTATAACGACTGCATAATATGTCCCGCTACTCAAGGTAATGAAATAACATCACACGGTAGATATTTTTCTTTATAATGCATTAGAGTATATGGACATACTAGACATATAGACGGCTAGTCTACTCCAAACTATCTTCGCTATGTGATTTACTTGTAGCGTGTTTTCGTGTCAACCATCCCTGACTCCTAAATGGAGTAAGTCAACTATTGATAGAATGGAAGTAGGTTTCTAGGTTTCGTAAAAAAGAGATGTTCCATATATAAAACATACCAAGTTGGAATAATCAGTCTAATCGTTTATTCTTGTACGCAAACATGTATGTCATTTGTACACCTGTACAGGATGCATATTGATTTCTAATTTCTAATTATTCATTCATTCATTCATTCATTCATTCATTCATTCATTCATTCATTCATTCTTTCTTTCTTTCTTTCTTTCTTTCTTTCTTTCTTTCTTTCTTTCTTTCTTTCTTTCTTTCTTTCTTTCTTTCTTTCTTTCTTTCTTTCTTTCTTTCTTTCTTTCTTTCTTTCTTTCTTTCTTTCTTTCTTTCTTTCTTTCTTTCTTTCTTTCTTTCTTTCTTTCTTTCTTTCTTTCTTTGTTTGTTTGTTTATTTGTTTGTTGTTGTGCATTGGAACAGAGCCAATCAACTTGATACTAGGATTTGTAAAGACATTGCACTAAATCTAGTACTCTATTTCGTCTACGTATTTTGGATGCCACTAGCTCTGCGAGGTCACTGCGGTGTAACCGGCATTACCGGTAATTAGTTACTCTTTGAGCCCAGCATGCATTGCGACAAACGACGTGAGCGGCGTCCAATTATTCGTCAACTAGCCAGTCGTGACAATTATAAATATTATTTTATTTGTATTCTACTCTGTATTTATTCGATGCTATCTTAATATCCTCATTAACATTAATGATAGGCTGTTAACTTTGACTAGATTTGAATGTTGCGGAGATTGCACGCTCCGGTGACGATTTACGAGAATGACCAAGGCACGTGATGACGAAATAAATAACATTGTTGAATAAGTCGAGGGTTACGTGCAATAACCCACGTAGCTGACTGGACAGGAAATATTGGACAGTTCAGTCGTTTTATTCGAGTTTTACGCAACGGGAAATGGCTACTTCTTCAGCGTAGCCATGATATGCAGAGCTCTGTGCTTTTTTTTATTCCGGTGTGTTGTGTCCGTTTCAACCCTAGTGGTCTCATCTATGGGGGGAAAACATGACCAGTCCAACCAATAGGTCACTGGGTCAAGTTAAAGCGTCACATTCACCATTTCATGTTTTCATACACAACACCACACCGAACTGGTACAATACCGAACTGTCACAACACCACACCGAACTGTCACAACACCACACCGAACTGTCACAACACCACACCGAACTGGCACAACACCATACCGAACTGTCACCACACCACACCACACCACACCACACCACACCACACCGAACTGGCACAACACCACACCGAACTGACACCACACCACACCGAACTGGTACAACACCATACCGAACTAGTACAACACCACACCGAACTAGTACAGCACCACACCGAACTCGTACTGCACAATACCGAACTGGTACAAAACCACACCGAACTGGTACAACACCACACTGAACTAGTACAGCACCATACCGAACTGGTACAAAACCACACCGAACTGGTACAACACCACACTGAACTACTAATAGTACAGTACCACACCGAACTGGTACAACACCATACCTAATTAGTACAGCAACACGCCAAGTGGTATAACACCACACCGAACTAGTACAGCATCACACCGAACTGGTCAACACTACACTGAACTGGTACAACACCATACCTAATTAGTACAGCAACACGCCAACTGGTACAACACCATACCGAACTGTACAACACCATGCCGGACTGTACAACACCACACAAAACTGTGCAACACCATACCAAACTGTACATCACAATACCGATTTGTCCAACACCATACTGAACTGTACAACACCACACGAAACTGAACAACGCCATACCAAATTTTACAACACCACACCGAACTGTACAACACCATACTAAACTGTACAACACCACACCAAACTGTACAACACCATACCGAACTGTACAACACCACGCCGAACTGTACAACACCATGCCAAACTGTACAACACCATACCGAACTGTACAACACCATGCCAAACTGTACAACACCATGCCAAACTGTACAACACCATACCGAACTGTACAACACCATGCAAAACTGTACAACACCATACCGAACTGTACAACACCATGCCGAACTGTACAACACCATGCCAAACTGTACAACACCATGCCATACTGTACAACACAATACCAAATTGTACAACACCATGCCGAACTGTACAACACCACACCAAACTGTACAACACCATGCCGAACTGTACAACACCATGCCGAACTGTACAACACCATGCCGAACTGTACAACACCATGCCGAACTGTACAACACCATGCCAAACTGTACAACACCATGCCGAACTGTACAACACCATGCCGAACTGTACAACACCACACCAAACTGTACAACACGATGCCGAACTGTACAACACGATGCCGAACTGTACAACACCATGCCGAACTGTACAACACCATGCCGAACTGTACAACATCATGCCAAACTGTACAACACCATCCCGAACTGTACAACACCATGCCGAACTGTACAACACCACACCAAACTGTACAACACCATACCGAACTATACAACACCATACCAAACTGCTTGCATACGTTACTAGTATTACATTCCATGCCAGTGAAACCACTGCTTTCTGCTCCAATTAAATAAATGCTCCATTTCGATTATAGAACTACTTTCAAGTTGATATATTTTATGACGAGGACCGCTGGATCAGCACCAATTATTATATCGTAAATACTTCCTGATCCTGTGTACTCTCCAGTGCGTCCATGATACGAAGCACATAGACCGGATCATGGCGTATCCATGACGTCACCAGTTTTGAATATTTAATTAACCATGGAATGGCAACCCTTTTGTCCCGTGAATCAGTTATCAACAATACACAGACGGGGCACAACATTTGAAGTACGTTTCAGTTCTTGTAAAATATTTTACTGGGTAAATATACCTATCTGCGTTCGATGTAATACTTTGAGAGGTAATACTTAATCTGTCCTTAGAGTAGTGAATTACTGATGTAACCACCGGCGTTACTGATCAGACCTCAATTAATAACCTCAGATGATGTACGAAAAGTTCATTGAACCCAATTTGCCGTTATCGACGTTCTGGATACGGATTAGGTCAAGGGCGACTTGTACGTATTTAAGTTGCTATTTAACTGTGACAATTATTGTCTCAGGAAACTGGAAAAGATGTAACATAGTATTATTGTCGTTTTCAGGAATTTCTAAATCATAAAGTAAATTTAGCTCTGTTTGTGGGAAAAAAACGTGGACCCTCGTCTTGCTGGCTATTTGACTAAGCCTAGACGCCTACTATCAACAGCGTAATATACGCATACCAAATGAAAATATCAGATGTTTTTTTGACCAGTATGTTTTTTTTCTATCCAATTATCGGGTCAGCACATCCGGGCTCTCATTTTAGGCTCGCCGGTTTCTCATCAAATACGCTGTAACGTTTTCTTTTTGACAAGACATCTCTGTTTAGAAAACAGCATATGATACGCCGAGGGATATGTTTATGCAAAATAACATGCATTATCTCATACCATCCTAATAATGCGGGCGATACTCATATATATCAAAAAATACTCAAAAAATCATCATCAGGTGAAAATAATAAATTAAGAAATTATTGTAAATTCAAAAATGAATTCAAAATGGAACAGTATTTAACACAAATTAAAGACCCCCACTATAGAAAAAGTATCTGTAAATTCAGGATAAGTGACCATGGTCTAATGATAGAGAAGGGTAGGCATGTTAGACCAAAAATAAAGTTTGAAGAAAGGGTATGCAAAAAGTGTGATACGGATGCAGTGGAGGAGGAATTCCATTTCCTGATTGATTGTCCAAGTCATAAAAATGCAAGATGTCAGCTGTTTGGAAAAATTGCTCATATACATCCATATTTTAATTTGATGAAACCAGATGACAAGTTCATATACATTATGAGCAATGTAGATAAGGAACTTGCGAACTATATTAGAGAATGTGGTGCATTTTAAATATATATATCAATATTTCATAATTTTAAATGTGTATTTATTTAAACTACATATTGATTTCTTCCTTTTTTTTTTTAATTTTAATTATTAGTTTAGCACTTGACTGTATGTTCTCTTCAAACAGAATGATGTCAATAAAGTATTATAAAGTATATAGAGGGCGCACAAGTTCTGACATGAACAGTCGACATGATTGCTTGTTTTGTACTCTATGGATCTATTTTTTTGACAGTATTTTCTGACCGCACCTTCAGTTATAACTCTCTATCATAACCATTTCATAAAACTATATATATAACACTTTTATCAATGTTGGGGACTGCAACACCTATCAGTTTTTCTGTAATAACCACAACAGTGTGAATTTTTATAGCTCGATATCAGAAGACATTTGTATAAAGTCTTCAATTTTCAAGATGTTCATCTGCATTACAGACTCAGATTTACCCCTTTTCACCACCTACCACATATATATTTGCAGAGAATGGGTAGGGAATTTCAAATTGTTGAAAAAAGAATATAAAATTCACCCTTCGTATAAACCACTTGATAAGTCTACTTTTTATAAGTGGGAAGTCTCAATCACCACTAGTTAATATCCACGCATTGAGGAAATATTTTGGATCTGTGATTGTTAGCTAAAAAAATATGCAGTTGGTTACATAAATAAATAAATATACCACGTGACCGTAAATGGGTTACTTACTTTCCCGTGACTTTGGACATATAGACAGATCGAAAAATATGCTAGTATATAATTCGTGACCCCGTTGTATGCAGGTATACAGTTAATACACTATTTTAATACATATATACGTCTTCCCAATACATAAATATACCTTTCTAATATATTGCCAATAAATAAATACACCATTCCAATACATAAATACACATTTTCAATTGAGAAATACACCATTCCAATACATAAATACATAATTCCAATACATAAGTACACCTTTTCAATACATTAATACACCTTTTCAATACATAAATACTTCTTCCCAATACATAAATACATAAATTTTCAATTGAGAAATACACCATTCCAATACATAAATACACCTTTTCAATACATAAATACTTATTCCCAATACATAAATACACTATTCCAAAACATAAATACTTCTCAACAATGCATAAATACACCTTTCTATATTACACTGTCAATACATACATACATACATACATACATTTTTGTATTAAATAAATCCACTATTCCAATACATAAATTCATCATTTCAGTACACAAATACACCATTACAATACATAAATACACCATTCCAATACATAATACACCTTTTCATTACATAAATACATCATTTCAATACAATAATACACCATTCCAATACATAAATACATCATTCCAATAGATAAATACATCATTCCAATACATAAATACATCATTCCAATACACAAATATATCATTCCAATACATAAATACATCATTCCAATAGATAAATACATCATTCCAATATATAAATACATCATTCCAATACACAAATATATCATTCCAATACATAAATACACTATTCCAATACATAAATATATCATTCCAATACACAAATATACCATTCCAATACATAGATATACCATTCGAATACATAAATACATATCGCCAATACATAAATACATTTTTGTATTAAATAAATCCACTATTCCAATACATAAATTCATCATTTCAGTACACAAAAACACCATTCCAATACATAAATACATAATTCCAATACATAAGTACACCTTTTCAATACATTAATACACCTTTTCAATGCATAAATACATCTTCCCAATACATAAATAGAACTTTTCAATACATAAATACTTCTTCCCAATACATAAATATACCTTTCTAATACACTGTCAATACATGAATACATCATTTCAATACAAAAATATACCATTCCAATACATAAATAAACATTTTCAATTGAGAAATACACCATTCCAATACATAAATACACCTTTTCAATACATAAATACTTATTCCCAATACATAAATACACCATTCCAATACATAAATACACTATTCCAAAACATAAATACTTCTCAACAATGCATAAATACACCTTTCTATTACACTGTCAATACATACATGCATTTTTGTATTAAATAAATCCACTATTCCAATACATAAATTCATCATTTCAGTACACAAATACACCATTACAATACATAAATACACCATTCCAATACATAATACACCTTTTCAATACATAAATACATCATTTCAATACAACAATACACCATTCCAATACATAAATACACTATTCCAATACATAAATACATCATTCCAATAGATAAATACATCATTCCAATACATAAATACATCATTCCAATACACAAATATATCATTCCAATACATAAATACACTATTCCAATACATAAATACATCATTCCAATAGATAAATACATCATTCCATTACATAAATACATCATTCCAATACACAAATATATCATTCCAATACATAAATACACTATTCCACTACATAAATATATCATTCCAATACACAAATATACCATTCAAATACATAAATACATATCGCCAATACATAAATACATTTTTGTATTAAATAAATCCACTATTCCAATACATAAATTCATCATTTCAGTACACAAAAACACCATTCCAATACATAAATACACCATTCCAACACATAAATACACCTTTTAAATGATCAAATACACCATTCCAATACATAAATACACCTTTTCAATACATATATCCACTTTTTAAATAATCAAATACATCATTTCAATACATAAATACACCATTCCAACACATAAATACACATTTTCAATACATAAACACACTATTCCAATACATAAATACACTATTCCAATACATAATACACCTTTTCGATACATAAATACACCATTCCAATACATAAACACACTATTACAATACATAAATACACAATTCCAATACATACATACATACATCATTCCAATACATAAATACACCATTCCAACACATAAATACACATTTTCAATACATAAATACACCATTCCAATAAATTAAATACACCATTCCAATACATAAATACACTATTCCAATACGTAAACACACCTTTTCAATACATATATACACCATTCCAATACATAAACACACCTTTTCAATACATAAATACACCTTTTCAATACATAAACACACCATTCCAATACATAAATACACTATTCCAATACATAAACACACCTTTTCAATACATAAATATACTATTCAATACATAAATACACCATTCCAATACATAAATACACCATTCCAACACATAAATACACATTTTCAATACATAAACACACTTTTTCAATACATAAACACACCATTCCAATACATAAATACACTATTCCAATACATAAATACATTATTCCAATACATAAATACATTATTCCAATACATAAATACACTATTCCAATACATAAATACACCACTCCAACACATAAAATACACTATCCCAATACATAAATACACTATTCCAATACATAAATACACTATTTAAATACATAAACACACCCTTTCAATACATAAATACACTATTCCAATACATAAATACATTATTCTAATACATAAATACACCATTTCAATACATAAATACACTATTCCAATACATAAATACACTATTCCAAAACATGAATACACTATTCCAATACATAAACACACTATCCCAATACATAAATACACCAGTCCAATACATAAATACACCAGTCCAATACATGAATACACTATTCCAATACATAAATACACCAGTCCAATACATAAATACACCAGTCAAATACATAAATACACCATTCCAATACATAAATACACTATTCCAATACATAAACACGCTTTTCAATACATAAATACACTATTTCAATACATAAACACATCTTTTTCAATACATAAACACACTATTCCAATACATAAACACACTATTCCAATACATAAATACATTATTCCAATACATAAATACACTATTCCAATACATAAATACACCATTCGA
The DNA here is from genome assembly GCF_978046115.1 of Saccoglossus kowalevskii. Lineage (NCBI taxonomy): Eukaryota > Metazoa > Hemichordata > Enteropneusta > Harrimaniidae > Saccoglossus > Saccoglossus kowalevskii. Next base: position 4,643,022 of record NC_140654.1, read on the forward strand.
ATACATTAATACACTATTCCAATTCATAAAATATTAATTACATCTTTGCCGTTTGTTGAGCTTATGCACGAATACATTTTATACCAATAGAGTAACATTGTCATCCGAGCATTCCATTGATCCACTGACGCGGCTCTGGCAGAACTGTTATGTATCACGTAAACAAATTAAGTGGCGGAAAGAGCGAAAACAAACACACGTCAAACTTAATCCCATAACACAAATATCAGTAAGTCAAATATTGCTACGCGGTACCACGTGGTGTTTGTTATTGTTGGCACTTCTGTCAAATACAAAGACTAGGAATACAATGTACATTCATGCTGTTTTTAATTGGAACACTGCCCTATCTACGCAAAGTAGCCAAAAACATGTCTTTACAAAAAAAGATATCACTCAGCAACATCAGCCGATTAAACTCCTGGGACATTGAACTGCGACATTTTGAGGGGGAGGGGTTCGAGCTCACTTCTGTGAGAAATGCAACAATATTGTTTTTTAGATATTTAGTATCAATGACGGAAGACTGAGAACACAAATACAGATATCTATTTGAACGACATTTTTTACAACCAGTATGTCATTCTGACGTCACGGAAGCACTTTGCAGTAGAGGGCGCGATTTTGTACATCATACGCGTGCGGTGTATAACCCGGGGGACTACCCCCCGAGACGACCAATAGGAATCTCGGTAAATGGGTCAGACGGTAGAGTCATTGATTGTACCGTTGTTATCAGTACATGTCGCATATTGATAGATTATTATTTATACAGTACAGTCTCAAAGCGACCACAATGACACTTGATTTATGTAACAGGCGCTGATACAGATCTCAAACAGGCGTTTTGATAACCCGAGCTACCGGAGGCGAACGTTCATTCTTTGTATGGACTTGGCCGGAAGGCGAGGTCAAAAGCCGCAATTTAATCCACAAGGCAATACTTTAAACATATATTCCGATTACTAAACTAATTTGACAGACTCAACAATTTACCCAGATAAAATGAATCGATCCCTACATCTGTTCCATACTAATTGTACCCATTTATTTGCATAGTTGCACTTGTTTTGCGCAATCATGAATACTTCTTGCAAGGTACCTAAAGAAGTGTTTTGAAATAAGACAGCAACCCCAGTGACAACCTTCTCTCACTATTTGAGTTTTGCATTTTCTTTTCTATCTATCGTAGTATCATAATTTTATACTTGCTATTATCTGTAATGTATTAGTTTAGACTATTTATTCGGCTGAAGCTGGTTACGAATGGTCGGCTTTAGCGAAAACGTGCGATTCGTACGATGAGTCTAGTTTAGACTAGTCTAATCTAGTCTAGGCTAATATATTGTCCAGTCTAGACTGATATAATGTAGTGTAGACCAGTCTAGTCATATTTCGATTGCACTTTGTTCTGTTCGAAAGAGACCGTTTTGCATGATTCGTTGGTAGGATTGATATCACAAAGTAGGGGTCTATATTTCAATTTAAGACTGTGGATAAATTTGTTGTCGATGTAATGTTTTAAAAATATAATGTGCTTTTGGAGATTTTTCAATTTTGTTCACTATAATTTATTATTTCTTGTTCCAACATTTTGTGTGATTGTGTTTAATGTTCTCATTTGAAAGTGGAAATCTTGATTGTTGTGTGTGGGTTAATAAACAGGAATGGACAGTAGGCTGAATTACTGCGAGGCTAATGACAACAGATGAAACACAGGTTATTGACCTCATTAATTCAGTTTGTCGGCTCAGGTCAAGGCTCAATCTGACAAACAATACATACCTGGTAGCGATCAATAACCCGTAATATGGAAAATAATATGTTGCAATAATATTGTTATTGTTCTCACTTTCATCACGGTGTGTGTTTTTTTTACAACGGGCCAATTAATTCAGGCACCTGGTAATAATGTATATTTATTTGGCGTCAGTGATATGATGAATACAGTAAACATCACATTACTTATCCAAGGCTGACGGTTTATTCTTTTCAGTCGTTCTTTTAAAAAATGACATTTGCCACGACGAAAAGTGTTGCCATGGCTTCTCGTGCTGTAGTATTCGGTCGATGACCTTACTCATTGTTAGTGCGTGCGGTGACCTCGGTGATAAAAGATGATAATGGGAAAACAGAAATAATAATAAGAAGAAGGAAAAGAATATTTATTACGCATTATATCTCCCCAGAAAATAAAAATGCAAAAATAAAAATGTTTCAAAAAATCTTATATTATAACATAACAGAGTGATGTTCTTTGTTTAATTCATTTGTGTACAGTTATCGCATGTTTCATTATCAAAAGTTATATGGCAGTTTAATGTACTGTTACATTTCACTAGGGGAGGCCTTTCAAGCCAGAATGTCAAAATATACACTCCCTTCACAAAATTTATAAAATGTATACCCCTTCACAGACTATGCGATATTTGACACCAGTTTTGTGAAATATTAACTCATTTCCTACCAGAAATAGCAGATTGTGACTTAAACAACACCCGTTTAAGAAAGCAACAACACTTTTGTGATGAGTTTGGGTTATTTCCTACAACAGACCCATGTTGATAAAGATGCTGATTGTAGATCACTTTCTAGACTGTTTGGTTGAAAAAGTTACTGTAAAACCATTTATTTTCGCTGACATTTAATTTCACTATAATTTTGATACTTTGAGCATATTCACTGTGTTTTATTTTCAAGAATTTGTCACGGAAACATTGAGTTTTGTTGTTATTTTACGTGTTCACGTAGACTTAATTAGCGGATATTAGCGAAAATAGCAAAATTTATCGGATTTTAGCGAAAACAGTAAAATTAAAACCCAGTGAATAATTAATGCATCTACAGTACCACATTACACTTTTGCGCTCCTTTTTCAATGGAAGTTCTCCTTATAAGTGATAAACACGTTAACTCGTTGTTAGTATTAGATAAATAGAAAAAAATGAAAGCGCCTGCCGTAAAACAACACGCCCACTCACTCACTCCTTCTATGGTGTTTGATGTGTTTACTCACCGCCATGATGGAATGGTGTAGAAAGTGAAATAAACATGTTTATCGGCTACGGTTGGTTGAAATAGTACATACACAAACATTTCCACGTAATAGAGTAATTAAGAGGTCAGGGTGATCAACAACATAGGTAAACAAATAAATCTGTTACTAGTATGTGTTTGCATTTCATGATAATGGTATAATAACCGTCATTCCACAAATATGCTGGGCGATATCATGCTAATTATAAGTCAAACACGATATTACTATTACAAAATTCCGTCAATTTGTAATCGAAATTGTTTGCGAATGCTTCTATTTCCTGCATTATGTTTCCCTTCTCTGGACATGAGTTGATTTCGATGAATAACTATAATTATGTGTTGTACGATAACCAAGTTGTCACGGGAACAACACTTGTAATAAGAGTGTCTCTACATCACGTATTACACCACTCAACAAATACTTGATACTTCCGGTTCCATGACTTAACGGCAATTGGATACGACTTTAACAACTTCCCCATTCAGACAGTCAAACACAGAGGTCGACAGTTATCGGTGAATTTAAATACAGTGACACACCTTGTAGTACATACCTATGATGTACAGAATTTGATTTACACATGAAGAATGTTTTATCGACGATATAGATATATATTTTCGTATTCCACTTTCGTATGAAAAACTACACCGAGTTATTGTAACTGGGTTATGCCCGTGTTTCAGTTCTGTCACGTGTCTTATGTGACACGTCACTGATGTGTGCCTCACCTCCAGATTTACCCGATATGTTTTCATCGACGGTTTATTCACAGTACAGTACACCGTTGTCTCTCGTCGAAGCCGGCACTATTGTTTACTGTCCATTGTGTTGCAGCAGCCTACGTGCGTAGCCGCACACGCCGTTTCACCACAAAAAAGATTATACAATACACTATTACCGTGTTGCCCTATTAAAACCCGGTGTTTTGACGTGTTGCACGCTCATAGTTGAATACAAATTTCGTTGACTGTATAGTACACAACCCCTCTAGTCTATGTACTTTTATGTGTCAGGAGACAACAACGTACTGCACAGTAGCTGTTTGCATATTTGCGAAAGCAGGGTTACCGCGGTCTACCCGACCCTCGCCATTTAAACACGTGTATAATTTTTAAAATTGAAAAAAATGCCAAAAAACAAAAAAGAGACTGAATGCAAGCCAGTCAGCAAACAGTGTTTGTCGTTCCAATCCTCCCACACCTAATACCGTGTATGTGGTGGTCTGAACTAAATGTGTTATTTAAAACTCAATTGCTGAGCAATCAGTCAACTTATGATGTCGAACACGCTATAAAAAGACGCTAACCACAATAGCCCGCCAAGATGACACTATTATTGTATCAATAACAGAGACACACTACCAAATCAGTAATTATATCAATACAGCATATATATCCAACCATCGTGTGTTTCAAAGACATCTGCTAGTCAATTAGTGACTCACCACAAACAACAAATTTGTTTGATAAACAACGCAGTTTTCAAAGGAAAGTCGCAGAAACAAGCGATAAGTTTAAATGGCAGCAGTCGTCTTTCCGCGTCCTGTTGTAAAATACATTGTTTATTTACATGAAATTCGAACACGTGCTGCGCGACGACCACCGCGCTTTAATCATGGACGTACTACCAAGTACGTTAGTACATCCATGGTTTAATGAATTAAATGTCGAGAAACAAAGCAAAGTAGTTCACTACACGAGCATTATTTAAACTAAATTACAATGAACACTTGCGCTCTTGAGCTGGCAATCTGTTTTCTGTCATCTGTCGTTGTATGTTTTGGGTTTACTGACGTCATGGATGATTTCAAAGTGAAGCACCTGTAATTAGTGAGAACCTTTGTTGAAATCAAATACCTCGAAAGAGTCTACTGTATTTAATTTCACTATTTTGATGTTTTTGGCAATTTCACTAAGCTTTAGATTCACGAACTTATCAGTGAATCAATAAGATCTATTGTCATTCTAGAAGTTCACGTAGATTTAATTTAGCGAAAATAGCGAAATTAAAAAACCAGCGAATAATTAGTGCATATACAGTTACTGAATAGTTATACGAATAGTTATACTCGTTTTGCAAGTTGAATAATTTTAATTAGAGTATTCTAACAATTCAACAACAATGTCGATAACAATGCTTTATTTTTGGTCCGTTCCTTTCCCTTTGATTCACATCAGCACGCATGCTAGAGGGACTGTGGTTCTATATAAACCATGAATTACATAAAAGGTTGAAATTACAAATGTTTAGTTGTGTCCGGGGATAATATTCACCCCTCTTTCATTCCCATAAACACCCCTGTCACAAAATCGTTCACCCCAGAAATTAAATGGTTTGTCCTCAATTCTGGATGAAAACAATATGAAGCCAGCCGCAATATTTGTGTGTGTTTTTATTCATTTTTTGCATTTGATCCTCTCTCAGATGATTTGGTTGATGTATAACTGTTAGTTTCTTATCTGTATTCACATGTGAAGTTAGGTCAGACATGTGTAATCATCTGTGGCTTTTTGTCATAAGTAGGTTAGTGACCGAATTAAATAACCCTGCTCTAATTGTATATTTATATGCTAACCTAAATAGAATCAATATCTATTTTCCATGATAACACTACTCCGGCGAGATGTCCGTTCATATCTGCCATTGTAACGAACTGACTCATTCGGCACCGTCTTTACCAGTGGGGTGATATCGTTGACAGGCATGTATTCAACCAAATCCACTGATGATGGTTTATTTATTGAAATCAGTTGATGGGACAATTGTTTATTAATTTTATGTGAATATTATGTGAGAGAAATATATAACGTTTAGCATTGTTTGACGTGTTTGTTTTAAAATAATAAGTATTTCGATGCCCCACTCCTGCATTGAGAAAATACGAGTACGAGTATACCATATGGAGCGATCGCACGTGTTTTCACTTTCCGGTATCGTCTCCGCCCACTATCGTTAGTCTAATCTCAGACTAGTAATACATTGTATTACTAGTCTGAGGTCTAAGCCTATCGTTCAGTCGATCTACAGTCAGTAAGAACACAATACGAGCGAACCTGGAACCCTTGACTGCACTGCCCATTATTAACGTCATGTAAATTCTGAGCGCCTCCGGGGATTCAATGGATGCGTTCAGGTTACACTCTAGTGTGAACTACGACTGAAGCATATTTGCGCATAACAGCATTTTTTCTTGTTCACGTTCCCCCTTTATTTCACATCATGCAGTCATCAAACTTATATTTCCCGCTTTCTCTTCACCGACGACGAGCATTTTGTTTTTGAAGCCCAAATGAGAAATCTCTACCATGGTTTTTATTTAGATACTTACTGTCAATTTAAAATTATAGAACAAGGCTAGAACCAGATATTTGCTTTCTGTTCATATTCGAACACACATGCAATCACTAGCTCGGCTACGATGTTCACCACATTGTTTACGAATTGGAAAAGACAGAAGTCATTTAGAAAGATACCAACATACGTGCGAGCTTTGTAATATGAATTTTATTGAAAATAAATTCCATTTTTTAATAGTCAATAAATTTTATAATCACATTAGATGTCTCTATATCCCACACTACTACTGCACCCCACCAACTGTAAATAAATTTCTTGAATTACTCAAAACTGAAAATAATGTAATGCGGCGTATCCAATGCTAAGAAACTTAGGAGGGAAGCTGCTGAAATATTGTAAATAATTTAAATATTTTGTATTTACTGTTTTGGGCCGATGGTCATGTATCAGTTAATAAAGATCCTATTCAAATATTAATTTTAATATTTCACATCTATATTTTGAGAGAGAGAGAGAGAGAGAGTTGAGAGTTTTCGGCCGATCTCCACCGGTGATGGTTGCTAGGCGGTGAAAATACCCAAATATCCGCCCGAGAATTACTTTCCATGCCAGTAGCCACTATGAGTTATTGTTTCCCGAGTTTTTTCATGAACATAGCAACACACATGCATACACGTGATGTGACCATAGAACAACATCCTTTTTCCGCCACAATTTCGTGCAACATTTTGCACATTATTAGGTATTTTTCTAGAAATTCTGGTTAATTCTTTGTAAATTATGTGTTTTTTATTTTAATAATGGCATGTATACGCTTTCACAATAATAAATTTGGAAAATATACGATTTTTAGAGTTTCACAGAAGACAAACAAATCGAAATGGTTACCATTGACAACATTATGTTAATATAAGTATTGTTGTTTGATACTGCATATTGATAAATACACTTAGTTATGATTTACAATGAACTGAAAATCTTGTAGTATTCAGCAGAATGTGTGTTGTATGTGTACTACAAAAGAAACATATACACTATACAATAGATCATAATCAAACTTGATCAATAATTTAATAAATATATTGATATATACATATCTATTTTTTAGCATTGTTAAGATACGTTCCCGTAAGTTGAAATTCAATTTCAAATAATTTTCCTCGTCGCGTGAAATAGATGACCGGCCATATCACTGACACATGCCACAAAATCCTCGTCATAATCTCTTATCCTATAATTCGTTAAAATCCTCGTCATAATCTCTTATCCTATAATTCGTTAAAATCCTCGTCATAATCTCTTATCCTATAATTCGTTGTCTATCACTTTGTGACTATTTGGTGAATCGAACTGAATAATAGACCATTTTCCGTACACTGCGAGAATCACGCGTTATGCGTGAAATCGAACGTAAAAACAGGACAAACAAAGGTCATAGCGTCGTAGTCGCGTCAAACATCGCGTGGGATTCGACAAACGCGAAAGTATTTCGGGGACATTTCCATGCTTAATAATGTGCTGTTCACATTTGATGATAGGCAATTTCGATTAAGTAAGGGTATTCGGAAGCAATATTCCTCTGTCGAAGATCGGCCGGTCAATGTAAGCTGCGAAATAAAGAAATTCTAGTTCAAAATCAAATCGTTCGATTTTTGCGGCAGACGTTCGACGCGCGTCTTTCATGCATCTCGCGAGATCTCGCAATTGTTCGGAAAATCACCTATTGTGACTAACAGGAAATGGTAGCTATCCTGTACATGCTGCAATACATCACCCCAGACAAATAAAACAACTAAATGTGCGTGTATATATACGTACATTTACGAGTTCATTCACTAAGTACAAACGTATATTGCCTCCCCACGTGCCGGGCGGCCTTTAAAAATATGTCTCACCAAATAGTCAAGTCTAATTTACACCAGCTGTTGTAAAAACATCAAACTACAGCAAAAGTGAACAGAGTCTTACCAAAAGATACACAAGTGAGAAAAATGTGTTTGCCAAAAAATAAATCAGGAGATTTTCAATTCATTGACAGTATCGAGTCGTTGTAGAAATTATCATTCTTTTCACCAACAATTTTTCTTCGTTAAAAATCTTGAGCCTCCCCCCCTCCCACAGTTTTTAAATGAATAACCCCTTGAAATGTTCTTTAGGACAATTCACGCGCTGTTTCCGTTAATGTTTACCCCCTTTTCATGCAAATAACAACAGTCAATAGGCACGTATCCCACAGTAAAACCCTACTTTTGGCAGCCATTCAAGTGATAAGCTTTTATCGCACGATCGATAACAGTTCACCGGCCGGCCAGTGAGGTCAATAACTGACCCCAGAAGTTCAGCGCCAAGTTCAATAACCGAATTACGCCGTATATACACACAGTGCCATCAGTTGGAGAGGATTTATAAATCGATAGATGTAAAAGCAGGTTTACATGACAGAATTTTATCGGAGTAGAACTATTGCTCCTCCCCCTAATAACAGGAGATTATCTCGTGTGTATTTATATGCTCGGAATGTGGTCCGAAGTTCGGTCCGTTCCATTTAGAGTCGAGACGGAATGGCGCCCTTGACACGGGGTTCTCGTTTACATGTATAATTCAAGTTCCCTGATCCAATTTCATATTGTAATCCATATACCCTGGTCGGATTTCATATTGTAATCCTGGTACCATGATTCTTTTTCATATTATAATATAGGTACCCTGATCCAATTTCACATTATAACACGGACACCCTGATCCCTGATTTTCTATTATGTTTTAGGTTTTCTGATCTAATTTCATATTATAATCTAAGTACCCTGATCCCATTTCATATTATAACCAAGGTACCCTGATCCCATTTCATATTATAACCAAGGTACCCTGGTCCCAATTTATATTATAATCCAGGTTTTCTGATGAATTAATTTCATATTATTACCCAGGCACCCTGGTTCCATTTCATATTATTATCCAGGTCTCTGATCCAATATCATATTATAATTCAACTACCCCGATCCAATTTCGTATTATAATCCAGATTCTCTGATGAATTACATTCATATTATAATCCAGATGCCCTGATGATTTAATTTCATATGTTCTCTGATCCTCTTTCATATTAAAATCCAGGTACTCTGATCCTATTTCATATTTTAATCCATGCACCATGATCCAATTTCATATTATAATCCAAGTACCCTGATCCTATTTCATATTATAATCCAGGTACCCTGATAAACTTTCATATTATAATCCAGTTACCTTGATTTAATTTCATATAATCTAGGTACCCTGATCCAGTTTCGTATTATAATTCAAGTTCCCTGATCACATTTCATAATATATTCTAGATACGCGGGCTCCATTTCATAATCTGATTCAGGTGCTTTGATCCAATTTCATATTACAATCCAGGTACCCTGATCCGATTTCATATTAAGTCAAAGTACTCTGATCCCATTTCATAATATAATTCAGGTACCCTGATCCCATTTCAAAATATAATCAAAGTACTCTGATCCCATTTCATAATATAATTCAGGTACCCTGATCACATTTCATAATATAATCCAGATACGCGGGCTCCATTTCACAATCTGATTCAGGTGCTCTGATCCAATTTCATAATATAATCCAAGTAACATGATCCAATTTTATCCATTATTGTGCCATGGGTGGACTGTCATTATAGTGCTGGACCGTTTTTTGTATCGTGTGTAGATGGTCATTATAGTGCTGGACCGTTTTTTGTATCGTGTGTAGATGGTCATTATAGTGCTGGACCGTTATTTGTGTCGTGTGTAGATGGTCATTATAGTGCTGGACCGTTATTTGTGTCATGTGTAGTAGGTCATTACAAGGCTGGACCGTTATTGTGTAATGGCTCGAGGGTCATTACAGGGCTGGACCGTTATTTGTGTCGTGTGTAGATGGTCATTACATGGCTGGACCATAATTTGTGTCGTGTGTAGATGGTCATTATAGTGCTGGACCGTTATTGTGTCGTGTGTAGATGGTCATTACAGGGCTGGACCGTTATTTGTGTCATGTGTAGATGGTCATTACAGGGCTGGACCGTTATTTGTGTCGTGTGTAGATGGTCATTATAGTGCTGAACCGTTATTGTGTTGTGTGTAGATGGTCATTATAGTGCTGGACCGTTATTTGTGTCATGTGTAGATGGTCATTACAGGGCTGGACCGTTATTGTGTAATGGCTCGAGGGTCATTACAGGGCTGGACCGTTATTTGTGTCGTGTGTAGATGGTCATTACAGGGCTGGACCGTTATTTGTGTCGTGTGTAGATGGTCATTATAGTGCTGGACCGTTATTGTGTCGTGTGTAGATGGTCATTACAGGGCTGGACCGTTATTTGTGTCATGTGTAGATGGTCATTACAGGGCTGGACCGTTATTGTGTAATGGCTCGAGGGTCATTACAGGGCTGGACTGTTATTGTGTCGTGTGTAGATGGTCATTATAGTGCTGGACCGTTTTTTGTGTCGTGTGTAGATGGTCATTATAGTGCTGGACCGTTATTTGTGTCATGTGTAGATGGTCATTACAGGGCTGGACCGTTATTGTGTAATGGCTCGAGGGTCATTACAGGGCTGGACCGTTATTGTGTCGTGTGTAGATGGTCATTATAGTGCTGGACCGTTTTTTCTGTCGTGTGTAGATGGTCATTATAGTGCTGGACCGTTTTTTGCATCGTGTGTAGATGGTCATTATAGTGCTGGACCGTTATTTGTGTTGTGTGTAGATGGTCATAGTGCTGGACCGTTATTTGTGTCATGTGTAGATGGTCATTACAGGGCTGGACCGTTATTGTGTAATGGCTCGAGGGTCATTACAGGGCTGGACCGTTATTTGTGTCGTGTGTAGATGGTCATTACAGGGCTGGATCGTTATTTGTGTCGTGTGTAGATGGTCATTATAGTGCTGGACCGTTATTGTGTCGTGTGTAGATGGTCATTACAGGGCTGGACCGTTATTTGTGTCATGTGTAGATGGTCATTACAGGGCTGGACCGTTATTTGTGTCGTGTGTAGATGGTCATTATAGTGCTGGACCGTTATTTGTGTCATGTGTAGATGGTCATTACAGGGCTGGACCGTTATTGTGTAATGGCTCGAGGGTCATTACAGGGCTGGACCGTTATTGTGTCGTGTGTAGATGGTCATTATAGTGCTGGACCGTTTTTTGTGTCGTGTGTAGATGGTCATTATAGTGCTGGACCGTTTTTTGTGTCGTGTGTAGATGGTCATTATAGTGCTGGACCGTTATTTGTGTCGTGTGTAGATGGTCATTATAGTGCTGGACCGTTATTTGTGTCATGTGTAGATGGTCATTACAGGGCTGGACCGTTATTGTGTAATGGTTCAAGGGTCATTACAGGGCTGGACCGTTATTTGTGTCGTGTGTAGATGGTCATTACATGGCTGGACCGTTATTTGTGTCGTGTGTAGATGGTCATTACAGGGCTGGACCGTTATTTGTGTCGTGTGTAGATGGTCATTATAGTGCTGGACCGTTATTGTGTCGTGTGTAGATGGTCATTACAGGGCTGAACCGTTATTTGTGTCATGTGTAGATGGTCATTACAGGGCTGGACCGTTATTTGTGTCATGTGTAGATGGTCATTATAGTGCTGGACCATTATTGTGTCGTGTGTAGATGGTCATTATAGTGCTGGACCGTTATTTGTGTCATGTGTAGATGGTCATTACAGGGCTGGACCGTTATTGTGTAATGGCTCGAGGGTCATTACAGGGCTGGACCGTTATTTGTGTCATGTGTAGATGGTCATTACAGGGCTGGACGTTATTTGTGTCATGTGTAGATGGTCATTATAGTGCTGGACCGTTATTTGTGTCATGTGTAGATGGTCATTACAGGGCTGGACCGTTATTGTGTAATGGCTCGAGGGTCATTACAGGGCTGGACCGTTATTGTGTCGTGTGTAGATGGTCATTATAGTGCTGGACCGTTTTTTGTGTCGTGTGTAGATGGTCATTATAGTGCTGGACCATTTTTTGTGTCGTGTGTAGATGGTCATTATAGTGCTGGACCGTTATTTGTGTTGTGTGTAGATGGTCATTATAGTGCTGGACCGTTATTTGTGTCATGTGTAGATGGTCATTACAGGGCTGGACCGTTATTGTGTAATGGCTCGAGGGTCATTACAGGGCTGGACCGTTATTTGTGTCGTGTGTAGATGGTCATTACAGGGCTGGACCGTTATTTGTGTCGTGTGTAGATGGTCATTACAGGGCTGGACCGTTATTGTGTAATGGCTCGAGGGTCATTACAGGGCTGGACTGTTATTGTGTCGTGTGTAGATGGTCATTATAGTGCTGGACCGTTTTTTGTGTCGTGTGTAGATGGTCATTATAGTGCTGGACCGTTATTTGTGTCATGTGTAGATGGTCATTACAGGGCTGGACCGTTATTGTGTAATGGCTCGAGGGTCATTACAGGGCTGGACCGTTATTGTGTCGTGTGTAGATGGTCATTATAGTGCTGGACCGTTTTTTCTGTCGTGTGTAGATGGTCATTATAGTGCTGGACCGTTTTTTGCATCGTGTGTAGATGGTCATTATAGTGCTGGACCGTTATTTGTGTTGTGTGTAGATGGTCATAGTGCTGGACCGTTATTTGTGTCATGTGTAGATGGTCATTACAGGGCTGGACCGTTATTGTGTAATGGCTCGAGGGTCATTACAGGGCTGGACCGTTATTTGTGTCGTGTGTAGATGGTCATTACAGGGCTGGATCGTTATTTGTGTCGTGTGTAGATGGTCATTATAGTGCTGGACCGTTATTGTGTCGTGTGTAGATGGTCATTACAGGGCTGGACCGTTATTTGTGTCATGTGTAGATGGTCATTACAGGGCTGGACCGTTATTTGTGTCGTGTGTAGATGGTCATTATAGTGCTGGACCGTTATTTGTGTCATGTGTAGATGGTCATTACAGGGCTGGACCGTTATTGTGTAATGGCTCGAGGGTCATTGCAGGGCTGGACCGTTATTGTGTCGTGTGTAGATGGTCATTATAGTGCTGGACCGTTTTTTGTGTCGTGTGTAGATGGTCATTATAGTGCTGGACCGTTTTTTGTGTCGTGTGTAGATGGTCATTATAGTGCTGGACCGTTATTTGTGTCGTGTGTAGATGGTCATTATAGTGCTGGACCGTTATTTGTGTCATGTGTAGATGGTCATTACAGGGCTGGACCGTTATTGTGTAATGGCTCAAGGGTCATTACAGGGCTGGACCGTTATTTGTGTCGTGTGTAGATGGTCATTACATGGCTGGACCGTTATTTGTGTCGTGTGTAGATGGTCATTACAGGGCTGGACCGTTATTTGTGTCGTGTGTAGATGGTCATTATAGTGCTGGACCGTTATTGTGTCGTGTGTAGATGGTCATTACAGGGCTGAACCGTTATTTGTGTCATGTGTAGATGGTCATTACAGGGCTGGACCGTTATTTGTGTCGTGTGTAGATGGTCATTATAGTGCTGGACCGTTATTTGTGTTGTGTGTAGATGGTCATTATAGTGCTGGACCGTTATTTGTGTCATGTGTAGATGGTCATTACAGGGCTGGACCGTTATTGTGTAATGGCTCGAGGGTCATTACAGGGCTGGACCGTTATTTGTGTCGTGTGTAGATGGTCATTACAGGGCTGGACCGTTATTTGTGTCGTGTGTAGATGGTCATTACAGGGCTGGACCGTTATTGTGTAATGGCTCGAGGGTCATTACAGGGCTGGACTGTTATTGTGTCGTGTGTAGATGGTCATTATAGTGCTGTACCGTTTTTTGTGTCGTGTGTAGATGGTCATTATAGTGCTGGACCGTTATTTGTGTCATGTGTAGATGGTCATTACAGGGCTGGACCGTTATTGTGTAATGGCTCGAGGGTCATTACAGGGCTGGACCGTTATTGTGTCGTGTGTAGATGGTCATTATAGTGCTGGACCGTTTTTTCTGTCGTGTGTAGATGGTCATTATAGTGCTGGACCGTTTTTTGCATCGTGTGTAGATGGTCATTATAGTGCTGGACCGTTATTTGTGTTGTGTGTAGATGGTCATAGTGCTGGACCGTTATTTGTGTCATGTGTAGATGGTCATTACAGGGCTGGACCGTTATTGTGTAATGGCTCGAGGGTCATTACAGGGCTGGACCGTTATTTGTGTCGTGTGTAGATGGTCATTACAGGGCTGGATCGTTATTTGTGTCGTGTGTAGATGGTCATTATAGTGCTGGACCGTTATTGTGTCGTGTGTAGATGGTCATTACAGGGCTGGACCGTTATTTGTGTCATGTGTAGATGGTCATTACAGGGCTGGACCGTTATTTGTGTCGTGTGTAGATGGTCATTATAGTGCTGGACCGTTATTTGTGTCATGTGTAGATGGTCATTACAGGGCTGGACCGTTATTGTGTAATGGCTCGAGGGTCATTGCAGGGCTGGACCGTTATTGTGTCGTGTGTAGATGGTCATTATAGTGCTGGACCGTTTTTTGTGTCGTGTGTAGATGGTCATTATAGTGCTGGACCGTTTTTTGTGTCGTGTGTAGATGGTCATTATAGTGCTGGACCGTTATTTGTGTCGTGTGTAGATGGTCATTATAGTGCTGGACCGTTATTTGTGTCATGTGTAGATGGTCATTACAGGGCTGGACCGTTATTGTGTAATGGCTCAAGGGTCATTACAGGGCTGGACCGTTATTTGTGTCGTGTGTAGATGGTCATTACATGGCTGGACCGTTATTTGTGTCGTGTGTAGATGGTCATTACAGGGCTGGACCGTTATTTGTGTCGTGTGTAGATGGTCATTATAGTGCTGGACCGTTATTGTGTCGTGTGTAGATGGTCATTACAGGGCTGAACCGTTATTTGTGTCATGTGTAGATGGTCATTACAGGGCTGGACCGTTATTTGTGTCGTGTGTAGATGGTCATTATAGTGCTGGACCATTATTGTGTCGTGTGTAGATGGTCATTATAGTGCTGGACCGTTATTTGTGTCATGTGTAGATGGTCATTACAGGGCTGGACCGTTATTGTGTAATGGCTCGAGGGTCATTACAGGGCTGGACCGTTATTTGTGTCATGTGTAGATGGTCATTACAGGGCTGGACGTTATTTGTGTCGTGTGTAGATGGTCATTATAGTGCTGGACCGTTATTTGTGTCATGTGTAGATGGTCATTACAGGGCTGGACCGTTATTGTGTAATGGCTCGAGGGTCATTACAGGGCTGGACCGTTATTGTGTCGTGTGTAGATGGTCATTATAGTGCTGGACCGTTTTTTGTGTCGTGTGTAGATGGTCATTATAGTGCTGGACCATTTTTTGTGTCGTGTGTAGATGGTCATTATAGTGCTGGACTGTTATTTGTGTTGTGTGTAGATGGTCATTATAGTGCTGGACCGTTATTTGTGTCATGTGTAGATGGTCATTACAGGGCTGGACCGTTATTGTGTAATGGCTCGAGGGTCATTACAGGGCTGGACCGTTATTTGTGTCGTGTGTAGATGGTCATTACAGGGCTGGACCGTTATTTGTGTCGTGTGTAGATGGTCATTATAGTGCTGGACCGTTATTGTGTCATGTGTAGATAGTCATTACAGGGCTGGACCGTTATTTGTGTCATGTGTAGATGGTCATTACAGGGCTGGACCGTTATTTGTGTCGTGTGTAGATGGTCATTATAGTGCTGGACCGTTATTGTGTCGTGTGTAGATGGTCATTATAGTGCTGGACCGTTATTTGTGTCGTGTGTAGATGGTCATTACAGGGCTGGACCGTTATTGTGTAATGGTTCGAGGGTCATTACAGGGCTGGACCGTTATTTGTGTCATGTGTAGATGGTCATTACAGGGCTGGACGTTATTTGTGTCGTGTGTAGATGGTCATTATAGTGCTGGACCGTTATTTGTGTTGTGTGTAGATGGTCATTATAGTGCTGGACCGTTATTTGTATCGTGTGTAGATGGTCATTATAGTGCTGGACCGTTATTGTGTCGTGTGTAGATGGTCATTATAGTGCTGGACCGTTATTTATGTCGTGTGTAGATGGTCATTACAGGGCTGGACCGTTATTGTGTAATGGCTCGAGGGTCATTACAGGGCTGGACCGTTATTTGTGTCGTGTGTAGATGGTCATTACAGGGCTGGACCGTTATTTGTGTCGTGTGTAGATGGTCATTATAGTGCTGGACCGTTATTTGTGTCGTGTGTAGATGGTCATTATAGGGCTGGACCGTTATTGTGTCGTGTGTAGATGGTCATTATAGTGCTGGACCGTTATTTGTGTCATGTGTAGATGGTCATTACAGGGCTGGACCGTTATTGTGTAATGGCTCGAGGGTCATTACAGGGCTGGACCGTTATTTGTGTCATGTGTAGATGGTCATTATAGGACTGGACCTTTGGATAGAGAGTGCCATGGATAGAGGGTCATTATAGGACTGGACCTTTGGATAGAGAGTGCCATGGATAGAGGGTCATTATAGGACTGGAACTTTGGACAGAGGGTGCCATGGATTGAGGGTCATTATAGGACTGGACCGTTATTATGCCTTTGGTGGAGTGTCATTATAGGACTGGACCGTTATTGTGCCTTTGGTGGAGTGTTATTATAGGACTGGACCTTTGTATTGAAGGTGTCATGGATAGAGGGTCATTATAGGACTGGACCGTTGGATAGAAGGTGCCATGGATAGAGGGTCATTATAGGGCTGGACTGTTGGATAGAGGGTGCCATAGATATAGGGTCATTATAGGACTGGACCATTGGATAGAGGGTGCCATGGATAGAGGGTCATTATAGGAATGGACCGTTGGATAGAGGGTGCCATGGATAGAGGGTCATTTTAGAACTGGACCTTTATATAGAGGGTGTCATGGATAGAGGGTCATTATATAACTGAACCATTGGGTAGAGGGTGCCATGGATAGAGGGTCATTATAGGGCTGGACCGTTGGATAGAGGGTGCCATGGACACAGGGTCATTATAGGGCTGGACCGTTGGATAAAGGGTGCCATGGATAGGGGGTCATTATAGGACTGGACCGTTGGATAGAGGGTTCCATGGATAGAGGGCCATTATCGGGCTGGACCGTTGGATAGAGGGTGCCATGGATATAGGGTCATTATAGGACTGGACCATTGGATAGAGGGTGCCATGGATAGAGGGTCATTATAGGGTTGGACCGTTGGATAGAGGGTGCCATGGATATAGGGTCATTATAGGGCTGACCATTGGGTAGAGGGTACCATGGATAGAGGGTCATTATAGGGCTGGACCATTGGATAAAGGGTGCCATGGATAGTGGGTCATTATAGGACTTGACCGTTGGATAGAGGGTGCTATGGATAGAGGGTCATTATAGGGCTGGACAGTTGGATAGAGGGTGCAATGGATAGAGGGTCATTATAGGGCTGGACCATTGGATAGAGGGTGCCATGGATATAGGGTCATTATAGGACTGGACCGTTGGATAGAGGGTGCCATGGATAGATGGTCATTATAGGGCTGGACCATTGGATAGAGGGTGCCATAGATTCGAGGTCATTATAGGACTGGGCCATTGGATAGAGGGTACCATGGATAGAGGGTCATTATAGGACTGGACCGTTGGATAGAGGTGCCATGGATAGAGGGTCATTATAGGACTGGACCTTTGAATAGAGGGTGCCATGGATAGAGGGTCGTTATAGGACTGGACCTTTGGATAGAGGGTGCCATGGATAGAGGGTCATTATAGGGCTGGACCATTGGATAGAAGGTACCATGGATAGAGGGTCATTTTAGGACTGGGCCTTTGTATAGAGGGTGTCATGGATAGAGGGTCATCATAGAACTGAACCATTGGGTAGAGGGTGCCATGGATAGAGGGTCATTATAGGGCTGGACCGTTGGATAGAGGGTGCCATGGATATAGGGTCATTATAGGACTGGACGATTGGATAAAGGGTGCCATGGATAGGGGGTCATTATAGGACTGGACCATTGGATAGAGGGTGCCATGGATAGAGGGTCATTATAGGGCTGGACCATTGGATAAAGGGTGCCATGGATATAGGGTCATTATAGGACTGGACCATTGGATAGAGGGTGCCATGGATAGAGGGTCATTATAGGGTTGGACCGTTGGATAGAGGGTGCCATGGATAGTGGGTCATTGTAGGACTGGACCGTTGGATAGAGGGTGCCATGGATAGAGGGTCATTAGAGGGCTGGACAGTTGGATAGAGGGTGCCATGGATAGAGGGTCATTATAGGGCTGGACCGTTGGATAGAGGGTGCCATGGATATAGGGTCATTATAGGACTGGACCGTTGAATAGAGGGTGCCATGGATAGAGGGTCATTATAGGGCTGGACCGTTGGATAAAGGGTGCCATGGATAGTGGGTCATTATAGGACTGGACCGTTGGATAGAGGGTGCCATGGATAGAGGGTCATTAGAGGGCTGGACAGTTGGATAGAGGGTGCCATGGATAGAGGGTCATTATAGGGCTGGACCGTTGGATAGAGGGTGCCATGGATATAGGGTCATTATAGGACTGGACTGTTGAATAGAGGGTGCCATGGATAGATGGTCATTATTGGGCTGGACCATTGGATAGAGGGTGACATGGATAGAGGGTCATTATAGGACTGCACAGTTGGATAGAGGGTGCCATGGATAGAGGGTCGTTATAGGACTGGACCTTTGGATAGAGGGTGCCATGGATAGAGGGTCATTATACGACTGGATCGTTGGATAGAGGGTGCCATGGATAGAGGGTCATTATAGGGCTGGACCTTTGGATAGAGGGTGCCATGGATAGAGGGTCATTATAGGACTGGACCGTTGGATAGAGGGTGCCATGGATATAGGGTCATTATAGAACTGAACCTTTGGATAGAGGGTGTCATGGATAGAGGGTCATTATAGGACTGGACCGTTGGATAGAGGGTGCCATGTATAGAGGGTCATTTTAGGACTGGACCGTTGGATAGAGGGTGCCATGTATAGAAGGTCATTATAGGGCTGGACCGTTGGATAGAGGGTGCCATGGATAGAGGGTCATTATAGGACTGGACCTTTGGATAGAGGGTGCCATGGATAGAGGGTCATTATAGGACTGAGCCTTTGGATAGAGGGTGCCATAGATGGAGGGTCATTATAGGACTGAGCCTTTGGATAGAGGGTGCCATAGATGGAGGGTCATTATAGGACTGAGCCTTTGGATAGAGGGTGCCATAGATGGAGGGTCATTATAGGACTGAGCCTTTGGATAGAGGATGCCATTGATAGAGGGTCATTATAGGACTGGACCGTTGGATAGAGGGTGCCATGGATAGAGGGTCATTATAGGGCTGGACCGTTGGATAGAGGGTACCATGGATAGAGGGTCATTTTAGGACTGGACCTTTGGATAGAGGGTGCCATGGATAGAGGGTCATTATACGACTGGATCGTTGGATAGAGGGTGCCATGGATAGAGGGTCATTATAGGGCTGGACCTTTGGATAGAGGGTGCCATGGATATAGGGTCATTATAGGACTGGGTTAGTAAATATATGTATTACTTAATTAGATATCTGAGACAGCTGTTAATAATTAATTAAAATATTCAGCAGATAATTTCCGAGTCCAAATTCAGTTTGTTTTTTTGACATTGTTTAAAGAATTCCTACTGTTTATTCTGAAAATTGTTTCGAATGCTGTAGTTATATTTTTTTATAAGGTTTTTGTTTTCGTTAATCTTTTTATATGAATGAGTTATTCGTATTGATTGCCAATCTGTATGCTTCATTTATGAATCTGTTTTCAGGCATACTGCGCAATCTCGACCGATATTTAAACATCTGTCTGATACTTGTAGTTATTAGGGGGTACGTCCTGATTCTAATAAGCAAGCATGTGTGTTAGCCCTGTAGTTTACCTTCAGTATGTACGTGGCTGGGCCTTCACCCCTCACATAATAAAATAAATAAATAAATAAATAAATAAATAAATAAATAAATAAATAAATAAATAAATAAATAAATAAATAAATAAATAAATAAATAAATAAATAAATAAATAAATAAATAAATAAATAAATAAATAAATAAATAAATAAATAAATAAATACAAAAGTAAGAATATCTATCTCACCTTCAGCTCATGTTGACTGATACTCCTGATCAGTCCTGATAAAATACTCCTAATTTTAACACTTCGAACATTTGTTTTTATTTGTTCAATCAAGATAATGTGCGGCTATGTACATATTCTTAAAAAATATTCTCCACAAAACAATATAATTTTAATTGAAAACATAATTTAGTTTCTTCCTGCGTGAAAACTGAACAAAACGCTGATGACTCATGCGGATGACGTAATGTTTACATCTGTCACGTCAAATGAAAAACATATGACGTAATAATTTCGGCTTCGGCTACACACTTTAACCATGCTATAACTAGATGTGTTTATAAACTTCAATAAAAACAGTTAACATATTTATTCATTTGTAAATTTTGGTTACGTAATTGTTACAAATACAGTAACAAATAAATTGAAACAAATTAATTTATGAGATATGGTGGTGTAGGGTATCTACGGTGACCGTTTTGTCGTCACTGTGACGTTATGATGTTTACTACAGAGTTCAAAAATACATCAGACGAAGCCAATAAAACCATATTTCATGTCTTTCGAAGAAAGTAACCGTAAATGGGTGTGTGGGGTGCGTCGGTAGGGGTGGCGGCTTAGAGGCGTCTAAAATGACATGTCAAAATGTTGTTAACATAGATCCGAATGATACAGACACGTAAACCTAGCAGATCCAAACCAGGCATCAAAAATCACACAGCCTTTCATGGGATGCCGAGGAACTAAGTAGCTATCCATTCACCGTAAGACACGTTCTACAAAACATATGCTGATAAAACAAGGGACCGGCTTTTCAACTAGCGAGGCATGCCGCCTATTATGTCTGTAGCATCATGGATGTACTTTACGTGTATGCTTCTACCTAAATTCAAAATGAATGGCGTGTCCGTGTTCAACTATAGTCACAATAATACTGCCATTCATTGACGTTTTAAGGGTGGTGGTCATCGCGACGCGTTCTGTTCGATATGGGACCTATGCGACGTATACAAGTCGTGTAAAATACAGTGTTTGTTTACACGGAATTTGAACGCGCGTTGCTTGGCAGTCACCGCCCCCTAATCCTAAAAGTCTGCTGCTCCATATTTATTAATTCGGGAACTCTATATTCCATTAAGGCCCCCGGTTATACCACGGGTATGTGACCTTAGAGGTATCACTTTCTATCGCCATGAAGTTAGTGTTTCGAAAGTTGTTATTTTTCGCGAGGCTAGAATTTGTAGTTTCATGTTTTAGTGAGGAGAAATATATATTTAGAAAATTACATTCATACTCGACACACCTCAAAACCATCGCAACTGTCGTCTCTACTTTCTTGTGTGAATTTACACTAATTTGCTAAGTCAATTTTACGATATTTGCGTTTTCTCGTTATTACTGTAGCGCGTGTATTCACCGTGACTAGATCAACAGTCGACTTCCTCATTACGTAATAATACGTGAACAGGATTTTAAAACATTTTCTCCCTGCCTAACAGGCCATCTAGTATCATCTTGCATTACATAAATTATCCTTTTTTATGCAGTGTTCATGTTACTGAATGAATAAACACAAATAACGTTAGAGTGCTCGGGTGAAGTAAGGGCTCAATCATTTGAAACCATGGGGGTGGCTGGAATAGTGTGACAATCATGATGCTGCGGTGTCTTATCTGTATATTTTTATTTATCTTGAATGTGCCGCATTTCTTCCTTGCAGCACCTTGCATGTATTTTTTTTTCTTTCGGTCTTTAGCTTGGAACGGGAGGGTCGTTACCTGCGCACGCGCACATTGAGTCCCATGCGATGATAACAACACACGCTAAAAACGCAAACGCTCATGGATAGACGCTTGTTTATAAACAATGACACGCTATCTGACGCATGCCCAAGTGAGACTCACCCGCTTTAAATGTTTTACATTTTGTATTTTTTTTAACCCAAATTTGGGTTGGGAAAGTCTCGCACCTCCATGGTTATTAGACATTTTTGAAACGTTTACATTTTTACATGCACACTTGGCATGGATGGAACATTTACATTTTGGGGATGTACGTTTGGCATCTTTGAAACCAAGACTTCGGAGCCGAGCGAGAAGCTTTGCATATTTGCCATTTTAAACATGTTAGGTATTTTTCAAACGTTTACTCTACTTTATTAAATCTCATTGATTTCAAAAATGTCTGAACTTACTTAATAATATAATATATTATAATATACCAAGGGAAATTAATGATAAACAATAGTAATGAAACAGCAAGGTTGAAAAACAGACGAGAAAACAATTAAAATGCAAATGAATTTTAATGAATTTTAAAAGGTAAATACATTTAAATTTATCCTAATATACGTAGATTTGTCTACGTATTTAAAAAGGCATCTTTGACGCGTTCGTCGCTTTTGAATAAACGTATTAACGAAGTCGGAATCTCACACAGCCAACGCCAAACCACGTGACAGCATGAAGGAAGTAGGTCGTGTTTTTGTTGGTCATGTGATCAACAATACGCGTAAATGTTTGCATATAAATCAACAGATAAGCTGTCGTCGAAATTGTCAGGACACTGTGCATGATTTAAATATTCAGCAGTTTTACCACCATGCAACGACGTGCAAGCTCACGTGACATGCAAGAGGGCGAGAATAATCGTAACGAGGTCATGTCAGTGACTGGGTTTGGCCGCGTATTGTCCTCTACGACCGATTGACGATATGGCACGTAGGCTAAAAGGTTCTGATCGACTAACAAAGTTAATTTTTTATTACAATTGACAGGTTCGGTTCAGATCAACACTTTGCTTGTTTACTGTGCGTGAATTGTGAGTCAAATATATATCTTCTAAGCGCAACCAAACCTTTAAATAGCAGAATTTGTCAACATCAAAATGAGGAATTTAAATCTGCAACACAAATTCAAATATACCTTCTATTGTCGACAAAAAAAAAAAAACATTCTCTTCATTTATATATATATATGAATATACTAAGTCATATCCATATAGCAGTGATGTGATATTGTGATTATTCAAAATGGCCGGATCTAATAGTCTCTCACTATTACACTGTAAATTAATTGATTTAAAACATGACACATGTTGTCCCCTTTTAAAATCACATTATGTGTTTTTCTTAAAATCGCAAATGGAATATATTACAACACGACTGTTTTAAAATAAAACATTTTTACTGTTTTGGGGTAAAACATTTAAAGTGTATATAAGCTTGTCCTCACTTTAAAAACTCTTAAAGCGTTTATAATCTGCATAATTATGAAAAGTGTTTATGATGAAAACACTTGTAAGTCAGTGTTTTTGATTGCAACATTACAAACATTGCAAAATATATCATTGTTTTGCGATCAAGCACAATAAACATACAACTAACAAATCACATATCAAATACTATAAGTATTACCAGAGGTACATTACTTGGGGTTTGCAACTCGCATAGTACTGTATGGTGACATCATGTCAAGATCCCATTCAAGTCTCTTCTCGTAGATAGCGAGACTGAGGCTACGACCTTCTGACATGACGCATATCAATGTTCAAGGTTTGTAATGAAAAAAATTAACTTTTCTTGTCACCATCATAGTGAAAAATGTAATACATCGAAAATGTACAGAAAATATAGTTCTCGTAATCCGTCATATCGTGGGCAGCTATTTTGATCCACCTGGACATCCCAGTATCCTAGTTACCTCGGGCATGCGCATTCGCATTTTTTCTGAGTTGGAACGCTTATGCGAGAGCGAGATTGTGGCGGGATCTTGGTATCATGTCACCGTAGTTACAAACCCTAAGTAATGTACCTCTGGTATTACTAAGGTTGAACAATACAAAACAGATGAACAATAAACTCAAACAAACAATAAAAGTTTTAAACTTGTTCTTTGACATAAATTAACGTGTCCAATCTCTTGCCCTGTGGTATTGTTGTCTCGAATACAGTTTTCTCGAGCACATCAAATTCCCGGAAAAAAAAGTGAAACAGTGGGAGTAGTATGTTTATGATGAAAACCCAGATACAAGTCTCATATAAACAAAGATGGCGATTTTGACTGTTGTGCACACCAAGTGGTGTCCAGGACAAAACTCGTACTTGTGATTTCATTAGAAAATCGAATTGAATTGTGGGAAAGTCAATGTTTATCAACACAAATGTCGCACATGCGCGGCACGACGACTACCGCCCTTTAAGGTATTTTTGAACGAATGTTGTAATTCCATGAATTTGTTCTGCTGCTCGAAAGTTTTACGACAACCTACCTGGTTAATATTTATTATTTTCTTTTCTAGTCTAAATAGTGTGTCATTCTGTTATAAAATTATATTACAAACGTTTTTTTTTTAATGAGACGATTTCTTCAGTCAGAAAAAATACAAATAAATAAAATGAAACACAAGGACGTTTCATAGGGCAATAAGCTGATATTGAGGACACTAGCCAGGGCTACAATATTGAACTTTGTAGAAAAACAGATAGCATTTTAAACAATTCCTCATTGGTACAGTTGAACTAAGAAAACGAATCATATGTGTAATTTTTAAATACCTATTGAACCAACTTTTTGTAATTTTTTGTACTTTCAGACATGTGTTTTGCTGCTCTTAATTGATTCATTCCTGTATGTATACTTCTATTGGTGAGCCCCTGATTTAAAAGGATTGCAATAAATAAATGATAACAAATAATACTATTCTCTATAATTATTGGTATCATTAATTTCACCTTTCTTATATATATCTGAGTAATGAGACTTGCATTCTATAAATTTGGGTATGGACCATGACGCTAAGCATTATATCACACAATTTAACACGATACATACATGTTGATGAACAAATCACACTCCGCCGTGGCCAGTCAATTCGCCCAACCTTCACTGCTCTCATTCTCATACCAAATGATATTCAAGTTCTATCCTCGGGGGCGGAGCTACTTCACAAGACGTTCCACGTTGTTAAGACGCGCACCACTGTACATGCATTTCTATGGGCTTTGTGCGCGCTGCTGTGGAACGCCGGTCGAGCCGGTGAAAATTCGAGAAAACAACACAAACTCAACTTTTAAGTAATTCCGAACAACAAAATTTATATATGTTACACACGTAGGGCTAATCTTGTTGCACTGTTCAGGGGAGTCTCAACAATCATCCCAAAGTACCGTTTTCTGCGAGTTTTGGGCCTTTGTTTCACCGCCGCGGGTTGCCAGGCGGTGAAAATGCCCGGATGTCCGCCCCCGAGGATACTTTCTTTAGGAGTTGGCCATTAGAAACAATAAACACATTATTAGATTAGAGCTAGATTTGTTGTCAGGTAAGATTGCTGTATTTTGTTTTGTGTTGTTGTCCTTTATCAAATTTATGAGGTGTTTTTATTAAATAGATTATTGTGTGTGTCATTTTATTTGGGTTTCTCTGTGACAATTCAAAATCCACGGCTTTGTTCATTTGTTGGCTACCATTTACCTACGACGAATTGTGGCCACGCAGATTGCTGTTAACTATTTCTGTTTGAATTGATTGGCAACTGTGTTCACCGTATTTTTGAGAAACAAAATGATACATTGTTTTAAATCATATACGTATTTTGTGTATTTTTTGTTGGTTTACAAAACATACACCGTCGTCACATTGCGTCATGATGGTCCCATGCGACCCAACGACCGCCATTTTAATTGCGAAATGGAGTGCAAATCAAAGGCTAAAAATATGGTGAACTATATGAATGGTGAAATGGCGAGCAATATGTCCTCTTGATAGAGATAAAGGGACATACATTATCAAAGCAATACTCACATATTGCGCAGGAATATGGACAATGTGACTTAAAAAAACCTAAAAAATATTTGATGCACTTATTGTCACTAATGGAAAAATGCACTTATTTTGCAAGTACATACTGAAGATAAACTGCAGGACTACAAATCTTGCCTGCTTATAAGAATTGGGACGGCACCCTCTAATAACTACATCGATCAGACAGATGTTTAAATATTGGTCAAGATTGCGCAATATGCCTGAAAACAGCTTCACTTTGTATTTGAATAATTGAATGGGTACAGACTATCACCAGTATTAAATGAAGCATACAGATTGGCAATCAATATGGATAACTCAGTCAGCCAAAATTGGGTCTATTCTCAAAAATGAAACATGAGTGAGAAAATGGTAAGATTGATGAAAACAAATACCTAATAAATAATATTCCTACAGCACTCGAAACAAACTTCAGAATAATCAGTAGAGAGTCTCTAAACAATGATGACAATAATGGTATTAACCACAAAAATAAACAGCGTACTTACAGAAAATTAAAAACTGAATATGGACTTGAAATTATCTGCCGACAGTAAATAACCCACTACAAAGATCATGAATGACCAGACTAAGATTAATGCACATGTCTTACAAATTGAAATGGGCAGATACTATAAAATTAACCTTACTGAAAGAAGCTGACCTGTATACGATTGAAGAGCATTTTTTGTTAAAATGTCAGCTATACAAACACGAAAGGCAGACTCTTCTCAAGATAATTAGACGGTGACACTGATATAAGCTTTATTAACATAGTTGATACTATACACAAACAATACGTCCATGCTAAAATGTCTAGCAAAATACAGATATGACAGTTCCAACCTAAGAGGAAGCGAATTAAAAAAAACACCCGCCTCACTGATATCTAATTAAGTAATCCTTACATTTACTTTATAGATATGCATTTCTAACCCAAGTTTTTTGTTTCTTGTTTTTTTTCTTCTGTTTGTTTTTCCCAGGTTCAAATGGTCAATCCATAATCTGTTCCAGACTGACAAATCTTGCTCGTCACTTATCCAACTTCCAAACTAAGTGTACACATAATGTAAACATTTTGGTTAATCTTGCAGCGGGATAGCCAGACCCCCCTCTCTGGTAGATGTTCTGCCCTGTAAAGAAACTGGATCCAGTCCAGTCTACAACACTGTACCTCGTTGTTGTTCACAGTTTATTTGTTTTATTATCATTCATATTCAATCTTTTTTCCATCTTCACAGTAAATTTACTGAAACTTAAAAGGACTGCACAGAAATGATATGGTCGGGGTTAGAAAATCATGCACTCACCTGCGCATGTGCGACATTTGTGTTGATAAACATTGATTTTCCAACAATCCAATGCGTCCTTCTAATGGAAATCACAGGTATGACCTGGGCGCGATTTACAGCCAGTGACTCATTAGATACCTTCCAATCACCTAAAAAATACCCAATTAAAGCTTTGTTTTGTCTCAATTTGTACTCGTTGATCTGCGCAACAGCCAAAGTCGCCATCTTTGTTTCTATGAGACCCATATATCTCGCCCATGCGTGGCACGACGACTACCACCCTTTAAACTCTCCACCATAGCCCTGTAGAGGTAAGCAATATAATAGATTACAGAACGGGTCCCTTCACTGCGGCGTTCGTATAAATCTCACAAATGCTCCACGTAGTTCAGATGCATCAGCAAGTTAAGATAAAGAAATCAGAAGACGTGACGCAATAAAGCGTAGAGGTTGAATAGCTGCATAAAGACAGTGTTTACCTTTCACTTGAAATCCGTTCAAAGTTAGGGGAAATGATTCCGATACAGCATTTGCAGGGGTACCAATGAAAGTGTAGCTTTTTAATGAAAATCACAGCTTTGAGACCGTGCAGCATAGCTTGGTCAGGAAAATATGAAAGATTACACGCCAGAAATCATTGACACAGATAATGACAGTGATCAACATAAGAATACATTATATGATGACAGTGAACAGTTATAATATAATGTATTTCCGTGATCCATATAATAAGACAAAAAACGTATATGGGAAAGACACATGTTTGTTCTTGAGATTGTTTATACTTACAGATGCATTCATACAGTGTATTATATTGGAAAATTGGAATGATACTTGGTCAATCTGATTAAAATCAGATGTATTGTACGGCGTGTATTTTATTTTATAAATATATTTTACTTTTACTATTTTTTTAAAAATTATTTTGTATTTTTAATGTTCTTTTGGTACGTACTTGTGATTCGGTATATTTTTAACTATCGCAATTACCAAAACTTTAAAAACCTATCAACAAATAAATAATAGATTAAAATAAAATAAAATTAGGAAAAACAAATGAAAAAAAAAGCCAAAACTAGGATCTTATTTTAAAGGGTGGTAGTCATCGCGCCACGCATGCGCGAGATACTAGTATATTGGTCTCATTTAAACAAAGATGGCGACTTTGACTGTTGCGCAGATCAACGAGTACAAACATTTCCAAGCTATAATTAGATAATCTTTAGGCGATTGGAAGGTATCGAAGGAGTCACCGGCGGTATTCAGTGCAAGTCGGAAAAATCAATGTTTATCAGCACAAATGTCGCACATGCGCAGCGCGACGACCACCGCGCTTTAATCAGATTGGATACTTGGTGGGAGAAAATACATGAAACAAACATAAGCTTTAGTTTATTTCAAAACGAATACATAGCATTTCATGTTAGATTTCTTCAGCATTCGGCAGACAAAATAAAAAAAAATATCGCTGTGTGCATTAAGTTATTGAATGCCCGATTCCTACCGACTATTATATACTATGGTACTGCGCATCAATCAGTATAGCGGACTGCTGATGACGTCATGAATATGAGTATCATACATTTCAAAGCCTATTGACACCTATATATTGCAGAAGAAACTTAGAATGAATACTAGGTTTATTAAGGGGCAACCATTTGAAATCATGGGGGTGGCTAGAAGAATCTCACCAGTGTATTTTTAGAAGTGATTAGCTTATAACATTACACACCTTTCACATGAAGCGCTAGTTCGTTTCAAAAAATATACCTTAAATATGTCCGTATACAGTTGGAGGAATTGTTATTTTGGCTGTGCCAACACTTGTTCCCTGCAACACCTTGCATGCAATTCCCCCCCGGTGTCCACCTAGTTTTTTTTAACAAATCATCCAGCCACCCCACGATTTCAGTTGGTCGACCCTTAAACAGATGTATGATTTGTGCATATTTAGCCGTTAGTAAATAAACGTATGCTTCATGTGTACGGATGATTTGCAAAATAATAATAATTAAATAATACAATACATGAAAAATTATAACCCTGTCTTAAATTATTACGAACCCTCTACCACGAGACTGTTGGCCATGCGCTGATTCCGCTGATTCAAGATTGGTCTATAGGTTGTGATGTATTTTCACCTGATGTTATAATTATTAATTTATTTTTGTTTGTAGAAATAAGTTAATCTAAAAAACTTTGTTTTAAACTATTATAGAACTATGTGAAAGTCTGTATGTGAGACACAACTCATCATTATGTGACGAAATATATGCCTAACCTTATTAATCCCTCAAGTAAATATCCCACTAAGGACTGTGCTGAACTAGAAACCTCGTTTCTATCCAGGCATGCGATGTACAGCAGACGCGGAACGCAGTCACGTGGTATTGCTATGAGTCTATCCACAAACATCCACTCTCCATTGATACTTCGCTTTAGTACCCCCCCCCCAAAAAAAAAAAAAAAAAAAAAAAAACCAAAATGTCAGCGTCAATCGGTCCAATATTTGTTATTCCGTGTCGTAATTCAGACCTATCTACCGTGTCACGTAGAGTTGCCTGGCAGAGCAAAATATATAATAACAGCCACGGGGCTCATGTTTTACGGCCTTGTTTTCTTAGGCAAATCAGTTTGCGCCGAGTTGGCTGGGTGGGCGGGGTCATGCGGAGC
The DNA here is from genome assembly GCF_978046115.1 of Saccoglossus kowalevskii. Taxonomy (NCBI): domain Eukaryota; kingdom Metazoa; phylum Hemichordata; class Enteropneusta; family Harrimaniidae; genus Saccoglossus; species Saccoglossus kowalevskii. The sequence continues at coordinate 4,673,255 of NC_140654.1, forward strand.
ACGCGTTGAAAAGTCCTCTCGCGCGACAAACTAAAAATAACAGCAATGGCCAATCAGTGGTCAAATCTTTGTGAAAAATTATAATACAGGTCACACTTTGGGGAAGTGCCGTCTGAATTCAGCCATGCCGACAAAAACAAGTTTCAAATTACGGTATGAATGGGAATTTGTCGAAATTCGAAAAAAAAACTATGTGTTGATGAGATTCAAGTTGAACACTATATGTTTAAACTCGAATTATTTTAAAACATAAATGCTTTACAATACATAAGGGGAAGAAGATGTCAGTGAGTGTACCGACGTACTGTAAACAGTGAGAAGCATTGAATCGTCGATGATTTGCATAGGTTGGGCTCACTGCACTGGTAATTGACACTCAGTAAATAGCAGGCCAATCAATGATCAGAGTCATTGTAGGGAAAACCCAATCAAATGGCTTGTTTCTTGCGGTTTCAATAAACGAACACACCCACATGCAATGTGTAGAATCAAAACAACACCGAGAAAAACACCGGTTTTTTCACGCAGTTGCGAGGCTATGCTATACGAAGGTAAGAGCCATAGGCCGATTATTGAGTACTGAAAATCGAACGTTTTCGGTGAATTGGGGCGATAGGCAGAGGTATGATGTATGGAGCGAAGAGGTATCCGAAGAGGTCTATCATCGGCAGTAGAGTTTGCGCGCCATGGCAAGACGGTGTATTTTATGCAGGAACGATAGAAGAGATGCACACTAAACCAAATACGGAAGAGGACCTGTTCGCCATCCGTTTTGATGACGGGTATGCAAAGGAATACAGGGACATTGATATTGTCGGACCCGGCTTTAGCACTATTAATAGCTTCCAGTTGAAGTTCAACCAAAAAGTATTTATTACTCACAACGGACGTGAGTTGAGTGGTCATGTACAAAAACATCGCCGGCCAATGGATGAAGTTTTCATCAAAATCAACGAAACTGGTGTCGAAACGTTGATACAGAGAAAGATTGACGAAGTCCGATTATTGAAAAGCCGAAAGTCGGCTCGCTTACAGGACAGCGAGACAGATTATTTAAAACTGGCTGATATGTGTCCTGAGCCAAAGAAAAGAACGGCATCTCAAGAAATCAACGTTCCGAGGTAAGTCATTTTATATTTCAAAGCGCTCTTTCAAGGCACATGTCCAGTTTGTGTTGATAACGACGTCCGCTTTTGCCGGCTTATTTACATACATTTACACTTTCATCCTTTTTAAAATTACGATGTTAGCATATGCTGTTGTTTTCTCTTATAGCTGTATTGATGAAATAAAATACAGATATTTAATGTTTCACCTACTTTCCCGCTAATTTCAGTTGATCAGCAAACATAAGATTGGGTGACTACATTGGTTTTCATCTGTTTCGCAACAAATTGCGCACTTTGTATAATTGTCTCGCATTTGTTTACATTTTCTTTGAGGGAGAATTCTCTTCCAAATTTGTGTTTTCGAAAGAAAAAAAATACACAGCTTCTTCATATGTTTGTCGTGTGCAATACTGAGTCAAAATGTTGCCATTTCATAGAGTTTTAGGCGACCGTTTGGAGATTTAAAAAGTGGAGCAAGCGCTCAGCGTAGTCGTAAGTAGGTCAAGCTAGCTGGCATGTTGTTTGTCAGTTTGGAAGCTCAACATACATAATATATGAGACATGTGCTCAATGCACAATGGTTTTTTTTTATTCGTGTTACGTATGTATTTAGGCCGATGGAGTCGATCATCGAGGGGCTGTATGTAATATCCAAGCAGCCCGTTGGTTGGTGCTCGTCTCGTATTATCGAGTTCACACCGGATAGCTCCGGTCGTTTACCTGCTGCTGTCCAAGTCAGTTCTTATTGTACACAGAATATATTCTTTTCTTTTTTCACTTTATATGTGAGAATACCCTTTTCGAAACTAGCATAGTCTATTTTTAGAGATTATAGCTGTGGCCAAATTATTTTAGTTGATTATGCAACATCCTGCCTATGCACTATATTGTGGTTGTTTAGTTGCCCCGCATCTATTTTAATGATGAAATCAGATCACAAATTGAAAATTATATTTACGTGGAAAATTCCAATTACGTATACTTGATTTTATTTTTTTCTATGTATTTTATGTTTACATTTGTAAAATTAAAACAATGTCTGTGCCCTTTAAATTAATATTGTTCGTGCTTCCATGGCAACCGTCCGGAACGCCCAGGAAGTGCGTACGAGACAAGTTGCACGGTTTACTGTATGGGCAGTGAACCCAATCACGTGAACTGGGTGATTCAGTGGTGTGCGTTCAATGGATAATTGACAGTATTGATAGGGTTGTTGACAAGTCAGCGGTGAGCGAGGCCGGCTGTAGCTTTACTTCTTCGCAGACTACGTAGTGAGCGCGACGTACCAATATTATCGCAGTGAATGCAGTAGTGTTTCTTCATCATGTGTAAGCTCGACATGTTTATGAAACGGCACGGCCGCACCAGGAGTAAAATCCCCGTCCCAGCAGCTCCCACAGAATGGTGTGTGTGAATTTATTTTTCTGAAATCATATATGCGTTTCGTATGGATTGTACCGGGATTGCCCATTTCGAGCGGTACAGCCTATGCCGGAATACATACACAACTCGAGCGGTACGGTACAGCTTATGCCGGGAACCTACCTATGTCGTATGCCTGCATCAGCACATGACCGCTGGTTTTAAACCGTTTTATGCCATTTTTAATTGTAAACATATTTAATATCTGAGAGAATATTTTTTTGCTATCATCCTATATTTTAATTTTCAGCCACGGAGTTGTATTTCCTGAGATGAAACGCAAAGACGAAGAGTCGGAGGCAAGTATGGATGAAGTGATGGCGGCGATGGTTCTGACAAGTTTATCAAGTAGCCCAGTTATTCGGACGCCGGAAAGGAAAGACAGTACCGGTGAGTTGCTACGCTTACAAGTTGTATCCCAGTTTCATCACCTCCATGACGTTTTACAAAATTTCGTCATTATATTTATGAGTTCCTTTCAAAGAAGCAACAGGCTTTTTCAACAATTCGCACTGTTTTTTTGATTATTTAATTTTGTTATAAGTTTATTGTATTTGTTTATATGCCCTTAGTGACATCCTGCCATACTGAGCATTGATTAGTATTAGAATGAGTGATAGTCTTGTCTTAGAAATGTCTTTTTTAATTGCATAAGAATAAGTGCGAGTCCATGTATTGCAAGGGTTAGGGTTAAGTATTGCATGGTTCAGTGTTTGAAACATTGTTATAATAATAATAATTTTTTACCAGCATACTTTTCAAAATGTTGAAGTGTACCAAACTCTGCAACTACATTGTAAACCAAAGCCAACAGGACACTTTTTAAGATCTATAAAGTTTATAGTTTCTAGAATAAATATATAGCAAAAAGAACTACATCATTTCAATGGAAAACAAAACAATTGCGAAGTGCAAACATGGACAATAGAGACTATTTTTTGCTTGTGTACTGGGTACCGATACCCTGGTGCTCCACACCGCCCTTTAAAAATTGTTTTTTTAATATTGTCTGGGTGGGCATTTCTGTTTCTCCTGTAGCATCAATGATTGGCCATAAGTGCTAAAACATGTTGATATTTCTGTCTCTTTCTATGATAGGGCATGCAAAGTGTATAAACATAAAATAAATAAATAATTAATTGGAATGCTCGCTGTGCAATGACTGGTTTAAAGTTTAACTCCAGACCTGTATCTTGAACATAAGTGTTAATAGAAATGCTTATAAATTCAAGGCTCTTGCCAAGGCACTACTATTATCTTATTTTATTCAATTGTACATCAAAAGGTAAGGTCTGAAGGCCAGTGGTCAGCTCTATGTGTCTGCTGGCAATGAATAAAACGTTCATTCATCCTTACCAGAAAATGTTAACTGACTCATTTGGTCTTTATTGTCATTTGAATTTAAAAAGTTCACTGAAGCATGATATTTTTCCACCAAAGGTTGTATGTGGCAAGTCCCTCACAATTCATTGCTTGACACACCCCACTGTTAGTTGACTTTTCCAAGGTTTTAACAGCAGGGAAACTAAATTTATGTGACAGGCAAGAAATAACTGCAGACTTATTTATAGTTTACTTGGGTTTTCTAACTGACCAGTACTTAGGTATGCAAATGATTGTCTGGCAGAATGTTTATCTTAGATCAGGTTGTAGTAACTTTATACAGTATTCACACTCTCTTGCAAAAAAAAGCTGGTTTCCATGGGAATTAATTTCAACCAACTGTTGTTAAAACACATATGAACATGTGAAAAATGTCTCCAGGTTAAAACATTGCCCTCAAACAGCACTACAATGGTAGATGAATAAGGTGTGAGTGCCTAATTTAACCCATTGCGACTTAAGAACGGAAAGCAGGGTTCAGCCCACTGATAAAAGAATATTTACAAAGTGACCTAGCCCTCTGTTTTTTAGCACATGGCAACAAGGTTTCACTGTTTAGATTAGTTGTGATTGGATCAGAAAACCACATGCACTTTAACCAATTGCTGTGCAAGACGGCTCTTCCTACAGGGGTCTAATTTCCACTCTGCTTGCCCAGTGGGACCAGCCTTTCATTTAATTTACAGTTGAGTTTAAGTTTTTAAAAATGTTATGATTTTTATGATAATTTAGAGGTGGCTATGAAATTCACTGACTCCCTGAAAGATCTTAAGACCACCCGTGAAGTTGTTATCCAGTTGCCAGCAATAGACCATTTTCCGTTCACTGCGAGAATCACGCGTTATGCGTGAAATCCAACGTAAAAACAGGACAAACAAAGGTCATAGCGTCGTAGTGGCGTCAAACATCGCGTGGGATTCGACAAACGCGAAAGTATTTTGGGAGACATTTCCATGCTTATAATGTGCTGTCCACATTTGATGATAGACAATTTCGATTAAGTAAGGGTATTCGGAAGCAATATTTCTCTGTCGAAGATCGGCCGGTCGATGTGAGCTACGAGATAAAGAAATTCGAGTTCAAAATCAAATCGTTCGATTTTTTCGGCAGACGTTCGACGCGCGTCTTTCATGCATCTCGCGAGATCTCGCAATTGTACGGAAAATCACCTATTGTAAGAATTTGATGATCTGGTACAGACAATTTTTGCCTATGACTTGAAGTTCAAATTTTTTTCTAAATGACCTTCTGGGACCTTGCCCTGACAACACCATGGCCATGGCTTTAGACATGTTAATTTTAACACACATGCTTTGAATTTGAGTACCCCCCCCACCCCAATTTATAAATATTATAATGAAATCAATTAAAACCAAGGGTAAAATAATTGAAAGTTCTTTTATTACCAACTTTGCGAAATAAATGGATTTATTGAGATTGCTGGAGTTTTGGTGATTATTGTAAAATAAAGTGAATGATTAGGACTATTAATCCATAAGGGTATGATCTTTAGGAGTATTGAAGCTGCAATGAAAAACACAAACCTGATTGTTTAAAATGAATAGATTTGGTGATTTTTTTTTGCCCTAACAACATATGTTGCCATGCTTTTTGTACCTTGGATCATATGATGTAAATGTTGTGTGACTTAATTGTGAGTAGTTCCACTGGCTGGGGTTTTCTAACCGCACTAGCGCCTCAGTTGACATTAGCCTAGCCGATGATGTTGACATTGATTGATAAAAGCCAGCAAGTATTGACATGGGTTTACAGCAGGTTGTTGTACTAGTTAAACAAACAGAACTGTAGAAGGAATAAGGTTACTAATAAACAATTCCTTGTACCATTTTTACTTAAATTTCTTGGCCAATGTGTAGTCCAGTAGATAACATAACACAGTTAATAATTAGGTGCGATTATTTCCTTTTTGCTCAGGTGATTGTTTGTGTTGTTGTTCATGTGTGAAAAATAAATCAACCTAACATGGTAAATCAGTTCCAACAAACAAGCTCTGTTATGATACCTACTAATGCTTTTACACAGTACATGCCCACATATGCAGATACATGTACAAACAAATACTTATTAGGAAGGCTGGATAAAAGACTCATGTTCTGTGACCCAGAAAATAACAATTCCTATTGTTTTTATTGTGTACGCTGTGGAATTGTCTTTAATTTTTCACTGAATTGTAATCTTAAGTCTCTTTGTTTTATACTTAATCTGGAAAAAATGTTCCTAGGCTCAAAGGTCTGCTTACCTATAAAATTACTGAAATTAACAAGCCAAAACATTTGAAAATTGTTTTATGAAATGTATATTATTATTTCAATTCCCCTATCAGTTAAAATAACAATGTTGATTGTTTCTTTGGGTGAAGACTGTTACCCGCAATCCATTTTGACTTTCTAACAGAGTGAATTTTGGGATTTGAGATCTTGTATTTTATTGCAGGCACGGAATTATCATGTTTTCATGTCAACAATCGTTTCCCCATTAGCTGTATTTTTCGTGTTAAAGTATTTGAATAATTAGATATTCTTTGCTTATGTTGTGTATATGTACATAGTACTTACATACGTCACAGTTTTATTGACTCTACCACATGGCTTGTTTTGATTATCCAAGTGAAATTCGCTATGAAAGGTATAGCATTCGTTTGTAAGGTTTACCTTCTGTAACTGATCACTTTTGGTTGCAGCATGGCATGTCCTTGCAATGCTACTTTGAAATGAAAGAAAACAAAACACTATGCTATTTTAAGTAGGTAAAAAGCATAAATAAATAACAAAAGTGCTTGTATCAGGAATTGTTATCATTTTGTGATTCGTCCATTTTTAATTTCAAATGCGGACACAAAAAATGAGTAGAAACTCCCCCCCCCCCCAACCGGCCTCCCAATTTGCACCTGCCAATACTGATGTCTCCCCAATAATTTTTCTATAGATAAATTTCATTTACAAAATAAATCAATGTGATATATATTTATCAACACCATTATGTTATTTTTTTGTATTTTCGTAGAAAAGGCACCTCTGAGCCCTTTGAACTTTGAAGGATGTTGGGGAGAGGATTTCTCTATGAATTCAGACTCTGGTAATGATAGAAGTCCAGAGTCGAGTGGTCACTTCAGTTGGGATTCCAGGGAAACGCCTTCACCACCGAACAGTAATGGAGCAGCATCGCCACCCATGAGTGGTAACACACCTCAAAATACACCGGTGGAGCATGGAGTATTTGGTTCAGAGACTGATGATGGAATCGACGTTAGTGAAAATGCATACACATTATTAGAGACACCCGTTCCTAGGAAGCGAAAGGTAAAAAAATTGTTATTTTGTATATCAACTAAAACTCTAAAATGATCAAATCATAATTTCTTTAATGATAAGCTGTCACTCAGAGAAAAACAAATCCTGTTTTTATTTCAAATGTGTAAGGTGATCTTTGCTTGAACCTAAACCACAACCAAAACAACAAGCATACTGTACATTGAAAGTACTTTTATATGCAAATACACACCCTTGTTATTTTAAATATTGGGCTGATATGTGACACTTTGCAGAGCTCAAGCCTCCCCCTTAATTGTTAATGGAATAGTCTACACTGTAACATCACTTTCAATGGATGTATTTAAAAAGACTTGTGAAGAAAACTAAACAAAATGTCAGTTACTGGGAATATTGGTTGTGTTTCATGGATTTTTTCAGCAGATAGACAAACACCCATGCAAAAGCAGAATGGAGTGTCAAATATACAAACACCCCTGCAATGCAGAATGGAATGTTCTTGTTGACTGTGAATTGTACAGGTGCCTGCTAGCTTTCTCCTTTCATACTAAATGATGCAATGCAGAAAATGATAAACAACTAGTGACACTATGTTGGCATAATGCCAAGTAATCCTGTATTGGCCCATCATATCAACAACACAGTAGTTAAATTATGGACTACACCATTATTGAGAGGGGTGAGCAGTGTTTATTTTCAGAAGGTTTATGAACTAGCTTTGACACCAGGTAAATTAAGATTATTTTTGGATTATTTAGCAGGTTAATTCTATCTTCTACCTAATATTGGATTACCCTAATTTCAAATTGCATTTACATTCTAAGCGTACATAATTTTTCTAAAAAATAAATTTCATAGATTGTTAAACGAATATTAATAAATATTTAATTATAAAAAAGATCAGAAATGTACTATTTACATTCAGATATAGCGATTTTCAGATATTATTTGGGAAAAATTTGTTGATTTGCTTTTATTTGGTCCATAAGTTCAATAAATCCTAGATGGCTCCTAGTAATATCTATGGAAGTAGTTTAGTGAAATAACATCTAATAATATAAATTCATTATGTAGGACAGGTATTTTGCATGACCAAAAAGTTTAGGTTTATGTTTAGTGATGGTAATTAACTAGTTGTTAATCAGTCATTTATTAGTCCCCGTTCGGACGTAGTCCGAAAACGGGGACTTATGGTTTGCCCTGTGTGCGTCCGTCCGTCCGTGCGTCCGTGCGTCCGTGCATCCGTGCGTCCGTGCGTCCGTGATCACCTGTATCTCGAACATGCATGGACCGATTAAGTTCAAACTTCACTCATACATCACACATTATATGGGACATATGCACATGCATTTTTTTCATGATCCGATTAACGATAGCCGAATAGCGGCCATTTTAAGGCCGAAAATGCATCAAAATCGCACATTTTCACCATTCCGGACCCGGATCTCAGTTATGCATGGACAGATTTTGTTTAAATTTGGTACATACATTAAACATAATAGGACCTTGATGCACGTCTTTTTTTTTTTTGGATCGGGTTCGAAATAGCCGACTGGCGGCCATTTTGTTTTAAAGAATTCAGTTCTGGATCCGTATCTGAGACATGCTTGGATTGATCGAGTTCAAACTTCACACACACAAGGTACATCATGTCACAAATATGTATGTGCATTTGTTTCATGATCTCATTAACGATAGCCAAATGGCGGCCACTTTAAGGCCGAAAATGCATTGAAATCGCACATTTTCACCATTCCGGACACGGATCTCAGTTATGCATGGATGGATTTCATTCAAATTTGGTACATACATTAAACATAATAGGACCTTGATGCACGTCATTTTTTTTTCCGGATCAAGTTCGAAATAGCCGACTGGCGGCCATTTTGTTTTAAAGAATTCAGTTCTGGATCCGTATCCGAGACATGCTTGGATTGATCGAGTTCAAACTTCACACACACAAGGTACATCATGTCACAAATATGTATGTGCATTTGTTTCATGATCTCATTAACGATAGCCAAATGGAGGCCGCTTTAAGGCCGAAAATGCATTGAAATCGCACATTTTCACCATTCCGGACCCGTATCTCAGTTATGCATGGATGGATTTTGTTCAAATTTGGTACATACATTAAACATAATAGGACCTTGATGCACGTCTTTTTTTTTTCCGGATCAAGTTTGAAATGGCCGACTGGCGGCCATTTTGTTAAAGAATTCAGTTCTGGATCCGTATCCAAGACATGTCTGGATTGATCAAGTTCAAACTTCACACACACATGGTACATCATGTCACAAATAGATATGTGCCTTTGTTTCATGATCTGCTTAACAATAGCGAAATGATGGCCATTTTAAGGCCGAAAATGCATCAAAATCACGTATTTTCACAATTCCAGAACCGGATCTCAGTCATGCATGGATGGATTTTGTTCAGATTTAGCACAATGTGTTGTACATATACAGGTGCATTTCGGTCATGATCTGCTTTGAATGTATATGTCACTCAAATATGAACGGAACGGGGACGTGTCATTGACAATGACTTGTTGTTCTGTATAGTTCTATTTGCTTGCCTCATCCACCAAACAAAAGTAAATTACCAATTTAAAATATGGACGTTATTTACTGGGGACTGCCAAGCCAGGTTTATGTTGGTACTCACAGATCAGGGATTAATGTAAAAATATTATTAGTCCCCGTTCGGACTTGTAATTCGGTCTCCGTCCGTCCATGTGTCCGTCCGGAGTCGTATCTCAGAATCCCTTGGACCGATTCTGTTCATTCTTTGCATGTGCCTAGTACTTTATGTGGGACATATGCACATGCAGTGGTTTAGCGATTCGATTCAAAATGGCCGACTGGCAGCCATCTTGTTTTTTGAAAATGTCGTATTTTGGACATGCTTTGTCAGTTTTCATTCAAACCTGGTACATAGATTATACATGTTAGGATACATGACCTCCAACTGTCCGTGTGTGCGTGCGTGCGTCCGTCCGTCCGTGCATGCATGCATCTGTGCTGAGTCGTATTTCAGAATCCTTTGGACCAATTTCGTTCATTCTTCGTATGTGCCTAGTACTTCATGTGGGACCTATGCACATTCAGTGGTTTAACAATTTGATTCAAAATGGCCGCCTGGCAGCCATTTTGTTTTTTAAAAAAGTCGTATTTTGGACATGCTTTGTCAGTTTTCATTCAAACTTGGTACATAGATTATACATGTTAGGATACATGTCCATCACAATTTGTTTCACAATTGGATCAAAGATGGCCGACTGGCAGATATCTTGTTTTTTGAAAATGTTGTATTTTGGACATGCTTTGTCAGTTTTTATTTAAATTTAGTACATAGATCATACATGTTAGGATACATGTCCCTGACTGTTCGTGAGTTCCTGAGTCTGTCTGTCTGTCCGTCCGTCCGTCCCTCCGTGCGTTAGTCTGTCCAGAGTCATATTTCAGAATCCTGTGGACTGATTCCGTTCATTCTTTGCATGTGCCTAGTACCTTATGTGGGACATATGCACATGCAGTGGTTTAGAGATTCGATTCAAAATGGCTGACTGGCAGCCATCTTGTTTTTTGTAAAATGTTGTATTTTGGACATGCTTTGTCAGTTGTCATTCAAACTTGTACATAGATTATTCATGTTAGGATGCATGTCCATGACGATTTATTTCGCAATTGGATCAAAGATTTTATGCGGTATCTTGTCAGTTTTCATTCAAATATGGCACATACATGTACGTTATACATGTTAGGATGCATGTCCATGACAATTTGTTTCAAAATCTGGTCAAGCATGGCTGAAAGACAGCCATCTGACTTTTTGGCCTTACTACTATATTTCCACAATTTATGTACCATTTTCATTCGGATTTGGCACATACATCATATACATATCAGTGTGTTTCATAATCAGATCAAAGATGGCCGAATAATGGCTGTTTTTATTTTTGGCCATATTACTACTACACAAAACACGTGTTTTGATGTAAATAACTATCTGTTGTATACGCCACTTGGAACTCAAGTTTCAAGGACACGCTTGCGACAACCCCTACGCTTTAATATGACGAGCACAATGAGAACTTTCAAACATTTAACGGGGACTGTGTCATTTTCAATGACTTGTTATACATGCGTTGTACCCATCCTGGTGTTCTTTTTGATGTGGTCCCATAGGACATTGTTCATGTGAAACAGTGCTTCATACTGACCATTGTAGTTTAACTATGTTGATATTTATCAAGTATTCAGTATGTATATAAAATTCATTGTTTTGTCCTAGAATCAGTGAAAGTATTTGTGAATAGAAAAAAAATGTAAATAAAAATGCATTACCATGCAGTTGTGAAAAAAATATTTACAAAATAAACAAATTCCTTCAGCCAATTCACATGGTAACGCCTATGCTTTTGAATTGTCAGAACAAACATATGCCAAATTTAGTTCATTTTTTAGTTAAATACCCTTATATCAGCATGTAACGTTTGTTTAATTCTAAGTAAACTAATGCCACTTAAAAAATATTAAGTTCTAAGCAACAAAATGGATGATACAACTACAATGTTTACCTTTCCCGACATGGAAGGTAAAACATCTGCTGATACTCCTTTATCTACTCCCAAATGAAACCATTACCCACCCCAAATGGAACCAATACCCCCAAATGGAACCAATCCCCATCCCCAAATGGAACCAATACCCCCCAAAACTGAACCAATCCCCATCCCCAAATGGAAACATTACCCACCCCAAATGGAACCAATACCCACCCCCAAATGGAACCAATACCCACCACAAATGGAACCAATACCCACCCCCAAATGGAACCAATACCCACCACAAATGGAACCAATATCCACCCCTAAATGGAACCAATACCCACCCCCAATATGGAACCAATACCCACCCCCAATATGGAACCAATACCCACCCCCAAATGAAACCAATACCCCTCAAATGGAACCAATACCCCCCAAATGGAACCATTACCCACCCCTAAATGGAACCAATACCCACCCCAATATGAAACCAATACCCACCCCCAAATGGAACCAATACCTACCCCCAAAATGGAACCAATACCCACCCCCAAATAGAACCAATACTCACCCCAAAATGGAACCAATACCCACCCCCAAAATGGAACCAATATTGAATGTTGTCTAGGTTTCACAACATGCGGTACTTTGTTAATTCATATTGCATAGTCTGTTTGTTTGTTGTATATTTCAAAGGACTGGTGGTTCAGTTTCATTTCATACCAACCAATTCAAAGGCGTTATTATAATCTACCTAGTTAGCATGTGAATAAAGTATAGGATGTTTTCAACAGTGCTAGAGTATAAAGAACTTACTGTGTTGTCAGGTATTGTAATTCTGGCAATCACTCTTTTAAGGAATCAAGGACATTTAGTTATGGCTATGTCAATGAAAGTTTTTGTTATTCCAGTGGTAAGGTTAGATTCAAATACAGGCCATATTTGTTAAAATTCTTGTTATTGTAAAGTAGTATCTGTGAATTCAAAAAACTTAGATGTTGTTTATTATTTCCAGCTCTGATTTCTAGGACTGTGCGGAACCTGATAGTGCTTTTAAAATAACTTGATCATTGCGAGAATATTATGTACCAGGGTACATCACATTTGATGATGTTGATCTCTCTTTCTGAACATTTTAACATAAAACCTAGTTTGCAAAGAGTCTGCTCTGTTGATTTAGGCCTGGTTGGTTTGATAGTTGTATTGATGAGGAGATCAACAATTGAGTGTTTGTGTGTGTGTGTGTGTGTTGGTGGCGGTGGCTGTTAGACATTTAGCTACACTGCACAGCAAAATATGACTCAGTTTGGAAATTATGTAAAAATAGTAAATTTCTTGAGGTAGTTTCTGTAAAAAAACACAAATCATAGTTTGTTAGATTCAATTGCACTTAGTGGAATGTATGACTGGTTATCAGTGGACGTTGTGGTGGTTATTTCTATCATATCTTAGACTTGTTGGTTCCCAGACTAGTTTATTATTACCATATGTAAGATGGAAGAATTAAATATGACTCCGATGTCAGGGTGATTTGTTGGAAAGTGTCCCCTCCATTTAAAGCTGCCCACCCCTGTAAGATAATAGTATCTCCCAATGTTGTTTACCACTTTTTTCCTTTGATGAATGAGGCCATAAGCCTGCATGACCTCAATTCGTGTACCATGTGACTTCAGTTGTTAGGAGACAGCTTTGTGAAGAATAAATATATGCTAATTAGATTCAAATAAGCCGGCCGGCAAATAGCCATATTGAAAGTATGTATTTTCTGCTGATGTAGCACTGCCTTTCAAACCTAATTACTGTCAAACAAAATATTGGTAACATATAATTTTTGGCATTTTAATATCATTATAGCTTTAATTGTGAAATTTGAAAGAAAAAAAATGTTTAGACAGATAGGTATTTTTCCAAAAAATCTAAATACTGGTTCCCCCTATATTTTGTGTTCCTGTTTGTATCCAGTCAATTTTGGCTGGTGTCTAAATTCAGTAATAACTATAAATTGGTTGATATTGTGTCCCATTGATCTACTTTGTGATCCTTGAACCATTGAACTGTCACTAACCCCAGTGAAGATAATAGATGGAGATGGGAGACAGTGCATGACTACTAGTTCAAACAATTTATTACAGCTGTGAAGGCCAGGCCAGGCCAGGGTAGGGTAGGGTAGGGTAGGGTAGGGTAGGGTAGGGTAGGGTAGGGTAAGGTAAGGTAAGGTAGGGTAGGCAGAGAATCAGCTGAATTCGTCCAAGAATGTCAATATTTGGTCATATTTTGTTTCAAGACAGTTTTGGTGATATAATAATAATGATGATGTGAATAGTCTAATTATTCAATCGCAAGAATTTTAGTTGGATTGTTTGTACACAAATTATTTGTGCATTAAATTATACATTGTTAATTGTGACATAGTAGTTCCTTAAATATAGAAATTTTAAATTACATTACTGACCTTTTCACCCAAACAAAGCCATGCAAGAGAAACAGTTTTGAAAAATTTTCATAGAGATATTTTTGTTGCAACGAACATTTTGCTGAATCATGGTAACTTTCCTGAAAATTTGTATGACTGGCCCTCATCAGCAAATTTTCGAACGTAAAAAAATCCTCGCAATGGTTCGCTATATGTCTTACTTCTGGTAATATTTATTTTAAATATTTTTTCATGATAATAACTATAAACTAAAGTATCAAATCAGAAAATATATTTTTGAAAATGAGTTGTGTCAATTGTACCGGGTAATTGTAATTCTGTTAACCACAGATAATTAGAAAATTCATGGTCATGTTTATTTGAAGTGTAGAGGGCGCTGTTGAGGGTTGATGATCATTTTATCCCACTGTAAAATACTTTATATTAGCTGAAATTTATTTTCACTGATTTTTGACGAGTTGATTGTGAAATATAGGAACAAAGGTATATTCGCTGAATTTTATTTTCACTGAATAATACCTTCAGCGAAAATAGCGAAAATTAATTCTAAGCGATAATAAAGTGTTTTACAGTATTTGTTGTCTTCATTTTAAGCCCCCTAAAACAGGAATTATTATTATTACAAACATGCTGTTAGGTAATGAAATGGAAACTTTAAAAACAGCTATTACCTATTATAATCAGCTTAATGTTTGAAAGTCTGCTACCCCATTCAGTGGAATCAAATAAGAGACTGGTGTAAGGTACATGTCTATTCACAGCTTGTACTTTATTTAACTAGGACACTTCTACCTTGTGATTAATTCACATGCTTTTTAAACCTGTGGTTATGTTTTGGATTTCAGCACAAATTGGTCTACACTACGTAAAATTGTAAAATTTTCCCGTTCCTTAGTTATTTGAAAATAAAATTACTGAATGTTACATTGCTCTTTATTTGTTACAGAGTTGTACGAAGACTTTGTATAAATGTACTTGGCCGGGATGTGATAAGATATTGGGTTCTTGTGCTGGTATGGAAAAACATGTTAGAGCACTGCATCTTGGGTAAGTTCATTTAATGTTATGTCTTAGGAGTTGTTGATATCCTTTTTCTATTGTTTTTAATAAAATATATTAAAAATATGCATAACTTGTTTGAAAATATTGAAAAAATAATAATAGTGATTTCATATTTATATTTTATATTTAAGATGGGCAAGAACACATAATTAGTATTGTTGTTTGATTTATTGACAGATACGTTGGACTACCATGTATCTGCAACTAAGAAACACTATTTTTAGTATTCGTTCTATGAAACAATGAAATTCTTTATAAGCACTGTGCACCGGTTGTTTTGTTACATACAATAACAATCACTCCACACATGCTGTTAGTGGTTTTGAGTTTTCATTTAATGAATACTGTTATGTGTCCTGTACATGCAGCATTTTTTATTTTATTTTGCACCCCCTACTTTTCCAACAATTTTGGACTGTAGCCAAGGTCGAATTAAATCCATCTAAACCAAAATTAACAAATAAATTATTGAAAAATACAATAAAGGTGAAAAATTGAATGGTGTTCAACTAATTCTCAAGTATTGTACTAATTTGGTGTTAGTTGATTTTTGTTTTGCTAATTCATTTCTTTGTTCCCAAAAAAGCTTGACATACTTTGAAGAGAAACTGAACTGGCTGAATATTTCATGTCAGTGAAATTTCATCCACACATGTAATACACAGATGAAATCTAAACTGAATTAGACACAATCAGTTATTATTACATACTTGTATAATAAATAAACATAAAAATTACAAATCAAGAATAATTTTATTAAACTACATCGTTTTTTACGACCGAATACTTAAAAAATGTCGATAAAAACGTTGATGTAATGTTATTCAGGGTGTATTGGAGAGTCATATGTTAATGAGGGTGAATGAAAGGTGACGAGTTGAAACTATGTAAAGTAGGTTATCCGTAAGGGTTGTCTGTAGAGTTTTCAAATTGCTGGCTATGATAGGAGTAAAACACAGCTGGCTCTGTTATTTGAAATGATCAAATGTTTTCAGGTTTTCTCCAAAAAAATGTATTTGAGTGGAAATACTCGCTAATGAAAATAAAAAGGTAAATTAATAGAATCAGAGAATGTGTAGTAACTAAAAATGACAATTTGCCATGAAATGGATTTATTCCTGTGAACAACGATCACAAAGGGAATTCATTCCTATAGACAGTCGTGGCAATATGGATTCCCATAAACAAAGATTATGAAAGGAACCCATAGATGACGATGATAAAGGGACTTGTTCCCATAGACAACGATGATAAAGGGACTTGTTCTCATAGAAACGACTATAAAAGGGACTTGTTCCCATAGACAACGATGATAAAGGGACTTGTTCCCATAGACAACGACTATAAAAGGGACTTGTTCTCATAGACAACGATGATAAAAGGACTTGTTCCCATAGACAACAACAATGAAAAGGACTTGTTCCAATAGACAATGACTATGTACTTGGTATTCCCATTACACTGGCATTATCAGAAAGAAACACTAAGCTGCTTATTCATCCATCTGGGGGGAAAACTGAAATTAAAAATGCGAAAAAAAATTGTTGTGTAAATTCAAAAGAATGGTTGAAAATCTGTTAACACATAACCTGTTGAAAGCATCCACGGATCGCAAAATAAATGGACAAAATGGCATCAGCAGATGAACTTTTGAAAGCTTCCTTTGAAACCTCAAAACTTAAGATATATCAGGTGAAGGTAGTTTCAAATAACAATCGTTTCATTGTGTTGCCCTTTTTTTGTTATGTTTGGACAATAAGTCTTACAGACAAGATCTCTTTGTTTGCGTACTAGGAATAAAGGTTAGGCCTCTGATGATCATAAATAACTTTTCATTATTATTTGTCATGAAATAAATAGAGTGAATACCCCAGAGTTGATTACATTTCAACCTCAGAATAACCCTTTCACAACCAGTCAAACTTTTGTAACCTTTCACAAAATAGTTCAAAACACTTCAGATAAAATTCATCAACAATTAAGCAACAGTATTCTGTTTAATAATATTGTGATTAAATAAATTTACAGAAATATTGCTTCTTTCAATTTTTCAGTTGTTTTTTGGTAATAATTCTTTTCTTAACTGTGCACATGTAAAATTCTCCCCAGAATTATAGACATTGACGCATGACCTACTTTAAGTTTCCACAGATGGCCAATGAGAGAAACCAGTGCCAGCAAGCCATGTGCTAGAAAGTATTTTAAGCAGGAGTATTTATACGACTATACAAAATCGCTGGTTAGAATTTGGGTTTTTACACTGGTTTATAAATAAATTGGGTTTTTCCCTACTCCTAGCCTCAAACCGTCAATGAGTTAGTTGTTCTCCATAAAATGTTTAAAAAAGGCATAACATTTAATTTATAACCTCATCATCATGCTAAGTTCTTTGTGTTGTGATTTTATGAGATCCAAAGATTAGTTCGTGACAGTGCGGTACAGTTCATGATGTCATCGCCACATTCAGTGCGGTACAGTTCATGATGTCATCGTCACATTTAGTGCGGTACAGTTCATGATGTCATTGTCACATTCAGTGCGGTACAGTTCATGATGTCATCGCCACATTCAGTGCGGTACAGTTCATGATGTCATCGTCGCATTTAGTGCGGTACAGTTCATGATGTCATCGTCACATTCAGTGCGGTACAGTTCATGATATCACCGTCACTGTACCGCATATTCCTACAGGAACTCATATCACGTATTTGCCGCGTGTGTCCACTGTCACATGACTACAACAGATGGTTAAATAAAACAAATAACCTACTTTATCACACAAATTAACACTCATCCTAAATTATTACAAATTCAACTGAAATCTGCGATTGTTGTTTGGGATACCATGAAGTGGTTTGAGGAGACACTCATTTGGTATAAGAATTGTGTTTTCAGTGGCCAGAGAGTGCTATGATGAATCAGTCAAGAAAATAACATAAACTTGTGCCCAGTGTTTCTGTGCAGGAAAAGCGTATATAAACGCTATAAAACAATAATTCTAGTTCATTGAATGGTGATGTTGATTTTGAGACAGCCAATTTGCATATAATGTTATTATGTCGGGTTTTAATTTAGCTTCGAGAGAGATCTTTGGCGCATGTCCAACATTACCCTGGCTTTGCGTGCAAACACCATTGTGTTGGCAAATATACATGTAGTTAGAATTTCATAGATTCAGCTGTTGCAGATCTGGTCTCAGCAATCAATTGATTGATATAATGTATTTCTATTTTATTGTGTATTTGCAAAATATTTTTAGTAGATTCAGAATTAATTTGGTACACGTTAACCCCACAGATCCTGTTTGTACTTTACTAGTGCTTGAAGGGAGCATTTCTGTATTGAAGTGGAAAAACTTGCATTGATTTGCTTCTTTGTAGTTCTTCAGGAGTTTCAGTGGGAGTCTGTAAAAGAAAATCTTTTTTTGTTCTGGTCTATTTAGTTTAAAGTACATTGGCAATGTCTCCCTCCCTGCTCACGTAGTATTATGTTGAAAAAAACTTGACTCAATTTATGTCATAAGTACATTATCCATATATGTCTGGATACAGTTTATAACCTGTTATTATCGCGGTTAAATTGCACGACAGTTGTTGTGTCCGAATTGTTGTAAACAATGGGTTTTACATACATTGTATACACCATATGAAACCAACACGAACAGAACGCAGTACCACAACCGTATCGCTTTAAGGGACTGGTCAGTTTCTACTTACTGAAGGGGAGGGTATTATTTTTAACATCATTCAACATATGAAGTTCTAGGCTCAGCATTGGGGAATTTAAAAAAAACTTAATAAAAATATGAAATTAATAATGCTGATGAAATTTCATTATTAGTTTATACTTGGCAAAGTGCCAAGATACATTAGACTACACATTGAGTTAATTATAGAAGCATCTAGGCATTTTTGTCAACATCTTTTTTAGCCTCAGGACTGAAGCTATAAATTTCAGTACATTGTTGACTGAAATGGACTTTCAACTTATTTTTTCTGTCAGTGGTCAGTTTGCATTGATATATGTGGGTATCGGAAGTCGCAAATATTGAATCAGCGGCATTTGTAGATGAATATGCCATCATTAGATCTATTATATGAGGAGTCATATTGACAAGGGTCAGTAATAAATATAAATCACTGTCATTGGTTTATTTACCGTGAGTAGTTTAGACTTTGGATAATTGCCATATTGTGTAGTTATACATGTAAATTTTATATAAATGTTACACTCGCATTTGACAAGTTTGTCTTGGGATGTCATGACTGTATTTATACTAGTATTACCGACAGATTAAAAACACTCAGCTTGATTACTGGTTAGCAAAATCAAAATCAAAATCAAAATCAAAATCAAGCCCCAAATTCATAATGGGGTTTAACCCAAAGATGAACCCAAACTATGAGTGAGCATGCCAGGGACTCGTGTTAAGTAAGGTACAAGGATGACCTGTGTTTGTCTGAGCCTGTAAAGTTGATACTTGGATAGCCAAGTATCATGTTATTAGCAATGTAGTTTATGTAACAAATATGCCTGTATGATTTGTGTTCTGCACAAGTAGATTTTGAATATGTAATTTTCCCCACGTACATTTTGTTCGCTTTTATGTCTTTTCTGCAAGTTCATTTTAAACCAGACATGATTTTCCATTGTTCACAGATCTTTATCAAAGTTTAGGGCAAAAACCATGCAAGTATATTTTGTAAAAAGTGACAACCGAAGACTTAAGTGTTTAAAGATACACAGCAAACGTGGGTTTACATAGCCAATAAGCTTACATATGCACTTCTATTGGAGATGTGCTTTTAACTAGGCAAATAAGTCATTCATACTCCGGCAACATGTAGGAAATGTAGGAAATACATTTTATAGAAAAAAAGGACATTTTAACAACTTGAGAAAGAAGCATATTATAAGTGTTTTAAAATCTTTGCTTTCTTTTAGACCAAAAAATGGTGAGTCCTGTGACCATGAAGAAGAGTTTTACTACACAGAGTTTGAAACAACATTAGAGAGAGTTGAGAGCATGTCTGGGGTTTGCACGTCATCACCGCCACCCACGTTAAGTCATATGGACATGGCTCGACCACGACATGAGGATCCAGCACTGAGAAAACATAGTGTGGACAGTTTACGCAGGGACCACAATGCAGCTAAACAGGTAAATAGTCCAGCTTTGGGCAACCAGCCAATTGTTTATGGTGTTCGTAGACTGACCTGCCTGGGAGCGGAACTATAAATATCATGGCGGACATGACTTTTTGCATGAATTCATTTTGTGAATGTAATTAATGGGATTATTTTTAAAAGCCATTTTTTGATGTGTTTTTTTATTTGAATCTTTTATTTTGCATTTATATATGTTACATTGTACATGTTATGAAACTCTGTTGGTTCCCATTGTCAGAATAAACATTAAAAATATTGTAACTACAGGTAATAAAACCAAGGCATTATCGGATATAAACTTCTTGTTGAAAACTACAGTATTTCCTTGTTTAATTATTCTAAATCTGATAAACACCAACAAAACCTAACTGTACTTCTTCAATGTTTTATTCAGATTCTGATCGGTGGTGCACCTCAACAGCCGCAGAGTTTTACTTGGCATCAAGTTCCCGGAAGTCCAACATTTACGTTTTCAGCATCTCCAACTAAAGTAAGTTTAATTTTTGACCAAATTCTATCGAGTTTGTCAAATTTATGTAGGTTTTGTTCAGAATTTTTTTCTGTTTCCTGAATTTTTTTTATTTATTCTGCTTTTGAAAATGATCAAATAAAATATTTGTTCAAATCTTTCAGGTTGCTTTGCCTTTTCGACAGAGGTCAAACAGCGCCCCACAGAGGCTCCATCCTGCCTCTCCCAAGTCACATAATGCAGGTTCCCACCAAAAAACTCATGGAATTTCAGGACCATATCCAAAGAAAGTACGAGGAGAAACAAAAAAGTGTCGGAAAGTTTACGGAATGGAAAACCGTGATATGTGGTGCACACAGTGTAAATGGAAAAAGGCCTGTGTTCGTTTTGTCGACTAAGTTATGTGGAATATTTAACAATTTATGAGGAAAGTAACCAGCAATGTTTGGAAGTGCAAATGTCAGATTTATGCTGAAACTGCCAAAAAGAATTCGGGTTTGATTCTAATCAACAGGAAGCAATGATTATATTGGCCGATGTACCTTTAATTGGAATAAGAAAGAAAAGTACATAAAAGTTTTATTTTAGAAAAAACTTTGAGTAATTTTAAGCAGTTGATATGTGGTACTATACTAATGCCATTATTGAAAAGATAGATACAAGTTTAAGGTGCAAGGCAATGTTTATGACAATCGTTTTTTAAGGACATATGTGAGTTTAATGTAAAAACATGTAAAAATGTAAAAAAGGCTATTTTTTAGTTTTTTGAAAGATATATCTTTTTTGTGATGGTGTTTGAAAAAAGCGTTTGTAGTTTTGTATCTGTATTGTACATACCGTATAACATGTTACATCACTTATCATGTGTACATTCCAAAAAAAGTACAAATATCAGACAAATTTGATTTGTCCCAAAAAAAAAAACCCACTTAATTGTGATCAAGAAACATAGTTTTTAATTTAATTGATTTGCTCCACCGAATTATTTGTTCTTCTCAATTTTTGTGAGAAAATTTGATAGAAAATGGTTTTTAAAATTGCAGATTAATCATACTGGAAGGAGTTTCCATTAGATTCTAAAATATTTGAGGACTTTTAATACATAACCATCATCATCTGTAACAATTTATGTGGGTAGAAATTTCAAATTTTTCTTTTAAAAATTGTATTTAACCAAAAATATTTCTTCCATCCATATCTTTGCTTCCATGAGCATTAAGGCCAGTTTACATGTAGCGGAGTTGCTCCTGAATTTATTCATAATCTCACCTGACATTTCACCAGGACTGTCATCGTTTGTTTCCTACACAAATGTTGATTGAAATCATCAAAAATGTTGATCTTTAAATAACTTCAAAATTATGGTAGAATGACCCTTGATTTGGAAAAATTTCTTTAAAATGTGAACTAACTTCCAGAATGGAGACTACCAATCTTGTTATCAAGGTAGAAATTTCCAAATGTCACTAATTTTTAAGCAAAATGGTAGCCATTTGGATAAATAATAAAAAACACGCTTTCATGGAAACATATTTTTGATTCTTGTTTGGCTCATTGTAAATCTACTTGACATAGGAATAAAGACAAAATTGTCGCAAGTTTTTCTCATAAAAAAACAATTTTATGAAATTCCCAAGGGTCGTACTTTCTTAGTTTTGAAAATAAAGAAGACATTGTGAAAAGCTGATTGCCAAAACAAAGATGGTGAAATAACTCATTATAGTCTGTATTTTAACAATTTATGCACGATCCAATCGATGCATTTCAGGAATTTTATCACAATCAAAGTCGTGTTTGTAAATACTTTATGCTTGACGCTAGGATAATATGCTTGGCTTTTTTCTTGAAGATATATAAACAAAACAAAAATGACATTTATTTCCATATTTAAAGTGTTGATAAAAATTGCTTCATTTTTATGTAAATTGGAATGAAAGTGCCAAAGAAAGATTCAATCAGGGTTTGACTTTCACTTCAATTGTTTCAAATTTTTTCGTGAGCATTTCTACAATTATTCGTAGGTGGGTCATAAAGTAGATTCAAATCCTTCTGCCACTTGTAAAAATCAAGCCTCTTATTTTTTGTTTTCTGGAAATATTGATCATGATGTACTTCTAAACCTGCACCGGTTTGATCAATAAATTCTCATAATTTAAAAGCATATTCATAAATTCAACAATATTTTTCAGAAACTCACTAGAGTAAGGGTTAATTAAATATGAGCACAATATTAATGGCAAAAATTTGGTGCATTATTTTGCCTATTTTTAAGTATTTTTTGGCAATATTTTTGATAATTTTGAAACCGATGGACATATTTTCCTACTAGCGACCTGTAGTCGATTGAAATTTTGGAAAAATATCGTGCAGTTTGGATTTGTGATGATTACAAAAGTTGACCATGGCACTTTACCAGTTGATAATTGTATGTTGTTACTTACTTCGTTGACCTCTTCGTTGAACTGTACATCATTAGTCGTATGTTAAAAGTAAACAGCCACTGTTTATACCAAATTTTTAATTAGATTGTATCAGTATGTACACTAATAGAACTACAACTTTATGTAGATCATTTGGGACAGTGTACAATGTTAGACAAGGTCTGAGACACTTGGATAGTGCAATGCATTGTGGATGTTTAAGCAATCAAAACATTTACCAATTCATTATATGTATAATGTATGTTGTTCATGGTTGGGTGTAAGGTTTCTTGGCGTGTGTCAATTATAGCAATGCCATTATGCAACAACAATTAATTCTTTTTACAAATAGAGGGAATCATTTCATACTCTATATGAATCATTTCATTTCATTTCATACTCTTGTGGGTTTGATAAATTGGACCAATTATCACAAGCCTTGTGATATTTCTTCTTAAGAAATTGAGCTTATTTACACCTGCAACCCACCCCTCCAAAAACAAAAACAAGAAATTGAACAAATCTGCAAGAAACTGTTTTTTTTTCTCTCTCAAGTTTTCAGATTTCTTTATTAACATGTACTTCTTGCTGTTCTGTAAGTGACATTTCTGTTATAAAATATTTCTTGAATTTATTGTCATCTGAAATTAAAATAATGACCTGAAATGTTATGCAGAATGAAGAGAACTTAAAGCTCAAAATGTACAGTATCATTTTATTCCCTTTTAATGGAAAAGAAAATCATATTTAACAAACATCTAGTTTTTAAAATGAAATGCATACATGTAAGCTGAAAATGGTTGAACACATACTAAGTACTGTCACCATTCAATAGATACAAATTGGAAAATAAAATCGGTAGATTGTATTTGGATGAAGCGCTAGTAAATCACTTCATGTTAGTGCACAAACAAATCAAACAAGTAAGAAAAATATGTATTTTTGACCATTTGATGAACTGATGTTGTACTATTCAAAATTGGGCATATTTTCAGAGTTAAAGCATGAATATTAAAAACAATCTTTTTAACTGAAATAAAATGGTCATTGATTCGATTTGTCATTTATACAGACAGGTTGTTACAAAGATCTTAGTCAATCACTAACAAGTTACAGAAAAGTACATTGAAACTGTGTAAAACTATGTTGTAATTTCTCTTAAAAAAACTTTGATATGCAAATCTTAATTGTGATAAATATGCATAGGTGTATATATATGTGGTAACCAATCAGAATAAGTTTTAGATCATTGTTTATGCAGTATGTGTCAAGTTTAGTAAGATGCTCTCTGATTGGTGCATATCTGATATCGTGTTTCATATCTTTAATAAAGATTAACATTTGTGAGAAGGCATCTGATTGGTTACAAATGTGTATTGCATGCAACTGCTGAAATTAAAATATTTATTTTCCAACATGCCTTAATTTCAGTTTTGTAAGTCAGGTGTTACCAGGTTTTTGAGGGTCATAATCCACCAAAACTACCAGGATGTGTGACCTTTGGGTCATGCAAAGTACCAGGATGTGTAACCTTTTTGAGGTCATGATTGAGTTAAGAACTGGATTGTCCATGTTTTACCAAGTGTTGATGGTTTATGATCATTTTTGAAAATTTACCAAATTGTGCTGCATAGTTTATTCAATCTTTTTTTTTCAGTGTATATTTCCTAATGTATATATCCTCAAAAACTGCCTTCTTGTGCTCATTGTGTATACAGGTGTTCACAAAGAAATAAAAAAAAAAGTATACAAATTTAACGTGATTCTGTTCTTTTGTATCTTATGCAATATACTGGTACCAGTTTAATTGTTGCACTTTAAAATTCAACAACAAAGGAGGTTGTTTAGTCATGATTTATGTTGTAGTTAAAATTTACATGCTTTTCCTGTTTAAATGACCTCATAAATCCAAGAATTCAGCCGCCTTCCCATATACATTGGTAAATAGTACATTGCTGATCTCATCCCAGCTCATGTATGTGACATGATAAATAAAATTTATGCATTGGATTACACTTGGCGTTTTGTGCCAGAATATCCCCAATTCAGAACCAGATTATACTTGGCGTTTTGTACCAGAATATCCCCCACTTCAGTACAAAATTATAATTAGTACTTTGTACCAGAATATCCCCAATTCAGAACCAGATTATACTTGGCGTTTTGTACCAGAATATCCCCCACTTCAGTACAAAATTATAATTAGTACTTTGTACCAGAATATCCCCAATTCAGAACCAGATTATACTTAGCACTTTGTACCAGAATATCCCCTATTTCAGTATCAGATTATACTTAGCACTTTGTACCAGAATATCCCCTATTCCAGTACCAGATTACAGTTAGCACTTTGTGCCAGAATATCCCCAATTCAGAACCAGATTATACTTAGCACTTTGTGCCAGAATATCCACATTTCAGTACCAGATTATACTTAGCACTTTGTACCAGAATATCCCCAATTCAGAACCAGATTATACTTGGCGTTTTGTGCCAGTATATCCCTCACTTTAGTACAAGATTATACTTAGTACTTTGTACCAGAATATCCCCTATTTCAGTACAAAATTATAATTAGTACTTTGTACCAGAATATCCCCAATTCAGTACCAGATTATACTTGGCGTTTTGTGCCAGTATATCCCTCACTTCAGTACCAGATTATATTTAGCACTTTGTGCCAGAATATCCCCCACTTCAGTACAAAATTATAATTAGTACTTTGTACCAGAATATCCCCAATTCAGAACCAGATTATACTTAGCACTTTGTACCAGTATATCCCCCACTTCAGTACCAGATTATATTTAGCACTTTGTGCCAGAATATTCATGATTTCAGTACCAGATTATATTTAGCACTTTGTGCCAGAATATTCATGATTTTAGAACCAGATTATAATTAGCACTTTGTTCCAGAATATCTCCATTTCAGAACCAGATTATACTTGGCGTTTTGTGCCAGTATATCCCCCACTTCAGTACCAGATTATATTTAGCACTTTGTGCCAGAATATTCATGATTTCAGTACCAGATTATACTTAGCACTTTGTTCCAGAATATCCCCATTTCAGAACCAGATTATACTTGGCGTTTTGTGCCAGTATATCCCCCACTTCAGTACCAGATTATATTTAGCACTTTGTGCCAGAATATTCATGATTTTAGAACCAGATTATACTTAGCACTTTGTTCCAGAATATCCCCAATTCAGAACCAGATTATACTTGGCGTTTTGTGCCAGTATATCCCCCACTTCAGTACCAGATTATATTTAGCACTTTGTGCCAGAATATTCATGATTTTAGAACCAGATTATAATTAGCACTTTGTGCCAGAATATCCCCCATTCAGAACCAGATTATACTTAGCACTTTGTGCCAGAATATCCCCCACTTCAGTACAAAATTATAATTAGTACTTTGTACCAGAATATCCCCAATTCAGAACCAGATTATACTTAGCACTTTGTACCAGTATATCCCCCACTTCAGTACCAGATTATATTTAGCACTTTGTGCCAGAATATTCGTGATTTTAGAACCAGATTATACTTAGCACTTTGTTCCAGAATATCCCCAATTCAGAACCAGATTATACTTAGCACTTTGTACCAGTATATCCCCCACTTCAGTACCAGATTATATTTAGCACTTTGTGCCAGAATATTCGTGATTTTAGAACCAGATTATACTTAGCACTTTGTTCCAGAATATCCCCAATTCAGAACCAGATTATACTTGGCGTTTTGTGCCAGTATATCCCTCACTTTAGTACCAGATTATACTTAGTACTTTGTACCAGAATATCCCCTATTTCAGTACAAAATTATAATTAGTACTTTGTACCAGAATATCCCCAATTCAGTACCAGATTATACTTGGCGTTTTGTGCCAGTATATCCCTCACTTCAGTACCAGATTATATTTAGCACTTTGTGCCAGAATATCCCCCACTTCAGTACAAAATTATAATTAGTACTTTGTACCAGAATATCCCCAATTCAGTACCAGATTATACTTGGCGTTTTGTGCCAGTATATCCCTCACTTCAGTACCAGATTATATTTAGCACTTTGTACCAGTATATCCCCCACTTCAGTACCAGATTATATTTAGCACTTTGTGCCAGAATATTCATGATTTCAGTACCAGATTATATTTAGCACTTTGTGCCAGAATATTCATGATTTTAGAACCAGATTATAATTAGCACTTTGTTCCAGAATATCCCCATTTCAGAACCAGATTATACTTGGCGTTTTGTGCCAGTATATCCCCCACTTCAGTACCAGATTATATTTAGCACTTTGTGCCAGAATATTCATGATTTCAGTACCAGATTATACTTAGCACTTTGTTCCAGAATATCCCCATTTCAGAACCAGATTATACTTGGCGTTTTGTGCCAGTATATCCCCCACTTCAGTACCAGATTATATTTAGCACTTTGTGCCAGAATATTCATGATTTTAGAACCAGATTATACTTAGCACTTTGTTCCAGAATATCCCCATTTCAGAACCAGATTATACTTGGCGTTTTGTGCCGGTATATCCCCCACTTCAGTACCAGATTATATTTAGCACTTTGTGCCAGAATATTCATGATTTTAGAACCAGATTATAATTAGCACTTTGTGCCAGAATATCCCCCATTCAGAACCAGATTATACTTAGCACTTTGTGCCAGAATATCCCCCACTTCAGTACAAAATTATAATTAGTACTTTGTACCAGAATATCCCCAATTCAGAACCAGATTATACTTAGCACTTTGTACCAGTATATCCCCCACTTCAGTACCAGATTATATTTAGCACTTTGTGCCAGAATATCCCCATTTCAGAACCAGATTATACTTGGCGTTTTGTGCCAGTATATCCCCCACTTCAGTACCAGATTATATTTAGTACTTTGTGCCAGAATATTCGTGATTTTAGAACCAGATTATACTTAGCACTTTGTTCCAGAATATCCCCAATTCAGAACCAGATTATACTTGGCGTTTTGTGCCAGTATATCCCCCACTTCAGTACCAGATTATATTTAGCACTTTGTGCCAGAATATTCATGATTTCAGTACCAGATTATATTTAGCACTTTGTTCCAGAATATCCCCATTTCAGAACCAGATTATACTTGGCGTTTTGTGCCAGTATATCCCCTATTTCAGTACCAGATTATACTTAGTACTTTGTTCCAGAATATCCCCATTTCAGAACCAGATTATACTTGGCGTTTTGTGCCAGTATATCCCCCACTTCAGTACCAGATTATATTTAGCACTTTGTGCCAGAATATTCATGATTTCAGTACCAGATTATACTTAGCACTTTGTTCCAGAATATCCCCATTTCAGAACCAGATTATACTTGGCGTTTTGTGCCAGTATATCCCCCACTTCAGTACCAGATTATATTTAGCACTTTGTGCCAGAATATTCATGATTTCAGTACCAGATTATACTTAGCACTTTGTTCCAGAATATCCCCATTTCAGAACCAGATTATACTTGGCGTTTTGTGCCAGTATATCCCTCACTTCAGTACCAGATTATACTTAGTACTTTGTGCCAGAATATCCCCAATTCAGAACCAGATTATACTTGGCGTTTTGTGCCAGTATATCCCTCACTTCAGTACCAGATTATATTTAGCACTTTGTGCCAGAATATCCCCCACTTCAGTACAAAATTATAATTAGTACTTTGTACCAGAATATCCCCAATTCAGAACCAGATTATACTTAGCACTTTGTACCAGAATATCCCCTATTTCAGTATCAGATTATACTTAGCACTTTGTACCAGAATATCCCCCACTTCAGTACAAAATTATAATTAGTACTTTGTACCAGAATATCCCCAATTCAGAACCAGATTATACTTGGCGTTTTGTGCCAGTATATCCCTCACTTCAGTACCAGATTATACTTAGCACTTTGTACCAGAATATCCCCCACTTCAGTACAAAATTATAATTAGTACTTTGTACCAGAATATCCCCAATTCAGAACCAGATTATACTTAGCACTTTGTACCAGTATATCCCCCACTGCAGTACCAGATTACACTCCATTTCAGTAATCATGAAACTAATGATCTAGATGTGTGATGTATTTCTGATGAATATCCTTTAAACCATGTTGGGCATGTAGCAGATGAATATCCATTATACCATGTTGGGTATGTACCAGATGAATATCCCTTATACCATGTTGGGTATGTACCAAATGAATATCCCTTATACCATGTTGGGTATGTACCAGATGGATATCCATTATACCATGTTGGGTATGTACCAGATGAATATTCCTTAAACCATGTTGGGTATGTACAAGATAAATATCCCTTATACCATGTTGGGTATGTACCAGATGAATATCCCTTATACCATGTTGGGTATGTACCGAATGAATATCCCTTATACCATGTTGGGTATGTACCAGATGGATATCCATTATACCATGTTGGGCATGTACCAGATGAATATCCCTTATACCATGTTGGGCATGTACCAGATGAATATCCATTATACCATGTTGGGTATGTACCAGATGAATATCCCTTAAACCATGTTGGGCATGTACCAGATGAATATCTCTTAAACCATGTTGGGCATGTGGCAGATGAATATCCCTTAAACCATGTTGGGTATGTACCAGATGAATATCCCTTATACCATGTTGGGTATGTACCGGATGAATATCCCTTAAACCATATTGGGCATGTACCAGATGAATATCCCTTATACCATGTTGGGCATGTACCAGATGAATATCCCTTAAACCATGTTGGGCATGTACCAGATAATTATCCCTTATACCATGTTGGGCATGTACCAGATGAATATCCCTTATACCATGTTGGGCATGTACCAGATGAATATCCCTTATACCATGTTGGGTATGTATCAGATGAATATCCATTATACCATGTTGGGTATGTACCAGATGAATATCCCTTATACCATGTTGGGTATGTACCAGATGAATATCCCTTAAACCATGTTGGGTATGTACCAGATGAATATCCCTTAAACCATGTTGGGCATGTACCAGATGAATATCCCTTATATCATGTTGGGCATGTACCAGATGAATATCCCTTAAACCATGTTGGGCATGTACCAGATGAATATCCCTTAAACCATGTTGGGTATGTACCAGATGAATATCCCTTATACCATGTTGGGCATGTACCAGATGAATATCCATTATACCATGTTGGGCATGTACCAGATGAATATCCATTATATCATGTTGGGTATGTACCAGATGAATATCCCTTAAACCATGTTGGGTATGTACAAGATGAATATCCCTTAGACCATGTTGGGCATGTATCAGATGAATATCTCTTAAACCATGTTGGGCATGTACCAGATGAATATCCCTTATACCATGTTGGGCATGTACCAGATGAATATCCCTTATAGCGTGTGGGGCATGTACCAGATTAATATCCCTTATAGCGTGTGGGGGTATGTACCAGATGAATATCCCTTATACCATGTTGGGCATGTACCAGATGAATATCCCTTATAGCATGTGGGCGGTATGTAGCAGATGAATATCCCTTATAACGTGTGGGGGGTATGTACCAGATGAATATCCCTTATAGCGTGTGGGGGTATGTACCAGATGAATATCCCTTATAGCGTGTGGGGGTATGTAGCAGATGAATATCCCTTATAGCGTATTGGGGGTATGTACCAGATGAATATCCCTTATAGCGTGTGGGGGTATGTAGCAGATGAATATCCCTTATAGCGTGTGGGGGTATGTACCAGATGAATATCCCTTATAGCGTGTGGGGGTATGTAGCAGATGAATATCCCTTATAGCGTGTGGGGGGTGTGTACCAGATGAATATCCCTTATAGCGTGTGGGGGGTATGTACCAGGTGAATATCCCTTATAGCGTGTGGGGGTTATGTACCAGATGAATATCCCTTATAGCGAGTGGGGGTATGTACCAGATGAATAACCCTTATAGCGTGTGGGGGGTATGTACCAGATGAATATCCCTTATACCATGTTGGGCATGTACCAGATGAATATCCATTATACCATGTTGGGTATGTACCAGATGAATATCCCTTATACCATGTTGGGCATGTACCAGATGAATATCCCTTAAACCATGTTGGGCATGTACCAGATGAATATCCCTTAAACCATGTTGGGTATGTACCAGATGAATATCCCTTATACCGTGTTGGGCATGTACCAGATGAATATCCATCATACCATGTTGGGCATGTACCAGATGAATATCCATTATACCATGTTGGGCATGTATCAGATGAATATCCCTTAAACCATGTTGGGAATGTACCAGATGAATATCCCTTATACCATGTTGGGCATGTACCAGATGAATATCCCTTATAGCGTGTGGGGCATGTACCAGATTAATATCCCTTATAGCGTGTGGGGGGTATGTACCAGATGAATATCCCTTATACCATGTTGGGCATGTACCAGATGAATATCCCTTATAGCATGTGGGTGGTATGTAGCAGATGAATATCCCATATAACGTGTGGGGGGTATGTACCAGATGAATATCCCTTATAGCGTGTGGGGGGTATGTACCAGATGAATATCCCTTATAGCGTGTGGGGGGCATGTACCAGATGAATATCCCTTATAGCGTATTGGGGGTATGTACCAGATGAATATTCCTTATAGCGTGTGGGGGGTATGTACCAGATGAATATCCCTTATAGCGTGTGGGGGGTATGTACCAGATGAATATCCCTTATAGCGTGTGGGGGTATGTAGCAGATGAATATCCCTTATAGCGTGTGGGGGGTATGTAGCAGATGAATATCCCTTATAGCGTGTGGGGGTATGTACCAGATGAATATCCCTTATAGCGTGTGGAGGGTATGTACCAGATGAATATCCCTTATAGCGTGTGGGGGTATGTAGCAGATGAATATCCCTTATAGCGTGTGGGGGGTATGTAGCAGATGAATATCCCTTATACCATGTTGGGCATGTACCAGATGAATATCCATTATACCATGTTGGGTATGTACCAGATGAATATCCCTTAAACCATGTTGGGCATGTACCAGATGAATATCTCTTAAACCATGTTGGGCATGTGGCAGATGAATATCCCTTAAACCATGTTGGGTATGTACCAGATGAATATCCCTTATACCATGTTGGGTATGTACCGGATGAATATCCCTTAAACCATATTGGGCATGTACCAGATGAATATCCCTTATACCATGTTGGGCATGTACCAGATGAATATCCCTTAAACCATGTTGGGCATGTACCAGATAATTATCCCTTATACCATGTTGGGCATGTACCAGATGAATATCCATTATACCATGTTGGGCATGTATCAGATGAATATCCCATATAACGTGTGGGGGGTATGTACCAGATGAATATCCCTTATAGCGTGTGGGGGGTATGTACCAGATGAATATCCCTTATAGCGTGTGGGGGGCATGTACCAGATGAATATCCCTTATAGCGTATTGGGGGTATGTACCAGATGAATATTCCTTATAGCGTGTGGGGGGTATGTACCAGATGAATATCCCTTATAGCGTGTGGGGGGTATGTACCAGATGAATATCCCTTATAGCGTGTGGGGGGTATGTAGCAGATGAATATCCCTTATAGCGTGTGGGGGGTATGTAGCAGATGAATATCCCTTATAGCGTGTGGGGGTATGTACCAGATGAATATCCCTTATAGCGTGTGGAGGGTATGTACCAGATGAATATCCCTTATAGCGTGTGGGGGTATGTAGCAGATGAATATCCCTTATAGCGTGTGGGGGGTATGTAGCAGATGAATATCCCTTATACCATGTTGGGCATGTACCAGATGAATATCCATTATACCATGTTGGGTATGTACCAGATGAATATCCCTTAAACCATGTTGGGCATGTACCAGATGAATATCTCTTAAACCATGTTGGGCATGTGGCAGATGAATATCCCTTAAACCATGTTGGGTATGTACCAGATGAATATCCCTTATACCATGTTGGGTATGTACCGGATGAATATCCCTTAAACCATATTGGGCATGTACCAGATGAATATCCCTTATACCATGTTGGGCATGTACCAGATGAATATCCCTTAAACCATGTTGGGCATGTACCAGATAATTATCCCTTATACCATGTTGGGCATGTACCAGATGAATATCCATTATACCATGTTGGGCATGTATCAGATGAATATCCCTTAAACCATGTTGGGAATGTACCAGATGAATATCCCTTATACCATGTTGGGCATGTACCAGATGAATATCCCTTATAGCGTGTGGGGCATGTACCAGATTAATATCCCTTATAGCGTGTGGGGGGTATGTACCAGATGAATATCCCTTATACCATGTTGGGCATGTACCAGATGAATATCCCTTATAGCATGTGGGTGGTATGTAGCAGATGAATATCCCATATAACGTGTGGGGGGTATGTACCAGATGAATATCCCTTATAGCGTGTGGGGGGTATGTACCAGATGAATATCCCTTATAGCGTGTGGGGGCATGTACCAGATGAATATCCCTTATAGCGTATTGGGGGTATGTACCAGATGAATATTCCTTATAGCGTGTGGGGGGTATGTACCAGATGAATATCCCTTATAGCGTGTGGGGGGTATGTACCAGATGAATATCCCTTATAGCGTGTGGGGGGTATGTAGCAGATGAATATCCCTTATAGCGTGTGGGGGGTATGTAGCAGATGAATATCCCTTATAGCGTGTGGGGGTATGTACCAGATGAATATCCCTTATAGCGTGTGGAGGGTATGTACCAGATGAATATCCCTTATAGCGTGTGGGGGTATGTAGCAGATGAATATCCCTTATAGCGTGTGGGGGGTATGTAGCAGATGAATATCCCTTATAGCATGTGGGGGTATGTAGCAGATGAATATCCCTTATAGCGTGTGGGGGGTATGTAGCAGATGAATATCCCTTATAGCGTGTGTGGGGTATGTAGCAGATGAATATCCCTTATAGCGTGTGGGGGTATGTAGCAGATGAATATCCCTTATAGCATGTGGGGGTATGTACCAGATGAATATCCCTTATAGCGTGTGGGGGGTATGTAGCAGATGAATATCCCTTATAGCGTGTGGGGGGTATGTAGCAGATGAATATCCCTTATAGCGTGTGGGGGGTATGTAGCAGTTGTTTTGGGGTTTATTGTCACCCATAGTAACCGTACCAAGATGTGTGAATAGCAGGTCGTTGATAGTGATAACAGCTGGTCTGAGTTCAATATGAGTTCACACATGATAAGTGTAGACTGTAATGATTTTACAAATATGTGTATTTTTTGAAAAGTCATGGTTTACAACTTTTTGGCAGAGCATTAGACACTCATAGGACAGAAACAGCTATTGGTTATTTGTTCTAAACAGCACAGGTACCAGATGGGGAATTCGGCTCCACCTACGATTATTTTTGCCCGGTTTCTATCCTTTACTTAGGTGCAGACATACATTTATTATTTTGAACGAATTTCAACAGTTTGAAAAATGTTTTGTTTATTAAAATTTGTGATTAAATTTGTGTTGAGGTAGTCTCTTCCCAGTGTCTTTTTTTGTAATGCAACTGAGTTTGCAGACATCACGTAAATGTTTGTTGTGAATGTCACAGCATGGTATCTCATAAAAGTACGTGTAACTGTTTACAAATCAGATTGGTATCACAATTCCAGAGCTTGATCTTCATGGAGATATTGTAGGCCCATAGGTGTGCCTTTGTGTCCTTCAATATTGCCTTTATTATTCCTATGCTAAGTCCATTTTATGAATTTAGGCCTCCAAGCAATGCATCAAGGGAAAAAGTTGATACAGAAGACTAGAGGCTGGAACCTCATGGAGACATTGAAGGCAATATTCTTGATGCCCAATAGGTCTGCATTGGTGTTATTCCAATATTACATTTATTATTTTATATGCTAAGACCATTTTATGAATTTTGGCCTTCAAGAAAAGTTGACGCAGAAGACACAGGATTCAAAATCCTGGATTGAACTTCATCGAGACATTGAAGGCAATATTCTTTATGCCCAATAGGTCTGCCTTGGTATCCTTTCAATATTGCATTTATTATTTTTATATGCCAAGACTGTTTTATAAATATTCTCCTTTAAAATGAGTGTCTTTTCAAACTTTACGTGAAAATACAACTTTGCAGACATCATTTTTAATGTCAAGATTTGGGGTCAGCCTCTAAATAAAAAGACGACAAGTGAGAAATATCAACGTGTCAGCATATGCCGTTCAAGTATTTATTTAAGTAGACAGCCTTTTTGATGTTGACCTCCTTCATAAGATAACCGGTTCATGCACTATACTATAAGTTCAATACTTGGTCACGTGATGCATTGCTAATTCATAAGTTACATATCAGACATTTGCACAGTATAGCCAGTTGTAAGTAAAATCAAGGTCATGGACAGCTGGTGGCTCTTACAACTGATAATAAATTGTAGTTATAGAGATCTGCAATCAGCTATATACTGAAATATAGCGGGTTTTTACTTGGTGTGCTTAATATTAATATTCCAATGATATGAGGGGCTGGTATCATCACGTTTATAGTACCATCGTTTGTTTTAATACTTGACCAACAAACTGTTTTCTATATTTTTGATTGTTATGAGAAAATATGGTAAAGCTTTTGAGATGTGGAACTAAAGGAGAATGAAGTGAATAAGGCAAACATAAATGTAGTTTATTAATCGACAGGATAACAGGGGTCTCGTCTCAAAATACTTAATCATCAGGTATCAGTTCCATGCAGGAATATTTAGAATATTCTTCCGATCTGAGATCAGGTACTAATACTAGTCAGATGTCATGGGAGCTTTCATTCATTATGCGTCAGATAAAGGGATATTTATGTAGTACATGTCTGATGCGGGATAAGGGTTATTTACCCAGTACATGTCTGGTGTGGGATAAGGGGTTATTCACATACGGTAGTACATGTCTGATGCGGGATAAGGGTTATTCACATACGGTAGTACATGTCTGATTTGGGATAATGGTTATTCACATGGTACATGTCTGATGTGGGATAAGGGTTATGTATCCAGTACTGGTCTGATGTGGGATAAGGGTTATTTGCCCAGTACTGGTCTGATGTGGGATAAGGGTTATTCACATAGTACCTGTCTTATGTGGGATAAGGGTTATTTATCCAGTACATGTCTGATGTGGGATAAGGGTTATTTATCCAGTACTGGTCTGATGTGGGATAAGGGTTATTTATCCAGTACTGGTCTGATGTGGGATAAGGGTTATTTATCCAGTACTGGTCTGATGTGGGATAAGGGTTATTCACATAGTACATGTCTGATGTGGGATAAGGGTTATTTATCCAGTACTGGTCTGATGTGGGATAAGGGTTATTCACATGGTACATGTCTGATGTGGGATAAGGGCTATTTATCCAGTACTGGTCTGATGTGGGATAAGGGTTATTTATCCAGTACTGGTCTGATGTGGGATAAGGGTTATTTATCCAGTACTGGTCTGATGTGGGATAAGGGTTATTTATCCAGTAGATGTCTGATGTGGGATAAGGGTTACTTATCCAGTACTGGTCTGATGTGGGATAAGGGCTATTCACATAGTACATGTCTGATTTGAGATAAGGGTTATTTATCCAGTACATGTCTGATGCGGGATAAGAGCTATTCACAAAGTACATATCTTATGTGGGATAAGGGTTATTCACATAGTACATGCCTGATGTGGGATAAAGGTTATTTATCCAGTACATGTCTGATGCGGGATAAGGGCTATTCACATAGTACATGTCTTATGTGGGATAAGGATTATTTATCCAGCACATGTCTGATGTGGGATATAGGTATTTATCCAGTACTGGTCTGATGTGGGATAAGGATTATTTATCCAGTACTGGTCTGATGTGGGATAAGGGTTATTTATCCAGTACATGTCTGATGCGGGATAAGGGCTATTCACATAGTACATGTCTTATGTGGGATAAGGATTATTTATCCAGCACATGTCTGATGTGGGATATGGGTATTTATCCAGTACTGGTCTGATGTGGGATAAGGATTATTTATCCAGTACATGTCTGATGTGGGATAAGGGTTATGTATCCAATACTGGTCTGATGTGGGATAAGGGTTATTTATCCAGTACTGGTCTGATGTGGGATAAGGGTTATTTATCCAGAAGTGGTCTGATGTGGGATAAGGGTTATTTATCCAGTACTGGTCTGATGTGGGATAAGGGTTATTCACATATTACATCTCTGATGTGGGATAAGGGTTATTTATCCAGTACTGGTCTGATGTGGGATAAGGGCTATTCACATAGTACATGTCTGATGTGGGATAAGGGTTATTTATCCAGTACATGTCTGATGTGGGATAAGGGTTATTTATCCAGTACTGGTCTGATGTGGGATAAGGGTTATTTATCCAGTAGATGTCTGTGGGATAAGGGTTATTTATCCAGTACATGTCTGATGTGGGATAAGGGTTATTTATCCAGTACTGGTCTGATGTGGGATAAGGGCTATTCACATAGTACATGTCTGATGTGGGATAAGGGTTATTTATCCGGTACATGTCTGATGCGGGATGAGGGCTATTCACATAGTACATGTATGATGTGGGATAAGGGTTATTTATCCAGTACTGGTCTGATGTGGGATAATGGTTATTTATCCAGTACTGGTCTGATGTGGGATAAGGGTTATTTATCCAGTACTCGTCTGATGTGGGATAAGGGTTATTTATCCAGTACTGGTCTGATGTGGGATAAGGGCTATTCACATAGTACATGTCTGATGTGGGATACAGGCTATTCACATAGTACATGTCTTATGTGGGCCAGTCACTTAGTTCTGGTCTGATTTGAAATTTCAGTTGGCACAAAGCCGCCACCAGCAGCTGCTGAGGGCGCTCTACTACTGCATTTTGTACACTTTGGCAGGAAATTGAAAAATTTAAACTTAACGATTGCTCTCAAATCTTGAGGATCAATGGTGTCAAAGTTTTAACAGTTTGCACAAGTTTGAATGTCGCCATGCAACCAAGATACAATTGCCAACCAAAATCGTCAGACATGTTTCCTAACATGTATAATGTATAACAAAGCATGCAAAATATAACACATTTTCAAAAACAAAATGGCTGCAAGTCAGCCATCTTGGATTGAATCAGTAAACCACTGCATGTACATATGTCCCAGATAAAGTACTAGACACATGCAAAGAATGAACTGATTTGGTCCATGGAGTTCTGAAATATACTTAGTTTGAACGGGGACTAATAAATAAGCGACGTCCAAAACCGTTGCCAAATACCTCATAAATCATATACTGTAAAAGATGATTCATTATTTCATCATTACAAATTACATATACTTTGAGATACTGTGAAATGCTTTAAAATGTAGCTACAATTTGGTTTGATTTCATATGTACCCAAATCTTCATTATCAAAATTACTGTAAAACATGTCTTTTTAGATAACTAATTTAGCTAATCCATTTTCGCTAATAAATAAAGTATATTGTACCAATGAAATTGTTGGTATTTTAGCTAAATTGAGATTCTGTTAATTCACGCATTGAGTCAATTTTGTTAAAATGCACCATAGATAATCCAATGTTTGACAACAATTATATTTTGTGAATGAAGCTTCAAATTGGCTAAATTAGCCACATCTTAAATGACAGCATACTATTTATTTGACACATGCTGTATACACTGATTTAGGAATCATACCAAACCACTCTCGCCTTCTAATAACAAGAAGGGTCAAACAATGAACTAGAATAAGTCATCTCAATGACACAGACCCAAGGATCTTTGCAACAAGTTATTATTATTTCTATGTTTTTAAAATCAATTTTGTAAACAGAACACGACACTGTGGTATTTAAATAGAATTAAAACAATGAAATGGATTTTAAAATTTATGGAATGGCTCCAAGTTGAATTGCTAAAGTATCAAATTGTATGAAGTTTTATTGGTCTGTACGTGTTTTGGAATTCAAGTGAAAACTGTTAATAAGCTTTAAGACATGTGTAATAATACAACTTAATTGGTATATAATTCAAATTGTGATGTGAAACCTACATCACAACTGCAGATAAAAAATAATTTATCTTTGCACTATGACAGATTTCTGTACATTCGTAGCAGACACCGCAAATTGGAGGGGAGAGGGTCAGACTGCAGACAATTTACAGTTCATCATAGTGCAAATGACTAAAGTTCAGTGCATTTATTGGCAATATACCATGTCTACAATTCTAAAGTTGAACCTTGATCAAAACCATCATTTATCCTGAATAGACAGGTTTTATTATTCTCTGGGTTTCAATTTTTGTGATTGCATAATGTACTAAATTAAAACACAGAACTATACACAATAATGCTCATAATCTTTTCCATGATAGATATAGGATTCTCACTGCAATAGAAAATCAAGAGCAGTACTACACAGATGGATCAAGAGCGGCACTACACAGACCGTATGGATGAGCACTTAATAACATGGAGCATGTTGGTTTATCGATGAATTTGAAATTCAGAAAATATGGCCCTGCATATTAACAGTGAAATATATGGTATTTAAAAACTAATGATATTTTTAGTATGATAAGAAGAAATAATTATTATATACTACATGATAAAGCTGCAGATATGAAGTACTGAGACATATAGGAGCACTGTATTTAGAACCACATCATTAAAAGAGGTAGATGTACCACATTTGCCGCATTGGAAGCACACAGAGGCAGATGAAAGCCAAAAAATGCATTTTGAGAGTAAAACTTATGTTGAGTTCTAGTGATTACAGAAGCTATGCTATTAAAATACCCCTAAAATTGTCTGATTTTAGAAAGTAATAGCTATCCTTTGATCTGATCACTCTTCTTAATTAGAATATCCTCTCACTGCAGGTGTTTTGAACAGTGAACTCAGTGGCTGTAAATTAGTACTTGTGCCATCAGTCAAGAATGAACTGCCATCAATAACCCTCCATCATCCATTGAATCCAAATAAATACAAACTCGATTTGTTATAAATTTGGATGTATTCTATTTTCTATATACACTGACTGTACAACCTAGAAACTGTTTTGTTGAATACAGAATTTTTAAATTTGTTGTAATGAAATATTTTATAAAGATGGATTTGAGTCAAGTCTATGCATTTGAAATCTCAAATAACATATTTATAAGTGAAATGCACAATAATTTAAGTTCTATATGTGGTATGGCAGTATGAGAAATGGAATAAATTAACACATTAATGTAAATTTACATTAGTAAATCAATTAATTATATTTGGCAAGTTATCTCTAGCTTCATTATAAATATTCAAACTCACCACCAACATTGTATATTGTTTCAAACAGTAACATTGCTAGCTAAGTTGTTGATTGGTTTACTATGCCTGCCTAGAGATCGATTACAACAAGTTGGGTCAATCTAACCTAAACAGGAGACGTCAAGCTTATAGTGGTGGTGGTCCTCTGACACGTTGAATATAAATAGAAGATCATGATGCAATGGCCTTTCAATTTATTTCATTCAATCGTATAAATTTCTATATTATATAATAAACAGTAAAAATCCCAAAACAAAATCTTGATACAGTATGAAATGTCAGGACTAAGTCACTGGTGCATGTCATAATGCTCGTAAATGAGTGCATTTGGCCAAACAACACATCCTCATAAAAGTGGTTTGTACTTAAAAATTCTGTATTCAACAGAACAGTTTCTAGGGTACTGTCAGTGTACATAGAAAATAGAATACATACAAATACATGTAATGATCACGAGACACGCACAACAAACCAATCAGCAACTTAGCTGACAATGTTGCTGCTTTGGTGGTTGGAACAATAAGAGGGTGACAGTAGTTGGAAATAAAATCCATATTTGGCATGTCAATATTAATTATTCAAAATAGAAAATTAACTTGCCATATTTGGCATGGTAGGTCTTCCATATATGGTTACATATATTTGGGTAAAAGCATTTTAGCTTTATGTCATTGAAAAGAAAGTTAATTTTTTTTTAATACACAAAAGTAAATAAATTCTTATCCA
The DNA here is from genome assembly GCF_978046115.1 of Saccoglossus kowalevskii. Classification (NCBI taxonomy): domain Eukaryota; kingdom Metazoa; phylum Hemichordata; class Enteropneusta; family Harrimaniidae; genus Saccoglossus; species Saccoglossus kowalevskii. The sequence continues at coordinate 4,714,697 of NC_140654.1, forward strand.
AATATTTGTGCTGAAGATTCTATTAAAATATGAAAATGTTGTTTGTTCTTATGGTACTGATGTGAAAACAATTCCAAAAGATGTCTTGTTGATTGATAAGTCTTTCTCATACTGACGTAATGAATCTAGCTTTTGTGTTATAAACAAATTAATTATTTTCCATTTTTAATCAACACCATATGAAAAGCTGTTAACATGAAGGATTCATATGATACAAGTAGTCTTAAGACCTTATGCTAAAAGAGTCATAGAAATAGCAAGATATTTCTAGATGTGCTAAGAAGCAAGCCTGTGTAAAAATTGGGCTGTTTTTACTAAGTGTTCTTGCTCATTCACAAAACGTCTATTATGTTGTTTGCATTTTTGAATACGTTACTCTCGCTCATTTATGTTAATGAAATCAAAACTTTCCAAGTGACCACTAATTCTGTGACGCTATTGGTTAGAATTGTATTTGATTGCAGTGCACATGTAACTTGCACTGAATGTGATTTTATCACCGTACATAGATACTGTAAAATGACTAATTTTCACTGGGTTTAAATTTCACTGATTTACCATTTCAGGCATATTCAGTGGGTTTTAAATTCACGGTTTCGTTATTTGGATAATGTGTTCTATGCTAAATATTACATATTCACTGTGTTTTAATTTAGCGCGTTTTTCCAGTAAGCGAAATAAGCTAAATTAAAACCCAGTGAATAATTACCCCCTTTACAGTATCCAAGTAGCATACGCTTACTGTCAACCGCTTTAAATCACGGTACATAGATATCCAAGTAGCATACGCTTACTGTCAACCGCTTTCAATCACGGTACATAGATATCCAAGTAGCATACGCTTACTCTAAACCCCTTTAATTTCAAATTTTTGCATGTAAGTGAAAATTGCCAAATTTTTTAGCAGTGGAAATTTCTCTGTAATTCTAGAACACAAAGTGTCAGTAACTTTCGCCAAATGTCTACACAAATGCTAAAAAATTTCGATTTAGTTAAAATGACTAGCAACAAAAATTAAAGCGGGGGGAGTCGTCACCTACGCATGCATCTGGTGGCCATAGCGTGTCATTGTTTACAAACAAGCGTCTACCCATGAGCCTTTGCATTCTTAGCGTGTGTTGTTATCAGCGCTTGTGACTCAATTCCTGCATGTGCGCAGGTGACAACCCTCTCGCTTTAAATGGTTTACAGTTCATACCTATGTCTAACTGCAAAATGACATTTACAGTTTTAAATGATAAACCACAAGACATTTGCATCATATTTTCAATAAAAATCTTTATTTATCAGAAGGTATATATAATAGAGTAGTGTTAGAATTTAACATAATTGTACCAGTTTTAGAACTTCTGTTGATATGGTTGTCGTCTTCTTTTTCTACCAGGCTCTTTTTCATTTGCAGTCTTCATGTAACCTGGTAATGATACATAAAATGTATTATCAAATTTTAAGAGCGCCCGAGAACAGGCCGCTTTGCATAATACTCGCTTAAATTGTGTCTCAAAGTATAAAATCAATCATAGTGAAACAGTAGCTTTAAAGAAAGACTGAAACCAAATGTTTTGATACTAAACAAAAAAGAATAAAATTCAAATTAAATATGACCAAATTGTACAATAATCTAGTACCAAGAGAAACACTTTGTATATTGATAACTACTCAAACCAATGAAACTACCTTACTCAACACATGTTTGTGTGCTTGGTATTTCTTACCTCTCTCTACACATGTTTGTGTGCTTGGTATTTCTTACCTCTCTCTACACATGTTTGTGTGCTTGGTATTTCTTACCTCTCTCTACACATGTTTGCGTGCTTGGCATGTCCAGTTCCCAGTAGTGTTCTGGTGTACTAGGTGGTGTGTGTTTACCACGATGTCGGGAACAAAACTTCATTCTTTCTAGTTTCTCTTCGTCATTTAGATCTAAACCACCAAAGTACTGAGAAAGAAAGTAATATTAATTTAATAAGAACAATGACCAGTTTTTGAAGCAGACATGAACGGAAAGGCAGCAAGGCAATACTGTATTTGCTGTTTAGAAGCATATAGACAGTATGAAATCACACCCTCAGTGGTGAATTTAAGAGAACCAATAGTGAATCATACCTGTATGATATGACAATGGAAGAAGCTAGATATAGTCAGGTGCTGTTGTATTGAATGAAATAAATGCAAACAGTCACCAGTGACGCATATTTACGTGCTGCGACACTGCTTTTTTTCTTTTTCTTGCAATGTACATCAACGTGAAAAAATAATTGTTTTTCGAATTTTCTTTGCCGTTCACATGCATGATGATACTATAACAGCAAATGGACATGATTTCAATATAGCAACTATTACTATCATCATGCGAGACGTTTTCCATGTTTGGGATTGGCAAATGAGGGCATAATTTTCGCACCAGCCGAGCCCAAAGTGAGTCCCGCTACGTGAATGCAACTGCTGTAATCTCTCTGCAAACACAAAGGATTAACAATTTCGGAACATGCTGAGGTCCCATAACATGAACGTTGCAATATGTGCCTCTAATAAAATAGATGCACAAAATATCATACCCCCCGGTAGATGCTATACATGTTGCTATGGTTACAGTACCTACCTCCTCACACTGTTTACAATTAAATCCTTTCAGTTTTTTCCGGGCATCCTTTTTCCGAACCACTTCTACATGTTTGTAATTAAGAGATGTATTTGACTTAGGAACCCTGGCAAAATAAACAAAGTTACATCATTATTCACGCCAGGGGTAAAACTAAATCCAAATAACCCAACCGTGCCTAATTTTCACATGCATATTCTTTATGATTAAACTGGAAAGTGGTCACTAGAGGGTGCTCATTTGTTGGCTCCAACAGCATGCTGTATATACTCATGTAGTATGAAATTCTATTTCTTTATAACAGTATAAACCAATATGTACAACAGCTTCTACAAGAATAATGAAATAAAAAAATATGACAAAATAAACAGCTATACACATATTTCATTTGGCTTAAGATGTGGAATGTAGGAACTTTTCAAAGAAATGATGAGCTCAGAAACATAAACAGTTTGTGGGAATTCAAAACAAGGAAGGATAGCCTTGTTGAGATGGAGAATGCTTCAAAAATGTTGAATTATGAGGAGGATAGGAGGTAGAGTAGTGATTTAGGCAGAGGGTTCTCAGAACCCGCCTATTCACATAGTTCATATCCATCATAGACTCCGGTAAGTAAAAATTACTATTTTGAACTGTAGGCATTAATCTGCGATTCAGCCAATGATGGAGAGAGAAATCTAGGTCAGGGGAAGCCCCATGACCTAAAGATTTTCCTCTTACATCACAACCATGTGGCCGAGCCGGAGGTATTAAGGCGGCACCATATTAGCTATCAAGTCAGTCTGGTTCTTTTTCTCCGCACCGAGGACTAAGCCAACGCTACGAAAAAGTGGGGTGGTCAGGAGGACCCGGAGTCTATGGTGGGTATAAACTATGTGAATAGGCGGGTTATGAGAACTCTCTGCCTAAAATTCACTATGTTCAATTACCCACCAGACTCCGATCAGTCAAAATGACTGCAGTTCAAAATAGTCATTTTGACTGACCGGAGTCAATGGTGGGTGATTGAACGTAGTGAATATAAGGAGCTTTTTATTACAAAATGATTGCCAAAAAGACAAATGAATGTTATGTTAATTTGACATGTATTTTCAGAATGTTATTAATCAACTTTCAGTTGTCATAGTTAGGCCACACCGACTTAATTTTATGGATGACATCCGTGTACGCGCATTAGTTTTCGTTTGTTCTCAAAAAAAATCTCCCACGACGAGTCTCCACAGATCGATTTTCAGTCCAGAACTTGCCAACTCATATTGTCACAAAGCGCCGGCTTGTCGTAAAACTTGTTTTGGACTACCTCAAAACGTGCCAATTTTGTCCTAAATGATTCCAACATGGCGACCACGCCACCAAACTACTGGAGCATAAAAGTTCAGAGGAAAAACGGAGGGATTGTTGTAGACTGGTACGCAATTGACGTCGGCCAGGAAGATGTAAAGTTTACAGAGCTATACGAGAGATTGGTAGCGGCAAGCGAGTTTCGTCCAGACAACTTTAAGGACATATTGTCCAGAGTGGCTGTCCCGCATTTCTTCTGCAATGATGAGAGAAATGGGAGAGGAGTGGAGGTGTATGGTGGCCTAAAAATTGGTCAGGCGACAAGTCAGTTTGGTTGCTTTGTCCGCATTGAAGTCGACAAAACTGCAATGAAAGCAGAAGAAGCTCCTTGGCCGAAGTCTGCTTTCGAGGTGAAGAAAATTTTCTTTTTTTTTTTTTCATTTTCTGATTTGGATAATTTGCTTGCACACACAGTGCAATGTTTTGTTAGTTATTGTTAATACATATTGCCATTTGTTTGAGTAAAAAATCATGACCAAAACACATACCTGTCAAAACTTGTCTCCAAGCTTTGGTTGTCATAGTTGTGGTGACTATCGTCATTGTTGTAAACATCTGAAAAATATTGGACTATTCTGGATGAACTGGTAACTCAACATAGCATGTACAATGTATGAAAACAGTAGTTAAGAAACTTTACATAGAAACACAGGATGAATATTCAAATGAAATATTGATACACCAGCATTCCTGAAGAACCCATTAAAGTTAATTATCAGTAAGTGAACAGCTATTTGAAAAAACAACAACATTGCGCTGAATTTGCACACATATTCTATGTTGTATATATTCTGAGACTCAACTGCAGGTCTTTATCATTGAACCAAGGGAGGCAGTGACCAATCGGGGTATGTCCATGAAGTGTAACCTGAAGTACTATATCCCAAATTGTACCTGTACCTTAAAGATTCACCAGAGTGGAGTTTCATGGGTTCTACCTACAAGCGGGAACTTTGCCTGTGATTGAGGACTCCCATCTGTACTGTGCATTGCAATGTGGAACTAAACACAATATCTTTTTTTCATATAGACTGTACAAGATCACATGCCCACCCACGTTCCAGTCTTACTGTATTCAGCTTAGCTGACTGTTCTCTCTTTTATGCTATTCACAAATATATTTTATCAAAGTCATTTAAAAGTTTATCTCTGGGTACATGTGAATAATTCAGCCATCAGTCAATTCTCTTTAACGGTAACATCCAGCTTTCCAAATCCTAGTGTAATTAGACCTTTTCAGAACTGCTTGACCTTGGCTATTACACATGTTTTTAGATGTCAACATGAAGTTATTAGTGAAAATATTCTATAACAGTGTGAACAAGGATGTTAGAGATTTAAGCTTAAGAATACTTTGGCATAATATTACACCCATAGACATAATTTCCCATTTTGCTACTGTCAATTACAATTTTTGAAAATAATATGGAAAAAATAATGTGGGTTTGTTTTGTAAAAGATGACAAAAGATGAATCATAGTTATCATAATAACTTGTTTGAATATATCTGTGGTGAAATTAAACATGTCCATAAGTTGCCCAATTGTGTGTTGTTGTCACTTCTTGTGTTTTGTTTTAGAAAGATTCACTGAGCTATAAAACTAGGACTTACCAGTAACATCATTCTTTTCACCATTGTTGTCATGACTGCTACCAAACATATCAGCACAACTGTCATCAGCAGTACTTTCTTTCGACAAATTTGTCTTTTCCTTTTTATTTTTCTTGGAATGTGCGAGGCCATCATGTACACCAGTTTTCTGTGTTATGTATGTCATATCAGTATCCTCTGCATCACATCCTCTGAGATGATTATTGTCAACTGCACCAAATTTTAAACTTTCACTGCAGTTTGCAAGTTTGCTGCAAAGAAGACTTTCTGATTCAATGTCTCCCAGGAATATTCTTCCTTTGCAATTACTCTTATCAAATGTTGGACTCTTACAGCCTTGAAGTAGTAAATCAGAATCTTCTTCCAGTTCTGACAGTTGAAGAGCCGGATCTAGACTTCCATTCATAACACAAGGCATGGTAAAATTCTCATCTGAGTTCATCTCCATGTTAGTACCACAGACTGCTTTAGTATCAGTTTTTTTGTTAACAATCCTTGGCGAGACAGGTTTTTTAAATTCAATATTACTTGCAGTGAACTTATCTTTAAATGTCTTATCCTCAAAGTGCATATCCATGGCAACATCATTATTCATTTTGTTGATATCTCCACCAAATGTTTGTGTAAGAGTGCTTTGTACAAGTTTAGCTGTTTTTTTTCTTGATGTTCTTTTCTTTTTAGTGTCACATAAGCCATTCTTTCTCTTTATTTTATTTCTTGTCATTCTCTCAGTTTCATCATCACAAAAACAGTCTTGATCTTCACTCCCCTTTGAATATTTCTGAGCAGGTTCAGTTACACATGTTTCATCAGTGTCTATTGCATCATGTTCCCATTGCAACTGCCTCTTCTTTGGATTTTGCACCCATTTCTCTTGTGAGAATTTTTCTTTTGGGATAGGAGAATTTTCTTTTCCAGGTGGTGACTGTGACTTCTTTGTTGGACTAGAATGTTCGCTTACATCAGAGGAAAGATTAAACTTACCATTATTGTGATGTCTTGGCACCAATGGTTTTAACAAAAGTGGAGAGGGATGACTTTCATCGTTACCAAGGAAAGATAATCTGGAGTCGCGTTGTGTTACTACTGTATAATCGTTATTTCCAGGTACTTCATCAAACTGTAGCCTTTGCACAATTTCACATTCAGGATTTTGAAGCTTTTCAGCTGTAAACATTGATGATGGTAAACGTGCGGCAATATTTTGTGATTCATTCAGTTGAATTGGTGTTAGCATGTTTAAATGTTCCAAGTCACTTGACTTTCTGTTGTCAGATCTACTTAACTTTTCAACAACCCTCTTTAAGAGACTAGTCTTATCATGCTCCATTGAAACTCTACAACGTTCAACAGCTGGTGTGCTCGTTGATGTCGGTGAACATATCAACAAACTTAATGGCTCTGGACTATCAATATTGACATCAAGTGTTTCTGGTACTGCAGCCAACTGCAGTCCATCTCTCAAATCATCAAATCGATCTCTTCTCAACTTAACTCTGCGACCCTTACTCAGTTCCAGATTACCTGCAATTACCGGACTCATTGACATGGTGTCCTGGTAACAGGTATCCGTAACAAGAATCCTAGCTGATGGTTTTCTTATTCCTCTTACATCCTGGGTGTCTTGAATGTCCAGTTTCCGTGGCAAATATTTCATTTCTTGGGTCCATCCTGTACACGTATCTGGTTCACAAGAGTCTGGCACTGACACAATCCCTCTATTGTTTAAACACAACTGTGATCTCTCTGAAGAGTCCAAACATTCCTGCTTAATCTTAAAATTACCCATCTTTCCCTTACCATCATATTTATTGATCTCTATGTTTCGTCCTTCCAACAATCTTCCATCTGGAGAAATTTTCTTAGACTCTTCATATCTCACTTTTTTTCTGTCTTTATTCATTGACAACTTATTATGGACAGGTTTATTTATTCTACCAAATGTCTGACTTTCTTCATCACTCATACCTACAGGTGAAGTTTTCATCACATTTGTATCGTGATCATTGGTTTTCTTTTCCAAGTTTTGAGCCTTTGTTTCTGTAGAACAAAATATATCACTTGATAGTTTAATAAGATTTATACACTTTAACTTTTAAATGATTGTGAAAAAGTCACAAGATGAAGATGCTGAATTGTTCAAGTTACAGATATTGAGTTACAAAAACATCAAATTACAAAAATGGCCATGATCCTATTTTTGGTCTCAATTTAAATGCCTTGTAAGAACCAATGAAATTTTTTAAATATTTTTGTTCTCAGGTGCTCCCTGTTTGAGGGAGTGATCCCCTGGGTCAAAGGTGAGACTAACATGTGGTCTTTTGTTTATTACTTAGCGGCTGTGTACTTGTGGGTTTATTCTGTGTATATTTGGATGTTCTAATCTTGGTGTTTTTCCAGTGATTTCTCTAGGTGCAATTCAAAAAAAGTAGGCGTGTCTTGTTTACCTGAGATTTGCAAGAGTTTGAGCTGGCCAACATGTTAGTTTTTTTCATGTGGTTGATTACTGGCCTATTGATTTTCCATTTTTGAGCCATGTTTTCAACTTTGTTTATCATTTCCATATAGCAATCTCGTCATATGTTAACATTGTCGTCTATGGAGTTTCAATGAGTGGTATGAGCCCTGAATTTATATACCACGCCTACTTTTGAGAAACCACACCCAAATTGTAACTCGACCAATTTACAGTTAACTACACTTCAAGTTATAGGGCTACATACATTTTTGTTGACGACATTTGGTAACTTGAACTTTAATTAACAGTTAACCGAACTTCAAGTAACATTTATAGAAGATGTCGCCTTCAAGAGCGCAGCACATGGGAAGCCCAGCGCATGACCTGATTAAATGTATATGCATATATATATTAGTGAGAAGACCATGATGATCTGATTGAAATGCAACTCTGTATGGAGACTTTTGATTGGTAGATTGGGACAATACCCAGTGTGCATATCATTGTCTATAAATACTGATTGATTTTCCAAGTGAATTTTGTAGGATACAACATGTTGAATCACGCTCAGGGAAGGTTTAAGTTCATGCTTGGCACGTTATTTTGTCAGCACAGCACAGTGATTTGATTACATGTACGCGGACAAATGTATATTTTTGAGCATAATAAATGTTTTTATAAATTACTTGGTCACGTGGTAAACAGAATTAGCACAAGAGGGTGTAAGAATGTTTTGACATCTTTATATACATTGTATTTTGGAACCTCTTGACAATGGGCTTTCACAAGATGGCCACATTTTAGCTATATTGAAAAGTGTCTAACTAAAATTAAAATTACCTAATGTACATATTTTGTGCTCTTTTTCTTCAATCAGTTGCAACCACTGGTTTCTCTCTTTATTGAATTCCACTTCAAGATGTTCACACCTCTTACATTTTTGTGAACTACAAATAAAATAAGAAATTAATCTAAGCTTTCTTTGAACATAAATTGTGTATTGTATTGGCCAATAAGTAGCAGAGGTCAATGTGTTGGTGTACTGTACTGCCAACAAGTAGCAGAGGTCAATGTGTTGGTGTACTGTACTGCCAACAAGTAGCAGAGGTCAATGTGTTGGTGTGCTGTACTGCCAATAAGTAGCAGAGGTCAATGTGTTGGTGTGCTGTATTGCCAATAAGTAGCAGAGGTCAATGTGTTGGTGTACTGTACTGCCAATAAGTAGCAGAGGTCAATGTGTTGGTGTACTGTACTGCCAATAAGTAGCAGAGGTCAATGTGTTGGTGTACTGTATTGCCAATAAGTAGCAGAGGTCAATGTGTTGGTGTACTGTACTGCCAATAAGTAGCAGAGGTCAATGTGTTGGTGTGCTGTATTGCCAATAAGTAGCAGAGGTCAATGTGTTGGTGTACTGTACTGCCAATAAGTAGCAGAGGTCAATGTGTTGGTGTGCTGTACTGCCAATAAGTAGCAGAGGTCAATGTGTTGGTGTATTGTACTGCCAATAAGTAGTAGGGGTCAATGTGTTGGTGTATTGTACTGCCAATAAGTAGCAGAGGTCAATGTGTTGGTGTGCTGTATTGCCAATAAGTAGCAGAGGTCAATGTGTTGGTGTGCTGTACAATAAGTAGCAGAGGTCAATGTGTTGGTGTACTGTACTGCTAATAAGTAGCAGAGGTCAATGTGTTGGTGTGCTGTACAATAAGTAGCAGAGGTCAATGTGTTGGTGTGCTGTATTGCCAATAAGTAGCAGAGGTCAATGTGTTGGTGTGCTGTACAATAAGTAGCAGAGGTCAATGTGTTGGTGTGCTGTACTGCCAATAAGTAGCAGAGGTCAATGTGTTGGTGTATTGTACTGCCAATAAGTAGCAGAGGTCAATGTGTTGGTGTGCTGTACTGCCAATAAGTAGCAGAGGTCAATGTGTTGGTGTACTGTACTGCCAATAAGTAGCAGAGGTCAATGTGTTGGTGTGCTGTACTGCCAATAAGTAGCAGAGGTCAATGTGTTGGTGTACTTTACTGCCAATAAGTAGCAGAGGTCAATGTGTTGGTGTACTGTACTGCCAATAAGTAGCAGAGGTCAATGTGTTGGTGTGCTGTATTGCCAATAAGTAGCAGAGGTCAATGTGTTGGTGTACTGTACTGCCAATAAGTAGCAGAGGTCAATGTGTTGGTGTACTGTACTGCCAATAAGTAGCAGAGGTCAATGTGTTGGTGTACTGTACTGCCAATAAGTAGCAGAGGTCAATGTGTTGGTGTGCTGTACAATAAGTAGCAGAGGTCAATGTGTTGGTGTACTGTACTGCCAATAAGTAGCAGAGGTCAATGTGTTGGTGTGCTGTACAATAAGTAGCAGAGGTCAATGTGTTGGTGTACTGTACTGCTAATAAGTAGCAGAGGTCAATGTGTTGGTGTGCTGTACAATAAGTAGCAGAGGTCAATGTGTTGGTGTGCTGTATTGCCAATAAGTAGCAGAGGTCAATGTGTTGGTGTACTGTATTGCCAATAAGTAGCAGAGGTCAATGTGTTGGTGTGCTGTATTGCCAATAAGTAGCAGAGGTCAATGTGTTGGTGTGCTGTATTGCCAATAAGTAGCAGAGGTCAATGTGTTGGTGTACTGTATTGCCAATAAGTAGCAGAGGTCAATGTGTTGGTGTGCTGTACAATAAGTAGCAGAGGTCAATGTGTTGGTGTACTGTACTGCCAATAAGTAGCAGAGGTCGATGTGTTGGTGTACTGTACTGCCAATAAGTAGCAGAGGTCAATGTGTTGGTGTGCTGTACAATAAGTAGCAGAGGTCAATGTGTTGGTGTACTGTACTGCTAATAAGTAGCAGAGGTCAATGTGTTGGTGTGCTGTACAATAAGTAGCAGAGGTCAATGTGTTGGTGTACTGTACTGCCAATAAGTAGCAGAGGTCAATGTGTTGGTGTGCTGTACAATAAGTAGCAGAGGTCAATGTGTTGGTGTACTGTACTGCTAATAAGTAGCAGAGGTCAATGTGTTGGTGTGCTGTACAATAAGTAGCAGAGGTCAATGTGTTGGTGTGCTGTATTGCCAATATGTAGCAGAGGTCAATGTGTTGGTGTGCTGTACTGCCAATAAGTAGCAGAGGTCAATGTGTTGGTGTACTGTACTGCCAATAAGTAGCAGAGGTCAATGTGTTGGTGTGCTGTACAATAAGTAGTAGGGGTCAATGTGTTGGTGTACTGTACTGCCAATAAGTAGCAGAGGTCAATGTGTTGGTGTGCTGTACAATAAGTAGCAGAGGTCAATGTGTTGGTGTGCTGTATTGCCAATAAGTAGCAGAGGTCAATGTGTTGGTGTGCTGTACAATAAGTAGCAGAGGTCAATGTGTTGGTGTGCTGTATTGCCAATAAGTAGCAGAGGTCAATGTGTTGGTGTGCTGTACAATAAGTAGTAGGGGTCAATGTGTTGGTGTACTGTACTGCCAATAAGTAGCAGAGGTCAATGTGTTGGTGTGCTGTACAATAAGTAGCAGAGGTCAATGTGTTGGTGTGCTGTACTGCCAATAAGTAGCAGAGGTCAATGTGTTGGTGTACTGTACTGCCAATAAGTAGCAGAGGTCAATGTGTTGGTGTGCTGTACAATAAGTAGTAGGGGTCAATGTGTTGGTGTACTGTACTGCCAATAAGTAGCAGAGGTCAATGTGTTGGTGTGCTGTACAATAAGTAGCAGAGGTCAATGTGTTGGTGTGCTGTATTGCCAATAAGTAGCAGAGGTCAATGTGTTGGTGTGCTGTATTGCCAATAAGTAGCAGAGGTCAATGTGTTGGTGTGCTGTACTGCCAATAAGTAGCAGAGGTCAATGTGTTGGTGTACTGTACTGCCAATAAGTAGCAGAGGTCAATGTGTTGGTGTGCTGTACAATAAGTAGCAGAGGTCAATGTGTTGGTGTGCTGTATTGCCAATAAGTAGCAGAGGTCAATGTGTTGGTGTGCTGTACAATAAGTAGCAGAGGTCAATGTGTTGGTGTGCTGTATTGCCAATAAGTAGCAGAGGTCAATGTGTTGGTGTACTGTACTGCTAATAAGTAGCAGAGGTCAATGTGTTGGTGTGCTGTACAATAAGTAGCAGAGGTCAATGTGTTGGTGTGCTGTATTGCCAATAAGTAGCAGAGGTCAATGTGTTGGTGTGCTGTACTGCCAATAAGTAGCAGAGGTCAATGTGTTGGTGTACTGTACTGCCAATAAGTAGCAGAGGTCAATGTGTTGGTGTGCTGTACAATAAGTAGTAGGGGTCAATGTGTTGGTGTACTGTACTGCCAATAAGTAGCAGAGGTCAATGTGTTGGTGTGCTGTACAATAAGTAGCAGAGGTCAATGTGTTGGTGTGCTGTATTGCCAATAAGTAGCAGAGGTCAATGTGTTGGTGTGCTGTACAATAAGTAGTAGGGGTCAATGTGTTGGTGTACTGTACTGCCAATAAGTAGCAGAGGTCAATGTGTTGGTGTGCTGTACAATAAGTAGCAGAGGTCAATGTGTTGGTGTGCTGTATTGCCAATAAGTAGCAGAGGTCAATGTGTTGGTGTACTGTACTGCCAATAAGTAGCAGAGGTCAATGTGTTGGTGTGCTGTACAATAAGTAGCAGAGGTCAATGTGTTGGTGTGCTGTATTGCCAATAAGTAGCAGAGGTCAATGTGTTGGTGTACTGTACTGCCAATAAGTAGCAGAGGTCAATGTGTTGGTGTGCTGTACAATAAGTAGCAGAGGTCAATGTGTTGGTGTGCTGTATTGCCAATAAGTAGCAGAGGTCAATGTGTTGGTGTGCTGTATTGCCAATAAGTAGCAGAGGTCAATGTGTTGGTGTGCTGTATTGCCAATAAGTAGCAGAGGTCAATGTGTTGGTGTGCTGTATTGCCAATAAGTAGCAGAGGTCAATGTGTTGGTGTGCTGTACAATAAGTAGCAGAGGTCAATGTGTTGGTGTACTGTACTGCTAATAAGTAGCAGAGGTCAATGTGTTGGTGTGCTGTACAATAAGTAGCAGAGGTCAATGTGTTGGTGTGCTGTATTGCCAATAAGTAGCAGAGGTCAATGTGTTGGTGTACTGTACTGCCAATAAGTAGCAGAGGTCAATGTGTTGGTGTACTGTACTGCTAATAAGTAGCAGAGGTCAATGTGTTGGTGTGCTGTACAATAAGTAGCAGAGGTCAATGTGTTGGTGTGCTGTATTGCCAATAAGTAGCAGAGGTCAATGTGTTGGTGTGCTGTATTGCCAATAAGTAGCAGAGGTCAATGTGTTGGTGTACTGTATTGCCAATAAGTAGCAGAGGTCAATGTGTTGGTGTACTGTATTGCCAATAAGTAGCAGAGGTCAATGTGTTGGTGTACTGTACTGCCAATAAGTAGCAGAGGTCAATGTGTTGGTGTACTGTATTGCCAATAAGTAGCAGAGGTCAATGTGTTGGTGTGCTGTATTGCCAATAAGTAGCAGAGGTCAATGTGTTGGTGTACTGTATTGCCAATAAGTAGCAGAGGTCAATGTGTTGGTGTGCTGTATTGCCAATAAGTAGCAGAGGTCAATGTGTTGGTGTGCTGTATTGCCAATAAGTAGCAGAGGTCAATGTGTTGGTGTGCTGTATTGCCAATAAGTAGCAGAGGTCAATGTGTTGGTGTGCTGTATTGCCAATAAGTAGCAGAGGTCAATGTGTTGGTGTGCTGTACTGCCAATAAGTAGCAGAGGTCAATGTGTTGGTGTGCTGTATTGCCAATAAGTAGCAGAGGTCAATGTGTTGGTGTGCTGTATTGCCAATAAGTAGCAGAGGTCAATGTGTTGGTGTGCTGTACTGCCAATAAGTAGCAGAGGTCAATGTGTTGGTGTGCTGTATTGCCAATAAGTAGCAGAGGTCAATGTGTTGGTGTGCTGTATTGCCAATAAGTAGCAGAGGTCAATGTGTTGGTGTGCTGTATTGGCCATAAATAACAGAAATAACCTGAACTAGGTTTGAAGACTATAAACTCACCAAGTATTCTTGTTTGTATCTTTCAAGTTTGTTACTTCAGTTCTCAGTTTGTTGTTATGTTCAATAAGTTTTTTATTATGCTGGTACTCTTTTTGAAGATCTGTACATATGCTAATGAAAGAAACAATAAACGCACCTCACTGATATTTTACTTCTCAAAGCTTGTAACACTTGTCAAAACACTTAAATTGTTCAAAATATAGTGGGAGGGGGCAAAGTAGTCAAGATTTTGGCTATTCTGTCAAGAGGTGTGATGTCATTCCCATTTGTTAAATTTGTGTCACTAACTTTATTTTGTGTGGGTCAAAATCAATTTGATGTGGGAATTACTGTCAAACAATGTTACCGGTAAATTTAAAAACAATTTAGAAGGAAATCAGCGTAATAAGGCATCATCCTGTGAACTCCATTTTTAGAGTTGGTTCTTCAGTAAAAAGAAGTAAAATATTATGAATAAATATAATTTTATACTTATATTTGAGTTCAATATTACCCACATACAAAGCTAGTACATCACTGACATCCTGTTTCCACTCTTACCCATTATAATAGGCTTTGTTTTCTTCTTCCTTAGATTTCAACTTGTTTATTTCATTTTGCAATTCTGTGAAATCAAATAACAAAACAAACTGAACCCAGTAAAAACTTAAAGCAGGGGAGTCGTCACCTACTCATGCATCAGGTGGCCATAGCATGTCATTGTTTACAAACAATGGTTTACCCATGAGCCTTTGCGTTCTTAGCGTGTGTTGTTATCGTCGATTGGGACTCGACCTTCTCGCTTTAACTCTGTGTCAACCAAACATATATACTGTAATTGTTCTATTGGTAGTGCATGTGCTTATGTAAATATGTATTCTGCAAGTACTGTGGAATTATAGCATGGATTTAAATTTTTGCTGAAGATTGCTTTCATTAATAATTCAACAAAAACATCTAATTAAACATTCATGAATATTAATCACCAAAATACACAGACTGATACCAACCAATAAAAAATTATACTGCATCTATCTTGGACTTACTTTGAATTTGTTCTTTATGTGCTGCATGAAGCTTGTTGAATAATTCATCAAAATTATCAGAACTGTCATCTTTATGATCCATAATGTTGATTAGTTGAGAACAAACATGAATAGAAGAGAGTATTTGTCTGAAATAGTTTTCTTCCTATGGTTTGCACGTAATGTATGGCTATTAAATCAGTGAAAATACTTCTATCCATGCAAATACAAAAATAAAATAACACAGAGACAAACAATTTAGTAAATAAACCACAAATCAGTATAAATTAAAATAAGAAGACTAAAAAGTGTTATTAACATGTTATCTTTAATTAGATTGGCATTTATAATAAAAAAATTCATAAATAATATTGCACAAATTACAGGGTCACCCACATTTTATGTAAAGTGAACAAACAATTAATTAATATTGCCTTAAATTTTTAACAATCGACTTTTTTACCTAAATTATTATTCATGTTTTTCTTAATATTCTTCAATATTTCTGGAAATGAACCTTAATTAATGATTTTGAAATCAACAGACAAAATTTGAGTAAATTTTCAGTTTTTATTTAAAAAAAATTGGCTATTTTGTCCCAAGTTTCTGAAGGAAAGTGCAGACTATAAACAGGACTACTTTGTGAATTTGTGACGAAAAGAGGGAACTGGTGATGAAATTCTAGGTTTATTGAAACACTTAAAATTCCTCAGAAGGAATTAAAATGGTTACACTAACTGCTAAAACACATATATGTATAACATACAAATTTTACGTGAAATTTATAATGTGCTTAGTAGTCTCTTCAATAATGCTTTCCGCGTTTGTTCGTAAAAGGGGCATTCAATCATGAAATGGTACTCATCTTCTACTTTGTTAATTGAACACAGTTCGCAGATTCTTTTTCCTATTTCGGTTTTTGGTTTGGTGTACCTCCCTGTTTCAATTTTTAGTTTATGATTGCTCAGACATTCAGACAGACTACTTAGACATTCACCTTAGTTCGGCATTCTTTATTTTGATCATATAATTTTCTAAAGTAAATTCATTTTTGAAATTTTTGTACGTTCTCAGTTTATTTCTTCTGTTATTGTTATTTTGGTTAACATCAGTCCCTATGTTAATTTCCCTTTTCCAGTATAATTTATATATTTTTTCAACTTCCAAACCTAATTTCTTGGTTTCTCTCTCGTTCAGTATAGTTGTTGTTTCGATAATTTGTGGTTGGTTTATTTGAGTTAACAGTGTAGTTATGGCACTGTACCATTTGCTGTTTAATTGTTTGTTCATAATTGCTGCCTTCCTTACCAATTCATTTGATGTATTCATTACTCTGTTGAAGTATTTAATTAATTGTTTTTTGATGAATATGTCAAGTGGGTATTTTCTCAGTTCCCCATAAATACCCAAGATAGATGTGTTCTTCCTGACTCCTAAAACAAAACGACAAAAGTTTAGGTAAATTTCTTACACACTTGATTTGTACATGTATGTGCTTTCGTGACCCCAGATGTCACTTCCGTAAACTAGTATAGGTCTAATTAGTTTATCGAAAAGGGATAACATTGTAAGTGGATTTAAATTTGCCTTATGTCCAAGTTTTGCTTTTAAACTAAATAAAGCTTTTTGGCCTTTTAGTTTTAATGTTTTAATTGCCCCCTTAAATTTTCCGTTTGAACTTAATACAACCCCTAAATAGTTGTAGTGTCTAACCACATTAATAGACGATTATTTTTATTGAAAACCATTATTTTTGTTTTCTCTGTATTAACAGTCAGCTTCCAGTGTTTTGTGTAAGCGGAGAGATTATCTAAGCTCTTTTATAATCCATGTTTTGTTTCTGAAAGGTGACAATGTCGTCCGCAAAAAGGAGGCACCCAACTTTACTGTTTCCCAGTGTGGGTGGATTATATGTTGCAGCATCAAAAATTCCTGGTAGGTCATTAATAAACAAATTGAAAAGAGTTGGACTTAAGTTACACCCTTGTTTAACCTCAGTAACCCCAGAAAAGGTTGAAACCCAGATAAAATGTATAAACAAGTTATATTTGTTTTCTTAATTTTATTTATTATGCAAATTAGCTAATTAGAACAATTCGGCTTGTAATTGTGATTTTTTTCTATTTATTACTCTATCGATGTTCTGTAAAGTTGGTAGGTATACATAAACATAAATAAGAATGACTTTAAACGCTTCAAAACAGAACAAATGTCTGTCTGTCTGACAAGAGCTAAAGAGCTTCATGTATACGGCGATTTTCGTTATGTTTTTTTTTTTTACCTATATTAAGAAGATCAAATCAAGATCGAAATAAAACTTACTTTGACAGTTCTTCAGATACCACTAGAACAGAATCTGCAAGCTGCCGTGCTCCATATATAGCCAGATTATCACTATGCTGCTTCTTCACATTGTCACTTCTTATAAATCAAAAATAGCGCCATTGCTTTGTTGCGATGCCAAATTTACCCTTTTGCGGCATCACAGTAAGGAGAATGTATGTTTTCAAATTCAATGCACATTTTCTATTGATTACGAGGCACGGATATGTTACTATTATTGAGAACTGAATTACACAATATTCAACATTTTCATGTTTCATAAAAGTTTGAATGTCGTGAAGAAAAGTAATTTTACGGTATTCGACGAGTCTATTATTTCAATATGGGTGTATAGCTTCCCAAGCTCCTCCTCATTGATCTCCCGAGGGAATACGTTTATGTTGCACTTATAAATCGAACACCGATAAGATACGATTATTGAAAAATGCAAGCTTTACGTAAGTATTACTAGTTACCATAAAGGAAATAATTAATAATTTTTGAAATAGTGGAATCAACCTGTCAACTCCTGAACTTTGACCGTGGAAGCAGGTCACCTGATATCGCATGCTGTCGTTGATGTTTATCTCAGATCTGCAATCTGGACATTTGTAGAAATGATCGGAATATTGCTTGAGATCGGCTTACTATTTCTCCGAATCGGACTGGCATATTGCGAGGCTCTGATTAGTGCAATTGTGCCACCGAGACGAAAGAACATTACTGGGGAAGTTGTCCTCATCACAGGGGCGGGGCATGGCATCGGTCGATGCCTCGCTCTGGAATTCGCCAAAGTTGGTGCCAAGCTGGTTCTTTGGGATATCAACCAGGAAGGAAACGAAGAAACTGCCGCGGAAATTCGCACGATTGGTGTTTCTGTAAACACATACACGGTTGATGTAACTCAGAAAGATGAGATTTATAACGCAGCTGCCAAAGTTCAAAGAGAAGTTGGCAACGTGGACATTCTCGTCAATAATGCTGGGATACTCCACGGGATTGAATTGTTAAGATTATCCGATGAACAAATCGAAAGAATTATTGCAGTCAATACCATGGCACACTTTTGGGTGAGTAAATTTACACCTAGAACACTAAATAAAGACTTTGTTTCGACATTGTGAAAATTCTTTCGTTTTTATGAGAAACAAGCAGCCGGTCGGCTGAGATAGCTCCGCTGTTAGCAATGCACATTCCAATTATAGAACATAAGATATCATTAGAAAATGAACAATATGCATAGTATCAATGCAATGGGACTTGCTGTTTTCAATAAGAAGTCAAAAATATCACTTTTCACCAGCAATGATAAAAATAATCATCAAAATTAGATAATTGAAAATATCACCACGAAATTAACAAATCTGAAAGAGGTCCACATGTAGTACCTATATATGTAATATCAAAGCAATTGGACTTGCGCTTTTTAACAAGAAGTCGAAAATATCACTTTTTACTAAAAATGACAAAATATTCACCAAATTTAGAGAATTAAATATATCATTACAAATTGAACAAATCTGAGAGAGGTCCACATGTAGTACCTATGTATGTAATATCAAAGCAATTGGACTTGCGGTTTTTAACAAGAAGTCAAAATATCACTTTTTACCAAAAATGACAAAAATATTCACCAAATTTAGAGAATTAAAGATATCATCACGAAATGAACAAATCTGAGAAAGGTCCACATGTAGTACCTATATATGTAATATTATATTATAGCATTATCAATACCAGTGGATTTTATGACGTCATTGCAGCAGATTATTCGCGATAATGTATTACATTATTGAGCATCTAGGCCCTGTCCCATGGATATGAATACAATGTTGTTTTTGAAAACGATTAAAAAAGAAACTATTGAAAAAGAAGAGAAATTGTTAGATAACAAGTATTTAATATCAAAATCGGCATCAAATAAAACGATCCATAACCAATAACAGCGGATTTCAATATCGAAATCAGACAATATTGTGAGGGCATCGTTGTCTGCTCTGTATGCTAATGCGCGGTCGGTCAAAGCGTTCCATCTAGTACACGCACTTCTAGATTCCGCGACTGATGCTGGTGGCCCCCTGATTAGTTTGCCATATCGTGTTGATGAAGTGAGGTTAAACGAGGATAATTTATCCAAGCAAATGCGATAAACGAAATTGGGGTACAATGTATGTCTACGAATACAGAAAGATGAATTTATTCTGTTTTTGTGGTGAGTAGTACAGTTTCGCGAAACGATATCGACAAAAGACCGATGGCTAACACCCACTAGCTTTCCGATCATGTTTGTAAGTTTTGTTTGGCTAACGATGTAACTATGTGCATGTACCCCGGGTACGCACCCCTACGCACAGTCGATCCAGCTGGACCACGGCGGCGATCTACCGTAGCATAGTGCAAGGTTGCGGTAGACACCGATACAGCATACATCGTACCAGTCACGACGTGCCGTTTGCTCGGGCGATCACTGCAATGCTACTCCACACCACACATCAGTCACTCACTCACTCGCAATGTAAATAAGTTCAATACAATAATATTTGATGGATTAAAACTAGTTTCTTGCTTCATTTGCCATATGAGATTGTGGAAACAATTTCCAGAAAGACATTTTAAATTATTCAGATTCACGGGCCAGTGAATGTGAAACTATTCCGTTCACTGTAGATTTTTCTCCAATTTTTTCCCGCTTTTTAGAGGCAGCAAATCCACTGGTAATGACAATGCTACAAAATAATAACAATAATGAACTCCCTGACAACCCATAATGGACTCAAGCACACCTTGCGCTCCATATATGTACTCGGCTCACGCCTCGTACATATATGTCGCACAAAGTGAGCTTTCGGCCATTATGGGTTGGCGGGTCGTTCATTATTGTTTAATCAAAGCAATTGGACTTGCAATTTTTAACAAGAAGTCGAAAATATCACATTTTACCAAAAATTACAAAAATATTCACCAAAATTAGAGAATTAAAGATATCATCACGAAATGAACAAATCTCAGAGAGGTCCAGATGTAGTACCTATATATGTAATATCAAAGCAATTGGACATGCAGTTTTTAACAAGAAGTTAAAAATATCATTTTTTACCAAAAATGACAAAAATATTCACCAAAATTAGAGAATTGAAGATATCAACATGAAATGAACAAACCTAATAGAGGTCTACCTAAGGTACATATACACCAAGTATCAAAGCATTCAGGCTTGTAGTTTTCTAGAAGAAGTCGAAAAAGTAAAAAATTGACACGGACGACGACGGACAATCACTCATATGATAAGCTCCGCTCAACAAAGTCGACAGCGAAGCTAAAAACTGAAAACAATCGATTGCACAAAAATATTACAGAAATAAAAATATTTTGCTATATTCTCTATATTTTGGCAATTTATTTGCCTAATTTATGACTGAAAGAAGCTGAATGAAATTACAAATTACAATATGATTTTACTTTGTAAAAAGACTGTATTTTTCTGCATGAAAACAAGGGAATTTCACAATGTTGAAAACAGAAAGTCTTTATATCATATTGTTCTTTGCTAAGTTCAAGCGTGCCTGTGATGATTCCTTGTTTGTCCTATAAACATATGAACAATATAAACTGAATATTTCTGGATTTAGGAAACTGTAAGTGTTACAAGAAAATAAGCATGACTGATCTATCATATATTCTCGGTGCAGGGCTTACCCAGTTGTCTAAATGTCCCATATGCGTTTTTGGAAAAAGTCGTTAAGTTCACACAAATTTAAAAGGTATGAATGTTTCTCAAATTAAATAAATTGTAAAGATAACACAAAACCTGTATTATTTTACATCTGCTACTGCAAACTATGAAGTTTCAGAATACAATTTCCAGCATCTCGGATAATATCTTCACTGTATGATGTACTAAGACATATATTCCAGTATTTTGTTGATAACCTTATATTCAATTTGATTAAAATCTGATGAATTGTACAGCATGAATTTAATTTAATTTGTGTACCACATAATTTTCAGGAAGGTGATATATTCTATATGCAGTATTTTATAGTTTTCATCTATTTCAGCTATTTTCAAGCACATAGTATTTTGATTACTCATTGTGCTATCGTTATTCGATCGTTTTGAAAACATCTTTTTGCGAAAATTTGTTTATAAGATAACTGCGACCAAATTAGAGATTAGATTTCTTTAATAATTTATTTGTGTATTTATTTTTTATACATACATATTTATTTATTTGTGAATTTTAAGTACATTCATTCTAGTTATTTTTAAAATATTGTCTTGTTAACAAAAATTCTTTATTGTTGCAAACACCCTATGTAACCTACTCTTTTTTTACACGGGAACAATAAAGTTCATTCATTCATTCATTCATCAATTCATTCATTCCTTCCTTCATATTCAAGATAAATTGATCTAGGAGAGGAGTTACAGAGTGTAGTGTAAATGTTTTAAAAATGTCTGTTTCAAGTCCTATTCATTCAGGGTCTATGTTCTCCTGTCCTCTACACTTTACATGTACCCCAGTACTACCATCTTATATCTTAATTTCCAAAATCAAAATGGCTCTGCCAACTCTTGTTTTATTTTATTTCAAATCCAGACAATCAGAACTTTCTTGCCCAACATGATACAACGTAACCATGGGCACATTGTTACCATAGCATCCATGGCTGCAAAACAAGGTGTTGCTAGGCTGGTTGATTATACTGCATCTAAATATGCTGTAGCGGGGTTGACTGAAGCACTGAGTGATGAAATAAGAGATATGAAGAAGACCGGAATAAAAACGACCACAGTATGTCCATTTTTTGTGGACACAGGGATGACTAAATATCCAAATCAGAGGTAACTACAATGTATGCCAACATAAATCTCATGTCTTGTTGTGATTGTGCCATGATCCTTGGTAAATTTATTATTATAATAATACTAATAATAATAGTTCATTACACAGCTGTAATCTGCTGTGGATAAAGTAAGGTAAAAATAGTGTAAAATAAAATCAAAGAAATACAACTAAACATAACTAGCAATTAAAAGGTCTAATAGCTACAAATAAATTAAAAACTAATAAAAATACAGTAAATAAATCAAAGTAAATTATTTTTGTTGTTTAGTGGTACTATAAGTGAATATATTGTTCACTGGATTTTAATTTTGCTATTTTCATTGATAATTAAAATCTGGTAACATAAATTTCATGGGAACACTTAAATTACATGTACCATGGAAGTAATTTTGTAATCAGCCAATCCTTGTTGTTTGAATCCAAAAGAATATATTCTCAAAATGAATGTTTATTAAATATCAATTATTTTATCTTTTTCAGGTTTCCGAAATTGAATCCCCTTTTGGAACCTGAGCAGGTTGCTATGGAAGCAGTTGATGGTGTGTTGAGAAACAAAGTAGAGATTATAATTCCATCTAATCTAAAACTTTCTTTGTCTTTAAAGAATCCGTGAGTATAATCTCTATCTTCCACCAGCAAACCGATTATATTTGATTAATTTCATTTTTTCAAGGGTGACAAATTTTGAGTCTAAAAAATTAATATTAAAGCGGGAGGGTCATCACCTGCACACATGCAGGAATTGAGACCCAAGCGATGATAGCAACACACACTAAGGCTCATGGGTAGATGCTTGTTTGTAAACAATGACACGCTAAGCCTATCTGACACATGCGCAGGTGTTGACTCCCCCTCTTTAAATATGATGAGAATATCGCAAAGTATGCATAAAAGCAGTACTAACAGCATTTGTATTGATTCAAGTTCATGTGACCCCATACTGCCTGAGTGCTTACTTTGCTGTATTTTTGTGATAAAATTATTATTTTACATCTGTTCCTGCTTGTAGTAATAATTCAATGAAAGATAGCAGTAAAAAATGTTTTACAACATGCAAACAATGAATGCTTTCAATGAAGAATTCTAATTTCCTTACTAACTATAGTCATCCAGAAACCATACTTAACATGTACATACCCAAGGTCAAAAACTAAATAGACATTCAACTGTATGCTTTAGTGTTAGCCCTCTGTAATTAATTTTGTGAGAATCAGTCAGTGTTTCATGAGTTATGTTGCACCACACATTGTTTTTTTTGTTTTTTTTTTAAAACTTTTTTTTGTGCCAGGCGACAGTTCGGACATTGAATGTCACTGTTGTCTCTCCTGACTTTTTTTTGTATGTGCAAATTGCAAGTGCTAGTGCTGACACATAGTGCATTTTTGCCACAGAAGTCACATTCATATTTGGGACTACATGACAAGGATTGCAACCACTATGCTCCCAGTGATCGGTTTATGCTACCAGTGATTGGTTTATGCTCCCAGTGATCGGTTTATGCTACCAGTGATCAGTTTATGCTCCCAGTGATCGGTTTATGCTCCCAGTGATCAGTTTATGCTCCCAGTGATCGGTTTATGCTTCCAGTGATCAGTTTATGCTCCCAGTGATCGGTTTATGCTCCCAGTGATCAGTTTATGCTTCCAGTGATCGGTTTATGCTCCCAGTGATCGGTTTATGCTCCCAGTGATCGGTTTATGCTACCAGTGATCAGTTTATGCTACCAGTGATCAGTTTATGCTACCAGTGATCAGTTTATGCTCCCAGTGATCGGTTTATGCTACCAGTGATCAGTTTATGCTCCCAGTGATCGGTTTATGCTCCCAGTGATCAGTTTATGCTCCCAGTGATCGGTTTATGCTCCCAGTGATCGGTTTATGCTCCCAGTGATCGGTTTATGCTACCAGTGATCGGTTTATGCTACCAGTGATCAGTTTATGCTACCAGTGATCGGTTTATGCTACCAGCGATCGGTTTATTCTCCCAGTGATCGGTTTATGCTTCCAGTGATCGGTTTATGCTTCCAGTGATCGGTTTATGCTCCTAGTGATCGGTTTATGCTTCCAGTGATCGGTTTATGCTCCCAGTGATCGGTTTATGCTCCCAGTGATCGGTTTATGCTCCCAGTGATCGGTTTATGCTACCAGTGATCAGTTTATGCTCCCAGTGAACTACACATTGTTAGCCTTTGATAAAAAAAATCACATTCAGACAATGGCACTGTATAGCTCTTATCAACTATAGACACTAGCCATGTGTTTGTTTTCAACACAACTGTTAATTACTCAGATGTATTTATTTTTCAGACTGGTCCCCAGAAAAGTTGGCCAGCTTGTAATGGATTTTTTTGATGTTGGAATTGCAGCCCAAGACAGCGAACCAAACAAGGACAAAGATATCTGATTATCTGAACTGATAAACACAATAACTACACAAAATATATCATGTTAGCAAATCTGTGTAGAGGCAGTGTGCAGAATAGGGTGCATTGTAGTCTTTCCACCTTTGATTGCAGGATTATGTACAATTACAAAAGTTATGGCATCGTTCAAAGTTCAGAACGTTGAGTTTTAATTATTTACAGTGTAATATTGAAAATTGGATTGTATCAAACTACCGGTACGCAACACCAATACTTATCAATAAAAGGCTAAATAAGTTAAAAAATTAAATTTGTTTGGTTTTGTAATCGACAATTAACTTGCAGGTGAATTCTTGTAAAATATTCAACACATGGAATTATTAACTTGAATATAGAATTTTTATATTTTTAAGAAATAAAAGAATTTTCAATCATTTTATGTGAATTCTTGTAAGCCTGAATATTCGGCATTAATTTATCAATCCCATGATTTAATGGCTGCATGATATAAAATACAGTGATATGGCAATTCATATGATACAATAAATAAATCGGCTATTTGTATTTTCACCTGATACATTGCTCAATGGAATGCCATGGTACTCGTCAATTATAACTTGTTCCTGTAGCAAGACTTCTCGCTACAAACATGCTATAACACATTTCCATGAGAAGAAATCTCTATATTAAGCCAAACATGGCGTTTATTACATCTCAGATCATTAAAAAAAAATTGTGTTCATCAATATGGAAATGGAATAAAGGGTCAACACATGCATGACTGATGTTTACGGTAGTACCATTATACGATAGTTTCACACACGTAATCAACTTTCCCAATTATTTTTGAACTAATATATTGATGACTTTCTGTGGTTAAAATTATTTCAAAACTAGCAAATTAATATTTGCCTCAACAAAATTTAACAATGTAGGGAAACAAAAACAATAAAAATGCTACTTAGCATTGTAATGTACATATATTGGTTTGATACTTTGTATGTAGATACCATGAGTACAGCTCTGTCAAATTTGTTCATTTTGAGGGGATATCTTAAATTGTCTATTTTGGGTTAAAAAAATGCCATCTTGACTTTGTGGGGTCATTGTGGGAACACTGATGACCATAGCAAATGGTTATAATGCAGAACATTATAAACAACTTTGATTCAAGGAAGACACTCTTATAATCAAAGAAAGCTTAGAAAGAACTCCCATGTGCTGAGAGTATTGGAGACACATTAAATATAATTCGAAATTACTTAGCTGAAAACTAATTATGCAAATCAGAAAATTAATATGACCAGATTTGAGTGTAAAACTAATGAGGTCTGCACAATGTAACAGAAAATCTATGTCTCCAAGTTTAATTGAAATGTGATTAGAACCAAAAAATTATGAATTATTATGCTTATTAGGGAATTAATATGAACAGATTTTTACCCCAAACTAATTAGGTTTGTACATTGTCCTAGAGCATCTTTGTACTAAGTTTCATTGAAATGGAATAATTAGTACCGTGAAAACTCCAAAATTTCGACCCCTCTAAAAATTCGATTGGCTATTTATTTGCCGGGTTTCGGTGTTTTATTTACCTCCAAATTTTCGACTCCACTAAAAATTGCCGACTCATTCTTATTCGAAAATTGCGACCAGTTTTAGTTTTCCCCCAAACGAAAAAAAAACCGATGTGAGCGTTCAAACGGGACCTTCCTCGAAGGCATGAATCCGGGTTTCTGATTGACTGAGAGATTTTTATTTTATTGGTAACGAAAATATATTCTAAATAAACGAAGTTTCAAATAAAAACGAACACAAAAATCTCGGCATGCTGCGTTTCTGAATTGTTGATTATTACTGTACTCAGTAGTGATTATAATAATGTATACAAAATAAATTTGTTGAATGGTTATGAAATACAAATAAAAGTCAACTAAGTTTCATCGTAAGCGAATGATTCCGGTCTCGTATAAACGTTTGATGCTGTAGGATATCCGCCATGTTCTCTTAGGTCAAATAGGTCAAATCGCTAATTAACCAATCAAAAAGCTGGATGATGCCAACGTGTTCAAATTACCATAGCTTATTTAAATATGTTAATGTTATTGAACGCAATGCGAAGAGATTGATGTTGTAGTACGATATTTTGGCTTGGATTTTGATGCGAAAACGGCATGATTTTTTTTTAAATAAAAAAATTAGTTGTTTTTAAAAAATAAACTGGTCATCTGAAGAATAATTTAACATTGTTCACAGTGATAACAGCTCATTCTCGAAAGGAAGCTTACCCGCTCACGCTAGTCACGATAAAAATCATACACGTGTACTCTTGAATAGACAGACGTCAATGACTACGGTAAAACTTAGACTCTATTTTAGCCGGCAGGATTGATTGAAATGTCCGAAAAATGACGCCAAAATACACCTTAAAAGTCCCATTTTATTTTCTTAAATCCCATTTTATTTTTTAATCCAAGGGCGAATTTACGGCAGAATTTGGTCCCTCAAATAAGGGACACGTGAGCTTTGATTCTAACCGGATACATTGCACTGGGTCGGGGAGATAGTTTGCTAAACTTCCATGTATCTTTTGTCCAATGGGTACCTGTACTTCGAACATTCGCAAGTTTTCCTAGGTAGTGCGAGACAGCTTTGTCTTTTGACCTATTAGTTTTGTGCTGACCTCTTCTGCGCGTCTTGATGTTTTGTTTTGCTTGTCATAATACTCACTGATTGATGACTTTGTTTAGATTTTGAGTTACAACTCGGCCACGACTCTAAAAACATGTCACATTTCTAACGCCAATTATTTAAAACCGGTCGAAATTTTGGGGTTTTTACGGTACTTTAGATATCAGTGTGAAAGCTTAAAATTGGTTAATTATGCAAATTAGGTAATTAATATGTACAGATTGTAACCCACAATTATTCAGGTCTGTCTATTGTCCTACAGCATCCATGTCCATTCATTGATATGTGATGTATAGTACCTGAGATATCAGTGTGAAAGTTGGTTAATTATGCAAATTAGGTGATTAATATGCACAAATATTTACCGGAAACTAATTGGGTCTGCATAATTCTAGATTCATTGAAATGTAAATGATTAGTACTTTAGATATCAGTAGAAAAGCTGAAAATTAATTATGCAAATTAGGTAATTAATATGCACAATTATTTACCCTAAAACTAATCAGGTCTCTGCATAGTCCTAAAGGATCTATGTACCAAGTTTCATTGAAATGCGATGATTAGTACTAATTATGCAAATTAGGTGATTAATATGCACAAATATTTATCGAAAACAATCAATCTCTGCATAGTCCTTGAGTATGTAAGTACCAAGTTTCATTGAAATTTAATGCTAACTACTTATATCAAATGCTGAAAATTAATTAATTATGCAAATTAGGTAATTAATATGTACTGATATTACCATAAAAACTATCAGGTCTGTGCAGTGTCGTATGACATCTATGTACCAAGTTTCATTTGAAATGTGATGATTAGTACTTGAGATATCAGTGGAAAAACCGAAAATTGACTAATCATTATGCAAATTAGGTAATTAGTATCCACGGATTATTACCAAAAACTAATCAAAACCTAGCATTAGTTCAGAGCATCTATGTACCAAGTTTCATCAAAATCCAATGAGTGGTTGTTTAGATATCAGTGGAACAGTCATGGAACCACTAAAAAATAGCTAATTATCATGTAAATTAGGTAATTAATATGCACGGATTTTTACCAAAAATTAATCAAATCTGCGCATATGTTCAGAGCATCTATGTACCAAGTTTCATCAAAATCCAATGAGTGGTTCTTTAGATATCAGTGGAACAGTCATAGAACAGCTAAAAATTAGCTAATTATCATGCAAATTAGGTAATTAACGAGCATGGATTTTTACCAAAACCTAATCAAATCTGCGTATTGGCCCAGAGCATCTATGCACCAAGTTTCATCAAAAACCGATGTATGGTTCTTGAGATAGCAGTGGAACAGTCGGACACACATACACACATACACACACACATACACACATACAGACACACTAACTGCAAAGACTCCCATTTTGTGCTTCGCACATGGGAGTCAAAAACAGAAGAGCTATTTCGACCATTATGGTAGGTCGCTTGTTTTAAATCCACTTAATACAGATTCAAAAATACTTCTGTGGTCCCAAATATAAACATGTCATGTCACATTTATGATACATGTACCATTGCTGGAAATGAATTACTGTAAAACATGTTCTTTTTGCGAGCATGTCTTTTTAGTGAATTTAGCAAGAGAACTGATTTGCTAATTCAAGGTGTCGCTAATGACTTTATTATAAATTCAAAATGGCCAAGGCTTGGGGATTTGTATACAGTAATCCGGAACACAAAAATCTGGGGCGCTTCCTAATTCACTTGACAGTTTTTCTTTGTTTTTATCAAGGTGATAACTGCGCATTTGTTTTGGCACGCGACATAAGTATTGTGAAAACAGAAAATTAACAATGACAAGAGAGATTCGCTCAATCAACATTTTGCCATTACGTCATTTTACCACAATTCGCTAAAATTGCATGTCGCTTTTTCAACATGTTTTACAGTATCCCTTTTAACAAGTAGTATTCTACCATCTGTCTAGGTGTTTATATGTGAATAACATCCCATTAATTAAATCATGTGGTACCACAAATGTCATTTTGTATGAATTAAAGGAATTGTTAGAAAAACAGAATGTGGCTCTTCAACGGGTTACGAAATCTTGCACCTTGGCTTCAACCCAAGAGAAGACTGGGCAAACAATATAAAGCACCCATAAAGCTCCATAAATGTAGAATGCAATTTATGGATTTTCTAGATATTTCAACTTTTTATCAGTATTAGAGGTCATTAGGGGCTGGAAGATCTGGGTGGGGGCTTGTAGTTTCACCTTCATCAGTGCATCCGGAATGATTTCTCGGAGATGGCTGGACTGATTTTTTTGAAACTTGATTCAAAGACATAGTGGTTAACCATACACGTGCACGTCAATTTATTTTCCGATTTGATAAAATATGGCCGACTGGCGGCCATTTTTAATGCCAAAATTCAGTCAAATTCTGTCCATTGATATTTCTCAGAGATGTCTTGACTGATTTCAATGATACTAGGTACAAAGACAGTGAGGAGGTATACATATTCACATAAATTTATTTCCCGATTTGATAAAATATGGCTGCTTTGCAGCCATTTTGAATGTCAAAATCTTTCTACTTAATTTTATACATATACATTCAAACTTTATAATTCATAGCCAACTATAATCATATCTGACAAGTGGGGGCAGTGTCATCTTCAGACATTGGAATTGACATACATGTCAACCAGAAATGACCAATTTGTTTGCCCTTGTATGATAAACCAGTTACTTTTTTAATTTAAGTGGATAAACCAAAGAACACACAGCACTGACAAGGTAGATTACTTCCTGCCCATGGTGCATTGCTAAGACCTTTAAAGGATAATGCATCGGTTCACACAAGAGCTGCAGGCCCAAGTGGGGATCAAATACGAGAACTACCGGTAATACAGAACACAAGGTTATCAATCACATCTGGAGATAGTTCTGGCCAATCAATTTACTGTGTTGGTACAAATATTCCCATATATTCCCATGCTTTGTTTCAACTATTCACTAAATTTTTCCATATAAACTGATGAATATTTACAAGTACACTATGAACATGACAAGATTTGAGAGCCAGACAATTCTAGCTAGATCTATGAGCTTTGAGTTGAGAGTTTGAAACCCAGGCAGGCTTTGGGTGATGTTTCCAGTTATGTACAATGTAAAAAGACTGTCTCTAAAAATGTCATCACTCTTTTCTAGAAGGCCCTCTAGCGGGTGGGAAATATCTGTGTAATGCCCAGTACTGGGACAATCAAGATAATGCCCCAGAAGAAAAAGATTTGGATCACATGTAGCATTATAAGGTACTTGTGAACAGGGAAGGGAATTCCTTTTATCTAAAGCAATGTACAGTATTGTGCACACTTTGCAACATATACAAGCTACCATACTCAAAGAGGAGTACTGAGGGAATTTGTTTTAGCCAATATTTTGTGTTTTCAAAAATACCAGAAGCAATGTTTTAGGTGATAAAAAGTAAAATACTGATCAAATGTTTTGAAAACTCACTTTATTCTGATAAATAACAGAACACCAAATACTATTTGAAACTCCAAACCATGGTGATATATTGATAACTGAATTATGATAAAATTGAAGACTTAGAAACAAGATTATACAGGTCACTTTACTGTGACTTTCAGTCAGTAGATACAGCAAACAAGACAAGCAATTATGTGTATAGAATTAGTGTGAATCCCATTCTCTCTTCTCTTTCCATTCTTCTAAGACTTGTTGAACCAGTTCATTCAGATAAGGTTTATCCTACACAAGGGAAACAGAAGGTTATGATTTAGGCGAAAGACACTAAAGGAAAATCATCTTTAAAACTGACAAAAAATTAATTATTTGTAACAACTTTTTTAATGCAAAATATCAGAAGAACAAGCCCTATAGTTTTTGTGTATATCTACACACTTTCATGTGCTTTTCTGGCCACTTATACGATATTTGCACACATGTTTGTTTCTAGTTCATTTTTTCAATTCCAATGCAATTTGAGCAGCTGCCAAAGTTAATTTCGTGAAAACAAGCCTTTCATTTGTGAACGATATTTGTTCACGGTGATGAGGTGAACATAAAATAGCATGTTTCTGTCAACACCATAATGTTCTGAACACAAAAACTGTTTTCCTTTTGAGAACATGTTGGGCTGAAAGACGCATTTCTTTTTCAACTAATTTCATTGTCTATATATTGACAAAGTTATCAAAAAAATAAAATAAATATATGTAAATGCATGTACGCAACCAGTCACAATCTAGTAAACAAGAGCATGTATTACACTACATAGAAGTGTTGTTGTCAATCAGTTATGCTCCTAACACGCTCTGTTATTATCAATATAGCAAGATTTTGTTTCAAAGATTAATTTGAAAATAGCTGAACATTAGTTATTGTACTACAAGGTTTATCCTCTCACTGCTCATACTTCTTGAACAATACATAAACTTGTCACAGTATTCAAAACTTACATCTTCGAATTTTGTCCACTGATCCTGTGGTAGGACTCTATGTTTTAATGATAAATCTAATGCTCTTTTAATGCGGAACTGCCTGTCATCATACACATCTGGGGGTAAACGTCTAACAGCTTCTTTCACTTCTGGTAATGACTCTCTGACGAGATCATCTGACATCAAACCTAGGAGCAAACAAAACAGATATTTTAATAGACCTTAAATGAAATCAGTGTTCTTTGTTTCCATCCATTTTGTAGAAGTTGATCTGTAGAGAACTTTATTACAAATATATGGCTTTAGCAAATTAGAATGGCTTTGTATTATGCTTTTACATTTCAAATGTATTGATTATCGATGCTTAGGTGCAAAAAACTCTATTCTCTTTTAAAATTCACTTACAAGTGAAATTTAAATAATCTAAAAAACTATACATCTGACACCGAAAACAATAGAATTTAAAACTCCGTAGAGAATTGTTATTTAGAAATTGTGCATCATGTTTATATCACAATCAAACACTTCCCTTTGTTTACTTCAAGCGTAAACGTGTTTTAACGTGTAACCTGAATACTGGGTAGAATCCAACACATTGTGAAACATTTTTGTTGCCATTTGTGGCTGTTATTTCATATTAAATTATTACTATAAGCAGAGAAAAGACATATTATAACAATAAAGTTATCACAAGAATACTGCATGTAGTATGCACTTAAGCTGTATGGAAACGCAGCAATTTTGATTGGAAAACAGCATAATTTTTTTAAAATCAAGAAATTAGTTGTTTTCGAAAGATAAACTGAGCATTAAAATTGAACATTTTTTACAGTGATAACAGCTCATTGTCGAAAGAAAGTTTACCCATTCACGCTTAGCCACAATATTTGATTTTCATATGGAATTAATTTTTGCTGTTTTCGCAAATATACCTTTTTCCTATATTGTACATTTAACTTGTCTGAAATCAGTGAAAATAAACTCCATACAAAACACACAAAAAATCATTTTCAGCGAAAATTAATTGTAGCTAAAATAAAGTATTTTACAGTAGGCGTCAATGACTATGGAAAATGTAAATTAGACTCTAATCTTGGCGACATGAAAGATTTAAGTGTTCGAAAAATGATGCCTTTTCAAGAGATTATACAATACTTTTGTACATCTTGCACTATCTGATGAAATAATAATGGATATCACGATATTACATTATAACCGCATTAGCCTCAAAACAAATGTGGCACTCATCTGACCAAAAGAAAAGCTGTCTGAGGTTTGATCATGTGTACACCGTATTTCATTAAGCCACATGATATGCAAATTTTAAGCTTATAGCTCAAACTCAAGGCGCAACTCAAACTTACCAAGGTAAAACAAGTCATTTGTTTTTCTGTGATCACATTTTATTCGTGACGTTCACAATAGAGATCTTGGGACGTTAGATCAGGGCCGAATTGGCAAGTACCAAAATGTGTGTGTGAATGGTTGGCGCCGAGTCAGCACGTAAAAAAAAAAAAGATTTCAGTCTGATAAATGCTCGGGACCAAAAACACAACACGTACTGAGATTTGCTTCCTGAAGACTCAGTACAAGCCCTCGATGGTGAATTTAAGAGAACATGTACTTATTCATACTAGTATGACACGACGATGAAGGGAAGTACAGTGAACAAATAATTGTTTTTTGAATCTACTTTGCCGTTTATGTGCCTGATGACTAATAATAAATACCTTCACAGCAAATACATGTAATTTCAATATAGCAATTATTATCATCGTCATATGCATATCGTTTCCATGTTTGGCGACTGAGGATGTGATTCTGGCACTAGCCGAGTGGGTCCCGATAATGGAACCTGCGTGAACGCAGCAATTATTTTCAAAAAACAATAAGACCAGTACTGTACTCACCAAGTTGGTTATAACCTGCAGCACTAAAGTACCACTTTCGCATTCCCATCCAGAGTCTGGAAACTGCAATAATAAAAATACATCGCAATTTTAGTGAAGATAAAAAGTAAAATCGTACTTGGCCAATTTTCATTACGCATACGCTGTGTGGCGTGAACCTTGTTTTATGCTCTCTGCACGTAATAAGCTCTGTTATTATGTATCTTTTTTGGGGGATGTTCGGTGGCCGAGGGGGAAGACTGGTTAGTTGACGCTATGCAATTAGGTGCCGTATGCGAGTGCTAGTTTGAGTCATGCATGGAATACGCATTTACTTTGATTTGACGTAGTATTTACCATGCCATTTATTCAGTGTTATTTGCTTACTTTACTTTCTATGTCAGCAGCAACTATGAGTTTACTATTTCCTTATTGTATTGTTACATTCTGTATTATTACTGTAAATATGTATGGGGGAATGCAACGCTGAAAACATGATGAGTATGAGTGATCCACAATAGTCATGACCAGAGTAACAGAGTTGTAATTTATGTTGTGGAAATAGACCAAGTCATTGGGAGGGTGGTTTCATGTATTGTTTCATAATAAAATACACTACAAGTAACCTTGTTTATTTATATCTTCCAAAACAAACCTTTCTAATTAGTGGATTCACAGGATTTATGAATCATGAGATAAAGACGAAATGAAAAATAATTTCCACTTCATTATATCTTATTCAACTTATAATTCAAAAAGACAACATCTATATGAAAAAGCTTCAAAATTCATCTCAGATCATAAAATTTTACATTGCAAATGAAAAACAATGATAATTGTACTGAAGAAATTGCTCCAGTTTTGAGACGTTCAGATAGGCCTATGTTGCATACTGTAATATACAGTTTGAGTAAACAATACATTTTGCCGAAGATACCCACCGCACTCGACCGTGAAAGCGCCCAGGGGCCACAACTCAAATCAAAGAAAGCTTAGAAAGAACTCCCGTGTGCTGAGAGTATTGAAGACACATTAAAAATTAATTCAAAATTACTTGTACATGAGATATTGATAGAAAAGCTGAAAACTAATTATGTACATCAGGTAACTAATATGAACAGAACAGAACAAAAAAATTATGAATTATTATGCTAATTAGAGAATTAATATGAACAAATTTTAACTCAAAATTAATCAGGCCTGTCTATTGTCCTAGAGCATTTATGTACCAAATTTTATTCAAATGTGATGATCAGTAATTGAGATATCAGTGTTTATTAATTATGTTAATTAGGAGATTAATAAGCATAAATATTTACCAAAAACTAATTGGGTTTCTGCATAGTTCTCTTTAAAAGTTTCATTAAAATCCAATTTGTGGTTCTTTATATATCAGTGGAACATTATGCAAATTAGGTAATTAATATCCAATTAAAACTAATTAGGACTCTGCATAATCCTAGAAGATCTATGTAGCAAGTCTCATTGAAATATGATGAGTACTACTTGATATATCAAAAGCTGAAAATTAATTAATTATGCAAATTAGATAATTAATATGTACTCATATTACCCTAAAAACTATCAGGTTTGTGCAGTGTCCTATGACATCTATGTACCAAGTGTCATTGAAATGTGATGATTACTACTTGAAATATCAAAAGCTGAAAATTAATTAATTATGCAAATTAGCTAATTAATATATACTGATATTAGCCTAAAACTATCAGGTCTGTGCAGTGTCCTATGATGTCTATGTACCAAATTTCATTGAAATGTGATGATTACTACTTGAAATATCAAAAGCTGAAAATTAATTAATTATGCTAATTAGGTAATTAATATCTACTGATATTACCCAAAAAACTTTCAGGTTTGTGCAGTGTCCTATGACATCTATGTACCAAGTTTTATTGAAATGTGATGATTAGTACTTGAGATATCAGTGGAAAAGCCGAAAATTGATTAATCATTATGCAAATTAGGTAATTAATATTGCAGTTTTTTACTCAAAACTAATCAAATCTGCGCATTAGTTTGGAGCATCTGTGTGCCAAGTTTCATCAAAATCCAATGAGTGGTTCTTTAGATATCAGTGGAACAGTCATGAAACAGCCAAAAATCAGCTAATTATCATGCAAATTTGGTAATTAATATGTAACACAATGCGAAAGTGAAATATCGATGTCGAAGTATGATCTGTTGAAATTGATTTCAGCGAATAAACGACATGGTTTTTCAAAAAAAATGGTAACTGGTCATTTTTGAGAGGTAAACTGAATATGGCATGAAATATTTACCACATTTTACTTGTATTAACAGGTCATTGTCGAAGCGTAGTTTACGGTTGGTTACCATGGTCTACGCATTTACAACATATTCACAGTGATCGATATCCACGCTGTATCATATAAAAACGATTACCAAGATTCGTAACGCAAGACCAAGTTTTAAATTAGTTGCATTTTGAAAGGGTGGGCGCTTTGCCAAATGTGACCCTGAATATAAAAATTGCTCAAAAATTGGGGGGTGGGCGCTTGCCTGGGCATGGGCGCTAACACGGTCGAGTACAGTACTATCAAGGCACATTACTTAAAATGACATTTATCACCAATTATCTATCTATTGAAATTTCCTTTTAATATGTAAATTTAACTTCTAGATTACGCATGAAAATGTATTACAGCTAATGTAACAATGATCCTTTTAGCTGCAGTTCTGTAGCTCGCTTGGTTTCGCTGTCGGTTATGACGTTCGTCGTATTGTTAACGCGAGACCAGGGAGCTACTGTACAGTTCCATCCTATGCGCGTTACCCTATTTTACCAACCTGAAATCAGGTCGGGATGTAAACAGCCATTTTTAGCTCCGCTGTCGACTTTGTCGAGCGCAGCTTATCATATGAGTGATTGTCCGTCGTCGTCCGTCGTCTGTCGTCCGTGTCAATGTTTTACATTTTCGACTTCTTGAAAACTAGAGGCCTGAATGCTTTGATACTTGGTGTATATGTACTTTGGGTAGACCTCTCTCAGATTTGTTCATTTCATGATCATATCTTCAATTCTCTAATTTTGGTGAATATTTTTGTCATTATTGGTAAAAAGTGATATTTTCGACTTCTTGTTAAAAACCAAAAGTTCAATTGCTTTGATATTACATATATAGGTACTACATGTAGAGCTTTCTCAGATTTGTTCATTTCATGATGATATCTTAAATTCTCTAATTTTGGTGAATATTTTTGTCATTTTTGGTAGAAAGTGATATTTTCGACTTCTTGTTAAAAACCGCAAGTTCAATTGCTTTGATATTACATATATAGGTACTACATGTAGAGCTTTCTCAGATTTGTTCATTTCATGATGATATCTTAAATTCTCTAATTTTGGTGAATATTTTTGTCATTTTTGGTAGAAAGTGATATTTTCGACTTCTTGTTAAAAACTGTAAGTCAGATTGCTTTGATATTACATATATAGGTACTACATGTGGACCACTCTCAAATTTGTTCATTTCATAATGTCAAATGATATCTTTAATTTTCTAATTTTGGTGAATATTTGTCATTTTTGGTAAAAAGTGATATTTTCTTCTTGTTAAAAACCACAATCATTTATGGTCAAAAATGATATTTTTGAATTCTTGTTGAAAACAGCAAGTCCCATTGCATTGATACTATGCATATTGGTCATTTTCTAATGATATCTTCTGTTCTTTAATTGAAATGTGCATTGCTAACAGCGGAGCTATCTCAGCCGAGAGGCTGCTTGTTTTTATTATTTTCGCCTATAGCTCCCTGGTTTCGCCTTAATAACACGACGAACAAAATGACAGCGAAACCAAGCGAGCTACAGAACTACAGCTATGATTCCTTTCAAAAAGACATCACACAAACTGGGAAATAACATTTTTGCTGTTTCCCGTATTTGAAATAGAATAAATCTCGGTCAGTGGTACGAAAAATATCATTATTTTTATACTTTTTTATAGTTTTGAATGTTATGGGGAATTACAAAAGTTGAAAATCCAGTGAACAGAGTTCACCTGAGAGCTGAAAATAATCAACGCAAAGCATGAGAACCTTAAGAAAGGTCCATGTTCAAAGTGGGTTAGAATTCATGAACTATAACAAATGGAAAGCAATAACAGTACGAAACATGTAATGTATTTAGTTTATACCGCAAAGGGATGGGGTAGCACATAAACCCTCTGTAAGTATTGTCAACATTTAGTAGCAGTGACCTCCGGTAAACTTCACCCCATAAAACGTGCGCACGTACACGTCACGTAGACATATTTCTACGATGCTGACATTGACTATACTCAATTTATCGTAATACCACATTGTAATATAACCATATTTGTACACAGAGTGTCAATTTATAGACGATTTGATTAATATTTAGTTACTTACAAACGCCCGACTTCGTTGCCACTGCAGCCATTTTCTTTGCCGGTGCCGAAGGGCATTGTGGGCATGAATATTACCGGATATAAGCGAAAACCATAAGTTAATCATAATTATGACTATAAAACTCAAAAAATAATTTACTTTATGTTTTCTAGGTGAATAAGATAACTAATTTATAATTTTGAAACTAATATTTGGTTTATATTTATATTTGAGGTGCAAATCGCATTTATTTGGCAAGCTGCCTTTAATCTAGCATATATCGTCCAGTTAGGGGGCTCTTTCATGAAGCAATAATTTTCCCGAAAACAGAAGTTCGCAGCTTTGCGTCATTTTGTATCTATTGCTATTTGTGTATAATAACTATACCTGAATTACTATGGCAACGCCTATCCTCACAACAAGGTAAATGTATCTTATTCAAGTCGCTGCAAAATATGATTGACGTCGACTTGACCACATTTCGTGATACGGAAATGGAACAGTTGTGGCGTATACTTATATATTGAGAAAAGGGGCGGAACTTTTGAATTTGGTTTTCACCTCACATGTGAACAGTACTTGTCCAATATCATAATAAGACAGCAAACCTGTATTGAGGCGACTGAATTTGATTCAAGTCACTCAGTAACGCGCAGTCTGTACGTGAATCAAACTGGTGGGTGCACAATTGTGACATTTCTGTAATTTAGAAACTTTGGCACATTTTAAAAAACAAAATTGCAAAGAAAAAATTCTGCTCCTTCCAGTTCCAATAGCATGGATTTTTAACTAATTTAGTTCCATCTTTATAGGGAACAACTTTCTCTTGCGTGACACTATATTTTGAAAAAATGAACTAAATATTACACAATTTAAAATTGCTATTTTGAGGACAATCCCATAGAACACCATGACAAAGAATTATCGCATTTTTAACCTATCTAAGGTATTTCTAGAAATATTTTAAAATACATGTAATGCAAGACTTTATTTATTTTTTTCTAAATACATTTCAGTGTAAAAGACTAGATATAATAATTTTTTTTGATATTCAAATACAAATAAAATTACAAATGAATTTATAGATCTCAACGTCTTTGGTATATAAGAAATAAACAATTTTGGTAAGAGTAAGGGACGACGTCAAAAGATCGATGTCGGATAAAAAACTTAATTCCTTTAGTTTTTTTCCAACCCCCCCTACCCCCCACTGAAACTTAATTGATAAATATTGGTCATGGCGTCAGACGACATTAACCATTAAATACAAATTGATAATCGGACAGTTTTGCATAGCAGTTGGTTGTCGGGAGGGTGTAAAAAGATTTTACAAATGCACCTCATTATACGCACAGATTTACACTCGAACCAAACCATTTTTCTGTTGTTTTTTTTTTTCCTTTTTCAGTTATTTCTGTCCATGATTGGATAGAAAAAAAACGAACTACAAATACTCCAAGATTTTTTTGACTACATTAAAAAATAAAATCGTTTTTGTAGGATGGAAACTTTTTGAGGTCAAAACCCCCCACCCCCAAACTAAAGGAAATAAGTTTTTTATCCGACATCGATCTTTTGACGTCGTCCCTAAAGTCTGTGAATTTATTGATAAAATAAAAAGATTAGTCCATTTTTGACTATAGGGGGTGCAATCAAGGATGAAATGCTTTGCACCTTCTTAAAAAGTGAATTTGTGGTACCACATTATGGTCTCTTTTAATTCGTAAAGGTGTAGGCACTAATTGTGAATGAAAAAGTAATCCTGATATGATATGATATGTATATGATATATATGTGATATGAGATATGATATTATAGAATTTTATTCGGAACGTTAGGAACGTACCAAAGACACCTTGAGTAATGTCCTATAATAACAACATTCGAGACAACAAAACTTACAGAACAGGAATACAGAAAATAAATTTTGCAAAGATGCTAAGAATGAAAAAATCATTACTTGACAAAATATTAAGAAATAATTCATGCATGCTAAAATCTTCCAGCTTTGGGGCACAGATGTATAGAGCTGCAACGAATCTAGATCTTTGTTCTTTGATTTGGCAATTATTACAAAATAAAATGTAATGTTTCTCATCCCTTAATGCATTGCATTCATGGTGATTACAAGTATCCAATATAACTGGATTTAACCTAAGTCACCCAGAACTCTGTATGTTGTTCGCTGTTTTGAAATCATGGTAATCTGATATCAATATTGCATTATCAATATGTTACAAAAACAATATCGCTAGTTGGGTTGCTTATGCCAGTTTTCTTTGTGATCAATGAATTACTTTTTGATACATGATTTCTCCAAGTCACATGTTCATTGATTTCAATTCCAACAAATGTAGCAGATTCAACCTCAATTATGTATGAGTTGTGATGGATAGAGATAAGGTTCATTCATTGATGCACACTGCCACTTAAAAATAATAAAATTAGTTTTAGAACAATTTATGGTTAGCGAGTCATTCAAGTGAATATTAACATTTGTTAAATCTGTCCCTGGTGGATAACTGTGGAAAAAGGTTGGAATCATCAGTGATTAACAAAAATTCAAATAAGAACAAAGTTTGTATTCATTGATTTTCAAACAAAATCTGATGTAGCATATTTTTGAAAACATGTTAGTACATTATAAACTACAGGGAAAAAATGTAATATGGCAGTTGTGGTTGTGAATGCCCAGAAACTTATGTAATACGGTAGAAAACAATGCACCAAGAGGCGTTCTTTTTAAACGTTGTCACAGTTGCTCCCCCTGTATTCTATAATGATTTGATTTTTGACTCCCGTGTGCGAAGCACAAAAGGGAGTCTTTGCAGTTACCCTGTCTGTATGTCTATGTCTGTATGTCTGTATGTATGTATGTATGTATGTATGTATGTATGTATGTATGTATGTCACTTTTTTTGTTCCACCGTTATCTCAAGAACCACTAATCAAATTTTGGTAAAACTTGGTACATAGATGCTCTGGGATAATGCGCAGAGTTGATTAGGTTTTGGTAAAAATCTATGAATATTAATTACCTAATTTGCATGATAATTAGCTGATTTTTAGCTGTTCCAAGACTGTTCCACTGATATCTGAATAACCACTCATTGGATTTTGATGAAATTTGGCACATGGATACTCTGAACTAGTGCGCAGATTTGATTAGTTTTGGGTAAAAATCTATGAATATTAATTACCTAATTTGCATGATAATTAACTGATTTTAAGCTGTTCTATGACTGTTCCACTGATTTTTGAAGAACCACTCATTGGATTTCAATGAAACTTGGCACATGGATGCTCTGAACTAATGCGCAGATTTGATTAGTTTTGGGTAAAAATCTGTTAATATTATTAATTACCTAATTTACATAATGCTTAATCAATTTTCGGCTTTCCACTGATATCTCAAGTACTAATCATAACATTTCAATAAAACTTGGTACATAGGTGTCATATGACACTGCACATACATGATAGTTTTTAGGGTAATATCAGTACATATTAATTACCTAATTTGCATAATTAATTAATTTTCAGCTTTTGATATTTCGAGTAGTAATGATCACGTTTCAATGAAACTTAGTACATAGTTACTTGAGGACTGTGCAGAGACCTAATTAGTTTTTGGGTAAAAATTTGTGCATATTAATCACCTTATTAGCATAATTAATTAATTTTCAGCTTTTCACCTGATATCTCAAGTACTAATCATCACATTTCAATGAGACTTGCGACATAGATATTCTAGGACTATGCAGAGACCTGATTAATTTTGGGATAAATAAATAATTTTTTGCTGTTCTATGATGTCTAAAAACCACTCATTGGATTTCAATAAAACTTTTAAAGAGTACCCATCATATTTCAATGAACCTAAGACTGTGCACCATATTAGTTTTTAGTAAATATTTATGCTTCTTAATCACCTAATTAACATAATTAATTAATACTGATATCTCGAGTATTGATCATCACATTTGAATAAAACTTGGTACATAAATGCTCTAGGACAATAAACAGTCTGATTAATTTTGGGTTAAAATCTGTTCATATTAATTCTCTAATTAGCATAATAATTAATATTTTTTTGGTTCTAATCACATTTCAATGAAACTTGGTACATTGTGCAGGGGTTATTAGTTTTACACTTAAATCTGTTCATATTAGTTACCTTATTTGCATAATTAGTTTTCAGCTATTCCATCAATATCTCAAGTATAAGTAATTTTGAATTAATTTTTAATGTGTCTCCAAAACTCTCAGCACACGGGAGTTCTTTCTAAGCTTTCTTTGATCATATACTTGCATGGGACACAATGATCGCATAACTAGACCCAAATCCTAATAGAATAATTGTTTAGTTGATTCTTATTTTTATTGCATGATGCTTGGTAATATATTACCATAAAATCTGTATTAGAAACCGCATTCCTAATATAAGCCGCACCCATTCTTTTTGAACAATTGAGACCCAAAAATTCATCATTTCTCATATGTGTAGATGCTCTAATAGAAGCTGCACCCCTCTGTTGCATTGTACAATAATAGAAGCCGGGGCTTTTAATACAGATTTTACAGTAGTTAATACACTGTTCCAAAATTTTCACCTGAAAGAACAGGGGAATAATTTCACACTATGAGATGCGTGGTCAATAGTTTTTTTCTATTTATATTTCAACAGGGAGTTACGAAATGAAGATACTGGAATTGACATTACAGTACCCACATACAAAGAGATTCCAGGATTATTGAGTACTACTGCAGAATATCATGTTATTGTTATATCCAAACTATCATACTTCAAAACACCCAAACATAAAGATAATGATATTGTACAGTTCATGGTAAGAATAAAATTGTAACAATTTCATTCATTGTTTTTGGTGCAGATGAGTTTATTTGGCATTGATATTTCACGATGTTGATTGATTTGTAGATACAAAAGATTAAAAAGATAAATATGCATGATAATCACAAAATGTTGGTGGTACTGATTAACTTAGCTAAGTGATAGTTTGACATGTTTGTGAAATGAACATGCGTTCAATAAGTTGTTAATAAATAACTTCTATGATATCAATAAAGAGCCATTGCTTGAAACGTCTAGCTATTGTTAATAGTTACTTAAGACTACCATTATCAAATATTATCTACTGGTATATATCATGCATTAAATAATCTTTTTAAAATTATATCAAAATGCTTGCAAGATTCTATAATTTGTTTTATTTCAATGTTAATTGGAATATAGATTGTTGATCCATGATTTTCATCTTTAATCAACATTTTTCCTGAAACAAGGAGATTCTTCACAGAAATATTCTGTGGAAGATGGCATTCTCTTAGTGGCAGTAAAAGGACATGGGATTCTGTTTAGAGATAACCAAATAAATTAATAAGATTATAACTGTGATCATGCCACACAATTCTGTCTATTATTTTACAAAATAAATTAAATAATTATGTCTGTTTGGTTCAAAAGTACCAGACAAATTATATTAAAATATGTATATGTGATCACTCTATACATATCTAACTAAAAGGGATACCGTAGTTGTCCGGGTAAGCGCCCAGGGTCCTGAACATGGAAAATTGCCAAAAAATAGGATTAGGCATATGCCCGGACATCACCTGCAATGAAACGAAAATTGACAACATGTCATCGGCGTGACATTGCAAAATTGCTGGCCCCAGTTATGGATTTGCAAGCTGCTACCAAATATTTTATGAAGCCAAAACATCGTGCTTTCAACCACTTTCCTAGGTACGAGTTGTTACAATATTGCAACTTTGGTTTCATTGTTGATGACGCTAAAGCCGAACGAGTGCGACACATGCTTTGTGTTCTCCATACTGTAAGATTTGCTTGAACTGTTTCTAAGGAAACAAACCAAACGGCCCTTTTCAAAATGAGAACTACTGTTTCTGCTTCAATGTACATTTCGTTCATCCATCCTTTATTTTTCAAGATTTTTTATCAGAATCACAACAGACTGCAAGGATTTCTTAAATTTTTTTTATTGCAAGTGTAGAACATGACCTCAATTTTTTTATTTTATCAAAATTGTAGGGTGGGCGTTTGCCCGGCATGGGTGCTTACCCGGACAACTATGGTAATAAGATTGTTGCAGTGCTTTTATCATCAGATACGAATTTATGTTCAAAGTTTTATGTTATGTACCGTAAACTTATGTATACGCCACAGCTACAATGAATTTATTTATAAGCTAGTCTTTTTTATATATATATATTTTTTTCTCTTTGTTTATATATATTGTTTTGTTGTTGTTGTTGTTTTTGTTTTTAATATGGGATGTACGAACTTTTCCACTTTATATCCTGCAA
Source organism: Saccoglossus kowalevskii (assembly GCF_978046115.1). Lineage (NCBI taxonomy): Eukaryota > Metazoa > Hemichordata > Enteropneusta > Harrimaniidae > Saccoglossus > Saccoglossus kowalevskii. Next base: position 4,758,986 of record NC_140654.1, read on the forward strand.
TGAAAATTTAATAATAATAATAATAATAATTGTGAAAATTGTTAAACCAAAATTTTGATGAAAAAAAAATATGGCATTCAAAAGGTCAATATCTCGGAAAATATGAATTGGATTGACACTTGTAATTCACTGGTTTCTCTCATAAATATTGTGTCAACCACAGGGGAATTCAAACACTGACTTACTCCTCAAGTGAAAATACCAAAGATACCAAGTTCTATTATATTATTATACTTCTTGCTGCGAAAATACTAGAATTTAGCAGCGCAAAAAAAACGAACATGGACATGTTCAAAAAGTATTATTGACCAATTTGAATTGGTTAATATAATGTCTTCCTTATTTGGAAATTGTGCATCTTTTGTATGCTACATTAAAGTGCTTTTCTTTACATCAGACTCGGATTCAGCAACACTTTGGTACATGTAATAGAATCTCATAGCAGGCAAAGTATAATAATAATGTTAAAAATTTTCATGATTCCAGAATTTATGGCATTCGTGAATATAAAAATTTTAGGGCTAACACAGAAATTTGTAATGCTACAAAATTTCATGATTCGCCTCTCACTAAATTAAACAAGTAATCTGTAGAAGGCTGTGTGGGTAATATTTTTATATTGATTTTTGTTGCATTTGCAGCAAATAGTTACCAAACAATGAGAAATCTATTGGATTGGATTTACCTCTCAGCTGGCTTCAAATACATAGTTCAAGCCTGTCTAACCGGTACTTATACCAGGATTTAGCTACAGAACATAGACAGTCTGTGGTTACAGCTTCATGTTCCGAGTAATCGCAAGAAATTGACATTACAATAGAAAAATAAAAGACTGGCACTCCAATGCAATTAATCCTTGGATTGAAACGTAGACTTTGAAGTCAATGGTGTAAGCAATGAATAACTTCAAGTTGGCATAGAGACGACATAGTTTATTTAACCAGTGCTGAACTAGAAGCTGAAATTATAATTAAGTTCGTTGTCATATAATTTGTTTATTTCAATTTCTCCTGAGAAGTCAAATAGAATACATCGGTGAATGGATGTTTTGGGGGTGTAGTTTACACTGTGTATGGAATGGTAGGGTTGGGTGTCATATAATTTGTTCATTTCCAACTCTCATGAAGTCACATAGAATTTCATTTAATTATTTTCGTTTTCAAGCATCACGTGTGAATCCAATTTTCACTGTGCTGTGTCAAGTCTCAATGGGGTATGTAGGAAATGGCATTTTCACTGGAATTTATTTTAGCGGAAAAATGTTTACAGTGAAAATGAAGTATTTCACATTATTACATATGTACTGCAGTTTATTTTGATTCGTCCCTGAAATCAAAATCGGTATTTCCACACCACATATGCAAATGAGGTCTTGGAGCAAACAAATTAGTCCTTTCAAGAGTAGCGTTTTTCGAAACATAGCAGAAATAAACAATATTTAGAAGTACGATATTTTACGCTTGGGTACATGGATATACTTGCCGAGTGAAATGAAATTTGAACAAGAATAATGGTACTTCTAGGCAGTCACTTATTTTGACTAAAACTATTAAATTTGCATGTCACCCATGCAATAATGTTTTCGGTATTTTCACGGTCGATATGCAAATGAACATGGTATTGGCGATCCGCTCCACTGGGATTGCTCTTACAGCCAATACAAAGTCAGCTTGGACGTTCAGTTGCGAGACGTAACAAAAAAAACGCAGCCAGTGATACATTTTGAAAATAAAAATACAAAATAAACGCAATCAGAGGCGCCCGGTTTTAGTTAGGATGTTTCTGCTGGCGACGTTGCGACGTTACCCAGTTACAAATAAAGATTACCAACGCCAAATGAACAACATTTTAACCGGTAATGAAGATTCATTCAATCCACGGCTAACAAGTTACATCACAAGCGAAGTTGTAGCGTGCGGCTCAGTGACGACCGCTGTCGACGAAAGTCATCCCGTCAGTGGAGTACCGCAGTAGCATGGCATGTTTGCCAATGCAAAATTCTGTGGAGAAACTTTTAACTTCAACATAAATTTGTGTCAACCCTTCACCATTGTATTCAAACGAATCTCGTGGTGTGCCGTTCTTCTTCAAACCCGACATTCAATCAATAGGGGAGTTTCAGTTAAAAAAAACATCGCAAATCATGCAAATTCAACATTTTCAAACCAGTATACTAAAACAGAAATGCTAAGTAATGCAAAAGAAGGATAGATGTTACTTGTCAGTATACACATCTCTGTTGATACTATCCCTCACATATTCTACCCCCAATTATTCCTGCGTAAAATGGACTAGCCTCTTTCTTGTTGACATTCAGAGTAAAATCACGTGACAGGCTGTTAAAATTGGCTGTTGCATACACTTTCGCCGGTCTGGAAAATGTGTTTAATTAGCTCTCATTCAAGCAACAATGCAGATTTCCCAGTTGGGGTGAAACTATTGGACTCTGCCATTAAAAAATAGGGGTGTTTTGAGAAAAAAACGAATAACCCTGGAGTGCACACAACACACTGAATTTCGGAACAAATCTTGCATTATTTACAGCAGCAGAATACCACAGAAATATCAGACGAAACATGGAAACACTATATATTGTATTTCGGCCTGAACCCTCTCTATTGCAATCCCATTTTCAACCTTGGTATCACCCACCCCTGAAAACAAATTCTTAATACCACGCTGAAGCGTTTGGTAATCAGCTTACAGCAGACAGTATATGGATTTCTTTGACTCCTGCTATGCATTGAAATTGAATTGAAAAGTAATAAAAGTACAGCAAATAAAGCAAATTAAAGTGCTTACGCAAATACATTAACTGAATCATATCTAAGATGTAGAAACTATTTAATTCAACTAAAGATTCATAATTTATACAAATCTTGCTATTATATACCTAGGTTCCTAAAAAATACGGTGATTTTGAAGAGCTACATAAGACCTTGGATGAGATGTACTCTGGGACAGCTTTCCCAGAACTACCGAAGAAAACATTGTTAATTAAAGACAGTACTGTGCAAGAAAGAAGAAGATGCTTTGATCGTCTTATGGTGTTTATTGCAGAAAATCACAAAGTTTGTTGTTCCCCACCAGTCTTGGAGTTCCTTGGTGAGTGTAAAATGCTCTTTATTACAATGCAAATTGAATACATGCTTTAGAATAAGATGTGCTGAGGGTAATTTGCAGTCTAATGGGGATTGTTTTGAACTTAAACTTTTAACAGACCATTTACATCACTTGTGTATTTGTCAGTAGTAGACTCAAAATTACATAATTTCATGGAAGCCTGGCGAGTTACCAATTTTAAGACTTGGTCATCTGTGGTAATATGAATAATCCATCAGGTTTAGTATGAACTTAAAGCCATGTCAGAAAGTATGAACACAAATAAAAAAAAGTCATAACATTGAACAAAGTGTAATTTTGCTGTAAATTTCTAGTTGTCCATTTCCGCAACTACATTAAAAAAAATGGTAGCCCTAGCACTAGGACAAGTCTATGGGCCTTGGGCTTCTCTTAATTTAGATTTTAATTGTATTCACTCAGGCATCAATATTGTCAGTTATATATAAAATATGATCTTCCAAGACATCATTTGTCTGATGTAAGAATAAAGTATGTGGGCTGTAATATTTTTATTACACGATAATATTTCAGTTGATATTCATGAATTTACATCTCCAAAACAATCACATATATACATCACTGGTTAACAGTTTAGCCAAAGATCTTTCATCTTGAAAAAATGTTAACGATGGTCAATGCAAATGGCCGCTCCATTACATGTTTCACTGAAATGCCCATAATGCTCGTATTCTAAATCATGTAATTTAATTTGAGTGAAAGTAACGTTAGGAATGTCTGTTGCTACACCCAACTAAAACCTTCCCATGGGAAAGATTTAGGCAAGTGGGTGATCTTTTGGGGGCCAAACAGTTGTTCATTTATAAGCAAGTTACAAAAAATGTGTTTTGTGAGCATGAAAACCATGGATTTTAGGTATTCAGACCAAAACAATTCATAGGCCTAAAGTAATATGACAGAACCCCCACTTTTTCGTTGTGTATGGAAGTTAGTTTCACAAGTGATGCGGTGTATCCTGCGGCTGTATTTTTACGACAGTGGCCGTCGCTGAGCTGCACACTACAATTTTGTTTGTGATTTTGCTTGCTGGTTGTGGATTGACTGAGTCTTGGTTACCTGTTGCTCATTTGGCATTGGTAATCTTTATTTAAAACTGAGTAACGCCGCAACATCACCAGCAGAAACCTTCTGGTATCTCGATGTTGATTGTTGCGGCTCCATAATTATCGCTGATTTTACTGCTGGTGGATTTTCCGAGAGTCCTTCAAGGTTTATAAAACTCAGTTTCCAGGTGGTCAACCTACATTAAGTTCTCCCAATCGTAGTATTCCATGTGATGCACAACTAACATGCCAAAAATGATGCTGAACGATTTGAACCCGATAAAAATAGCAGACGAAAATATGTTCACAAAATAAAAATAGTCCGATAGCCAATGGAAATACCATGTTCATTTGCATATCGACTTTGAAAATACCGAAAACATTATTGCATGGGTGATATGCAAATTAGTTTGGGCCAAAATAAGTGACTGCCTAAAAGTACCATTACTGTTGTTCAAATTTCATTTCACTCGGCAAGTATATTCATGTACCCCAAGGGAAAGATATCGTACTTCTAAATATTGTTTATTTCTGCTATGTTTCGAAATGGTTCTCCTGAAAGGATTACGGTACTTTGTTTGCTCTCGGACCTCATTTGCATATGAGGTGTGGAAATACCGATTTTGATTTCAGGGACGAATCCAAAATAAACTGCAGTACATATGTAATAATAAAAAGAACATTACAAACAGATCAAGTTCAGCTGTACAGTGTTTATATCCTTTATGTGGGAACCACCTGAATTGTTCCTGGGTGTGGTATCTGACAAATATGGTATTAAACTTTTTAGGAGTATACATGTTTTGGACAAGTATAAGAAAGTTAAAATTAGTAACTGTGATTTGGATTTGTTATTTTTTTTTTTTACACTTTTGAAAGTGTGAAATATCAGATGTTGGATACATAAGATAAATTACTATAAATATGAAACATTAGTTTTATTTCTCCTCTAACAGGAGTGCAGATGTCTATTTATATCCCCAAAATTAAGTTATTTATTTTGTATCTAAAGGTGTGAATCCAATTAAAGCTGGCAGATATCGCAAAAATATTGATGTTGATGTAAAGCCAAAGAAATCACAAGAAACAACTGAAAAAGATGAAGGAACTGTGAAACAGTAAGTAATTGAATGTAACATACTTGAAACTAGCATTTCTATTGTTTTCCACACAACAATATACACCATTCACATTGAAAATATTAATCATGCGAAACTAAAATTTCCACTGTTTGAACTACTTGTTGCATACAATGTATTAATTAAGTAAAAACTTTGCAGCGTTTTTGGGTGATTACTGGTTCAAGCTTGGTATTTGCCTTAGCACATGGCCAACAGTCCTCGACCAATCAGAGTTGCGATAAAGTGTGGTTCTATTTCACCACAAATTCACTTAGATCACGGCTGAAAAAACGCAAGTTTGATTGCTGTAGTATTGGAATGAAACGTGGATAAAACCCTAATTATGAAAGCATGTCAGACGAGCGTCACCCCAAGAAACTACTGTTCGGGGAGCTATAGCAAGATAAACGCTCCCAAGGCAGCCAGAAAAAACGTTTCAAGGACATGCTGAAAGCCTCACTGCAGCTTTCAATGTTGGCCAGGGCTTGTAGGAGCAGGCAGCCCAAGACAGAGGAGCATGACGATCAGCTATACACAATCCTCACCTAAGGCTTTCAACATCGGCTAGGGCTTGTAGGAGCAGGCAGCCCAAGACAGAGGAGCATGACGATCAGCTATACACAATCCTCACCTAAGGCTTTCAACATCGGCCAGGGCACGTGGGAGCAGGCAGCCCAAGACAGAGGAGCATGGCAATCAGCTGTACACAAGGGTGCCAAAGCATGCAAAGCCAACAGGATTGCTATTGCTGAAGACCGAAGGGAAACCAGAAAGAGCAGAGCCATCAACCCTGCAACAGCTGCCACCATTCCCTGTTCGTACTGCCAGAGACTCTTCTGGGCGCAGATTGGCCTCACCAGTCATCTGCGGACCCATAGAGCATGACTTCCCCAACCCCAATTCGTCGCATCGACGGACAAACAACAAACATGAACACACATTGGATGATGAGTATTACTATCCAATCGCATGTATTTATTTATCAATACGACCTAAACAGAAAAGTTTTCACATGGTCTCCATGTAACACATTAACACAAAGATTCTATCGCTGATTTCATCATGTATACAACTGTATTAATCCAATTGATTTACTTTCCACATAGTATTATGACATAGATATCGTCTCAAATAATCCTAGTTTGAGAGAAACAAAAACGATGATACAGCACAATGTTTTGTGTCATTTTGTACTGTACTGTCTATTTTACATTCTATGCTTGTGTGTGACTTACTGTCACTGCAAAAAAGAATGGAATGGCAATATTGTGAGACACTGACGATATAGCTACACAAAGTGTTGCCACAGGCTGCATTGTAAGCAATATTATGATTAGCAAATCAGTCTCATACTGTGATATTGCCATTCCATCCATTCTTGCATGAATAATATATTATTGCATCACTTCAGAATTTTTATACTCAACTTACCATAAAGTAAACGGATATTGCATCATTTGTTTGTTATCAAGGTTGCTATAGTTATGCTATGTTCAAGTTCAACATGTCAGCAATGAAGTGTTATTCTGGTGCATGACTTATGTTATTGACAATGATAACTTTATCAGTGTTATGTTATTATTAAAAGAAAATAGTTTCTATTATATTTTATAACACATCACTCGTTAATACTGTGCTGTAATTGGTCAAAACAGGATCACGTGTTATTGGCTAAATTACCATAGTAGCGCCAGGGAAATTACTAGTTCCCTAGGGAGACTAGTACATCAACTAGTGCCCGGGGATGACGTCACTTGTCACATGATCGTGTGATTTCCAATATGTCGTCTGCTAGTTTGGTCGCTGATATCGATCGTCCGCTTCGAAAGACTGGACGATTTAGCTTCAGTTCAGAAGAAGAACTTGACACACTAGTAGAAAATAAAGATGCACCGAAGACGAAGGACGCAATCAGGTTTTCTAGAAGCGTCTTTACATCATTTCGTGAAGAAATCGGCACACTGCTAGCAGACGTTGAGAATGTGTTATAAAACACATATTGCATGGTCTAATACGGGCACTAGTATACCCTCGGGGTTGTGGGGTACCAATAATACCTGCTATTTTCTACGGGCTGTGGCCTCGTGAAATAGCAGGTATTGTTGGTACCCCACAACCCCGAGGAGGAAATAGACGTATACTAGTGCCCTCATGGCCATGCAATATGTGCTTAATTATGACAATATATGTATGAACTTTTCAGACCAGGTGATAATGATAAAGATTTATTTGGTGAAGGAGAAGATGGTGATGACACTGATTTATTTTTTGACACCAGAGTGACAAAAGAGGATAGTGATGATCTGTTTTTACCAACATCAAAGTTGACGAATCCTGAAAAAGGTAGACAGTTTTTGTTATTATTAAATCATATTTTGAATCCCTGTATTTAAACTAGTATAGGCCTGCCCTGTCATTATAAATGGCAAGATATCACCTTAATCCTGGCCGAGGTCTAACCTGACCTGACCTGGCCGAGGTCTAACCTGACCTGGCCGAGGTCTAACCTGACCTGGCCGAGGTCTAACCTGACCTGGCGAGGTCTCATCTGGCCTGGGTGAGGTCTCATCTGACCTGGCTGAGGTCTCATCTGGCCTGGGTGAGGTCTCATCTGACCTGGCTGAGGTCTCATCTGACCTGGCTGAGGTCTAACCTGACCTGGCGAGGTCTCATCAAACCTGGGTGAGGTCTCATCAAACCTGGCTGAGGTTTCACCTGACCTGGCGAGGTCTCACCTGACCTGGCGAGGTCTCACCTGACCTGGACGAGGTCTCATCTAACCTGGCAGAGGTCTAACCTGACCTGGCGAGGTCTCATCTGACCTGGCGAGGTCTCATCTGACCTGGCGAGGTCTCACCTGACCTGGCGAGGTCTCATCAAACCTGGGTGAGGTCTCATCTGACCTGGACGATCACCTAGGTAACCTTGAGAATCTCGTCTTACCTGGAACGACCTTACCTTACCTGACCCGACCTTATGTTTTCTTGCATGCCTGACTGGAGTTGAACTTGCTTGACCTGGCGATATATCACATGACCTGGCAAATCAACAATTAAAGATAAACGGTATATTGTGTAATTGTTCATTTTAGCTTTCAAGCTGTGACCGAGCAATTTTGGTCTTATGAAACCAATTTATTAAACATGGCAACCATGTCATTTCAGCCATCAATTCAATTATTGTCAATTTTGACAAGCAATTTTGGTCAACAAACTATTTTGGCCAACGAGCTGTTTTAAACTCATGCCATTTTGGCCGTCAAGTCAAAAGTTTGATCAACAAGCCTATTTGGTCACCATGCTATTTTGGCCATAGAACCATTAAATCATCAAACCACTTTGTTCAACAAGCCGTTTGATGTCCATGCCATTTTGGTCAACAAGCCATTTTGGACTCCATGCCATTTTGGCCAACAAGCCATTTCAGTTTCCATCCTGTTTTGGTCAACAAGCCATTTTGGACTCTATGCCATTTTGGCCAATAAGTCATTTTCATTTCCATGCCATTTTGGCCAACAAGCCATATTGGTTTCCTTGCCATTTTGGACTCCATGCCATTTTGGCCAACAAGCCATTTTGGTCAACATGCCATTTTGGCCAACAAGCCATTTTGGTCAACAAGCAATTTTGGTTTTCTTGCCATTTTGGTCAACAAGCCATTTTGGTCTCCATGCCATTTTGGCCAACAAGACTTTTTGATTGTTTAATCCTAAAACTACTGAGAACTTGATGCAATTTGGTGAAGATCTTAGAAGAAAAGAAGAGAAATTCAAATGTTGATTAAGTAAGTTATCATGATTATTTTTCATTTATCTAAAATAGTACTTCAGGCTTTGCTGATAATTTCTTGCATATCTTCAACATATTGTCTGAATTGATAGAAATCTCTTTGAAAACATGCTTTATTGGTATTTAAAGAAAAAAAAAACATTTCCATTTTAAATTATTTTATAAATTCATATGAGAGAATGAATTCAAAGTTATAAATTCATTCACTTTTGAGTAACGATAAAAATGGGATACTAATACCGAGGGTAATATTTGTTAATAGAAAAATGGATTTGAATATGTAGAAAATGAAGAAGAGAAACATTTTCTGAAATTGAAGTTCCTATCTGTTAATAGGTATGTGCATATGACTGATTATTATCTTTCTAAATTAGTGTTTTATCACTTCTTTTATGAAAGATTTATCATATTTATTAATGTAACATTGACAGCAACCCAAAGTGGCATATTAGATAAAGAATCGATTCTGTGTGAAATGGTGCACAAATTATCACGGGTAGATTTGACTTTGAATTTAATACAGCATTGTAGAGGAGGTCAGTGATAATGAAATGGCTAGCAGGGTTTTTTCTAAACCTGGGAACGGGTGCAGCACCATGATGCTGGCACCCTCTTACCGTATTGCCAATTGAACTTTCAAGTCATAAATATATTTTTTGAGCCACCCACTTCCGTGCTGCCGTACAACATGAAAACTGTCCGCAGATATATTTTTCTCCATAAAAACTTCCCAGCAACACCAGTTGACAATGGACACCAAATACACTAAAATTATTCCAAAAATATTTCAATGATGATAGATGCACCATCAAAAAGGGGCCGAAACTTTTCGATATGATGTTTCCAGGTCGATCTGCCATGTTGTTTCTGTGCTAGCTACTATGTTTTTCACTTCTATATAAGCAGATTAATTTTACATTGAAATATTTAAAATAAAAATTAAATTAATTAAAGTAGTTAAATCTTAGCTAGTAGAATGGCATAATTAATATTCAATCCTAATTTGTGTCTGTGATGATGCCGTTTATGATGATTCCCCTCCCCTCAAATAGTTGAATCCTAATTTGTGTCTGTGTTGCTTAAAAATGGTGCCATTTATTATGATTCCCCTCCCCTCAAATATCAAATCCTAATTTGTGTCTGTGTTGCTTTAAAATGATGCTATTTATGATGATTCCCCTCCCTTCAAATATCAAATGGCCCAATTCTAATTAGTATCTGTGTTGCTTGAATATGGTGCCATTTATGATTCCCCTCCTCTCAAATATCAAATGGTTCAAACCTAATTTGTGTCTGTGTTGCTCAATGATGCCATTTATGATGATTTCTCTCCCCCTCTAATATCTTATTCTTTGCCTTTGAATGCGGTACTTTTTCTCGGCAAAATATATTGTGCATGTTTATATGTATTTCTCCATTTCAAGTTTTCACAAGTCTGTCCACAGAGTCAGTAGCGTTATTCAGATCTTAAGAATCAAGTACCTCACAAACATATACTACCAGGTACATTACACTTGTTACACATGTTATGATTGACTCACGACAGATTGCAAATTATACTATAGTTTATTCAAAGTTGGTAAAAAGCAACGTATTTTTTCACAAAGATGAAAGTCAATATTACTGTGATTCTAATCTCATAATCTGAAGCTCACACAATTCATGTTATTTATTCTATACAAAACTCACATTTTAGGACTTTTAATCACAAACAGTTAAAAGACTCAGCACATGGTCAAAGACTCATGGGCATTACATTACATCAAATGAAATCATAATATTTGGTTTTCAAGGAATCATGAGAATCTTTTGGACTGTATTTATTCAGGTAAGAGCCCAGGGTTCTGAACATGGAAAATTGCCAAAACATTAGGTTTGCCTGGACATCCCCTGCAAAAAAAAACTATTAATATGGTAGTGTGAAATTGCTCATAATATCAAAATGGTGAAATTAAATGTCATGGTTTGAAAATAAATTTTTTCATAAATATTTATGAATGTCCGTAAATTCACTATTTCATGAAACCCAGTGTATAAAGTCATATTCCATACTTTGATCAGTTAACCTTTCACCTCTCTTTTAACACTGCAAAGAATCATGGGTAATGGGCGTTATCAAATAATATTTTGGTGAATGGGGTCATTTTCTTCGGATTTGAATGGATCATGAGAATCTTTTGAAATAAATGTTTTAAAAATGTCCCCCAAAAAAATTGTGTTCTGTTAAAATGTGTGATTTTCAAAAACAAAAACAAAAAATATTATTTTTCCTTACTAAATTCAAAAATTATCACATCTGAATCTATTTTAGTGAATCCTATTGTGGTATGCATACTTTTAGAAGCTTCATTTGAATCTGAGATGACAACACACGGTTGAACTCCATTTTGTAATGACTGTCTTGCTAAATTTGCTGTCACTATACTAGCCAAACTTTGTCGTTGATACTCTGGCAAAGTTTGTGTAAACCCAATATCTCCGAACTCTTTAATTGCACCCCATGATATTGGTTGTTGTTTTTCATTGTAAATTGCTAAAGTTGGCTGGTACTTGATTAGGTTTTCAAATCTTTGCAACGGTGGTGGCTCTCCATACATCCATTTGCTGTGTAAAAGTTTTGCATGATCCATCTGCAATGGTGCAATTTTAAACTTTTCTGGCAAGACCATTTTTGTAATGAAGTTCTTGAGTTTGTCTTGGTCTGTCAATATATATTGGTGACAAAAATATGTGGGTTCTTTATTTAGTAGTCCATGTTCTCTGCAGAGCTGCTTCATCACTTCAAATGAGAGAGTGTCACCAGCTGATTTTATTATTCGTGCATTCCACTCAACCACACCAGTTTGTTGTAATAACTGTTTTAGATTTGCTGGATTGGTTGAATACAAGAAATAAAAATATATTCCCTTCTCTTCGTTATATGAATATTCATGACAGACCACACTAGTTATTTTCTTGATATCAAGATCATCTATAAAAATATCAAGAATTGGCCATTTGTTGTTATTCTTGTAACAGTTATGTAACATAGAGTAAACAAGTGAGGAAGCAGGCACTACTTTCTGCAGTTCAGGTATTTTGTTGAATTCCAGTAAATAAGCCATAACAGTTACTATGGTTACTGCTGATAACACTTTTGATGAAGTTGCTAAAAAGCCTGCAACGAAAGAGAGAAAAAATATGATTGTCACATGTTGCATTCATCTTCTTTTACATTTTTCGTTGGTACACCACGCAGATTAGTTTATTTTTACTCAAAGAAATTACTTTCCCAAAATCGTATACCTGTTTCTGTCAATATACATGTACTAGTATTCTTGATGTTTTTATTAGCTCCGCAGTCGACTTTGTTGAGCGAAGCTTATCATATGAGTGATTGTCCGGCGTCTGTAGTATGTAGTCTGTCGCCAACTTTTTACATTTTTGTCTTCTTCTTCAAACCCGTTAATAGCAAAAATCCATAGCATTTTGTTCAATGATTCCCTCATACAGGATCATGAAAAATAAGTGGAATGGGGGGGGGGGGTGGATAAATCAGAATATAAAGAGTCTAAGACTCGATAGGTTTAAAGCCCTAGACAAAGTTGGTAATGAATACAAGCCCAATTGTGGTTTTGTGAATGTACCGGTATGTATCAGTATACAAAATATATGTACCAGATAACACAAAGATAATAAAAGGTCGAAAATGGTTGACATAGAGACATTAAAAGAGAAGACATATTCTATCATCTGTGTAACTGTAATGAAGTTGCATGGTGATGAAAAACATTACCTTTTCAGATGTAACCATAATAATAATAATAATAACTTTATTTAATTAAGCGCAACAATTCCAACATATGAAGATCAAAGGCGCTGATACAATAAACAATCAGCCAAATATTAAAAGCACATTTAAATAAGTGTATTTTCAGTCTGGATTTAAAAATGTCTACTGAAGGACTAGAACGAACAGACAGAGGTAATTCATTAAAAAGTTTAGGACCTAAATTTTCAAAAGCACGGTCTTTGTATAACACCTTGGACTTTTTACTACACATCTGACGAGTTTTTATAAGAAACTTCGATTCAGATCTTAAACTACGACTCGGTACATAAAATTTGATTCATTCACATAGATAATTTGGGGCAAAACCATACAAAGATTTATACACTAGTAAAAGTACCTAATTTGAAATTGATTCTTTGTACAACTGGTAACCAATGAAGTTTAATAAAAATGTCTGTAATGTGGTCATATTTTCGAGCACGAGTGACAAGGAGTGCGTGCTGCTGCATTTTGTACACGAATAAGAGGTTTTATCTTAGTTACAGAGAGACCAGACAATAATGAATTACAGCTGTCTAAGCGAGAAGATATGAAAGCATGTACCAACCTTTCAGTATCAGATTGGGATAATGATTTACGAATACGATTAATATTTCTTAGATGGGAATATCCAGATTTACAAATAGTAGAAATGTGTGTTTCCATAGATAGCTGCGAATCAAACAAGACACCTAAGTTTCTAGCACTTGACGAAGCACTAACCAATTCTTCACCAATTGCGATACTACACAAAGGACACAAGTCTTGTGAGAAACTCCAAGATGACGTGGACACAAATTCAGTTTTCGACACATTCAAAAGTAGGAAATTACAATACATCCAATCGCTAACATCTTCAATACGTGTTTGAAGTTTTTCACGTTTTAGAATTGTTTTAGCTTATTTTGTATGCGTTATCTTGGACTTTAGACGAGCTCTGGATTGTATATGTGGCCACAGTCACTCTACTACCGGTAGGAGTGACTGTGATGTGGCAAATAAAATATCCTATCCTGTCCTATCCTATGGTAATCTGAAAACAGTAACAGTATGTTTGTACTAATTAACTTGTACCACGTCCATGCTTGTACCTACTTTAGTCTGGATATTCACTGTAGTCCTTGGTAGATAATGATTTTCTTCACAAACATGCTTCAACAATGTACAGTAAATAAAATTCAAAGAGGGGCGTTAATTTGCATATAATTAGCATATCTAATTTGCGTATAATTAGCATACGAATTGAACATTTCAAATATTTATTGCTGTAAACGGATAGAACATTTGTACTTCTATAAAGGATGCAATAAAGTTATTATTATTATTATTATTATTATATTATTAATACTGTGTACAAGTACTATATTAATGTTCTTGAATTATTTTCACGAATAAACTAAACTTAATGTAAAAAAAATATAACATCTTATTCTCTGTAATGAAAACAAGTTGTGCAATTTTAGCCTTTCATTCATTTCTTTTAAATTTCTTTCAAGTATTTTCATTTTCATCAGTTTTATAAATGCAATGACATATTGCAATAGTTGAAGAACTCAAGAAATAAGAAGAAAAATATTTTCACATTACAAAATTACCATTTAAAAGAAAAAAAGAAAAAGTCGAATCTGATGTCTATAAATAAATTGATCATACTCAGGTCAAAGGTCAAATCAGATACCGTGTCCAAGTGTTTTAGTGTCTACGGTACGTTTTGTTTTAATGATTCTTTTGATGATTTTTTTTTTTTTACATTTCGTCAATAAAAGGCAAATAACAAGCAATTGTACCAATAAATTGTTGTTTCTTTTTTTCTTAAGTTTCTAAGCTAATTCAGGAATGGAAACTTGTTTTGACTCTCCCATGGCGTGATTAACGCAATGCTTGCGACAATCACTTCCTGCATCTAGCCATTGTTGTTTGTTTATTTATTCAGCCAGTTGCTTTTCTCCAGACATCAAAGTCATTGTCCTAGTTGTCACCTATGCCACTATTTGTCTCTTAGTTCTTTGTTTTATCGCCCGTCAATAAGAGGTCTCTCGATAACGTCGTCGGGATATCTTCCGGGTCTCGTGAAACAGCTGTTCACCGAAATTGAGGTGGGCGCTGAAGAACACATTATGTGATAATAGTGGTCCATGAATGAACTTTGGATATACATTTCCGAGGTGTTTGCGGTTTAATGTCTAGACAATAGACAGTGCATCCCAGGATGACTGCATGAATTTACATAAAAACAGTAGGTTCAAACCGACCTCGTTCACACCCTCCAAGCTGTTGACGATTCCATACTGTGGAGTTCTATGGCATTCGAGGTGTTGCTTTGCAACGGCTAAAGAGTTATTAAAGTAATGGAAAACAGATGGTATCTTTTCAAAATCTAATTTATGAGTATAGAAATATTAGGTGTGGTGTGTCCCAGGGGTCTGTTTTAATTGGCACCATCTTTATTTCTTGTATATGAATGACATGTATAAAGTTTCAAACTTGTTTAGATTCATTGGCACAGATCTAGAAGCAGTACCTACACACGAATTGGTGACGTCATAAAATACATGACCTTCAATCGGGGTCGTTTCCTCGGTATATACGAATTGGTATATACAAATTACAATAAAGATACTTAAGACATTACACATAAGGTAAAACAAATCACGTGACAATATAATGATAATAACGGTAATAAATCCTAGCTTAACAGTTGAAGAGAACGCTCATATAGTCAGTCGGGTGACGCCGAGGGTCACGAACTGTGTTGCAAAATGGCCGTGTGGTTGAAACTGGGTCATGGCGTGACGGGTGAGGAAGACATCATTAAACACTCAAAATCACAATAAAACGGGGAAGTGGTTGCATATTACGGCGTAGCTAACATGGGAAATAAAAAAACGCCCAATACAAACGACATGGGTTCGAATCACACTAGATACACACTCACCAGAACCGAAGCAATCAGAAACCAGCAATCGTTTTGGCTTTTCCGTTCAACTCATCGGAACACTAGAGTAGTTAGAAAAATGAACACCACTTAACGACCAACGTCGTGGCGTGGTACACAAGCGTGCCATCAAAATAAAACAAAATTAGCTTGAAAAGACAGTGGGTTCGAGTCCCGGTCAGAGCTACCGTAAAAACGTAAATCAAATAAACTGAAATCTCTCAAACCGTAAACAAGTAAACAAAGAACGTCGCAAAAAATAATAAACCTCACAAAACTGCACCATACAAAACTGAATGAATAAATAATAAAATAACTAACGTCTTAAACTGGACGACGCGCAATTTGTTCAACAGTTTCCAGATTGTGACAAGAGATAAACAAGACCCAAGTCAAGGTAAGTTTTGTTAAAGTGTCGATGGCGTTCCCTATATTACGAAAACAATTCAGGCAACAGACGAATATCTTCTGTGGTGTTGTTGAATTTATACCGTGTCTGCGGAATTGTTGATTGAGGGTTCGAAGCCAGCAGTTAACGTTTTGTTAGAAAGTTTCACAATTAAATCAAATATCCAATGATACCAGTATATTTATTTCATTATTTTAACAACTTGCAATGGTGGAAGTTGGTCAAACACGAGTTCTTACACCTAAATAAGTATCAAATATTTGTCGACACATTTATTCTCTCAACCTTGTAGAGGTGGAAATTAATTAAACAACAGGTATTTACTCACAAATATAATGGTCAATATTTGTCCATACATTCATTCTGTCAATTTAAGAACTTGTAATTGTTGGAATTAATCAAATGAGAGTTGTCTACACCAAAATAAGTTTCAAATACTTGTCCATACATTTATTCTCTCAATTTAACAACTTGTAATGGTGTAAAATAATTAAACGAAAGTTGTCTACACCAAAATAAGTCTAAAATATTTGTCCGCACATTTATTCTCTCAATTTAACAACTTGTAATGGTGTAAAATAATTAAACGAGAGCTGTCTACTCCAAAATAAGTCTAAAATATTTGTCCGCACATTTATTCTCTCAATTTAACAACTTGTAATGGTGTAAAATAATTAAACGAGAGCTGTCTACACCAAAATAAGTCTAAAATATTTGTCCGCACATTTATTCTCTCAATTTAACAACTTGTAATTGTGGGAATTAATCAAACGAGAGCTGTCTACACCAAAATAAGTCTAAAATATTTGTCCGCACACTTATTCTCTCAATTTAACAACTTGTAATGGTGTAAAATAATTAAACGAGAGCTGTCTACACCAAAATAAGTCTAAAATATTTGTCCATACATTTATTCTCTCAATTTAACAACTTGGAATGGTGTAAAATAATTAAACGAGAGCTGTCTACACCAAAATAAGTCTAAAATATTTGTCCATACATTTATTCTCTCAATTTAACAACTTGTAATGGTGTAAAATAATTAAACGAGAGCTGTCTACACCAAAATAAGTCTAAAATATTTGTCCGCACATTTAGTCTCTCAATTTAACAACATGTAATGGTGTAAAATAATTAAACGAGAGCTGTCTACACCAAAATAAGTCTAAAATATTTGTCCATACATTTATTCTCTCAATTTAACAACTTGGAATGGTGTAAAATAATTAAACGAGAGCTGTCTACACCAAAATAAGTCTAAAATATTTGTCCATACATTTATTCTCTCAATTTAACAACTTGTAATGGTGTAAAATAATCAAACGAGAGATGTCTACACAAAAATAAGTCTAAAATATTTGTCCGCACATTTATTCTCTCAATTTAACAACTTTTAATTGTGGGAATTAATCAAACGAGAGCTGTCTACACCAAAATAAGTCTAAAATATTTGTCTGCACACTTATTCTCTCAATTTAACAACTTGTAATGGTGTAAAACAATTAAACGAGAGCTGTCTACACCAAAATAAGTCTAAAATATTTGTCCACACATTTATTCTCTCAATTTAACAACTTGTAATGGTGTAAAATAATTAAACGAGAGCTGTCTACACCAAAATAAGTCTAAAATATTTGTCCGCACATTTATTCTTTCAATTTAACAACCTGTAATTGTGGGAATTAATCAAACGTGAGTTGTTTACATCAAACTAAGTATTAAATATTTGTTGAGACATTTATTCTCTCAATTTAACAACTTGTAATGGTGTAAAATAATTAAACGAGAGTTGTCTACACCAAAATTAATCTCAAATATTTGTCCACACATTTATTGTCACAATTTAACCACTTGTTAATAGTGGAAATTACTTAAACGCGACTTGTTTAATCAGTTGACATCAATGCAACTTACCCGCAGACAGTGCACAACAGAGTATCATTGTTGAGCAATTATAAACAGGAACGTGTCTTGGCATTAGGGTAAGGGTCGGGTCAGGTATGGGCAACGGAATTATTAACAGAAACGTGTCTTGGCATTAGGGTTAGGGTCGGGTCAGGTATGGGCAACGCAAATGGCAAACACCCAATTGGCAAGATGTACACTAACGGGTTATGGCATGCATATAGTTTACACAAGTAAAAACACAAAATTGGCAATTTTTTGGACAATTGTAACTCAATAATAGAAATATGTTGTATTTCTATATATATACACACTATATAGTCTTATCAAATGCAAACACATCCAGTCAATCCATTGTGGTCTTGTGGGTCAGTTCTCTACATAGTGACCAGGAGGACCTGGGTTCAATTCCCTTGCCTGCCCATCTTTTTTTCGCAAACACCATTTGGCAATAAAGCTAAATATGACAACAAATTATTTAATTTGCATGACTACCCACATAGCTCAGTTGATTTGTACTATGTCAGCAATGTGAGCGATCGCTGGTTCGAATCCAGTATGTTTAGTTAGATTTTTGAATGCTAGTGAAGACAGTGTCCTGTGAATAGGACTTAAATCCTAACTCCTGTGTGAAGACACTCGTGGTACAGTGGACAAGACAGTGCGCTGGGAACTCAAAGATCGCAAGTTCGAATCACGGATTGGACACTCCTACAAAAGACATGCAAGACGTTAAAATCATAAACAGCGGATTCAAAAACTGAAGTCAGGAAAACAGAACACAAGAATACTACCTCACATGGAAGCCAGTCGAAGTCGTCAAAGAACGAACACAGTCGAAGAACAAACACAGTTGACAGCTGTAGGTCACGTGCAACAACAGACACGAGGAGCATGGCTGCTCTCCAAATGGGTCCCTTCTTTTGTATTGACCCCCTAAGGATTGCTAATCCCCCTTTCTAACTCTTCCCCCAAAAATAATATATCGCCCCTTTTAAAATGTAATGACCCACAAATTAATGAATATTCATGAGCACAGAAACTGCTACGTCATGAATAAATTAGCATAATTTTAAAAAAATTGCATAAAGTGTAGGTACTCCTTCTGGAGCTCTGCCGATTCATTTTATTTGCAGATGACACAAATTTGTTTTATTCAGGTAAAAATTTGCAGGAAATATGTGAAATTGTCAGTCAAGAACTATAAATAAATTACATTTGTGGTTTCAGGTGAACAAACTTTCATTAAATCTCAGTAAGACAAATTATATTCAGCCATACAAATGTACATAACACAACCAGAGTCACATTAAATGATATAGACATTGTCTGGGTTTATACCACAACATTTCTAGTTGTTCAAATTGATTGTAAACTCAACTGGAAAAGCCACATTCAGTATATACAAACTAAAATGGCCAAAAATACTAGTATAATATACAAGTTAAATTACTACTTAGATAATAATATATTGTTCATGTTGTATAACACTCTATAATCTTGCCTTATTTGACATATTGTTGTGAAGTGTGGGCCAATTTGTACAAAACTAAAAAGAGTGCTGAGGTCTGTGGTGAAGGCAGGCTTTCAAAGTCATACCAATCCCATTTTTTATTCACTTGGGACTCATAATATTTTTAATTTGATTATATTAAATACTGCTGTTACAATGTAAAAGGCATATCATTCTCTGCTACCAGCTCATATTCAAAAATATTTTATGCTCGCTGATCAAATTCATAATAGGTGATTTTCCATACAATTGCGAGATCTCGCGAGATGCATGAAAGACGCGCGTCGAACGTCTGCCGCAAAAATCGACCGATTTGATTTTGAACTCGAATTTCTTTATTTCGTAGCTCACACCGACCGGCCGATCTTCGACAGAGGAATATTGCTTCCGAATACCCTTACTTAATTGAAATTGTCTATCATCAAATCTGGACAGCACATTGTTAAGCATGGAAATGCCCCCAAAATACTTTCGCGTTTGTCGAATCCCCACGCGATGTTTGACGCCACTACGACGCTATGACCTTTGTTTGTCCTGTTTTTACGTTCGATTTCACGCAAAACGCGTGATTCTCGCAGTGAACGGAAAATGGTCTATTACAACACTAGACAGCATAATCTTTTTAAAATCAATTACCTCAGTATGTCTAAACAGGCATACAGTTTATGTGTAAACAGGTATACAGTTTATGTGTAAACAGGTATACAGTTTATGTCTAAACAGGTATACAGTTTATGTCTAAACAGGTATACAGTTTATGTCTAAACAGGTATACAGTTTATGTCTAAACAGGTATACAGTTTATGTGTAAACAGGTATACAGTTTATGTCTAAACAGGTATACAGTTTATGTGTAAACAGGTATACAGTTTATGTGTAAACAGGTATACAGTTTATGTCTCAACAGGTATACAGTTTATGTCTAAACAGGTATACAGTTTATGTCTAAACAGGTATACAGTTTATGTCTAAACAGGTATACAGTTTATGTCTAAACAGGTATACAGTTTATGTCTAAACAGGTATACAGTTTATGTGTAAACAGGTATACAGTTTATGTCTCAACAGGTATACAGTTTATGTCTAAACAGGTATACAGTTTATGTCTAAACAGGTATACAGTTTATGTCTAAACAGGTATACAGTTTATGTCTAAACAGGTATACAGTTTATGTGTATACAGTTTATGTGTAAACAGGTATACAGTTTATGTCTAAACAGGTATACAGTTTATGTCTAAACAGGTATACAGTTTATGTGTAAACAGGTATACAGTTTATGTCTAAACAGGTATACAGATTATGTCTAAACAGGTATACACTTTATGTCTAAACAGGTATACAGTTTATGTCTAAACAGGTATACAGTTTATGTGTAAACAGGTATACAGATTATGTCTAAACAGGTATACAGATTATGTCTAAACAGGTATACAGTTTATGTGTATACAGTTTATGTGTAAACAGGTATACAGTTTATGTCTAAACAGGTATACAGTTTATGTCTAAACAGGTATACAGTTTATGTGTAAACAGGTATACAGTTTATGTCTAAACAGGTATACAGATTATGTCTAAACAGGTATACAGTTTATGTGTAAACAGGTATACAGTTTATGTCTAAACAGGTATACAGTTTATGTCTAAACAGGTATACAGTTTATGTGTAAACAGGTATACAGTTTATGTGTAAACAGGTATACAGTGTATGTGTAAACAGGTATACAGTTTATGTCTAAACAGGTATACAGTTTATGTCTAAACAGGTATACAGTTTATGTCTAAACAGGTATACAATTTATGTCTAAACAGGTATACAGTTTATGTCTAAACAGGTATACAGTTTATGTCTAAACAGGTATACAATTTATGTCCAAACAGGTATACAATTTATGTCCAAACAGGTATACAATTTATGTCTAAACAGGTATACAGTTTATGTCTAAACAGGTATACAGTTTATGTCTAAACAGGTATACAGTTTATGTCTAAACAGGTATACAGTTTATGTCTAAACAGGCATACAGTTTATGTGTAAACAGGTATACAGTTTATGTGTAAACAGGTATACAGTTTATGTGTAAACAGGTATACAGTTTATGTCTAAACAGGTATACATTTTATGTCTAAACAGGTATACAGTTTATGTCTAAACAGGTATACAGTTTATGTCTAAACAGGCATACAATTTAATGATGGTAGATGTAGGTGAGTAAACAATATAACAATCAGTATGTCTAAACAGGTATACACTTTATGTCTAAACAGGTATACAGATTATGTCTAAACAGGCATACAGTTTATGTCTAAACAGGCATACAGTTTATGTCTAAACAGGCATACAATTTAATGATGGTAGATGTAGGTGAGTAAACAATATAACAATCAGTATGTCTAAACAGGTATACAGATTATGTCTAAACAGGTATACAGTTTATGTCTAAACAGGCATACAGTTTATGTCTAAACAGGCATACAATTTAATGATGGTAGATGTAGGTGAGTAAACAATATAACAATCAGTATGTCTAAACAGGTATACATTATAATGATGGTAGATCTAGGTGGGTATACAATATAACAATCAGTATGTCTAAACAGGTATACAGTTTATGTCTAAACAGGCATACAATTTAATGATGGTAGATCTAGGTGGGTGTACAATATAACAATCAGTATGTCTAAACAGGTATACATTATAATGATGGTAGATGTAGGTGGGTGTACAATATAACAATCAGTATGTCTAAACAGGTATACATTATAATGATGGTAGATGTAGGTGGGTGTACAATATAACAATCAGTATGTCTAATTAGGCATACATTATAATGATGGTAGATGTAGGTGGGTGTACAATATAACAATCAGTATGTCTAATTAGGCATACATTATAATGATGGTAGATGTAGGTGGGTGTACAATATAACAATCAGTATGTCTAAACAGGTATACATTATAATGATGGTAGATGTAGGTTGGTATACAATATAACAATCAGTATGTCTAAACAGGTATACATTATAATGATGGTAGATGTAGGTTGGTATACAATATAACAATCAGTATGTCTAAACAGGTATACATTATAATGATGGTAGATGTAGGTGGGTGTACAATATAACAATCAGTATGTCTAAACAGGTATACATTATAATGATGGTAGATGTAGGTTGGTATACAATATAACAATCAGTATGTCTAAACAGGTATACATTATAATGATGGTAGATCTAGGTGGGTGTACAATATAACAACCAGTATGTCTAAACAGGTATACATTATAATGATGGTAGATGTAGGTTGGTATACAATATAACAATCAGTATGTCTAAACAGGTATACATTATAATGATGGTAGATCTAGGTGGGTGTACAATATAACAATCAGTATGTCTAATTAGGCATACAATTTAATGATGGTAGATGTAGGTGGGTAAACAATATAACAATCACTATGTCTAATTAGGCATACAATTTAATGATGGTAGATGTAGGTGGGTATACAATATAACAATCAGTATGTCTAAACAGGTATACATTATAATGATGGTAGATGTAGGTGGGTATACAATATAACAATCAGTATGTCTAAACAGGTATACATTATAATGATGGTAGATCTAGGTGGGTGTACAATATAACAATCAGTATGTCTAAACAGGTATACATTATAATGATGGTAGATGTAGGTTGGTATACAATATAACAATCAGTATGTCTAAACAGGTATACATTATAATGATGGTAGATCTAGGTGGGTGTACAATATAACAATCAGTATGTCTAATTAGGCATACAATTTAATGATGGTAGATCTAGGTGGGTGTACAATATAACAATCAGTATGTCTAAACAGGTATACATTATAATGATGGTAGATGTAGGTTGGTATACAATATAACAATCAGTATGTCTAAACAGGTATACATTATAATGATGGTAGATGTAGGTGGGTATACAATATAACAATCAGTATGTCTAATTAGGTATACATTATAATGATGGTAGATGTAGGTGGGAATACAATATAACAATCAGTATGTCTAAACAGGTATACATTATAATGATGGTAGATGTAGGTGGGTATACAATATAACAATCAGTATGTCTAAACAGGTATACATTATAATGATGGTAGATGTAGGTGGGTGTACAATATAACAATCAGTATATATGTCTAAACAGGTATACATTATAATGATGGTAGATGTAGGTTGGTATACAATATAACAATCAGTATGTCTAAACAGGTATACAATTTAATGATGGTAGATGTAGGTGGGTGTACAATATAACAATCAGTATGTCTAAACAGGTATACATTATAATGATGGTAGATCTAGGTGGGTGTACAATATAACAATCAGTATATATGTCTAAACAGGTATACATTATAATGATGGTAGATCTAGGTGGGTGTACAATATAACAATCAGTATATATGTCTAAACAGGTATACATTATAATGATGGTAGATGTAGGTTGGTATACAATATAACAATCAGTATGTCTAAACAGGTATACATTATAATGATGGTAGATGTAGGTGGGTATACAATATAACAATCAGTATGTCTAAACAGGTATACATTATAATGATGGTAGATCTAGGTTGGTATACAATATAACAATCAGTATGTCTAAACAGGTATACAATTTAATGATGGTAGATGTAGGTTGGTATACAATATAACAATCAGTATGTCTAAACAGGTATACAATTTAATGATGGTAGATGTAGGTGGGTATACAATATAACAATCAGTATGTCTAAACAGGTATACAATTTAATGATGGTAGATGTAGGTTGGTATACAATATAACAATCAGTATGTCTAAACAGGTATACATTATAATGATGGTAGATGTAGGTGGGTATACAGTATAACAATCAGTATGTCTAATTAGGCATACAATATAATGATGGTAGATGTAGGTGGGTGTACAATATAACAATCAGTATGTCTAATTAGGCATACATTATAATGATGGTAGATGTAGGTGGGTGTACAATATAACAATCAGTATGTCTAATTAGGCATACATTATAATGATGGTAGATCTAGGTGGGTGTACAATATAACAATCAGTATGTCTCAACAGCTAAACAGGTTTACAATTTAAAGAACCAATCCCAGATAACTACAAGTGTATAAGATATTAAGTGAGACAATCTTTGAAATTTTTCTGCGTCATATTGCCACCTCCTGACGAGTAGAGAAGATGCCAATATTTTACATAATAATAATATTACATAAGCTCACACAATTCATGTTATATATTTTATATAAAACTCACATTTTAAGACTTTTAATCACAAACAGTTAAAAGACTGAGCACATGGTCAAAGACTCATGAGCATTACATCAAATCATAGAGGTAGAAAAGAGAAGGAGTGAGGACGCTATTGTTTCCACTGGTTTCATGATGCTTTGGATTTGTTTACTCAGTACACATTGTAATTATTTGGCAAACACGCTGTACAGTGTCACAGTTAATGGGCTTACGTGTTTCGACTGTATTTGAAAGCTTCACGAATATTCAGAAAAGAAGTAATCACACATCTTGGAAGTGTCCGTATGCAGAATTTCCAGTACCTACGAGTGTGAAATGACTTTTGTGATCCGATAAAGGTCATTGCACATGCACAATTTATTTATTTATGGTTTGCGCATTCAATTTTATAGACAATGTTTAAACGGAATTTTTTTTTTCAGTTCTCTCGTTTTCTTGTGTAAATAAGCGGCTATCATCATGTAGAAAAAACGACTTCTAAACAAAAACAATAAGTGGCTTAACCAGAGCGAAGACAAAGGATGTTTATAAAATTAACATGGGCTTAAATAGCGTCCTCATTCTTTCTCTTTTCTACCTCCATGATCAAATTAAATCATAATCTGTGGTTTTAAAGGAATCATGAGAATTTGTCAGAACAGTGATTTTCAATACTACCTAAACTACCCAAAAAAAAACTATTTTTCCTTATTTAATGCAAAATATATCACATCTGGATCTATTTTAGTGAATCCTATTTTGGTATGCATACCTATAGAAGCTTCATTTGAATCTGAGATGACAACACACGGTTGAACTCCATTTTGTAATGACTGTCTTGCTAAATTTGCTGTCACTATACTAGCCAAACTTTGTCGTTGATACTCTGGCAAAGTTTGTGTAAACCCAATATCTCCGAACTCTTTAATTGCACCCCATGATATTGGTTGTTGTTTTTCATTGTAAATTGCTAAAGTTGGCTGGTACTTGATTAGGTTTTCAAATCTTTGCAACGGTGGTGGCTCTGCATACATCCATTTGCTGTGTAAAAGTTTTGCATGATCCATCTGCAATGGTGCAATTTTAAACTTTTCTGGCAAGACCATTTTTGTAATGAAGTTCTTGAGTCTGTCTTGGTCTGTCAATATATATTGGTGACACAAATATGTTGGTTCTTTATTTAGTAGTCCATGTTCTCTGCAGAGCTGCTTCATCACTTCAAATGAGAGAGTGTCACCAGCTGATTTTATTATTCGTGCATTCCACTCAACCACACCAGTTTGTTGTAATAACTGTTTTAGATTTGCTGGATTGGTTGAATACAAGAAATAAAAATATATTCCCTTCTCTTCGTTATATGAATATTCATGACAGACCACACTAGTTATTTTCTTGATATCAAGATCATCTATAAAAATATCAAGAATTGGCCATTTGTTGTTATTCTTGTAACAGTTATGTAACATAGAGTAAACAAGTGAGGAAGCAGGCACTACTTTCTGCAGTTCAGGTATTTTGTTGAATTCCAGTAAATAAGCCATAACAGTTACTATGGTTACTGCTGATAACACTTTTGATGAAGTTGCTAAAAAGCCTGCAACGAAAGAGAGAAAAAATATGATTGTCACATGTTGCATTCATCTTCTTTTACATATTTCGTTGGTACACCAATTAGTTTATTTTTACTCAAAGAAATTACTTTCCCAAAATCGTATACCTGTTTCTGTCAATATACATGTACTAGTATTCTTGATGTTTTTATTAGCTCCGCAGTCGACTTTGTTGAGCGAAGCTTATCATATGAGTGATTGTCCGGCGTCTGTAGTATGTAGTCTGTCGCCAACTTTTTACATTTTTGTCTTCTTCTTCAAACCCGTTAATAGCACAAATCCATAGCATTTTGTTCAATGATTCCCTCATACAGGATCATGAAAAATAAGTGGAATGGGGGGGGGGGTGGATAAATCAGAATATAAAGAGTCTAAGACTCGATAGGTTTAAAGCCCTAGACAAAGTTGGTAATGAATACAAGCCCAATTGTGGTTTTGAAAATGTACCGGTATGTATCAGTATACAAAATATATGTACCAGATAACACAAAGCTAATAAAAGGTCGAAAATGGTTGACATAGAGGCATTAAAAGAGAAGACATATTCTATCATCTGTGTAACTGTAATGAAGTTGCATGGTGATGAAAAACATTACCTTTTCAGATGTAACCATAATAATAATAATAATAATAACTTTATTTAATTAAGCACAACAATTCCAACATATGAAGATCAAAGGCGCTGATACAATAAACAATCAGTCAAATATTAAAAGCACATTTAAATAAGTGTATTTTCAGTCTAGATTTAAAAATGTCTACTGAAGGACTAGAACGAACAGACAGAGGTAATTCATTAAAAAGTTTAGGACCTAAATTTTCAAAAGCACGGTCTTTGTATAACACCTTGGACTTTTTACTACACACCTGACGAGTTTTAATAAGAAACTTCGATTCAGATCTTAAACTACGACTCGGTACATAAAATTTAATTCATTCACATAGATAATTTGGGGCAAAACCATACAAAGATTTATACACTAGTAAAAGTACCTAATTTGAAATTGATTCTTTGTACAACTGGTAACCAATGAAGTTTAATAAAAATGTCTGTAATGTGGTCATATTTTCGAGCACGAGTGACAAGGAGTGCTGCTGCATTTTGTACACGAATAAGAGGTTTTATCTTAGTTACAGAGAGACCAGACAATAATGAATTACAGCTGTCTAAGCGAGAAGATATGAAAGCATGTACCAACCTTTCAGTATCAGATTGGGATAATGATTTACGAATACGATTAATATTTCTTAGATGGGAATATCCAGATTTACAAATAGTAGAAATGTGTGTTTCCATAGATAGCTGCGAATCAAACAAGACACCTAAGTTTCTAGCACTTGACGAAGCACTAACCAATTCTTCACCAATTGCGATACTACACAAAGGACACAAGTCTTGTGAGAAACTCCAAGATGACGTGGACACAAATTCAGTTTTCGACACATTCAAAAGTAGGAAATTACAATACATCCAATCGCTAACATCTTCAATACGTGTTTGAAGTTTTTCACGTTTTAGAATTGTTTTAGCTTATTTTGTATGCGTTATCTTGGACTTTAGACGAGCTCTGGATTGTATATGTGGCCACAGTCACTCTACTACCGGTAGGAGTGACTGTGATGTGGCAAATAAAATATCCTATCCTGTCCTGTCCTATGGTAATCTGAAAACAGTAACAGTATGTTTGTACTAATTAACTTGTACCACGTCCATGCTTGTACCTACTTTAGTCTGGATATTCACTGTAGTCCTTGGTAGATAATGATTTTCTTCACAAACATGCTTCAACAATGTACAGTAAATAAAATTCAAAGAGGGGCGTTAATTTGCATATGATTAGCATATTAATTTGCGTATAATTAGCATACGAATTGAACATTTCAAATATTTATTGCTGTAAACGGATAGAACATTTGTACTTCTATAAAGGATGCAATAAAGTTATTATTATTATTATATTATTAATACTGTGTACAAGTACTATATTAATGTTCTTGAATTATTTTCACGAATAAACTAAACTTATGCGACTCATTACAATATTTTAAAGTAGCCGATTTGTCTCATTTATCAGACCACTGTGCTTTAACTTTATCTATGAAGATTAATATTAACATGTGTCTAAATGAAAATAATAAAAGCAATGATAAATTAGATCCTTTACCATCAAAATATATGTGGAATGACCAGGCTAAGGACAATTATCAAACAAACCTTGAAAAGTTAAATAATAATGAAATTAAGAATTTTATGAGCAAACCTTATAGCATTTATGAGTCAGAAACTGCAGTCACAGATTTTGAAAATTTAATTACAAATATTGCAGACAAATGTCTAAAGAAAATTACTCCTAAACTTAAAAAAAATAAACGCAAAAGTAAACAAAAAAACTGGTTTGACCAGGATTGTTGGTCCCTTCGTAAGGAGTTAAGGAGCCTATCACGTTTATTACAAAAGTATCCTCAAGATCCATATATCCGAGGGAAATTCTTTCAAACCCGTAAACAGTATAAAAAACTAATCAAACATAAAAGTAATCAGAAAATGATTGCACAACTCAAAGAATTGGAAAATTCTAAATCAGACACATCTAAATTTTGGAAGATTCTTCGTGATATGAATGGCGAGAACCCCAGTAATAATAATGGGAATGTTCAACCTGGTGATTGGTTGGTTTACTTTAAGAACCTACTTAATACTGATAGCAGTACATCAAACTCTGAGATTGCGAATGAACTGGAGAATAGTGAAAAGAGTGCAAGTAGCAACCCCTATTTAGACAGACCAATCTTAAAAAATGAAATAACTAAAGCCATTAGACTTCTTAAAAGTAACAAGGCTTCGGCAGAAGATAGAATTTGCAATGAATTGTTAAAATACGGTGAACATCACTTATTAGATGCAATACATAAACTCTTTAATATTGTTTATAGTTCAAATAACTATCCACATTCTTGGAGCACTGGCCTGTTGGTACCAATCCACAAATCTGGGTCGAAAAATAACCCGGCCAACTACAGGGGAATTGCCATCTCTAGCTGTCTTGGCAAGTTATTCAATAGTAT
The DNA here is from genome assembly GCF_978046115.1 of Saccoglossus kowalevskii. Taxonomy (NCBI): domain Eukaryota; kingdom Metazoa; phylum Hemichordata; class Enteropneusta; family Harrimaniidae; genus Saccoglossus; species Saccoglossus kowalevskii. The sequence goes on from NC_140654.1 coordinate 4,788,604, forward strand.
TCTAAATATTAGGCTGACATCATTTTTAGACTCTAATAACATTCTTTCCGGTCGACAGTTCGGATTCAGGCATGATTGTCGAACTACAGACAATCTTTTCATACTAAAAACCCTGGTAAATAAATATCTCTACAGTGGTAAGTCAGAGTGCGCCAATAAACAAAATAACACAAATATTAAAAAATCAAAAAAATTATATGCCTGCTTTATTGACCTTAGAAAGGCCTTTGACAGTGTCTGGCATGATGGTCTATTCAAAAAATTAATCAAATATGGTATAACTGGAAAAATGTATAAAACTATCAAAAACATGTACAGTAAAGTAAAATATAAAGTTAAATGTAAAGAAGGCTTAACAAAACAATTTCAGTCCAATGTTGGTGTTAAACAGGGATGTAATCTTAGTCCAACTCTCTTCAATCTTTTTTTAAATGACCTGCCCACTATTTTCAATCCTAATACCTGTGATCCTCCTTATTTAGAAAACTCGCATGTCAGCTGTCTACTCTATGCCGATGATATTGTGATACTTTCTAAAACTAAACAGGGATTACAGACATGTCTTGATAGTTTGGCATTGTATGCTAAAACGTGGAAGCTCTCTGTCAACACTGACAAAACCAAAATTTTAATTTTCAATAAATCAAACAGACGTTTGAATAATTATACATTTTTTCTTGGAGGTATCGAACTTGATACAGTTAAATCGTATAACTATCTGGGACTAGTCATTAGTGCCAATGGTAAATTTAAGGATGGCCTAAAAAACCTTAAACGTAAGGCTCAAAAAGCTCTGTTTTCAATGAAAGCAAAGCTTGGCTCAATACAAAACATAAGTATAAAAGTTTCAATTTCCCTTTTTGACAAACTCATCAGACCTATCCTCATTTATGGTTGTGATGTTTGGGGTGATGAGTTCTCCACTAAATCACCTATTGAAGACGTTCAATTAAGTTATTGTCGGTATCTACTGGGGGTGTCACAACACACACCAATTATGGCCATGTATAGCGAGTTAGGCAGATACCCCCTCGACGTATTTATAAAAAAACAAATAATTAAATATTACAGTCGGGCCATGAATTCTAATAATGCGTTACTCAAGGAAGCTTTTGTGGTTAACCAAAGCATTAAAAGTAAATGGTATCTAGAAGTGACATCATTATTAAACAATATCCAACTATATCATTCAGTTAACAACTGTGATAAATTAACCTCGGCACAAATGAAACAAATTGATTTGGGCATCAAGGATTTATTTCTAACAAGATGGAAAGGTGAGGTCCATAATGATAACCGCACCAAAGCAAATGAGAAAAACAAACTAAGAACATATCGGCTAATCAAATCAGATTTAAAACTTGAGCCATATTTAGTCAAGCTAAAAAACTTTGAACTGCGTAGTGTGCTTACCAAATTTCGTCTTAGTGACCATAGTCTCAAAATTGAAATGGGTCGTCATAAAAAAATCCCACTAAACAACAGGGTTTGTGACATGTGTAACAAAGGTCTAATTGAGGATGAAATGCATTTTCTGCTGGAATGCAACAAATATAATGAGTTGCGTGCCAAACTGTTCAATAAAGCTAAGGATATGATCCCAGCATTTGAAAATAAACCTGCAGAGAAAAAATTCATGGAATTGTTACAGAATGAAAACATTATTATACCAGTAGCACAGTTCATAAGTAAAAGCTTTGAAGTCAAGAAGCAGGGTCTTACTTGACATCTTAATGCCTGCTGTCAATTTTGTAATTTTATATTAGATTGTATTTCAGAGATTTTGTATTATTTAGTAATTTAGTGATTTTATTTGTTATTTAGTATATTGTGTTTTTTTTTTGTTTTTTTTTATATACATGTATATATTTCTCCTTGTACTTTGTGACCATTTTCTTTCCCTCCGGGGATTGTGTAAGAGTCAATAAGTAAATAAATAAATAAATAAAGTAAAAAAAATATAACATCTTATTCTCTGTAATGAAAACAAGTTGTGCAATTTTAGCCTTTCATTCATTTCTTTTAAATTTCTTTCAAGTATTTTCATTTTCATCAGTTTTATAAATGCAATGACATATTGCAATAGTTGAAGAACTCAAGAAATAAGAAGAAAAATATTTTCACATTACAAAATTACCATTTAAAAGAAAAAAAGAAAAAGTCGAATCTGATGTCTATAAATAAATTTATCATACTCAGGTCAAAGGTCAAATAAGATACCGTGTCCAAGTGTTTTAGTGTTTTGTTTTAATGATTCTTTTGATGATTTTTTTTTTTTTTTACATTTCGTCAATAAAAGGCAAATAACAAGCAATTGTACCAATAAATTGTTGTTGTTTCTTTTTTTCTTAAGTTTCTAAGCTAATTCAGGAATGGAAACTTGTTTTGACTCTCCCATGGCGTGATTAACGCAATGCTTGCGACAATCACTTCCTGCATCTAGCCATTGTTGTTTGTTTATTTATTCAGCCAGTTGCTTTTCTCCAGACATCAAAGTCATTGTCCTAGTTGTCACCTATGCCACTATTTGTCTCTTAGTTCTTTGTTTTATCGCCTGTCAATTAATAAGAGGTCTCAATAACGTCGTCGGGATATCTTCCGGGACTCGTGAAACAGCTGTTCACCGAAATTGAGGTGGGCGCTGAAGAACACATTATGTGATAATAGTGGTCCATGAATGAACTTTTGATATACGTTTCCGAGGTGTTTGCGGTTTAATGTCTAGACAATAGACAGTGCATCCCAGGATGACTGCATGAATTTGCATAAAAATAGTAGGTTCAAACCGACCTCGTTCACACCCTCCAAGCTGTTGACGATTCCATACTGTGGAGTTCTATGGCATTCGAGGTGTTGCTTTGCAACGGCTAAAGAGTTATTAAAGTAATGGAAAACAGATGGTATCTTTTCAAAATCTAATTTATGAGTATAGAAATATTAGGTGTGGTGTGTCCCAGGGGTCTATTTTAATTGGGACCATCTTTATTTCTTGTATATGAATGACATGTATAAAGTTTCAAACTTGTTTAGATTCATTTTATTTGCAGATGACACAAATTTGTTTTATTCAGGTAAAAATTTGCAGGAAATATGTGAAATTGTCAGTCAAGAACTATAAATAAATTACATTTGTGGTTTCAGGTGAACAAACTTTCATTAAATCTCAGTAAGACAAATTATATTCAGCCATACAAATGTACATAACACAACCAGAGTCACATTAAATGATATAGACATTGTCTGGGTTTATACCACAAAATTTCTAGTTGTTCAAATTGATTGTAAACTCAACTGGAAAAGCCACATTCAGTATATACAAACTAAAATGGCCAAAAATACTAGTATAATATACAAGTTAAATTACTACTTAGATAATAATATATTGTTCATGTTGTATAACACTCTATAATCTTGCCTTATTTGACATATTGTTGTGAAGTGTGGGCCAATTTGTACAAAACTAAAAAGAGTGCTGAGGTCTGTGGTGAAGGCAGGCTTTCAAAGTCATACCAATCCCATTTTTTATTCACTTGGGACTCATAACATTTTTAATTTGATTATATTAAATACTGCTGTTACAATGTAAAAGGCATATCATTCTCTGCTACCAGCTCATATTCAAAAATATTTTATGCTCGCTGATCAAATTCATAATAGGTGATTTTCCATACAATTGCGAGATCTCGCGAGATGCATGAAAGACGCGCGTCGAACGTCTGCCGCAAAAATCGACCGATTTGATTTTGAACTCGAATTTCTTTATTTCGTAGCTCACACCGACCGGCCGATCTTCGACAGAAGAATATTGCTTCCGAATACCCTTACTTAATTGAAATTGTCTATCATCAAATCTGGACAGCACATTGTTAAGCATGGAAATGCCCCCAAAATACTTTCGCGTTTGTCGAATCCCCACGCGATGTTTGACGCCACTACGACGCTATGACCTTTGTTTGTCCTGTTTTTACGTTCGATTTCACGCAAAACGCGTGATTCTCGCAGTGAACGGAAAATGGTCTATTACAACACTAGACAGCATAATCTTTTTAAAATCAATTACCTCAGTATGTCTAAACAGGCATACAGTTTATGTGTAAACAGGTATACATTTTATGTCTAAACAGGTATACAGTTTATGTCTAAACAGGTATACAGTTTATGTGTAAACAGGTATACAGTTTATGTCTAAACAGGTATACAGTTTATGTCTAAACAGGTATACAGTTTATGTGTAAACAGGTATACAGTTTATGTGTAAACAGGTATACAGTTTATGTCTAAACAGGTATACAGTTTATGTGTAAACAGGTATACAGTTTATGTCTAAATAGGTATACAGTTTATGTCTAAATAGGTATACACTTTATGTCTAAACAGGTATACAGTTTATGTGTAAACAGGTATACAGTTTATGTCTAAACAGGTATACAGTTTATGTGTAAACAGGTATACAGTTTATGTCTAAATAGGTATACACTTTATGTCTAAACAGGTATACAGTTTATGTCTAAACAGGTATACAGTTTATGTGTAAACAGGTATACAGTTTATGTGTAAACAGGTATACAGTTTATGTGTAAACAGGTATACAGTTTATGTGTAAACAGGTATACAGTTTATGTCTAAATAGGTATACAGTTTATGTGTAAACAGGTATACAGTTTATGTGTAAACAGGTATACAGTTTATGTCTAAATAGGTATACAGTTTATGTCTAAACAGGTATACAGTTTATGTGTAAACAGGTATACAGTTTATGTCTAAATAGGTATACAGTTTATGTGTAAACAGGTATACAGTTTATGTGTAAACAGGTATACAGTTTATGTCTAAATAGGTATACAGTTTATGTCTAAACAGGTATACAGTTTATGTCTAAACAGGTATACAGTTTATGTGTAAACAGGTATACAGTTTATGTCTAAACAGGTATACAGTTTATGTGTAAACAGGTATACAGTTTATGTCTAAATAGGTATACACTTTATGTCTAAACAGGTATACAGTTTATGTCTAAACAGGTATACAGTTTATGTCTAAACAGGTATACAGTTTATGTCTAAACAGGTATACAGTTTATGTCTAAACAGGTATACAGTTTATGTCTAAACAGGTATACAGTTTATGTGTAAACAGGTATACAGTTTATGTGTAAACAGGTATACAGTTTATGTGTAAACAGGTATACAGTTTATGTGTAAACAGGTATACAGTTTATGTGTAAACAGGTATACAGTTTATGTGTAAACAGGTATACAGATTATGTCTAAACAGGTATACAGTTTATGTCTAAATAGGTATACACTTTATGTCTAAACAGGCATACAGTTTATGTCTAAACAGGTATACAATTTAATGATGGTAGATGTAGGTGAGTAAACAATATAACAATCAGTATGTCTAAACAGGTATACATTATAATGATGGTAGATGTAGGTTGGTATACAATATAACAATCAGTATGTCTAATTAGGCATACATTATAATGATGGTAGATGTAGGTGGGTGTACAATATAACAATCAGTATGTCTAATTAGGCATACATTATAATGATGGTAGATGTAGGTGGGTGTACAATATAACAATCAGTATGTCTAAACAGGTATACATTATAATGATGGTAGATGTAGGTGGGTGTACAATATAACAATCAGTATGTCTAATTAGGCATACATTATAATGATGGTAGATGTAGGTGGGTGTACAATATAACAATCAGTATGTCTAATTAGGCATACATTATAATGATGGTAGATGTAGGTGGGTGTACAATATAACAATCAGTATGTCTAAACAGGTATACATTATAATGATGGTAGATGTAGGTTGGTATACAATATAACAATCAGTATGTCTAAACAGGTATACATTATAATGATGGTAGATGTAGGTGGGTGTACAGTATAACAATCAGTATGTCTAAACAGGTATACATTATAATGATGGTAGATGTAGGTTGGTATACAATATAACAATCAGTATGTCTAAACAGGTATACATTATAATGATGGTAGATGTAGGTTGGTATACAATATAACAATCAGTATGTCTAAACAGGTATACATTATAATGATGGTAGATCTAGGTGGGTGTACAATATAACAATCAGTATGTCTAAACAGGTATACATTATAATGATGGTAGATGTAGGTTGGTATACAATATAACAATCAGTATGTCTAAACAGGTATACATTATAATGATGGTAGATCTAGGTGGGTGTACAATATAACAATCAGTATGTCTAATTAGGCATACAATTTAATGATGGTAGATGTAGGTGGGTAAACAATATAACAATCAGTATGTCTAATTAGGCATACAATTTAATGATGGTAGATGTAGGTGGGTATACAATATAACAATCAGTATGTCTAAACAGGTATACATTATAATGATGGTAGATCTAGGTGGGTATACAATATAACAATCAGTATGTCTAAACAGGTATACATTATAATGATGGTAGATCTAGGTGGGTGTACAATATAACAATCAGTATGTCTAATTAGGCATACAATTTAATGATGGTAGATGTAGGTGAGCAAACAATATAACAATCAGTATGTCTAAACAGGCATACAATTTAATGATGGTAGATGTAGGTGAGCAAACAATATAACAATCAGTATGTCTAAACAGGTATACATTATAATGATGGTGGATGTAGGTGGGTATACAATATAACAATCAGTATGTCTAAACAGGTATACATTATAATGATGGTAGATGTAGGTGGGTATACAATATAACAATCAGTATGTCTAAACAGGTATACATTATAATGATGGTAGATCTAGGTGGGTGTACAATATAACAATCAGTATATATGTCTAAACAGGTATACATTATAATGATGGTAGATGTAGGTTGGTATACAATATAACAATCAGTATGTCTAAACAGGTATACATTATAATGATGGTAGATGTAGGTGGGTATACAATATAACAATCAGTATGTCTAAACAGGTATACATTATAATGATGGTAGATCTAGGTTGGTATACAATATAACAATCAGTATATATGTCTAAACAGGTATGCATTATAATGATGGTAGATGTAGGTTGGTATACAATATAACAATCAGTATGTCTAAACAGGTATACATTATAATGATGGTAGATGTAGGTGGGTATACAATATAACAATCAGTATGTCTAAACAGGTATACATTATAATGATGGTAGATCTAGGTTGGTATACAATATAACAATCAGTATGTCTAAACAGGTATACATTATAATGATGGTAGATGTTGGTGGGTATACAATATAACAATCAGTATGTCTAAACAGGTATACATTATAATGATGGTAGATGTAGGTGGGTATACAATATAACAATCAGTATGTCTAAACAGGTATACAATTTAATGATGGTAGATGTAGGTTGGTATACAATATAACAATCAGTATGTCTAAACAGGTATACATTATAATGATGGTAGATGTAGGTGGGTATACAGTATAACAATCAGTATGTCTAATTAGGCATACAATATAATGATGGTAGATGTAGGTGGGTGTACAATATAACAATCAGTATGTCTAATTAGGCATACATTATAATGATGGTAGATGTAGGTGGGTGTACAATATAACAATCAGTATGTCTAAACAGGTATACATTATAATGATGGTAGATCTAGGTGGGTGTACAATATAACAATCAGTATGTCTCAACAGCTAAACAGGTTTACAATTTAAAGAACCAATCCCAGATAACTACAAGTGTATAAGATATTAAGTGAGACAATCTTTGAAATTTTTCTGCGTCATATTGCCACCTCCTGACGAGTAGAGAAGATGCCAATATTTTACATAATAATAATATTACATAAGCTCACACAATTCATGTTATATATTTTATATAAAACTCACATTTTAAGACTTTTAATCACAAACAGTTAAAAGACTGAGCACATGGTCAAAGACTCATGAGCATTACATCAAATCATAGAGGTAGAAAAGAGAAGGAGTGAGGACGCTATTGTTTCCACTGGTTTCATGATGCTTTGGATTTGTTTACTCAGTACACATTGTAATTATTTGGCAAACACGCTGTACAATGTCACAGTTAATGGGCTTACGTGTTTCGACTGTATTTGAAAGCTTCACGAATATTCAGAAAAGAAGTAATCACACATCTTGGAAGTGTCCGTATGCAGAATTTCCAGTACCTACGAGTGTGAAATGACTTTTGTGATCCGATAAAGGTCATTGCACATGCACAATTTATTTATTTATGGTTTGCGCATTCAATTTTATAGACAATGTTTAAACGAATTTTTTTTTTGTCAGTTCTCTCGTTTTCTTGTATAAATAAGTGGCTATCATCATGTAGAAAAAACGACTTCTAAACAAAAACAATAAGTGGCTTAACCAGGGCGAAGACAAAGGATGTTTATAAAATTAACATGGGCTTAAATAGCGTCCTCACTCTTTCTCTTTTCTACTTCCATGATCAAATTAAATCATAATCTGTGGTTTTAAAGGAATCATGAGAATTTGTCAGAACAGTGTGATTTTCAATACTACCTAAACTACCCAAAAAAAAACTATTTTTCCTTATTTAATGCAAAATATATCACATCTGGATCTATTTTAGTGAATCCTATTTTGGTATGCATACCTTTAGAAGCTTCATTTGAATCTGAGATGACAACACACAGTTGAACTCCATTTTGTAATGACTGTCTTGCTAAATTTGCTGTCACTATACTAGCCAAACTTTGTCGTTGATACTCTGGCAAAGTTTGTGTAAACCCAATATCTCTGAACTCTTTAATTGCACCCCATGATATTGGTTGTTGTTTTTCATTGTAAATTGCTAAAGTTGGCTGGTACTTGATTAGGTTTTCAAATCTTTGCAACGGTGGTGGCTCTGCATACATCCATTTGCTGTGTAAAAGTTTTGCATGATCCATCTGCAATGGTGCAATTTTAAACTTTTCTGGCAAGACCATTTTTGTAATGAAGTTCTTGAGTCTGTCTTGGTCTGTCAATATATATTGGTGACAAAAATATGTTGGTTCTTTATTTAGTAGTCCATGTTCTCTGCAGAGCTGCTTCATCACTTCAAATGAGAGAGTGTCACCAGCTGATTTTATTATTCGTGCATTCCACTCAACCACACCAGTTTGTTGTAATAACTGTTTTAGATTTGCTGGATTGGTTGAATACAAGAAATAAAAATATATTCCCTTCTCTTCGTTATATGAATATTCATGACAGACCACACTAGTTATTTTCTTGATATCAAGATCATCTATAAAAATATCAAGAATTGGCCATTTGTTGTTATTCTTGTAACAGTTATGTAACATAGAGTAAACAAGTGAGGAAGCAGGCACTACTTTCTGCAGTTCAGGTATTTTGTTGAATTCCAGTAAATAAGCCATAACAGTTACTATGGTTACTGCTGATAACACTTTTGATGAAGTTGCTAAAAAGCCTGCAACGAAAGAGAGAAAAAATATGATTGTCACATGTTGCATTCATCTTCTTTTACATATTTCGTTGGTACACCAATTAGTTTATTTTTACTCAAAGAAATTACTTTCCCAAAATCGTATACCTGTTTCTGTCAATATACACGTACTAGTATTCTTGATGTTTTTATTAGCTCCGCAGTCGACTTTGTTGAGCGAAGCTTATCATATGAGTGATTGTCCGGCGTCTGTAGTATGTAGTCTGTCGCCAACTTTTTACATTTTTGTCTTCTTCTTCAAACCCGTTAATGGCACAAATCCATAGCATTTTGTTCAATGATTCCCTCATACAGGATCATGAAAAATAAGTGGAATGGGGGTGGGGGGGTGGGGGGTGGATAAATCAGAATATAAAGAGTCTAAGACTCGATAGGTTTAAAGCCCTAGACAAAGTTGGTAATGAATACAAGCCCAATTGTGGTTTTGAGAATGTACCGGTATGTATCAGTATACAAAATATATGTACCAGATAACACAAAGCTAATAAAAGGTCGAAAATGGTTGACATAGAGGCATTAAAAGAGAAGACATATTCTATCATCTGTGTAACTGTAATGAAGTTGCATGGTGATGAAAAACATTACCTTTTCAGATGTAACCATAATAATAATAATAATAATAACTTTATTTAATTAAGCACAACAATTCCAACATATGAAGATCTAAGGCGCTGATACAATAAACAATCAGTCAAATATTAAAAGCACATTTAAATAAGTGTATTTTCAGTCTGGATTTAAAAATGTCTACTGAAGGACTAGAACGAACAGACAGAGGTAATTCATTAAAAAGTTTAGGACCTAAATTTTCAAAAGCACGGTCTTTGTATAACACCTTGGACTTTTTACTACACACCTGACGAGTTTTAATAAGAAACTTCGATTCAGATCTTAAACTACGACTCGGTACATAAAATTTGATTCATTCACATAGATAATTTGGGGCAAAACCATACAAAGATTTATACACTAGTAAAAGTACCTAATTTGAAATTGATTCTTTGTACAACTGGTAACCAATGAAGTTTAATAAAAATGTCTGTAATGTGGTCATATTTTCGAGCACGAGTGACAAGGAGTGCTGCTGCATTTTGTACACGAATAAGAGGTTTTATCTTAGTTACAGAGAGACCAGACAATAATGAATTACAGCTGTCTAAGCGAGAAGATATGAAAGCATGTACCAACCTTTCAGTATCAGATTGGGATAATGATTTACGAATACGATTAATATTTCTTAGATGGGAATATCCAGATTTACAAATAGTAGAAATGTGTGTTTCCATAGATAGCTGCGAATCAAACAAGACACCTAAGTTTCTAGCACTTGACGAAGCACTAACCAATTCTTCACCAATTGCGATACTACACAAAGGACACAAGTCTTGTGAGAAACTCCAAGATGACGTGGACACAAATTCAGTTTTCGACACATTCAAAAGTAGGAAATTACAATACATCCAATCGCTAACATCTTCAATACGTGTTTGAAGTTTTTCACGTTTTAGAATTATTTTAGCTTATTTTGTATGCGTTATCTTGGACTTTAAACGAGCTCTGGATTGTATATGTGGCCACAGTCACTCTACTACCGGTAGGAGTGACTGTGATGTGGCAAATAAAATATCCTATCCTGTCCTGTCCTATGGTAATCTGAAAACAGTAACAGTATGTTTGTACTAATTAACTTGTACCACGTCCATGCTTGTACCTACTTTAGTCTGGATATTCACTGTAGTCCTTGGTAGATAATGATTTTCTTCACAAACATGCTTCAACAATGTACAGTAAATAAAATTCAAAGAGGGGCGTTAATTTGCATATGATTAGCATATTAATTTGCGTATAATTAGCATACGAATTGAACATTTCAAATATTTATTGCTGTAAACGGATAGAACATTTGTACTTCTATAAAGGATGCAATAAAGTTATTATTATTATTATATTATTAATACTGTGTACAAGTACTATATTAATGTTCTTGAATTATTTTCACGAATAAACTAAACTTATGCGACTCATTACAATATTTTAAAGTAGCCGATTTGTCTCATTTATCAGACCACTGTGCTTTAACTTTATCTATGAAGATTAATATTAACATGTGTCTAAATGAAAATAATAAAAGCAATGATAAATTAGATCCTTTACCATCAAAATATATGTGGAATGACCAGGCTAAGGACAATTATCAAACAAACCTTGAAAAGTTAAATAATAATGAAATTAAGAATTTTATGAGCAAACCTTATAGCATTTATGAGTCAGAAACTGCAGTCACAGATTTTGAAAATTTAATTACAAATATTGCAGACAAATGTCTAAAGAAAATTACTCCTAAACTTAAAAAAAAAAACGCAAAAGTAAACAAAAAAACTGGTTTGACCAGGATTGTTGGTCCCTTCGTAAGGAGTTAAGGAGCCTATCACGTTTATTACAAAAGTATCCTCAAGATCCATATATCCGAGGGAAATTCTTTCAAACCCGTAAACAGTATAAAAAACTAATCAAACATAAAAGTAATCAGAAAATGATTGCACAACTCAAAGAATTGGAAAATTCTAAATCAGACACATCTAAATTTTGGAAGATTCTTCGTGATATGAATGGCGAGAACCCCAGTAATAATAATGGGAATGTTCAACCTGGTGATTGGTTGGTTTACTTTAAGAACCTACTTAATACTGATAGCAGTACATCAAACTCTGAGATTGCGAATGAACTGGAGAATAGTGAAAAGTGTGCAAGTAGCAACCCCTATTTAGACAGACCAATCTTAAAAAATGAAATAACTAAAGCCATTAGACTTCTTAAAAGTAACAAGGCTTCGGCAGAAGATAGAATTTGCAATGAATTGTTAAAATACGGTGAACATCACTTATTAGATGCAATACATAAACTCTTTAATATTGTTTATAGTTCAAATAACTATCCACATTCTTGGAGCACTGGCCTGTTGGTACCAATCCACAAATCTGGGTCGAAAAATAACCCGGCCAACTACAGGGGAATTGCCATCTCTAGCTGTCTTGGCAAGTTATTCAATAGTATTCTAAATATTAGGCTGACATCATTTTTAGACTCTAATAACATTCTTTCCGGTCGACAGTTCGGATTCATGCATGATTGTCGAACTACAGACAATCTTTTCATACTAAAAACCCTGGTAAATAAATATCTCTACAGTGGTAAGTCAGAGTGCGCCAATAAACAAAATAACACAAATATTAAAAAATCAAAAAAATTATATGCCTGCTTTATTGACCTTAGAAAGGCCTTTGACAGTGTCTGGCATGATGGTCTATTCAAAAAATTAATCAAATATGGTATAACTGGAAAAATGTATAAAACTATCAAAAACATGTACAGTAAAGTAAAATATAAAGTTAGGTGTAAAGAGGGCTTAACCACAGTCCCTCTATCACCGGTCTCGAAACGGCCGCTGTCCTATTGTCCTATTGCGCGTAGCGGGTAAATAAACCATTGACACCTATACGTAATCCGCAGTTGACGCAACTTGTCAGGGGTCATCTTCAAGTTGACCCGCATATCATTACCATTAATGATTTACCCGACATGCTTTGCGAAAAAAAATTGTGCGGTTGCGCAGAAGTTTTCAGAACCAGAATCAAAACATTGGAAGTCGATTTTTGAGCAGCATGTCGTGGAAGTACGGAAATGATTTTGTTGGCTTCGAGGACGAAGATATCGAATGGGATTTTGTGATGGGACAGGAAGACTTTTTCCCCTCTAATGCTGCCGATGTTCCAGACGATATGAAAGTACATGTACGCGAATCTGCTAAACGGAGAAATTTCGTCTACGTCTGCCCGACTTGCGACAAGCAGTACAAAAGTTTAAGTGGCTTCAAGGGGCACATGAAAAATGTTCATGATACAAACGTCAAAGGTATGTCCGTTACTATTGCTGTCTGATCGAGGAGAATTAGTAAATGTTTGGTCTAAATGTTGTTCGAATTTTTTTTCATATTTTTAGCACAGTTGCATCAGGCAGCTGGTTGCATCTCCAACGATTATTAGTTGTCTGAGATTGCATGTACTTCCGTTTCACGGCGCTCCTGTGACAATATCTTGGGCAAGGAGGAGGCAATAAATTTGAGTACAATAATTATACGAAAAAGAGCCTATTGTTTTTTATTTGGGTCGGCAGACTCGCCGTGTATGAATCAAACTGGGCAGACACGATAACATGAAGTCGACATCACTACCAACTTGTCGCCTCTTGTGAAAGTGTGAATGAGTATTGTTGACCGAAAATCCTCACGATGTCTTGACGAATATGAAAATATGAATGATTTATTATGAATATATTTATTTATAAGTTTTAGTTTCTATCTATGGTAATCTGTATACTTCATGGTTATATTACATTGTTTTCAGTTCCTGAACACTAGCAAACTGGCAATATTCAATCTGTGAAAAGGTCCAGTGAAGAACACAGCAGATCAGGTAGACAATTTTTTTTATTACAGGTTTAATCTCCATAGAGCCACGTTATAATTTTTTTTAAGATAGGCTCAAAGAATTTTTTTGTGGGCCTGATTATTTTTTTTTAGATAAGCTTAATAAGTATTTTTTTCAACTCAAATGTACTGAATATGAATTATTACTAGCCATCTAGTATCCATGAAGGAAGAGCATTGTAATATCCTAAAATAAAAATATAGTAATTTAAAAAATGCAATTACCATGTGCAATAATTAAGTTTTTCCGTTTCAGGTTTTACCAGACCCAGCAGTGCATAACAAATTGTTGTTGCAAAGGCCTTACACCACAAGATGGTTTGGCATGCTTTTTTTAATATGTGGGTAGACAGAAAAACCACAGATGACATAATTAATGTATTTATGGATTTTCGGCCCAGTGACACAGATATAGATCAACTGTTCAGAACATGCATTTTTAACTTTGCAGTGTTGGCAAGAACCCGAAGGGACACCATGGACTACCAGTCTGAAACAGTTGAAGCAGCAAGCACAAGTGAACTAAGTATTGAGGAAGAGCAGGCACTCAGATATTTTGCTGATTACATTCCCTACAACTTAAAGAAAATGGCAATGAAAGCACAAAAGCAAAATTAATTAAAATTTGTATTTATTTATAACTTATTTACATCTAACAATAAATACAAAAAACAGCAATATATTAGTATATCTTGTTTTTTTACTATTTTACATTGTTTTCAAAAACAGAAATACTAACACTTCTGTTTGGGAAGAGAAGAGGAGGAGTATCATCTACTATATGCTGTAAGGGCCTTCTCTTGTGTCTCCCTGTATTGCCTGTGATGCACTGCATGTGATAAGATTTTTGAAGTCTGATGACATTCTCTTGATACCCAAAAGCCATAACTGTTGGGTGGTTATTTGCTCCTCCTCTGTGCCGATGCTTACTGAAGTGGGCTTGTAGTAGGCGTTTCGAGACCGGTGATAGAGGGACTGTGGCTTAACAAAACAATTTCAGTCCAATATTGGTGTTAAACAGGGATGTAATCTTAGTCCAACTCTCTTCAATCTTTTTTTAAATGACCTGCCCACTATTTTCAATCCTAATACCTGTGATCCTCCTTATTTAGAAAACTCGCATGTCAGCTGTCTACTCTATGCCGATGATATTGTGATACTTTCTAAAACTAAACAGGGATTACAGACATGTCTTGATAGTTTGGCGTTGTATGCTAAAACGTGGAAGCTCTCTGTCAACACTGACAAAACCAAAATTTTAATTTTCAATAAATCAAACAGACGTTTGAATAATTATACATTTTTTCTTGGAGGTATCGAACTTGATACAGTTAAATCGTATAACTATCTGGGACTAGTCATTAGTGCCAATGGTAAATTTAAGGATGGCCTAAAAAACCTTAAACGTAAGGCTCAAAAAGCTCTGTTTTCAATGAAAGCAAAGCTTGGCTCAATACAAAACATAAGTATAAAAGTTTCAATTTCCCTTTTTGACAAACTCATCAGACCTATCCTCATTTATGGTTGTGATGTTTGGGGTGATGAGTTCTCCACTAAATCACCTATTGAAGACGTTCAATTAAGTTATTGTCGGTATCTACTGGGGGTGTCACAACACACACCAATTATGGCCATGTATAGCGAGTTAGGCAGATACCCCCTCGACGTATTTATAAAAAAAACAAATAATTAAATATTACAGTCGGGCCATGAATTCTAATAATGCGTTACTCAAGGAAGCTTTTGTGGTTAACCAAAGCATTAAAAGTAAATGGTATCTAGAAGTGACATCATTATTAAACAATATCCAACTATATCATTCAGTTAACAACTGTGATAAATTAACCTCGGCACAAATGAAACAAATTCATTTGGGCATCAAGGATTTATTTCTAACAAGATGGAAAGGTGAGGTCCATAATGATAACCGCACCAAAGCAAATGAGAAAAACAAACTAAGAACATATCGGCTAATCAAATCAGATTTAAAACTTGAGCCATATTTAGTCAAGCTAAAAAACTTTGAACTGCGTAGTGTGCTTACCAAATTTCGTCTTAGTGACCATAGTCTCAAAATTGAAATGGGTCGTCATAAAAAAATCCCACTAAACAACAGGGTTTGTGACATGTGTAACAAAGGTCTAATTGAGGATGAAATGCATTTTCTGCTGGAATGCAACAAATATAATGAGTTGCGTGCCAAACTGTTCAATAAAGCTAAGGATATGATCCCAGCATTTGAAAATAAACCTGCAGAGAAAAAATTCATGGAATTGTTACAGAATGAAAACATTATTATACCAGTAGCACAGTTCATAAGTAAAAGCTTTGAAGTCAAGAAGCAGGGTCTTACTTGACATCTTAATGCCTGCTGTCAATTTTGTAATTTTATATTAGATTGTATTTCAGAGATTTTGTATTATTTAGTAATTTAGTGATTGTATTTGTTATTTGTTATTTAGTATATTGTGTTTTTGTTTTGTTTTTTTTATATATATATTTCTCCTTGTACTTTGTGACCATTTTCTTTCCCTCCGGGGATTGTGTAAGAGTCAATAAGTAAATAAATAAATAAATAAATAAAGTAAAAAAAATATAACATCTTATTCTCTGTAATGAAAACAAGTTGTGCAATTTTAGCCTTTCATTCATTTCTTTTAAATTTCTTTCAAGTATTTTCATTTTCATAAGTTTTATAAATGCAATGACATATTGCAATAGTTGAAGAACTCAAGAAATAAGAAGAAAAATATTTTCACATTACAAAATTACCATTTAAAAGAAAAAAAGAAAAAGTCGAATCTGATGTCTATAAATAAATTGATCATACTCAGGTCAAAGGTCAAATAAGATACCGTGTCCAAGTGTTTTAGTGTCTACGGTACGTTTTGTTTTAATGATTCTTTTGATGATTTTTTTTTTTTACATTTCGTCAATAAAAGGCAAATAACAAGCAATTGTACCAATAAATTGTTGTTGTTTCTTTTTTTCTTAAGTTTCTAAGCTAATTCAGGAATGGAAACTTGTTTTGACTCTCCCATGGCGTGATTAACGCAATGCTTGCGACAATCACTTCCTGCATCTAGCCATTGTTGTTTGTTTATTTATTCAGCCAGTTGCTTTTCTCCAGACATCAAAGTCATTGTCCTAGTTGTCACCTATGCCACTATTTGTCTCTTAGTTCTTTGTTTTATCGCCTGTCAATTAATAAGAGGTCTCTCAATAACGTCGTCGGGATATCTTCCGGGACTCGTGAAACAGCTGTTCACCGAAATTGAGGTGGGCGCTGAAGAACACATTATGTGATAATAGTGGTCCATGAATGAACTTTTGATATACGTTTCCGAGGTGTTTGCGGTTTAATGTCTAGACAATAGACAGTGCATCCCAGGATGACTGCATAAATTTGCATAAAAACAGTAGTTCAAACCGACCTCGTTCACACCCTCCAAGCTGTTGACGATTCCATACTGTGGAGTTCTATGGCATTCGAGGTGTTGCTTTGCAACGGCTAAATAGTTATTAAAGTAATGGAAAACAGATGGTATCTTTTCAAAATCTAATTTATGAGTATAGAAATATTAGGTGTGGTGTGCCCCAGGGGTCTATTTTGGGACCATCTTTATTTCTTGTATATGAATGACATGTATAAAGTTTCAAACTTGTTTAGATTCATTTTATTTGCAGATGACACAAATTTGTTTTATTCAGGTAAAAATTTGCAGGAAATATGTGAAATTGTCAGTCAAGAACTATAAATAAATTACATTTGTGGTTTCAGGTGAACAAACTTTCATTAAATCTCAGTAAGACAAATTATATTCAGCCATACAAATGTACATAACACAACCAGAGTCACATTAAATGATATAGACATTGTCTGGGTTTATACCACAACATTTCTAGTTGTTCAAATTGATTGTAAACTCAACTGGAAAAGCCACATTCAGTATATACAAACTAAAATGGCCAAAAATACTAGTATAATATACAAGTTAAATTACTACTTAGATAATATTATATTGTTCATGTTGTATAACACTCTATAATCGTGCCTTATTTGACATATTGTTGTGAAGTGTGGGCCAATTTGTACAAAACTAAAAAGAGTGCTGAGGTCTGTGGTGAAGGCAGGCTTTCAAAGTCATACCAATCCCATTTTTTATTCACTTGGGACTCGTAACATTTTTAATTTGATTATATTAAATACTGCTGTTACAATGTAAAAGGCATATCATTCTCTGCTACCTGCTCATATTCAAAAATATTTTATGCTCGCTGATCAAATTCATAATAGGTGATTTTCCATACAATTGCGAGATCTCGCGAGATGCATGAAAGACGCGCGTCGAACGTCTGCCGCAAAAATCGACCGATTTGATTTTGAACTCGAATTTCTTTATTTCGTAGCTCACACCGACCGGCCGATCTTCGACAGAGGAATATTGCTTCCGAATACCCTTACTTAATTGAAATTGTCTATCATCAAATCTGGACAGCACATTGTTAAGCATGGAAATGCCCCCAAAATACTTTCGCGTTTGTCGAATCCCCACGCGATGTTTGACGCCACTACGACGCTCTGACCTTTGTTTGTCCTGTTTTTACGTTCGATTTCACGCAAAACGCGTGATTCTCGCAGTGAACGGAAAATGGTCTATTACAACACTAGACAGCATAATCTTTTTAAAATCAATTACCTCAGTATGTCTAAACAGGCATACAGTTTATGTGTAAACAGGTATACATTTTATGTCTAAACAGGTATACAGTTTATGTCTAAACAGGTATACAGTTTATGTCTAAACAGGTATACAGTTTATGTCTAAACAGGTATACAGTTTATGTCTAAACAGGTATACAGTTTATGTCTAAACAGGTATACAGTTTATGTCTAAACAGGTAGATTCTACCAGGTAGATTCTACAGCTAAGTTACGTATTTTCAACACTGCTGTATCGGAAACGCTTGACAAACATGCCCCCATGAAGCAGAAGACTGTTCACGTTCGTGTGGCCGAGCCATGGATAAATGTTGATATTTACCACTCCCGCACTGACCGCCGTAAAGCTGAACGGACGTGGCGGCGAACTGGTTTAACTGTCCATCACCAAATCTACAAATCTAAACGAAATAAAGTTAATGATCTTATTGATGTATCACGTAGGAGTTATTTTGCTGATAAGATCGCGGATTGTAATGGTGACCAAAGAAAACTGTTTTCCATCGTAAATGGTCTTCTAGGCTCGACAAATAATTTGAATGTGTTGCCGATTCACGATAACAAAATAAATTTAGCGAATCGTTTTAGCATGTTTTTCGTGGATAAGATTAAGAAAATCAACCAAGGACTAAATCTAAATTTATTGAATGGAAACCGTTTTAACGAACTGCACAAGTTCTCTGGTGATGAATTGGAATGTTTTGAACCAGCCACGGAGGATGAAATAATTAAAATTATAAAAAAATCGTCGTCGGCTTCGTGTGATTTGGACTGTTTACCCACTAATATATTAAAAGATGAAAAGATCCTTTCTATCCTGTTTTCACCTATAACAGATATCATAAATGAATCACTTCGCACTGGAAGTGTTCCTGAGAAAATGAAATGTGCGCTGATTAAACCTCTGCTCAAGAAAGCATCGTTGGATTCAAACATGCTGAAAAATTATCGACCGATTTCTAATTTGTCTTTTATATCTAAAGTCCTTGAACGTGTCGTTGCATCCAGAGTGAAACAACATTTAGAGAATTATTCGTTGTATGAAGAGTTTCAATCAGCGTATCGGACCACACATAGCACTGAAACGGCTCTTCTGCGGGTCGCTAACGATGTACTATGCTGTATTGATAATTCTAAGTATTCAGTTGCTCTCGTACTTTTGGATCTTTCAGCCGCTTTTGATACTGTGAATCACAGGATTCTCATCGATAGGTTGAGATCAAATTTTGGTTTAAATAGTCTCATCATCAAATGGTTTGAGTCGTATTTGAGTAATCGCATTCAAATAGTGAAAATTGGAAATGTATTTTCTGATATGACGTCTATATTAGAAACCGGTGTTCCACAGGGCTCCGTTTCAGGGCCATTATTGTTCTCAATGTACATGCGTCCATTGGGCGAGTTATTGCGACGTCACGGCGTAAAATACCATTTTTACGCCGATGACACGCAGATTTATTTATTGGTTTCTGAAGATGATCAAATTCGCGCCCAGGTGATACTTCAGACACGTATTCAAGATGTTAGCGATTGGATGTCTTGTAATTTCCTACTTCTGAATGTGTCGAAAACTGAATTTGTGTACATGTCGTCTCGGAGATTCTCACAAGACTCATGTCCTTTGTCTAGTATCGCAATTGGTGAAGAATTGGTTAGTGCTTCGTCAAGTGCTAGAAACTTAGGTGTCTTATATGATTCGCAGCTATCTATGGAAACACACATTTCTACTGTTTGTAGATCTGGATATTCCCATCTAAGAAATATTAATCGTATTCATAAATCATTATCCCAATCTGATACTGAAAAGTTGGTACATGCTTTCATATCTTCTCGCTTAGACAGCTGTAATTCATTATTGTCTGGTCTCCCTGTAACTAAGATAAAACCTCTTATTCGTGTACAAAATGCAGCAGCCTGCCTTGTCACTCGTGCTCGAAAATATGACCACATTACAGACATTTTTATTAAACTTCATTGGTTACCAGTTGTACAAAGAATCAATTTCAAATTACTTTTACTAGTGTATAAATCTTTGTATGATTTTGCCCCAAATTATCTATGTGAATTAATCAAATTTTATGTACAGAGTCGTAGTTTAAGATCTGATTCGAAGTTTCTTATTAAATCTTGTCAGATGTGTAGTAAAAAGTCCAAGGTGTTATACAAAGACCGTGCTTTTGAAAATTTAGGTCCTAAACTTTTTAATGAATTACCTCTGTCTGTTTGTTCTAGTCCTTCAGTAGACATTTTTAAATCCTGACTGAAAACGCACTTATTTAAATGTGCTTTTAATATTTGACTGATTGTTTATTGTATCAGCGCCTTTGATCTTCATATGTTTTGAATTGATGCGCTTAATTAAATAAAGTTATTATTATTATTATTATTATTATACAGATTATGTCTAAACAGATATACAGTTTATGTCTAAACAGGTATACAGATTATGTCTAAACAGGTATACAGTTTATGTGTAAACAGGTATACATTTTATGTCTAAACAGGTACATGTATACAGATTATGTCTAAACAGGCATACAATTTAATGATGGTAGATGTAGGTGAGTAAACAATATAACAATCAGTATGTCTAAACAGGTATACTGTAAAAAGGTTAATTATTCACTGGGTTTTAATTTTGCTTATTTCGCTGACTGCAAAATGCGCTAAATTAAAACCCAGTAAATATGTAAAATTTAGCTTAGAACACATTATCTAAATAATAAAACCGTGAATTTAAAACCCACAGAATTGCCTGAAATGGTAAATCAGCGAAATTTAAACCCAGTGAAAATTAGTCATTTTACAGTACATTATAATGATGGTAGATGTAGGTGGGTGTACAATATAACAATCAGTATATATGTCTAAACAGGTATACATTATAATGATGGTAGATGTAGGTAGGTATACAATATAACAATCAGTATGTCTAAACAGGTATACAATTTAATGATGGTAGATCTAGGTGGGTATACAATATAACAATCAGTATGTCTAAACAGGTATACAATTTAATGATGGTAGATCTAGGTGGGTGTACAATATAACAATCAGTATGTCTAAACAGGTATACATTATAATGATAGTAGATGTAGGTAGGTATACAATATAACAATCAGTATGTCTAAACAGGTATACATTATAATGATGGTAGATGTAGGTGGGTATACAGTATAACAATCAGTATATATGTCTAAACAGGTATACATTATAATGATAGTAGATGTAGGTTGGTATACAATATAACAATCAGTATGTCTAAACAGGTATACATTATAATGATGGTAGATGTAGGTGGGTGTACAATATAACAATCAGTATGTCTCAACAGGTATACAATTTAATGATGGTAGATCTAGGTGGGTGTACAATATAACAATCAGTATGTCTCAACAGGTATACAATTTAATGATGGTAGATCTAGGTGGGTGTACAATATAACAATCAGTATGTCTAAACAGGTATACAATTTAATGATGGTAGATGTAGGTGGGTATACAATATAACAATCAGTATGTCTCAACAGGTATACAATTTAATGATGGTAGATCTAGGTGGGTGTACAATATAACAATCAGTATGTCTCAACAGGTATACAATTTAATGATGGTAGATCTAGGTGGGTGTACAATATAACAATCAGTATGTCTAAACAGGTATACAATTTAATGATGGTAGATCTAGGTGGGTGTACAATATAACAATCAGTATGTCTCAACAGGTATACAATTTAATGATGGTAGATCTAGGTGGGTGTACAATATAACAATCAGTATGTCTCAACAGGTATACAATTTAATGATGGTAGATCTAGGTGGGTGTACAATATAACAATCAGTATGTCTAAACAGGTATACAATTTAATGATGGTAGATCTAGGTGGGTGTACAATATAACAATCAGTATGTCTAAACAGGTATACAATTTAATGATAGTAGATGTAGGTAGGTATACAATATAACAATCAGTATGTCTAAACAGGTATACATTATAATGATGGTAGATGTAGGTAGGTATACAATATAACAATCGGTATGTCTAAACAGGTATACAATTTAATGATGGTAGATCTAGGTGGGTATACAATATAACAATCAGTATGTCTAAACAGGTATACAATTTAATGATGGTAGATCTAGGTGGGTGTACAATATAACAATCAGTATGTCTAAACAGGTATACAATTTAATGATGGTAGATGTAGGTGGGTGTACAATATAACAATCAGTATGTCTCAACAGGTATACAATTTAATGATGGTAGATCTAGGTGGGTGTACAATATAACAATCAGTATGTCTCAACAGGTATACAATTTAATGATGGTAGATCTAGGTGGGTGTACAATATAACAATCAGTATGTCTAAACAGGTATACAATTTAATGATGGTAGATGTAGGTGGGTATACAATATAACAATCAGTATGTCTCAACAGGTATACAATTTAATGATGGTAGATCTAGGTGGGTGTACAATATAACAATCAGTATGTCTCAACAGGTATACAATTTAATGATGGTAGATCTAGGTGGGTGTACAATATAACAATCAGTATGTCTAAACAGGTATACAATTTAATGATGGTAGATCTAGGTGGGTGTACAATATAACAATCAGTATGTCTCAACAGGTATACAATTTAATGATGGTAGATCTAGGTGGGTGTACAATATAACAATCAGTATGTCTCAACAGGTATACAATTTAATGATGGTAGATCTAGGTGGGTGTACAATATAACAATCAGTATGTCTAAACAGGTATACAATTTAATGATGGTAGATCTAGGTGGGTGTACAATATAACAATCAGTATGTCTAAACAGGTATACAATTTAATGATAGTAGATGTAGGTAGGTATACAATATAACAATCAGTATGTCTAAACAGGTATACATTATAATGATGGTAGATGTAGGTAGGTATACAATATAACAATCGGTATGTCTAAACAGGTATACAATTTAATGATGGTAGATCTAGGTGGGTATACAATATAACAATCAGTATGTCTAAACAGGTATACAATTTAATGATGGTAGATCTAGGTGGGTGTACAATATAACAATCAGTATGTCTAAACAGGTATACAATTTAATGATGGTAGATCTAGGTGGGTGTACAATATAACAATCAGTATGTCTAAACAGGTATACAATTTAATGATGGTAGATCTAGGTGGGTGTACAATATAACAATCAGTATGTCTAATTAGGTATACAATTTAATGATAGTAGATGTAGGTAGGTATACAATATAACAATCAGTATGTCTAAACAGGTATACAATTTAATGATGGTAGATCTAGGTGGGTGTACAATATAACAATCAGTATGTCTAAACAGGTATACATTATAATGATGGTAGATCTAGGTGGGTGTACAATATAACAATCAGTATGTCTAAACAGGTATACAATTTAATGATGGTAGATCTAGGTGGGTGTACAATATAACAATCAGTATGTCTAATTAGGTATACATTATAATGATGGTAGATGTAGGTGGGAATACAATATAACAATCAGTATGTCTAAACAGGTATACAATTTAATGATGGTAGATCTACGTGGGTGTACAATATAACAATCAGTATGTCTAAACAGGTATACATTATAATGATGGTAGATGTAGGTTGGTATACAATATAACAATCAGTATGTCTAAACAGGTATACAATTTAATGATGGTAGATGTAGGTGGGTGTACAATATAACAATCAGTATGTCTAAACAGGTATACATTATAATGATGGTAGATGTAGGTGGGTATACAATATAACAATCAGTATGTCTAAACAGGTATACATTATAATGATGGTAGATGTAGGTGGGTATACACTATAACAATCAGTATGTCTAAACAGGTATACAATTTAATGATGGTAGATCTAGGTGGGTGTACAATATAACAATCAGTATGTCTAAACAGGTATACATTATAATGATGGTAGATCTAGGTGGGTATACAATATAACAATCAGTATGTCTAAACAGGTATACAATTTAATGATGGTAGATGTAGGTGGGTGTACAATATAACAATCAGTATGTCTAAACAGGTATACAATTTAATGATGGTAGATCTAGGTGGGTGTACAATATAACAATCAGTATGTCTAAACAGGTATACATTATAATGATAGTAGATGTAGGTAGGTATACAATATAACAATCAGTATGTCTAAACAGGTATACAATTTAATGATGGTAGATCTAGGTGGGTGTACAATATAACAATCAGTATGTCTAATTAGGTATACATTATAATGATGGTAGATGTAGGTGGGAATACAATATAACAATCAGTATGTCTAAACAGGTATACAATTTAATGATAGTAGATCTAGGTGGGTGTACAATATAACAATCAGTATGTCTAAACAGGTATACATTATAATGATGGTAGATGTAGGTAGGTATACAATATAACAATCAGTATGTCTAAACAGGTATACAATTTAATGATGGTAGATCTACGTGGGTGTACAATATAACAATCATTATGTCTAAACAGGTATACATTATAATGATGGTAGATATAGGTTGGTATACAATATAACAATCAGTATGTCTAAACAGGTATACAATTTAATGATGGTAGATCTAGGTGGGTGTACAATATAACAATCAGTATGTCTAAACAGGTATACATTATAATGATAGTAGATGTAGGTAGGTATACAATATAACAATCAGTATGTCTAAACAGGTATACAATTTAATGATGGTAGATCTAGGTGGGTGTACAATATAACAATCAGTATGTCTAAACAGGTATACATTATAATGATAGTAGATGTAGGTAGGTATACAATATAACAATCAGTATGTCTAAACAGGTATACAATTTAATGATGGTAGATGTAGGTGGGTGTACAATATAACAATCAGTATGTCTAAACAGGTATACATTATAATGATAGTAGATCTAGGTTGGTATACAATACAACAATCAGTATGTCTAAACAGGTATACAATTTAATGATGGTAGATCTAGGTGGGTGTACAATATAACAATCAGTATGTCTAATTAGGTATACATTATAATGATGGTAGATGTAGGTGGGAATACAATATAACAATCAGTATGTCTAAACAGGTATACAATTTAATGATGGTAGATCTACGTGGGTGTACAATATAACAATCAGTATGTCTAAACAGGTATACATTATAATGATGGTAGATGTAGGTTGGTATACAATATAACAATCAGTATGTCTAAACAGGTATACAATTTAATGATGGTAGATCTAGGTGGGTGTACAATATAACAATCAGTATGTCTAATTAGGTATACATTATAATGATGGTAGATGTAGGTGGGAATACAATATAACAATCAGTATGTCTAAACAGGTATACAATTTAATGATGGTAGATCTACGTGGGTGTACAATATAACAATCAATATGTCTAAACAGGTATACATTATAATGATGGTAGATGTAGGTTGGTATACAATATAACAATCAGTATGTCTAAACAGGTATACAATTTAATGATGGTAGATGTAGGTGGGTGTACAATATAACAATCAGTATGTCTAAACAGGTATACATTATAATGATGGTAGATGTAGGTGGGTATACAATATAACAATCAGTATGTCTAAACAGGTATACATTATAATGATGGTAGATGTAGGTTGGTATACAATATAACAATCAGTATATATGTCTAAACAGGTATACATTATAATGATGGTAGATGTAGGTTGGTATACAATATAACAATCAGTATATATGTCTAAACAGGTATACATTATAATGATGGTAGATGTAGGTTGGTATACAATATAACAATCAGTATGTCTAATTAGGCATACAATTTAATGATGGTAGATGTAGGTTGGTATACAATACAACAATCAGTATGTCTAAACAGGTATACATTATAATGATGGTAGATGTAGGTTGGTGTACAATATAACAATCAGTATGTCTAATTAGGCATACAATTTAATGATGGTAGATGTAGGTTGGTATACAATACAACAATCAGTATGTCTAATTAGGCATACAATTTAATGATGGTAGATGTAGGTTGGTATACAATACAACAATCAGTATGTCTAAACAGGTATACATTATAATGATGGTAGATGTAGGTGGGTGTACAATATAACAATCAGTATGTCTCAACAGCTAAACAGGTTTACAATTTAAAGAACCAATCCCAGATAACTACAAGTGTATAAGATATTAAGTGAGACAATCTTTGAAATTTTTCTGCGTCATATTGCCACCTCCTGACGAGTAGAGAAGATTGGCTTACGTGTTTCGATTGTATTTGAAAGCTTCATGAATATTCAGAAAAGAAGTAATCACACATCTTGGAAGTGTCCATATGCAGAATTTCCTGTACCTACGAGTGTGAAATGACTTTTGTGATCCGATAAAGGTCATTGCACATGCACAATTTATTTATTTATGGTTTGCGCATTCAATTTTATAGACGATGTTTAAACGAATTTTTTTTTTTTCAGTTCTCTCGTTTTCTTGTGTAAATAAGCGGCTATCATCATGTAGAAAAAACGACTTCTAAACAAAAACAATAAGTGGCTTAACTAGGGTGAAGACAAAGGATGTTTATAAAATTAACATGGGCTTAAATAGCGTCCTCACTCTTTCTCTTTTCTACCTCCATGATCAAATTAAATCATAATCTGTGGTTTTAAAGGAATCATGAGAATTTGTCAGAACAGTGTGATTTTCAATACTACCTGAACTACCCAAAAAAAACCCTATTTTTCCTTATTTACCCGGTAATGCAAAATATATCACATCTGGATCTATTTTAGTGAATCCTATTTTGGTATGCATACTTTTAGAAGCTTCATTTGAACACAGTCTCTCTATAGAGGGACTGTGATTTGAATCACACTAACACTCCTCAGCTTCAGGTCGCCATTCACACAGCTCGAGCTTAGAAAAACATGAAATGGTTTTCAAACTTCTAGAGACTGATAAAGATTGAAACTGGGTGAAATTGCAGACAGCAAAAGAAAAGTGTTTGCAAACAGAAGTTTACAAGATGGAGTCTGTCATGTCACATGACCTCGGCAAAAGAAGTGTTTTCTCAAAATTACAAAATACATTGAAATAATACATTACATATCCTCTACAGAAATTAATTATAAAAATAAAGAATTTACAATACATCTCAAAGGTAGAAATATGAATATTTAAAGAAAATATAAATAACACTCAAGGGTAAACAGCGCCCACACACACTCAAGAAGGGTGAACAGCGCCCCCATACACTCAAGAAGGGTAAACAGCACTCTCGCACACTTCCCTGCTTGAAGGTTGGTGCCCTCAACAACCAAACAATGAATAGAAATTACAGAACAGAAGTTTTGTAATAATCAAAAAGATTCATGATGACATCATGACCAGTTAACAACTAAACCAACATGCACTGGATCCACAAAGACGCGCTAAGAATACGACACGCATCAAATAGAACAAATACAGTGGCTCCAAATGCAGCTTGCGTTACGCTGTTGTGAAAGGGCCATTATCATACTAACACTTAAACATGTTCATTGAACACAAAGAAGAAATTACAAAGTTCAAATAGAAAATAACCCAATACAAATTACATTTGCGTTACATTACTGTGAAAGTTAAACACGGTTTATCCCAGATAACATCTGCATCATCATTCAGCATATTGGACTGGGCCAAATTAGCATGGCTTTGAACCATATTTGCTAACATTTTAGGATCATATTTTACACACACAGAAGTTTCTTCGATGACTGATTTTGGTAAATTATGCGGGTTGGAATGTTGTCCAGCTGTAACACTAGTTGATCTTCGAGGTTCACTTTTCCGCTGTTCTATCATGAGGAGTTTCATTAGCAATGGTCTCTGTTTTAAAGCAAATACTTGGTTGCTCAACCACTGTATCAGAAGGTATCAGGAGCTTTGTAGGTATGCTTGGATTAGACCTTTCATTGTTATCCACCTTAACTTCAGCAGAAGGAGGAATAGTACGCAATTCACACCTGGTCTCACTATCAATACGGAAGTCACACTCTTCATCTTCAGAATCACTGTCAGATATTTTTTCAGACTTAACATCTTCTTCTGTGGCACTGCCAACTTCCATGTCTTTGACAAGACTTCTGGGATCTCGCAGCTCAGTTCGATGTACAGTCTTGCGCGGTAGCCCACCAGTGACAGGTTCCACTACATAAGTATTTCCACCAGTGTCAAGTCTTTCAATGACCATATATGGTTCAGGATTCCATTTATCTTGGATCTTATTGCGCCCTATCACCTTATTCTTTAAGAACACACGAGCACCAAGCTCCAAATCAGTTTTGTCAGCTTTACTATCATTCCTGACTCTTCTTCTTAGAGCTTCTTTCTCAGTCTTCCGTGAGGCCATTTCAAATGCATCTGTTAATCTTCTGTGGTGATCTGCTATCCATCCATCTACCGAGCAATCATCTTTGCACACATCAATGCCAAGTAGATGATCGACAGGAAGTACAGGTTCTCTGCCAAAAAACAAATAGTGAGGAGAGTAGCCAGTAGATGAGTGTGGAGTACAGTTGTATGCATACACTAGCTCGGGTAAGTGTTCAGACCACTTTGACTTCTTCTTCGGAGGGAGTGTCCGCAATCGATCATGGAGAGTGCGATTAAATCGTTCACACTGTCCGTTGCCCTCTGGATAGTATGGAGTTGTGCGACTCTTTGTGATATTGTAGATGTTACAGAGTTCTCGAATAATTTTGCTTTCAAAATTACGGCCTTGAACGCTATGAATTCTACGAGGTACTCCAAATCGAACAAACCAGTCACGAACTAAGACATGAGCTACTGTTGTTGCTTTCTGATCTCTGGTTGGTATTGCTTGAGTGAACTTGGTGAACACATCTGTGAGCACAAGAACATTCTCAACACCATTCGAGCTGGGTTCTAGTACAGTGTAGTCCATAGCAAGTATCTCCAATGGCTTTGAAGCAGTCAGGGATCCCATGGTGGGATGGAGCCAACGTTGACATCTATTACAGTACTCAGCAATCTCTCCAACCATTCCTGGTCAGTAACATCTTTCTCTCACCAATGCTGTTGTCTTCTCAGCTGCCTGATGCCCGACCTGATCATGCACTGCATTCAACACTTGGTTCTTGATCTGTTGTGGGAGCACTAGTTGTTTCACTTCTCTACCAGTGTCATGGACAATTCGATACAGCACACCTTCATCTTCCATGATCCGTTTCCAACACCGGAGCAACCTACGTGCTTGTTTGGTTTCCCTCATTAGCTGCCGCTTAGTAGGAGGGTGCCTAGTTTTCCAGTAGAACCAAAGTCTGCTGATATTTTCATCTAGCATCTGCATACGTGATAAGTCGGTCTTAGAGATAGACGGCAAAGTAGAAATTGTCTTTGGCTCTGTGTTTTGGGTTCTAACGCGAACTTCTCTAAGCAACACTTTAGTAGACATCCTTTCAGAACATGCACGAATGGAGTCTCCAAGAACAGTGGAAACAGGAGTATCAAAAGCGTTTTCAGCAAAACGTTCACTTCTGATTTCCTCCAATGTAACAGATAAACATTCATCCCCATGACTAGTTTTTCTACTAAGAGCATCTGCATTTCCATTGCTCTTGCCGGACCTATATTTTACTGTGAAATTGAACTGTGCAAGGTCAGCTGCCCATCTAGTTTCGGTGGCACCTAGTTTCGCTGTTGTCAGGAAATAGCTTAATGGATTGTTATCAGTATAGACTACAAATTCAGCTCCAATAAGAAGATCTCTGTATTTTTCAGTGATTGCCCACTTTAATGCAAGCAACTCTAATTTCATACTGGAGTAGTTCTGCATATTGCGTTCATTAGGTTTTAAACTTCTACTAGAATACCCAAGTACAACAGTTTTATCACCTTGTTTCTGTGACAAAACAGCGCCCAACCCTAAAAAACTAGCATCAGTTTCTAAGATAAAGGGCTGTTTGAAATTAGGATAGCCCAAGACTGGAGGGGATGTCAGTGCATTTTTCAGTGCCATAAATGATTCTTCACAAGACTGGTTCCAACATTCATTGACATCACATGACCACCCCTTATTGGTAGTAACTCTTTTCTTCCTCCCTTTCTTTGACTTCCCTATGACATCATCAGGCTTCTTTAGTAAGCTGTGGAGTGGGGCAGCCATTTTAGCATATTCTGGAATAAACCTCCTGTAATACCCAGACAATCCAAGAAACCCACGTAGTTCACGTTCTGATTTTGGCCTAGGCCACTCTTGAACTGCACGCACTTTCTTTGGATCTGGGGAAACACCATTACCAGACACCACATGACCCAGATAGCGTACTTTAGTGTGAAATAAATGACACTTTTCAGGCTTTACCTTGAGATTGAGCTTAGTCAAGCGAGAAAGTACTATATCGAGTCTCGATAGTTTCTTCAAAAGTAGAACCAAAAACTAAAATGTCATCAAGATACACAAGAAGAGTCTGAAAATTGATATCACCAAATACTTTGTCCATCAACCTCATAAAGGTGGCAGGAGCATTACATAGACCAAATGGCATTTTGGTATACTCAAAAAGACCTCCTGTACCTGTACGGAATGCAGTCTTCTCAATGTCCTCCTCAGCAACCGGAAGTTGATTAAAACCATGTGCCAAATCCAGGCTACAGAAATATTTGGCGCCTCCAAGTACTTCTAAAGCTTCCTCTATCCTAGGTAAAGAATACGCATCTTTGTGAGTCTTCATATTCAAGGAGCGATAATCCACGCACAACCTCAGCTTACCATCCTTCTTTTTTACTAAAACTATTGGTGATGCATAAGGGCTAGACGACTCTCTAATAACACCTCTCTCTAAAGATGTCTGTAAGTACTCCCTCACCTCATCCCAGTGATCAGGTGGGACTCTACGATGTGGTACTTTAACAGGCTTATCATCAGTGGTAATTATTCGATGCTGTACTAAATTACAAAATCCAATATCATCCTCATTTATGCCGACCTGAAGCTGAGGAGAGCATTGTATTTCACTCAATTTAGAGTTGTTCTAGTCAGGTTTTTTTTTGTTTGTTTTGTTTTATGTTATCTTAACTATAGTATGAACTTGGAATAAAAAAACGCAGTGAATGACATACATGCGTGTCTCTGTGTGTGTCCTTCTGCACGTTACATTTTGGCGTAGTCGGCAGGATCCAAGTGTCTCTGCCATGTTTTGACTGTTTAAAATCCAAAGTTAGTATATTGCCAGATCATAGTAATTTATTTTTCAGATTTTTTTTTGACCAACTGGCTTAATTAGTCCCCGTTCAGGCGCAGCCTGAAAAGGGGACTAATAATTCAGGTTATGTCCATAATTCCGTCTCCAACATTTTCTCAGAAATTCTACAGCAGATATCAGTGAAACTTGGCAGGTTGATGAACATGTCCCCTCCGAGTATGCACGTAATTTTTTTTCCAGATCTGAAAATCCCAAGTGGGTCTTTTTCATGATTTTATCAAAAATTGCCTCTCCCGGCAACATTGACAAAACGTCTGCGCATGCTCAGAATAAATTAATTACTGTAAAATACTTTATTTTGCTTGCAACATTTTTTTGCTATTTTCGCTGAAGGAATGTTTCAGTTAAAATAAAATCCAGCGAATATACCCTTTTCTTATATTTTACAGTCAACTTGTCAAAAATCAATGAAAATAAATTCAATACAAAACACCCAGAAAAAGTCTTTTCAGCGAATGATAATTCCAGCTGAAATAAAATATTTTACAGTAGATTAGATCTGTGAGTAAGGCTGCTGTTATTACGGCACGTGATTTCTCCATTGCGTGCAATTTATTATAGTACTGTTTATACATGTATTCTGTTCGGCTCAGTGGTCTCATTCACTCGTTACTAGAAGAACTAGTAACTTTATTTGATTTCAAGAACTTCAAGAAGACGGCATAAGAGACGTGTTTGCAAAGGTAAGTTTTCCAGTTTATTGGGGTACGATTGGTGTACATTTCGTGACGTACGGACGTGAATATTATGATGATTGCCAGCTTTATATTCTTGTGAAAAACCAAAAAAAGCAAACAATTGTCTCTAATCTACGAAACTAGTTTGTGAATTGTATACCCTGTCAAATTATTGTACACGAACGATTAATTCACGAGGACATAGTTTTCAAGTACCGGTAAATCGTTTTCCGGTCTTTTGCTTGTGTAGCGATTTCCGAAATATTCACAACTTGGGGGGGGGGGGGAAGAATTTCCCTGTGTCGATCAATTTATTCATGATATAATTGCAGGTTGCCTGTGATTATATTCGTATTTTTTATGTTGTGAGCATTGAACTGTTAGTTGCAATGAAGATTTTGGCGATCTTGTGCGATTCAACATGGCCGATGTACAGTGACAACACGCACGGGCGCTTGCAACAGGATTTATGGTTAAGGGAGATAGGCTTGGGTAGGGTTATATACTAGTATAGAAATAAAGACTTTATTTCTATACTAGTATATAACCCTAAACAAGCCTATCTCCCTTAACCATAAATCCTGTTGCAAGCGCCCGTGACAACACGTGTATGGACGGTCGGTCGAGCAGTCTGCAACGGACCACAGTCTGTGAACGGACCGTGAAATCGCTCGTTTTTTCGGCAGTTTTTTTTTTAATGTTTTGGATATTTCATTCACTCCTGATGCCTAAAAGAGTCTAATTTATATTTTACCGTAGTCATTGACACATATTCAAGAGTATCATGTTTATTGTGAATAGCGTGAATGGGTAAGCTTCGTTTCGACAATGGGCTGTTATTTCTGTGAACAATGTTAAATTATTCTTTGAATGCTCAGTTTATTTTTTGAAAACAACTAATTTTTCGATTTAAAAAAAATCATGCCGTTTTCCCCGTCAAAATCAAAGCATAAAGATCTTGCTAAACATCGGTGAATCCCCTGTTGCGTTCACCACGAGGTCACTGAGCCGTCATTAACATATTTAAATGACCACGTGTACTGAAATAACATGGCGGATATCGCATCGCATTTACATTCGACCGAAATCATTCGTTTACGATGAAACTAAGTTGAATATTACTTCCAATTCATAAAAATTCAACGAATTATTTTTTTGTGCGTATTATAATCATTACTGAATAATAATAAACAATTGCAATACTTCGAAAACAAGTAAGTTATTTACTTGCGAAACACAGAATGACCAGATTGTGCTACCGTGATCATTTGCTACCGGTACTAACAACCATGGAACTATAAACCCCTCCATGTAACAACTAAGCAATGTATTCGTGTTTGTATTTATTCAAAACTTCTTTTAGAAAATACTTTACTTTTCGTAAACTTTACTGAATTTTTGGGGGGATTCAATTCCAACATTTCGCGATGCCAAACCAAAGGCCTTTCACTCTTTGAGTGTGACACCTAAACCAGAAGTTTTATGGTGTATAAACTGGCACTAAATGAAAAAGCCGTTGAACCTTATTCAAATTTATAAGTACATGTTATTATGTATTTAATTATGAAAACTGACTAAATTAAATGTGATCTTATTTTTAATTTGAACAGAATTATGATTTATATCGGTAATGACGTTTTCATCCAATATTAATTGTGCAATTGTTAAAATGCCTACCTACACATTTATTGTTTTTGTTTCTGTTGCCCTGAAATAGACATTTGTAAAAAAAAAAAAATTAAAAATCATGCTTGATTCAAATTCAAAAAAAAAAGATGTAGCATGTAGCCCCTTCCTGTTATCTGTTTCCAACTTCTTCCAGAGTAAAACTGGTGAAGCCATGTAATTGCCATACAATCATCAACTGTGGGAAAACTTATATGTTATTGAAATCTTTATTTTGTTGTCTGTGAATTAATATAATATTTGAAATGGTGTAATGGTGCAAAATATTCTCAAGCAATTGGTTTTCTGGTGGCACTACACTGTGCATTTATGCATGATCTCAGCTTTATACTAAGTGATGATGGTGGTTGAAATGGAAAACTGAATACAAAAATCCAGTAACATCTCAAACGAATTTCCGTCTGCTGTGAATGCATGTTTCGTTACATCAAATAAATAACCCAATTTTATTGAATGTATCCAAAAACATGGTACCAATGATCTGAAATTTCAGGAGTGCTCGCTGAAGATTTATCAATCTTGCTTATTGTCTTGTTCTTTACCAATCCTGCATTTCAGTTACTAGAATTTATACTAAAAAAAAATAGTTTCTGTTTTTCTTCTAATAATTCGGCCACTCTCAAAAACAAATATTTTTCCATGGTCAAAATGCAAGAAGAATACAAAACTACTGTGATTGCATAGCGATACCTGTAGGGCCATTGTCAATTAGTTCGCCTGATCAACACAGCGTTATACATAGGGCTGATATTGAATCACAGAGAGTAAAATCTTGTGATACTAATCTCTAGAACCGCTCAGATTGGTACATATGTCTTATGAACCCACATGTGTATATCTTTAACAATACTCATTTTAAACTTTTTTTTTTTACAGTGGTGCTGTGAACTGCTTCAATTTTGCAAGGCAATTTTTTCTGTCAGGGACTTTATTGAAATTTCATAGAATCCTGAATATATCTAGAAGTGAAAATTAAATGGTTTACAGTATTTTATAACCATTAATAATGATGAAATGCAATAATATCACTGCACTAAAAAGACTTCAAACAATTATTGTTACTTCTCCATTGAAGGTTATGAGCAGACCAACCTTTACTGGCTTCCTTAATTATTACATGTACTTGCTCTGAAAACATAGCTTTTACAATTGTTTAAATTAACAGATGTTGTTCTATGTACAATGAATACATTTTAAATAATAAACCTTACTGTATTAATAAAAAATTGTATTTGACAACATGAGAATGATTCTGATGCCCAGTGGTGATGTTGAAACAAACCCAGGTCCTGGTAATATACTAAGACCTGATTAACAAAGAAGTCATGTACATCAAGGTTCACTCAGATTTATGAATGCAGTTTCTTGAGCAAGTATACATGTATGACAAATAGTTTTGTTGCACTTGTGTACTCTGAGATTCTGAACATGGGTCAGTGGAAGTTTTTAGTTGTCAGTACAAAACTAGATTATGGGAAATCACTTTATGATGAGTTGTACCCACATAGAGTACATATTCATTCACCTGTTTGCAGATGTTCCTTGTACTACTTTATAATCAAATAACGGGGACTGTGACATTTCATGTCTTGTTTAAAATGATGAATAATCATAATTTCTGTGCTTCATCAAACTTTTTGAAAATATATCTAGTATATCCAGAATAGAGGGTTATTAGCCCCCACCGGGTCAAAGTCCGGGAGGGGCTTGTAGTTTCGCCTTCGTCAATCTGTCCGGCAGACTGGCGGCCATTTTTAATGCCAAAATTCAGTCAAATTCAGTCAGTCCCTGTGTGTCCATCATCATTTCTTGGAGATGGCTTGACCGATTTTGCTGAGACTTGTTACAAAGACAAAGGGACCACCCATACAGATGCATGTTGTTTTACTTTTTTGAAATGATCAAATATGGCCAGCTGGCAGCCATTTTGATTGTTAATCATGGCTTTTGTCTGTCCATTGATATTTCTCAGAGATGCCTTGACTGATTTCAATGATACTAGGTACAAAGACACAGTGAGGAGGTATTTGATCAAATATAACTGCCTAGTGGCCATTTTGAATGTCAAAATCCAGTTTTTGGGGTGTGTCCATCATCATTTCTCGGAGATCATTTAATGAGCTCATTATTATTTATTTGAATTCTTGTTAATATCTTGTGAAAAAATAGTCCAAACAGACCAAACTTGGTAGAGACTTGATTTGTCAATATACATGTAATATATATGGTATGCAATATTGAGTTTCAATTTTAATTAACAAGCTCATTTGCATATTTATCCAGATAGAATAGATGTATTTTTATTTAGAGTCACCGGGGAAACAATATTTGGGATGTGAATCACTCTGACGACCAAAATTAATAATCAAGGAGGTGAGAGACTTTTTACCTCGGCGATAGCTACAGTGATTGTGACCCAATCGATATTGTCAAGATTCCTGGAAACGCAGTGACCAGTGAGGCCCAAAACTAAACAAACCTTTATGAATTATAATGAATTCAGTTTAATTACAGACTCCAGGGGAACATTCATGGTTTATTTCACTCTGGTGAGGGAATAGTTACTGTAATTCCCGTCTTTGCTAGTCATGCTAGTGAAATATTTTTTTTACCTACAATGTATCTACAGTGTATTTAATTCTTTTGTTAAAAACATTCTTACGCAGAAAAATGGGAAACTTTCTTAGGGGAGATAAATAAATGTTTTGTAAATGTGAAGTTACAGCGAAAATAAATACAGTTTGAAATTGGATAGTGACACCGTTTGTATTATTTGATTTACAGATTCATGGGGAACAAATATTAGTGCTGTAATT
This sequence comes from Saccoglossus kowalevskii, assembly GCF_978046115.1. Lineage (NCBI taxonomy): Eukaryota > Metazoa > Hemichordata > Enteropneusta > Harrimaniidae > Saccoglossus > Saccoglossus kowalevskii. The sequence continues at coordinate 4,825,768 of NC_140654.1, forward strand.
CACTCTGGTATGGGAATACTAGTAGGTGACAAAGATAAAAATTCAAAAACGTAACTCTCTGCATGTGAATTTTCAACATTCTGGTTATCTGTGTTCGACTGCAGTCTTTGAAACAAAATTGAGGGACTCTAGAAATGTAATTTAAGGCACAACAAAAACGCAATGTAATTCAAGTAATGCAATATCGCGACGAATGTTTCAAATATTTGCCCCCATCTTCCTTGTTTATTTGGTGATATGAATGATTCAACCCAGCACTCCAGGGGAACCAAAATTTAGCGTGAATGGCTTTCTGAGCGAAAAAAAAGAAACAAATTTCGACAAATCATTCATTTTTTGGGTGATATTTCATTGATTCAGCCCAGTGGTACTATAGCTTATTTATTAGAGGCGCAGGGAACCAAAATTTGGGAACAGAATTACTTGGACAACAATAATAACCAAGAGGTGAGAAACTACTTACCGTGGTGATAGCTACGGTTATTGCAACCCAAACATATTTTACTTTAGTAAGCGAGGGTGAAAACCGTGTTTACGCCATGAAAAAGTGGAGAACTTGAACGTACTTTAGCACAAATAAATTTGTTTTGATTGCCTAGCATGGCGAACGAAAATGGCGACAAAGGTCAAAAGCATTGTTATGATTAATGATTTTTTGAATTTTCTCAGCGATAGCTATGTGAATTTGAACCAAAACAATTATAGGCAAGACTCAGAAGATGACAGTGACATCCACCAAAACGTAATTGAAGGCAAATAAACAAGTGAAGCAAAAAAGACTGTTTCAAGTCGTAGCGTAAAATAGGGGACGAAACCATTTTTGACCTTTGAGGGGAATAGAAATCAGTCAATTTGAGAGTGTCACAATAAGCGAGGGAGCAAATCGTTTGAAGACCTTGAATGTACTTTTTGTACTTTAGTACAACGTAATTTTTTGTTTGATTACCTAATGCTTTTAGGTTCATGTGCTGCAAGTTACAGAGCACATACCTGAGCAGCAAATAATTTAGCCAAACTATCCGTTTTTACACAATCTGGGAAGTTCGAATTACTAAACGAAGTACAGGATGACGAAGCTGAAATATCCAAGAGACATACCAAAAATTATATCTCAAACATGAATATTCGGGGATTGGGGATTTGTTACTACTTTAAATATCCAAACATATTTTAGTATAAGGTAGAAACCATACATATGCACAGTTTGATCAACGTTGATCAACTTCATTAATTTTGTGACAATATTTTCAATTCCCTATATTTGGTGAATGTTTTTGAATATTTTTGTTGTTTTTGGTAAAAAAAGCTATTTTCGACTTCTTGAAAACCACCAGCTCATTTGCTTTGATATCTGGTGTAAATTAAGGAACTGTGCAATGCATGGCTTGTTCAACCATAGCATCACAGCTGTCACCCTCAATAATGCATCAACAGAGCTAGGAAACAATCAGTTATACACAAACTTGGAATACTTACACCAAATGGCTTCAATATTAATTTGTCTGCATTCTTCAGGTCATCATTTGTTTGGCTATTCAACCACTACCTCATTGTTCATTTTACCATTTAACCTACCTTTTTTTCTCATGCTTGACTGAAAATGTTTTTTAATCTTTCAATCTATATTTGGTAGTTCTATTATTTCCACTGGTTTGTTTCAACCATAAATTAACATGGGTTATATTCCTGAAAATAATACGCAGATGGATTTTTTTTAAAATAATAACTATTTTGTTATTTTCATTTAAGGTAGCAGTAAAGGAAAAATGAGTTAAATTCTTTTTTGAGTTTACTTGCATAAATATTCCTTTTAACATCTAACGTAATAAGATTCAATAAATTTGAAACCTTACATCTCGTATTATTTGCTGTGCTAATAGTCTATTTGGGAAATCCAAACAAGTAGGCCATTAAAGTAACCCTTTACCCACTTTTGCCAAAATATTTTGTGCATTTTTATGTATTTTTCTATAATTTATTTAATAATTTTTCATAAATGTCATCATAAAAAAACATAAATTCAAGAGAGTCAGTAGGGTTATTCTGACTGTACCACACAATGCATTATTACATATGTACTGCAGTTTATTTTGATTCGTCCCTGAAATCAAAATCGGTATTTCCACACCCCATATGCAAATGAAGTCTGAGAGCAAACAAAGTAGTCCCTTCAGGAGTGTCGGTTTTCAAAACTAAAAATTGGCATTCCAGCTCAGCAGCCAATCAGCGACGGCCTAACGCTTAGATGACAATTTCGGTTTCAAATACCCCGGCTTAGTGTTCTAGGTTCTTCGCGTAATTAGGTGTTCGTATGCAAGGGATTTTTCCACACAAAAACGACGAATTCGGCCGAATTTTGTTATCGATTGGCTTAATATAACCCCAACAGACCGTATTTTTGTGAAAGATTGGTATTTTTGTCCTGATTTGTAGGAATCTGAAAAACGCGTTTCACAACTTGTCTCTTATTTAGTTTTATGCGTCATTCAAGATGGCGGCCCCCATATAGTAAATATCACATTTATTTTATTATATCAGATGTGCGCCAGCTGACTGTGATATGCACATGCAGTGGCTTAGTGATTTGATTCAAGATGGCCGACTGGCAGCCATTATGTTTTTGGACGTGCTTTATTAGTTTTTGTTCAAATTTGCTGCATACATTATACATGTTAAGACGCATATGATGTCTTTGACAATTTGTTTTTCAAAATCGGAAATAAGATGGCTGTCTGGTGGCCATCTTGCTTTTTGAAAATGTATCTTAAACATTAAATTGGGTACATACATTATACATATTAGGATACATGTCTGTGGTAATTTGTTTCACGCTTGGATTCAAAATGGCTGAATGGCAGCCATCTTGTTTTTTGAAAATGTTTAGTTGACATCCTTTTTTAGCTCCGCTGTCGACGAAGTCGAGCGGAGCTTATATTACTGATTGTCCATCGGCATCCGGCGGCCGTCGTCAACTTTACATTTTCGACTTCTTCTTAAAAACCACAAACTGTATAGCTGTGAAACTTTCTAGGAAGGTACCTTGGGTGCTTCTCTCTCAGATTTGTTCATTTCGTGTGGATATGTTCAATTGTCTTATTTATAGCGAATATTTTTGTCATTTTTGGTCAAAAATGCTATTTTCGACTTCATTTTGAAAACCGCTAGCCTGAATGCTTTGATACTCAGTATGTAGGTACCTTGGGTGGACCCCTCTCAGATTTGACCATTTTGTGATGATATCTTTAATTCTCTAATTTTGGTAAATATTTTTGTCATTTTTGGTAAAAAGTGATATTTTCGACTTCTTGTTAAAAACCGCAAGCTCGATTGCTTAGATATTACATATGTAAGTACTACATGTGGACCTTTCTCAGATTTGTTCATTTCATGATGATATCTTTAATTCTCTAATTTTGATGAATATTTTTGTCATTTTTGGTAAAAAGTGATATTAAAAAGTGGTTAAAAACCACAAGTCTAATTGCTTTGATATTATATATACTACATAGGTAACACAGGTAGACCTCTCTCAGATTTGTTCATTTCATAATAATTTTGTTCTTCAATTATCTAATTTTAATGAATATTTTTGATAAAAAGTCTGATTGCTTTTAATACTATACATATTGTTCATTTTCTAATGATACCGGGTATCTTCTGTTTTTTAATTGCAATGTGCATTGATAACAGCGGAGCTATCTCAGCCGACGACTGGCTGCTAGTTTTTCAAATATTAGGATACATGTTCTTGACAAGAGGGCCATATGGCCATACTACTATTATATCTATTTATATTTCATATAGGATAGAGTAGGATATTTTATTTGGAACATACACAAAAACAATGTCTGTGTAAAGACCAATACAAGAAACGTAAAATAACACAACTAATCTAAAATGATTTTAGAATATGAAATACAAAATTAGCTAAAATACTTCAAACATATTTGTCTACACTAGAAAAAATCTTGATAAACAATTCTTCATTTGGCAAGATTTGGTAATCAGGTGAGTATATAGTGCATAGAGGAATTTTTCCCTGTGTTCTGAAAACTGTTATGTTTACAGTGAAAAATGTAATGTTTTTCATCACCTACATCATTGGAGTCACACTTGTTACATACCCTGTCAATTTTATTTATTCCTCTGTAACGGCCTGATTCAATTGGCAAGAAGTGGACTGAGATACGGAATTTGGTTATTAATGCTACTCTGCCTTTTTTGTTTTTTATACCATCCAGATATTTTTCAAATTCATAATTATTTTTTAATGTTTTATATTTACTTAGTTTATTATGACCAGTTGTGTCTTATTATCATATCTCACTCATGTTTGTTGAGTAAATTTGGTTTAACCTTTCTTTAAACAGATTGCAAAAATTTCCCTGATTAGTATCCGTGTTTGTCATATTTGTAATTTGTAGAAGTGTTTGGACAAACTTATACCAAGGGGCGTATTTAAACACACTACTTCCTTTAAATGTAGCTTTGGTAATTATGTTGTTTGTTTTCTTACATGACAACCTTTGATAACATTTTATGACAGTAAATCAAAGAAAACTACACAAATTTACTCCATTTAGAAATTCCTAACGATTTGCCCGAACGCACGGCACAGTTGGAGGTGTGGCCTGTTCAGCATTTGTCAACAACCAATCACAAGACTGGTTACGAACCAGTTGAGTAAGGCTAACCGAGTCGTGACCTCAATGTGGTTCGTAACCAGGTTTGTGATTGGTTGTTGACGAAATGCTGAACAAGCCGTGCCGTGCGTTCGGGCAAACCGTAAATTTGTGTAGTTTTCTTGATTTATTCTGCAGATATCGGTAAAATGTAGGTAAGGCTTTGGCGAAATTTGAAGGAGCAACTAATATTCTTCAACCTGGTATTTGTTTTAGATTTTATTTTTCATTCTTTTTGTCTGTTTTTTCGAGTTTAAAAAATGTGAGCTGGCTGGAGCCTTCATCCCTTGTCTATTTCTTACACTAGATACCAGCCGATACCAGCCCCCCCCCCCCCCCCTGCTCATAGGGAGTGCGTACAGTTTATCATAGTTCCTGGGCTCCCTGTAGACGTACTAGAGATTGTATGTCCATGGTTCCACGCATTCACAACATGTTCACAGCGGTCAATATCCACGCTGTATCATATACAAACGATTACCAGGATTCGTTACGCAAGACCAAGTTTTAAATTAGTTGCATTTTGAAGGGGTGGGCGTTTTGCCGAATGTGACCCCAAATATAAAAATTGCGCAAAAGTGGGGGATGGGCGCTTGCCCGGGCATGGGCGCTAACGCGGTCGAGTACGGTAATTGCTATATAAAATCTACTAATAGATGAGACAAAAAAAAATCTTTTAAAATAGCTCATATTGTATCCTCATATGTCAATTCAGACAATTACAGTATTTTTTATTTACTGAATCAATATAAAATGGCTAATTAGTACAGTGCATCTCTGAAATCACTGTACCAATTATACGGGTATGTTCAAACTTGACACGCACATAATACAGTATTTTGTTTAGCAATTCACTCAAAGATGGTTGACTAGTGGCCACTTTTGTTGTAAAATGTACCATTTTGAATATTTGTTTTAAATTTTGTACAAATTTTGATGTACATCATAATAAATCATGATTCTACTTTAAAATTGTCAACTGGATTCATATAATCACAAAAATTCATTGGATAGAATATTAAGCAAAAAATGTTTATATGTTGATAATGATTCCTATGAAGACCAGTTAAATTACACTTCTTTTATAACCATTGAACATCAAATTTGTTCCCGCAAAAATTTAGTGCATCATTTAATAATAATAATAATAATAATAATAATAATCTTTATTGCATCCTTAGAAATACAATCTTTTTATCAGTCTACAGCAAGAAATTAATAAAAGAAAGTTGGGTTAGTTAATAATGAGATAAAAGTAATAGTAAATGAAAGTATCTATAGTAATGATTTTATGAGGAATTTTTATTTCTGATTTCAAAAGATCTGTAAATATACTTCCCTACTTAATTATATTTTGGTTATTGCTCATCAGATATATAAATAAATGTTTTTTGTTTATTATCTATTTCTTTAGGGAGTTAAATATTTTCCTTCATTTCATCTCGATAATTGTTGTAGAGATGACAATTCATGAAGAAATGTAATTCATCCTCAGTTTCATTTTGAGAACAGTTTATGTATTAAGTTCTATTTTGGAGTTTTGGGTTGAGTGTGTCTATCTGTTTCAATAGCAAAGTTATGGTTACTGGTTCTAAATTTACATAAAGTAATTCTTTCTTTGAGGGGAAGTACAGATAAATATGGTTCACAAGTATATATAAACATCACATATGTTCTTAGCTTTGTTTTTCTTAAGGCATTCTTTCCAGAACTCAATGTAATCCTTTTTTAGTGCATTCATAATTTGTTTTGAATCCCTGTGATAAGTTTGACTTCATCTGTTCTTGTTCTAAGATTTCGATTTCCCAAATTTCTGCACCATATAATAGAAGGTGACAAAATTCACAATTTGGCATTCAAAGGAAATTAATTCAGAAAAATCATTTTCATTCCACTTTTTTGAAGCATACTAGTGTTCTCATTTGTGTTTTCTGAAATCCTAAACTTGTATGCATGTCAATTGAGATTTGATTTTTGTCACTTATGTAAACAAGTGGCAATATTCCATCCTTTAACAACTTCTTTGCTAAATTTGCTGTGACAATACTAGCCAATCCTTTTCTCCTATACTTGGAAGCTGTGTATGTCATCCCTATGTCACCAATTTGTCCTACAACAGCTCTGCTGATTGGCTGATCTTCTTCATTAAACACAGCCAAGGTTGCTAGACAGTTACCATTTATAAGATTTTCAAATGTCTTGATCGGTGGTGGAGTTCCGTATTGCCACTCATCATGGATGTAAATAGCATGTTTTTTATCTAGCGGGGCTAATCGCATCCCATAAGGTAGTTTCTTCTTAATCATTTTTTCAAATTTATCAGAATTGTTTAATGTGTACTGACAATAGAATTCTGATTCACTTGTGCAATGTTGATTGCATTCAAAGAAATTTTTGATTATGTCGTACAATGAAATGGAGAACTCTACCTGAATTTCACCGTCTTGGATTGACTTTATTACACCATGTTGGTGGAGCAGTTTTTGCATATTTGTAACATTGACACTGTAAATATAGTATTTATGTTTATACCCATATATATTCTCTCTTGTGACATCACATATAATACTAGTGATTTGGTTGATGTCTTGATTATCAACATAGACAGCTATGTGGGGGCATTTCATTTTCCAATAGTTATGAACCACTTTGTAAACTAGGAAACAATCTGGCATCCACTTCTCAAGCACTCTTAGTAGTTGAGCTGTTTTCTTGTGTTCCAGTTCCATTTCACTTTTTTCTTAATGACAGCATCTAAAGGAAAATGAAAAAATATCTGATAAATAGTGTCATACTTTCATTTATTGTCTAATAATTATTAGTCCAAGTATGGTTTAGTTTCTGTATCCCAGACGTACTTTGACCAATTTTTACTCAAATATTACACATACTTACTTGTCTGATTCGTAAATTGAATCGCTTGTGGTGGATTACCGATGCACATTATTTTGTTTTGTGATTTCATTGAAAATTTGAAAATGTCATTAACTGTTTTTTTTTCATGCCTGTATAAAAGCACATATCATACGGTAATTCTATAATTCTGAGATAGACTTCATAGTATACCTGAAAATTGTTTGAATATAATAGTATCGTACCAATATTTCTACTTACCAATATTTTAACTGGGAACCGTTGAACTTAAAGTATACCATTTAATGTTTAGAAGATAACCATTTGAAGTCACTGTAAGCAGTGCTGGTTAAAAGCTGCTGTGGCACACATAAATGCCAGGTGAATATCCTATATTAAAAATAAAAAATAGCTACCCTTATTTTAAAAATAGAGTCAGAAATAAACACTCAGATTAAAAGACAGTGGGATTTTGAATAGAATAACATGCACAGAAAACATTTTGGCAAATAGCATGCAAAAAAAACGAAAAAATTCTATAGGGAATGTGACAAAAAAAAAATGCGAAAATAATAAAAACCTCACATACTCGAAAGACAAGGGTCAAACAAATTTTGTGGGAATAATATCATGTAAAAATGCACCAGTATCTCAAAAATGAGTCAAGGTCAACAAATTGTCACAGTAGTTCTACTCTCCCCAACTTCCTAATGATCAGTCTCTTCTCTTGTAAAATCTTTAGGGTACCGTAGTATGCATTGTCATTTTTTTCTGCTGTTTTTTTTTTTGGAATTTATGATATTTTATTAATGACACGACACTTGAAGTTGTACAGTAAAATAGAACAAATTTACCGTACTTATCCGGGTAAGAGCCCATGCCTGGGCAAACGACCACCCCCCACCCCCCACTTTTGACACAATAAAGGAGTTGAGGTCACACACCCAGGGGGTCTTTTTCTACACAAAAAAAACTATTTTCTATTCATTGACTGTGGTTGTATTAACAGTTGACTTTCTTGAAGACTGTCGTGATACTTATAAAAAATGTTAATTGCGTAAAACAAGGGGTGAACGCAAAATAGCTGTGACAGCTTTCTGCCTTCAGGGCAGCGCATTCTGAATCATAACAGTCAGCAAGTCTATAAAAATATATATTAAAGCAGAAACGGTAGTTCTCTTTTTAGCTCCGCTGTCGACTTTGTCGAACGGAGCTTATCATATGAGTGATTGTCCGTCGTCGTCGTCGTCGTCGTCCGTGTCAATGTTTTACTTTTTCGACTTCTTCTTGAAAACTACAAGCCTGAATGCTTTGATACTTGGTGTATATGTACCTTGGGTAGACCCCTCTTAGGTTTGTTCATTTCATGTTGATATCTTCAATTCTCTAATTTTGGTGAATATTTTTGTCATTTTTGGTAAAAAGTGATATTTTCGACTTCTTGTTAAAAACCACAAGTGCAATTGCTTTGATATTACATATATAGGTACTACATGTGGACCTCTCTCAGATTTGTTCATTTTGTAATGATATCTTTAATTCTCTAATTTTCGTGAATATTTTTGTAATTTTTGGTAAAAAGTTATATTTTCGACTTCTTGTTAAAAACCAATTGTTCAATTGCTTTGATATTACATATTTAGATACTACATGTAGACCTTTCTCAGATTTGTTCATTTCGTGATGATATCTTGGATTCTATAATTTTGGTGAATATTTTAGTCATTTTTGGTAGAAAGTGATATTTTCGACTTCTTGTTAAAAACTGTAAGTTCGATTGCTTTGATACTATACATATTGTTCATTTTCTGATGATGTCTTCAGTTCTTTAATTGAAATGTGCATTTCTAACAGCGGAGCTATCTCAGCCGATAGGCTGCTTGTTAGTCCCCGTTCGGACGCAGTCCGAAAACGGGGACTTATGTTTTGCCCTGTGTGCGTCCGTGCGTCCGTGATCACCTGTATCTTGAACATGCATGGACCGATTAAGTTCAAACTTCACTCATACATCACACCTTATATGGGACATATGCACATGCATTTTTTTCATGATCCGATTAACGATAGCCGAATAGCGGCCATTTTAAGGCCGAAAATGCATCAAAATCGCACATTTTCACCATTCCGGACCCGGATCTCAGTTATGCATGGACAGATTTTGTTCAAATTTGGTACATACATTAAACATAATAGGACCTTGATGCACGTCATTTTTTTTTTTGGATCGGGTTCGAAATGGCCGACTGGCGGCCATTTTGTTTTAAAGAATTCAGTTCTGGATCCGTATCCGAGACATGTCTGGATTGATCAAGTTCAAACTTCACACACACAAGGTACATCATGTCACAAATATGTATGTGCATTTGTTTCATGATCTCATTAACGATAGCCGAATAGCGGCCATTTTAAGGCCGAAAATGCATCAAAATCGCACATTTTCACCATTCCGGACCCGGATCTCAGTTATGCATGGACGGATTTTGTTCAAATTTGGTACATACATTAAACATAATAGGACCTTGATGCACGTAATTTTTTTTTTGGATCGGGTTCGAAATGGCCGACTGGCGGCCATTTTGTTTTAAAGAATTCAGTTCTGGATCCGTATCTGAGACATGCTTGGATTGATCGAGTTCAAACTTCACACACACAAGGTACATCATGTCACAAATATGTATGTGCATTTGTTTCATGATCTCATTAACGATAGCCAAATGGCGGTCGCTTTAAGGCCGAAAATGCATTGAAATCGCACATTTTCACCATTCCGGATCCGGATCTCAGTTATGCATGGACGGATTTTGTTCAAATTTGGTACATACATTAAACATAATAGGACCTTGATGCACGTCATTTTTTTTTCGGATCAAGTTCGAAATAGCCGACTGGCGGCCATTTTGTTTTAAAGAATTCAGTTCTGGATCCGTATCCGAGACATGTCTGGATTGATCAAGTTCAAACTTCACACACACAAGGTACATCATGTCACAAATATGTATGTGCATTTGTTTCATGATCTCATTAACGATAGCCAAATGGGGGCCGCTTTAAGGCCGAAAATGCATTGAAATCGCACATTTTCACCATTCCGGACCCGTATCTCAGTTATGCATGGATGGATTTTGTTCAAATTTGGTACATACATTAAACATAATAGGACCTTGATGCACGTCTTTTTTTTTTTTCGGATCAAATTCGAAATGGCCGACTGGCGGCCATTTTGTTAAAGAATTCAGTTCTGGATCCGTATCCAAGACATGTCTGGATTGATCAAGTTCAAACTTCACACACACATGGTACATCATGTCACAAATAGATATGTGCATTTGTTTCATGATCTGCTTAACAATAGCGGAATGATGGCCATTTTAAGGCCGAAAATGCATCAAAATCACATATTTTCACAATTCCAGAACCGGATCTCAGTCATGCATGGATGGATTTTGTACATATGCAGGTGCATTTCGGTCATGATCTGCTTTGAATGTATATGTCACTCAAATATGAACGGAACGGGGACGTGTCATTGACAATGACTTGTTAAAATATGTCGTGGCCCTAAAAATGGCCGGCCGTTTGGTTTGTGCTTCTTTAGTAACTTAGAAACGATTCAGGCAAATCATAAAAGGAGAGCCGCAAGTGTCGCACTCGATCGGCTTTAGCGCCTTCGACAATGAAACCAATGTTGCAATATTGTAGCAACCCGTACCTGGGAGAGTGGTTGAAATCACGTTATTTTGGCTTTATAAAATATTTTGTAGCAGCTTGCGAATCTATAACTGGGGTCAGCAATTTTGCAATGTCACGCCAGAAACAGTGGCAAGCAAACCGGTATACATGGAAAGCACCACAGTGGACCCCCTAAGCAGAAGTAGAAAACTTACAGCAAATAACCAAGATTAAAATTTACAAGTCCTAAAACACAGTTTAACAAAATATTGCAAAGGTTACTGCAGTGGGAACTGTTATTGGTTAGTGGTTAGTAGATGAGGTGGTAGTAGAACAGTGGGAACTGAACCTACCAGAGGTGAGTAGGGGTAGAGGCAGTGAGAACTGCAACTACATGAATGGTTATTGGTAGAGCGATGAAAACCGCAGCTACCTGATGACAAGGTTAGGTAGGTAGAGGCAGTGGGAACTGCAACTACAGAAATAACGACAGTGTGGCTGTACCTGGCAGGTGGAAGAGGTGGTGAGGACCACAACTACGCATAAATGGATACTGAAATGTTAGTAATAAAAACACACTTTAAATACACTTTGTAAACAGTGATTATGGTGATTATCTTGGGGAATAAATGAGCACAAGTAATTGCGAAGTCCCAAAATGATGCAATATAAAATATCACAGAAAATGCCCAAGATTAAAGGATTTTTTTATTTTTTTAATTAATATAAAAATATAGAATACATGTATAAAGTACAATTACTAGTACAAATTCAAGGCCTACTGCACTACAAATTAAGTGTATCTCTTACATCAACTTCCTCACCCTGTTAATTTACCCGGTAGTCTACAAGTTGTTAGCCAAGGCAGTAAAGTGCAGAGCCCAAAGTTACATCTGAAGTATGAATGTATCGCATAGAACTATATGATGACCTCCAGCCGAGGGCCTTTATTAAGTGGTCCTGAATTCCGACTTGTCCAGAAAATTTAGACGAGTCCAAACCCAGTCGATTCAGAGGCTGATGCAAGATTGAGTTTGAAATTGAAATCGTGAGAGTGCGTCAGGAATTTCATTCTGTTTACCAGGAGAATTGTAGCTCTCAAAATGAAATTATAGTCCATAGCGCAAAGGGTCAGGCGATGCATAAGTGCATTGATGGTGTGATGGTGATCCCTTTCTTGATAATACGCACAGTGGCTTGATTGTCACAGTTAAACTGAATTCTGTGCTGTGACCACCGTTTTCCCCATAACATGGCGGCAATAACAATTGGATACAGTTCAAGTAGAGCCATAGATAATTCTATCACTGCGATCCAAATTTGCGTGGGCAGAAATCCTGCCACAAATAGCACACGAATTCGATTTTCGCCCAGCTGTGATTCGCATAAAAATGGCAGAATCGCAAACTGACCAATCGATTTTAGTCCCTTCCTGTTGCAAGTAAGCGGCAGCTCTAGTAGCGAACTGAACATGATAGTAGTAAAAAACATTACCAAAATTTAGTGCCAGGTCCGTAATGTTTTTCTGGTACAAATCTAGCTCCTCGCTTCGTTCTGGAAAGGTGCCACAAATAACTGCTTTGTATTTCTCGAAAGCTAACAAGAATTCATGAAAAGTTAATGTTTTGTTCAATCGGGGATCGGCGCTCCCTTTGATTTTAATTTCATTGCCCGATAAATCCATGATAGAACGACCATCTGCTTCCTGATCAGGAATTAATAATGCCGCAAGATTAAAGCGAACCTAAATGCGGCCTTAATTTATAGTTGTGTATATTCTAAACTGTATTCAAAATAATATTGCAGTGGTTTAATTTTGTTTTAATTATAACTGTAGCTTGGATAGGCATTTGAAGTGCTTGCAATTAAACACCATGGAGGCCATTCATGGAGGGGAATAAATAACGAACGAACATATTTGCCAAAGCATTCGCCACGGTATGGAGAGTAGGGCTATTCTATAAACTATTAAAAAATAACATTAATGGCAAGATTTACAAAATAAGAAAAAACATGAATTCAAAAACAAAAGCTTGCATTAATATAAATAATTATATAACTAATTATATAATTCACTATTAATAGAGGAGTAAAACAGGGATGTATAATTAGCCCAACTCTTTTCAACATTTTTATTAACGATTTAAAGGATAGTTTGTATAATGCTAATACTGAACCCCACCACTCCTGAATAATAACACTGTTAACTCTATTTTATATGCAGATGATTTAGCCCTTATTTCCACTACCCAGGCTGGTCTACAGACATCATTGAATACACTAAATGAATATTGCAATAAGTGGAAATTGAGTGTGAACCTTTCAAAAACTCAAGTTGTTATCTTCGGTTCAAAATTGAGAAAAAAATACCAATTCAATTTTGGAAATGATAACATTCAAACAACAAACAGTTATACATATCTAGGAATCACAATAAAATCAAATGGGAGTATTGCTGATGCAATGTCAAATTTAGCAGGTAAAGCTGGAAAATCAATTTACATCATGAACAAAGTACTTTTAGTTAGAAAATCTAGACATAAAACTAAAAATGAAACTATTTAACATTTACATAAAACCAATTTTGCTTTATGACTCAGAATTATGGGCCCTAGACTTGCAGGACATTCAAGACAATGCTAAATGGGACAAAACATCAATTGAAAAAATCAATATTAAATTCTGCAAACAAATCTTACAAGTAAATAAAAAATCCTGTAACTTAGCATCAAGAGCAGAGGTGGGTCATTATCCACTACTGCTCAGTGCAAAAGTTCAAGCTATTAATTACTGGTTGCATATAAAGGATCTCCCAGATTATAATCTAACAAAACAGACAAACCTAGAATAAACACAACACAATACTATACAATACAAATGGCTAAATGCAATACATACAATATTGAAAGACAATTCACTAAACTTCATAAAAGAAAAAACATTCACTATCAAACAAAAAAATCAAATTAATCAAATTTTAAAAACTTCCCTTGAAAATAAATATACCAGTTACTGGAAAGAAATGATTTCCAAAGAAAATAGCAAACTGAGAACATATGCTAAATTTAAAACAGAATACATCTTTGAGCCATATTTGAATGAACTTGACACTCATAAAAGGAAAATGTTGACAAAATTTAGAATTAGTAACCATAACTTGGCAATAGAGGAAGGCAGATATTCATCTCCTAAGAAACCTATAAATAAAAGAATATGCAATAACTGTGACTCAAATTCAATTGAAGATGAAGAACATTTTCTATTGAATTGCCCAAAATATAACACACACATGGAAAATTTCATCCAAAAAATTATGACACTACTTTCATCCGACAATAAAATTATACAGTTCACATATATACTCTCAAGCAAAGATCCTGACATAATTATAGAACTTGCAAATTATATTTACAAAAGATTTATTTAACATTTAAATACTACCGGTAGTCCTTTTTATTGTTTTTGTTTTTGTTTTTTTGTACAATTCTTATATATATCTTTTTATTATTTTAAAACTCTTTTTTGCTGTACTTATCCTATGTAAATCTTTTTACACGGAGGCAATAAAGTTATTATAATTATTATTTAACATCCGGGTACTTTTCAAAGCTATGACGTTTTAGTATCTGATCGCATTCATATACGCCATTGTACATAGCCGTTCATGCTGCCAAGCATTGTGTATTACATGTACTAGTATAAACTCAACTTTTAAAAAACTTGGGTTAGAGCCTTATGCGTTTGAACCACAATATTCTGAGAATGGAAACCCAATTGCGTTAAAGTACCATACTTCCCTGATCGTAAGCCCCTCCTGAGTATGAAGCCCATCCCTACATTTTTACTAGGTATTTATCGAGTTGAGAGCATTCACAATTATAAGCCCAGAGTGTTTTTACTGGGCGTCGATGATATTCTTTAAAATATGCGTGTAAAAGGTGTGTTTCATTTCATAATAATCGTGATTGGCATGGTAGTTTGGTTCGTGCTTTTAGTTTTTATGAGAAAACTCGCATTAATTGTGCATGGTGAACATACACAACGTGGTTTGCATCCTTTCTATTCTGTCATTTACTCAGGATGAACCCCAATGTTGCAATACTGGAGTAATCCATATTTCTTTGGGTAGTAGCTTTCGAAAAGCCAAAAATGTGATTGTTAAGTCGTGTACCTGGTTATTGGGCATGGTTTACTTTGAGAGTATCATGAAAGGCCTAGGGTTTGAACGATGTGACATGATGTTGGCGACCGTGAAAGGTGTTTAAATTCTTCCTCCACGCTCAGTTTACCCACGGTTACTATTAACCGTCGTTTATATTTCGAAAATTGCAAATCGCCAGTTTTTAGGGAAAAAATCATCGTTTTTTCGTTGCAATCAGTGCTACAGATCGCATTTTAACATTGCGGTAATTCACTTCCGCATTGCGTTAAAAAATCATCAATAATCGGAAAATTTCATCATTACGACACATCATTTAGATTGGTTAATGCACAGTCCCTCTGACTGTGGTTAATGAATGACACGACCTTTTAGGTTCAAGGAAGTTGTTTCAGGTCAAATCGTGCTGAAAAACCTCATGGTGAAAAATTGCTTTGCATCGAGAGTTTGCGTACGATCGAAAACATACCAAAATGAAGATAATGATAAATGCCTTCGTCCACTGTTTCCTCACAGACCCTACCCATTATTTCATCGTAAATTCAGACGGTATGTAAATCCACAGTCCCTCTATCATAGAGGGACTGTGGTAAATCGTATTGTAATAAAATGTGTGTGTTTTTTATGAACATGTTTGTTTCTTCATTGTAAGTGTCGTGGAAATCAATGACGCATTTTTTTTTTCAAAATTAAGTATTATTTTCCCGCCCGAGCCCAGCGTGGTGAACGAATAATTTTTTTGGATAATTTTTCGTTGTTAGCAAGATGGTTACAATGTTTAACCCCAAAACAAAATCATCTTTTCTGAGTTGGTCCTCAAGTATAAGCTCATCCCTTACTTTTCTCTTACGTGTTCATGCCTCCGGGCTTATGATCAGGGAAGTACGGTACTGTAAAGGGGGTAATTATTCACTGGGTTTTAATTTAGCTTATTTCGCTGACTGGAAAATGCGCTAAATTAAAACCCAGTGAATATGTAAAATTTAGCATAGAACACATTATCTAAATGACGAAACCGTGAATTTAAAACCCACTGAATATGCCTGAAATGGTAAATCAGTGAATTTTAAACCCAGTGAAAATTAGTCATTTTACAGTATTCTGTGAAGATTCAGATCAGTCCAGTGTAAATGATGAGAGTATATCATCGATGATGCCCCTTGTTCGGATGATAGTTTTATTTCAAATTACACGGAAGTCTGTGAACAATCTGCTTGGTTTTCTTGTGACAATTGTCCCATGATTTGCCAGTGCAGCCCCGTGAATACATGGATGAAAATGTTTCCACCACCACCCTACGAACTCAAGATTGCATACTCCAGCATCCATACTTTGAATAAATTGCACGCGCACAGTGCAGTACTGGAAACAGCATTTATTAGACAGTTAGACAAAAAACAAAACAAAACAAAATGCCTGTCTCGATCAATTGCACATCCATAATGTTTATATGTTGATACGCTTGTAAATAACATTAACGTAAAAGTCGAAACAACCTAGACTAGAAGTCAATTCACCAGTCCAGCCAACTATGGCTCCCTAAGTTGCTTATATTTAATCAGATACTATTTCGTCATCATGCTTTGTTACCTTACCTGTTTATACCTCATGAGGGCGTTTTTTTATGGCAAGATGGCGCAAACGGAAGTCCTTCGCAGGTTTATGGTTTCTCATATTTAAATCATCATAACTCTGAAGATAATCATTTTTTTTAATTTTTTTTTTCAAATTTATAATCAATATACATAACTTGATAAATACAAACACCAAAATAGGTTCTATTTAGTTCCTCTTTAACGTATTTACCCTGTAAGATGTTTGCTTTCATGGTCTTAGATACGTCTACAAGATCTGGCAAGGTTTATTGTTTTCATGTTTCGTCTGATATTTCTGTGGTATTCTGCTGAAAAAGTAATGCACGATTTGTTCCGAAATTCAGTATATTGTGTGTATTCCAGGGTTATTCGTTTTTTGCTGAAAACACCCCTATTTTTTAGTGGCAGAGTCGAATAGTCTCACTCCCACTGGGAAATCTGCATTGTTGCTTGAATGTGAGCTAATTAAACACATTTTCCAGACCGGCGAAAGAGTATGCAACAGCCAATTTTAACAGCCCGTCACATGATTTTACTCTGAATGTCAACATGAAAAGAGGCTAGTCCATTTTACGCAGGAGTAATTGGGAGTAGAATATGTGAGGGATAGTATCAACAGAGATGTGTATAGTGAAAAGTAATATCTATCCTTCATTTGCATCTCTGAGCATTTCTGTTTTAGTATATTGGTTTGAAAATGTTGAACTTGCATGATTTGCAATGTGTTTTTTTACTGGGACTCCCCTATTGATCGAATCCCGGGTTTGAACGAGAACGGCACACCACGTGATTCGTTTGAATACAATGCTGATGGCAAACATGCCGTGTTACTGCGGTACTCCACTGACGGGATGACTTTAGTACTGCATGCTACAACTTTGCTTGTGATGTTGCTTGTTAGCCATGGATTACATGAATCTTGATTATCAGTCAAATGTTGCTCATTTGACGTTGGTAATCTTTATTTGGAACTGAGTAACTTCCTAGTACTTCGTACTATGATAAAAATCAGTCAACATACATCAAGTTCTCTCAATCATAGTATTCCATGTGTATGTACACCTAATATGCCAAAAATGTTGCTGAACGATTTGAACTGAATAAAAATAGGAGACGAAAATTTGTTTACAAAATAAAAATACTTCGGTTGCCAATGAAAACCGGTAAAAAACAAGAAATATGTTTTCGGCTGTTATCATGGAAGGACATGAACGTGAAGCTAACATCTGTTTATAACTAAAACCGGGCACCTTATACGAGGTTCGCAAAATAACATGGCAGTCATTAGAAGTCGCTTTATTTTATTGTTAGGACGTATTCAGCCGTTAAATGTATTATTTCCAACCGTTTTGCGATAGTATTTTCTAGATTGGAGGCAGCATTTACATTTTATTCAAAGTTCAAAGCTGCGTTGGGATTACGTTGACAGTGGTAACAATGTCGGCGCCAGTGATCTCTTACCAGTGCGCAACGTAGTCAAAATAAAAGGCATGATCATTTGGGCACTGCTATTACAAGACTGGTAGGAGGCAATCAATCAATCAATCAATTTATTAACTCATAACAACCTACTGAAGGAGGTTAAAGGTTACAACAACAACAAAAATTACAGATAAAAATTAATCAAATTACAATGGCTAATAGTTTAAAGACAACCAGAAACAGACTAAATTGAAGTTAGTAACGGAAATATATAATAAAGTAAAATGAAACACCAACAAAAAACTATATACTGAATATAAAAACAAAAACCCAATGAATAGGTTTAAAAAAAAAGTTAATGACTAAGTAGGTGCTGCTGTCTAATAGCAAAGCTGTATTTCAGATATTGTGCCAGAGGAATGGCTAAAAATAAATTTGGCAATAAATTTGGCGAAAGTATTCAAAAAACAGATTTTGACTGTTGCCATGGTAGCGGTGGGTCAGGATTGTTTTTCCAATTAGTGATGGTACGACCTGTATGAACAAAGAGTTAAAAAGCCATTCCTGCTGAACAGTTACTCTAACTTTGGGGTCAACTTTCTCATTAATGAAAAAAGATATCAAAAAATCAAATAGTAACTTTTTGCCCACACTCAAGCCGAGTACAATGAGCTATGTCTGAGGTGTTGTATCACAGGGAGTTGGACCAACTTATGCATTTTCATAAATTATTGAATAATAAAATGTTATATAACTTTTCTTTTACCCCCCTCCCCTTCCTGGTATCTATTTCAAGTATTTTTGTCAGGTTCAAATCGTTCACCAGCATTTTTGGCATGTTAGATGCACATCACATAGAATACTAGGATTGGGAGAACTTAATGTTTGTTGACCACCTGGAAACTGAGTTTTATAAATCTTGAAGGGCTCTCGGAAGATCCACCCGTTGCCTGGACCCGCAGTAAAATCTCCGATTAATATGGAGCCGCAACCATCAACATCGATATACCTTGAGGTTTCTGCTGACGACATTGCGGCGTTACACAGTTCCAAATAAAGATTACCAACGCCAAATTAGCAAAATTTAACTGGTAACCAAGACTCAGTCTATCCACGACCATCAAGCAACATCACAAACGAGGTAGTAGTGTGCAGCTCACGAGTCACCCGACGACCGATTTCAACGAAAGTCATTCAGTCAGTGGAGTACCGCAGTTGCACGGCATGTTTGCCAATGCACAGATCTGTGGAGGAACTTTTAACTTCAACATCAACCGTGTATCGTAGTCGCCCAGTTTAAGTTCTGGTTCTGTCGTGGTCCCAACTAAAGGGCGACAGTCGTCGTGTCGCGTCCTGTTCGATATGGGACTCATAGCGACGTATACAACGCGTGTAAAATACATTGTTTATTTACATGAAATTCGAACACGCGCTGCGCTACGACCACCGCGCTTAAACATCCACGAGTTATTTATTCGGACAATGACTCAAAATAGACGTCTGATTATTTTATTTTCACACGTACAGCGACACGCGTTCTACACTGACAAGCGTTTCTAGGTCGCAGCACTGTCTTGGAGCATATTAATGGGCAATTGGGTTCCCCGATCTAAATTTCTATCCCGGTTTGTTGCACGTTCTTTTTTTAATATGAAATAATCAAATATGGGACATATGTATAATAACAGAACCCCACACCCTCCCCGTGGCTTCGCTCGTGAAAGTACGGCAGCAGGATACACCGCATCACTCGTGAAAATAACTTCCATACGCAATGAAAGCCACGGGGAGGGTTTCAGTCATAATACTTCATTATCACTGAAAACATTTTTCCCCTGAAATAAATTCCAGTGAATATGCCATTTCCCTCATACTCTATTGAGACACAGCGCAGTGAAAATTGGATTCACATGTAATGCTTGAAAACATGTCAGCAAAAATAAATTAAGTGAAATTCTACGTGACTTCATAATAGTTGGAAATGAACACATTACACCCGACCCTACCACTCCATATACAATGTAAACTACACCCCAAAACATCCTTTCACCCACAGTTACTACCGTGTTTCACCAGTGTATTCTATTTGACGTCAGGAGAAATTGAAATAAACAAATTAATTATAATTTCAGCCTCTAGTTGACCACTGATTAAATAAACTACCTCGTCTTTATGTCAACTTGCAGTTATTCGCTGCCTACATCAGTGACTTCAAAATATATGTTTCAATCCCAGGAATTTCACTCGCTGTTAATTGCATGGGAGTGCCAGTCTTTAATGAATTTCTATTGTCATGTCAATTTCGTGCGATTACTCGGAACATTAAGCTGTAACCACATACCGCCTAGGTGCTGTAATTAAATCCTGGTGTAAGCACCATATGAACTATGAACAATGCATGTGAAGCCAGCTGTGGGGTATATTCAATCCTATAGATTTCTCATTGTTTGGTAACTATTTGCTGCAAATGCAACAAAAATCAATATAAAAAATATTACCCACACAGTATTCTACAGGTTACTTGTAGTTTTCTAGAATTTCTACCCCAGACCATTCGTCCCGGTGTTATCGCTATCGCCACACGAGACTCCAGCTTGTCTCCTATACAATTTGACTGCGCACATCCAGAAAGTAGATGTAGCTGTGATTGGTGGAATACTAATGAGTTGAGTGTCAATCAAACGCCCACGCTATCTTTAGTAAACAAAGTCACGTGACACGCGCCATTTTAGTTTTGATTAGTTCATCGGATCGGAGTGTCGGTGCTCGCCATCCATAAATCAAATCAAAATGATTTCTAATTGGAAATGGCATATTTTCATCAAACTCCTTTTCAACATCATGGTTGTTAATGTCCGTCACGTCGCTAAGTACATTTGAACTGCGGTCATCATTGCAAATTGAATGTGAGAAAGTTATGGAACGTCGTTTTGAACTTGAACGTGGTCGGGCAGGCGATTTCAAGGCAGCACGCTTAACCCTTTCGTTCACAGGTTGGGAGATATTAGAATGACTGACAATTTCACGCCACTGTTTTACATTATTGGCGGATTTTTCTGCGCTATCAATCTTTCTCTTACAAACTAGACATAGATGAGACGACAGAGTCGCTCCTTTCACAACGTCGCACTGGATCAAATTGGAAAGACGATTTCCATAAGTTATCCCTCCTGCTTTTCCTGGCTTGAATAAATTCACACACGACTTTAACTGTCCACAAACTCGAAGACTACACGAACACAGTCTACAATAGTCGTCCGCAACAATATGTATGTATTTCTTCGGTGTACTGATGCACGAATGCACCGTGACACGGTGTTTCTCGGGTGTCGCCATCGCTGAGAATGCCGCCGGCGCAATTTTTCACCCAACTCGCGATTCTGTTTTGCAACATTTTATCAATATTCCCTTTGACAAAATCGCCGACAAAAGCACCGCTTTGCTGATCTTTTGTTCTATAATTCTTAATGCAAACACCGACCCTAGTAGTAATTAGTAACGTCGCCGAGTACATATGAACGGTCGTCATTGCAAATCGAACATCCTTTTGAAATTTGGACGTCGGGCAGGCGATTTCAAGGCACCGCACTTAAATATTAGCAACATATTTTTCTGAGCGGTTGTTTATTCTCTTTCAAACGAGACATAAATGTGACGACATAGTCGATCCCTTATCCACCGCTAAGAATGCCGCAATGTTTCGTTCGTTTTGCAACATGCCACAAATCGTCGAAAAAAACACCACTTCGACGGAAGCTTGCGTAATAAGGGGGTTAAAACAAGAAAACAAATGCCATGTTTAATACATATCGACCTGTTTTACTTGCGAAAGATAACGGAACATGAACTCGTTTCGTGCGACTTCGGAACCCGAAGGAACACACCAACAACGTTGAATTTACCCGCTATCTTCCAAATATGGTATATTAATTTATTCAGTTGTTTATTTAGAGTGACGTCCGCGGTCGAATGCGATTGGCTATCGATGTCAGTGCAAAGGTCATATGAATATTAAAATTAAGTGGGCGGAAGGAAAATTGTATAGGAGACAAGCTGGAGTCTCGTGTGGCGATAGCGATAACACCGGGACGAATGGTCTGGGGTATAGAATTTCATCTATCTTAGGATAATGCAATTTTTCTGAAGACTGCCCTCAGTTTATATTTAGTATTTTTCATTTGTTTCTAGTTGGTAACTATGCACAGTGCACCCTCTAGTGACAGAACCAAATTATGCATTTGTTTTTAAGTCCCTTATCAAAACTCTGAAGATTATGTATGTGGTTGAGTATATTTTTGAAAATCCTTCTTAGATTCATTTGAGTCATAATTATATAATTGTTCAGACTGAATTTGTTGTCTTGTTTGATATCATATGGTCAATGTTACTTAGAGTGCATTAGCTTGTCTACCTTGAGGTACCCAGACCCAGACTGATTGTCTGCCACCCTAGCTCTGGAAGATATAGGGGTAGCTCAGTGATATGAGATGTTCAAATCATTTAGTGATATGAGATGTGCAAATCATTTAGTGATGTGAGATGTACAAATCATTTAGTGATATGAGATGTACAAATCATTTAGTGATATGAGATGTACAAATCATTTAGTGATATGAGATGTACAAATCATTTAGTGATATGAGATGTACAAATCATTTAGTGATGTGAGATGCTCAAATCATTCAGTGATACGAGATGTTCAAATCATTTAGCGATATGAGATGTTCAAATCATTTAGTGATACGAGATGTTCAAATCATTTAGTGATACGAGATGTTCAAATCATTTAGTGATACGAGATGTTCAAATCATTTAGTGATATGAGATGTACAAATCATTTAGTGATGTGAGATGTTCAAATCATTCAGTGATATAAGATGTTCAAATCATTTACTGATATGAGATGTTCAAATCATTCAGTGATATAAGATGTTCAAATCATTTAGTGATATGAGATGTTCAAATCATTTAGTGATATGAGATGTTCAAATCATTTAGTGATATGAGATGTTCAAATCATTTAGTGATGTGAGATGTTCAAATCATTTAGTGATGAGAGATGTTCAAATCATTTAGTGATATGACATGTTCAAATCATTTAGTGATGTGAGATGTGCAAATCATTTAGTGATATGAGATGTTCAAATCATTTAGTGATGTGAGATGTTCAAATCATTTAGTGATATGAGATGTTCAAATCATTCAGTGATATGAGATGTTCAAATCATTTAGTGATATGAGATGTTCAAATCATTTAGTGATATATGTTCAAATCATTTAGTGATATGAGATGTTCAAATCATTCAGTGATATGAGATGTTCAAATCATTCAGTGATATGAGATGTTCAAATCATTTAGTGATGTGAGATGTTGAAATCATTTAGTGATATGAGATGTTCAAATCATTTAGTGATATGAGATGTTCAAATCATTTACTGATATGAAATGTTCAAATCATTTAGTTATACGAGATGTTCAAATCATTTACTGATACGAGATGTTCAAATCATTTAGTGATGTGAGATGTTCAAATCATTTAGTGATGTGAGATGTGCAAATCATTTAGTGATATGAGATGTTCAAATCATTTAGTGATGTGAGATGTTCAAATCATTTAGTGATATGAGATGTTCAAATCATTCAGTGATATGAGATGTTCAAATCATTTAGTGATATGAGATGTTCAAATCATTTAGTGATATGAGATGTTCAAATCATTTAGTGATATGAGATGTTCAAATCATTCAGTGATATGAGATGTTCAAATCATTCAGTGATATGAGATGTTCAAATCATTCAGTGATATGAGATGTTCAAATTATTTACTGATATGAGATGTTCAAATCATTAGTGATGTGAGATGTTCAAATCATTTAGTGATGTGAGATGTTGAAATCATTTAGTGATATGAGATGTTCAAATCATTTAGTGATATGAGATGTTCAAATCATTTACTAATATGAAATGTTCAAATCATTTAGTTATACGAGATGTTCAAATCATTTACTGATACGAGATGTTCAAATCATTTAGTGATGTGAGATGTTCAAATCATTTAGTGATGTGAGATGTTCAAATCATTTAGTGATATGAGATGTTCAAATCATTTAGTGATATGAGATGTTCAAATCATTCAGTAATATGAGATGTTCAAATCATTCAGTGATACGAGATGTTCAAACCATTCAGTGATATGAGATGTTCAAATCATATGTGAATATCATGCGCAGATGACAACCGCAACTGCCTTACTTTGTTGTGACTTTTCAGTGATTTGTTGTGGTATATGAGTGGAATAAATATCTTTCCTGGTTTATGTAGGATAAGGGGGTGGTATTTTTGTTGTATAACTAATTTTAAAATGATCAACTTTGTGTATTTTGGATGAACCAAACTCTGAATAGTACATTTGTCTTCATTATCCTGTGCTTAAATTGAGTGTAAAATTGTATTTGTACATTAGTATACTCATCATTGACTTGCTTTGATTGATTGTAAGAGAAAAACAGATTGGTAAATTGGAGTGTAAAATTGCCTACTACTTTTTAGTGTTTGTATTAACCACTGGGATTTCCCTTCAAGTTTCTTTCTGCTGCATTGAACCTGACATTTTGTTTTGTAATTAGTCTTAACCTTGTGCATATTGATTGACCTTTGATTAAACTTTTGAGTGCCAAATTGTTTTCATGCCCAAAATTGGTGCAAATTTGTTCACATTTTCTGTGATTTTCACTGAATTCAATCTTAATTTTGGACCAAACAAACAAAATGTGACATTGCTTACAGTTTTTCGATTAAAAAAAATTGAAATTTTCGTAACTTTTGATGTGGAAAAGAGCAGACTATAAATGGAACTATTTTATGGATGGTGCATGAACTTGACTTTGGAAATCAAGGGGTTAAAGTCTGTAGGTCAAACATGTCTTATAACAACAAATATATTTTTTCAGTGAAATGTTAGTTATGAAGTGAAATATTGAAAAGGTTGATATTAAAATTCATGTACATACTATATTATATCTCCAAAATTTAGATTAAATAAACAAATTTATTAATTTGGTTATTTTAATGCAAATTAATTTCCTGATTATCTCCTTTGGTTGAAAAAGAAGTGCGAAAATAAAAATGTTTGCTCTCTAGGTTTAAAAGATGGTGGTCTCCACTGCACTTGTGAAGTAAAGATTGAATTATTGAACTCCTTAAGTAAGGATTAAATAATTGAACACCCTAAGTTCAGCAATTATTGCTGGAAAAAATTGCTTATGGCTGTAAATATTTTCTTATATTTTTCAATATTTCTGGAAATGAATCTTAATTTTGAGCCAACAGACAAAATTTTAGCCAATTTTCAGTTTTTCTCAAAATATTTGGCTATTTTCGTCCCAATTTTAAGAAGGAAAGTGCAGGCTATAAATGGGACTATTTTGTGAATTTGTGATTAAAAGAGGGAACTGGGGGTGAAAAAGTTAATACACACCTCATAAATAGATGAGTTCTCAATCTGTTCATAAAAAACACTTGGTGCCCATTTGTACAACATGTAACTGTATTATTCTATTAATACTCTCTTTCAGGCATCATGTGGTAATCAAACAGAACTATTAAACCAATGAATTGTGCATACCTGTCTGTTACACACTGAAAAATCTGTCCTGTTCTTGTATTGCTTTGTGCTTATACTTTTTAGCCACAAATTCAAGCATGGAACTCACGACTTCAATTTAATTTTACTCTGACCTATGACGACAAGACAATCAGTTGGCGCACACGTGATAATAAAATAAATACGATATTTACTAAATGGGGGCTGCCATCTTGAATGCAGCATAAAACTAAATAAGAGACAAGTTGTGAAACACGTTTTTCAGATTCCTACAAATCTGGACAAAAAACCAATCTTTCACATAAATGCAATCCGTTGGGGTTATATGCAGCCAACCGATAACAAAATTCGTCCAAATTCGACGTTTTTGTGTGGAAAAATCCCTTAAATACGAACACCTAATTACACAAAGAACATTCTAGCACAGCAGCCAATCAGCGACAGACTTACATTCAAATGACAATTTCGGTTTCAAATACCCCTAAAAAGTGTTCTATGTTCTTCGTGTAATTAGGTGTTTGTATGCTGAGCTAACACCAGATAATTAGATAAATTTCAGCTTTTCAACTGATATCAGAATTACTAATCACAAGATTTCAATGAAACTTGTTACATAGATGCTCTAGGACAATGCACAGCCCTTATTAGTTTTGGGTTAAAATCTGTGCATATTAATTACCCGATTAGCATAATTCATTTGTTGGTCCTAATCACGTTTCAATGAAATTTGGTACATAGATGGTCTGTCACATTGCATAGATCCTATTAGTTTTACACCCAAATCCTGTGCATATTAATTACCTGATTTGCATTATTAGCCAATATCTCAAGTACAAGTAATTTTCAATTAATTTGCAATGTGTCTCCAATACTTTCAGCTCATGGTATTTTTTCAAAGCTTTGATTAAATTTATTTTTTCCAGGG
Source organism: Saccoglossus kowalevskii (assembly GCF_978046115.1). Classification (NCBI taxonomy): domain Eukaryota; kingdom Metazoa; phylum Hemichordata; class Enteropneusta; family Harrimaniidae; genus Saccoglossus; species Saccoglossus kowalevskii. The sequence goes on from NC_140654.1 coordinate 4,852,677, forward strand.
ACAATTTAACAGGGATCCTAGAAAAAAAAACTTTTATTTCATGAATGCTATTAAATCTGAAAACCACAAAAATTAAAAGTAAAAATTAAATGGTATGTAGTATACCACAAAAGAAATGAGGAGTCAGAAATCTCTTGTATTACATTTCTGAAACGATATCAACTTCTGAACTCTGTTACACATATGTGGATTTGGATTTCAAGGCAGGCAGTATGCATTACACCAGCTGTTCATTTGAGCAGTGCATGGCCTGTACAGTGGTTAGTATACAATTGATCTTTGTCTTCATAGGATTAACAGCATAAAGGTTTGTATCATTCTATTCATAACGTATAGCAAGGTATTTTTATTTATTGCATTAAGTCTAATTATTACACTGTAGTTCATCTATCAAACTTGACATGGAAAATAAACTGAATATTGTTCTGTTTATGAGTGTAGCTTAATGGATTGTAAAATGTAGATGGTACTACTTGGTAAAATGGTTTACTTGACCATGGAGGTAATGACTTGACATACCAATAACAATATTAGTATCAGATTTGTTAACTGTGTTATTAGCTTAATAGCCATAATAATATCAGATATGTTAACTGTGCCATTAGCTTATTAGCCATAATAATATCAGATGTGTTAACTGTGCCATTAGCTTAATAGCCATAATAATATCAGATGTGTTACCTGTGTCATTAGTTTAATAGACATAATAATAACAGTTGTGTTAACTGTGCCATTAGCTTAATAGCCATAATAATATCAAATGTGTTAACTGTGCCATTAGCTTAATTAGTCATAATAATATCAGATGTGTTACCTGTGTCATTATTTTCATAGCCATAATAATATCAGATGTGTTACCTGTGTCATTAGTTTAATAGCCATAATAATAACAGTTGTGTTACCTGTGTCATTAGTTTAATAGCCATAATAATATCAGATATGTTACCTGTGTCATTAGTTTAATAGCCATAATAATAACAGTTGTGTTAAATGTGTCATTAGTTTAATAGCCATGATAATATCAGATGTGTTAACTGTGCCATTAGCTTAATAGCCATAATAATATCACATTTGTTAACTGTGCCATTAGCTTAATAGTCATAATAATATCAGATGTGTTATAAACTGTGTCATTAGTTTAATAGCCATGATAATATCAGATGTGTTAACTGTGCCATTAGCTTAATAGCCATAATAATATCACATTTGTTAGCTGTGCCATTAGCTTAATAGTCATAATAATATCAGATGTGTTAACTGTGTCATTAGTTTAATAGCCATGATAATATCAGATGTGTTAACTGTGCCATTAGCTTAATAGCCATAATAATATCACATTTGTTAACTGTGTTATTAGCTTAATAGCCATAATAATATCAGATGTGTTAACTGTGCCATTAGCTTAATAGCCATAATAATATCACATTTGTTAACTGTGTCATTAACTTAATAGCCATAATAATATCATATGTGTTAACTGTGCCATTAGCTTAATAGCTATAATAATATCAGATGTGTTAACTGTGCCATTAGCTTAATAGCTATAATAATATCAGATGTGTTAGCTGTGTCATTAACTTAATAGCCGTAATAATATGGTCAAAAAGTAACAAGTATGCAAAATGTGCTCAAGATGTTTGAACATGTTGAAAATATGTCGCTAACAAATTACCCAGCATGCATTGCATGTTTGTTTCTGATTAGACAAAAGTCGCCACAAACAATGTACATTTTGAGGGGGAAAAAAATGAGGTCAGATCAGTAAATATAATAGAAGCAATATTGTATGCTAAAATCTTGATCTGATCAGATTATTTTTAAATTGTGTTTTAATATTCAAAGATATGTGTGGAATTTAATTTAGCTTATGTATATGTGACATTCATGTTTAGGGGCCTGTGTGTGCATGAAGCGAAAATGTGTGACATTCATGTTTAGGGATCTGTGTGTGCATGAAGGAAAAATAGAATGTCATAGACCTTAGAAAACATGGACATTCAACTATTGGTATTCCTTTCATGTTACCTTAATTATAATTCCCTGCCCAATTTACACATGAGTTGGTCTGACATCTAGATCATTGCCAACATCCTTTCCTGGTACATCACCTAAACATGGCTGTCGGGTTGTAGCTACACAAAATGAGCCAAATTTGTGATTAGAATATAATCAGATTAATTACATTTTAGTAAAACCATAGACCTTAGAAAACAGGGACATGCAACTTCTGTCTGAGACAAAGAAAAATCCGGTTTCCTGTGTGCAACGTGGGTTATAATCTCCTGTATAGATAATCCCATTAATACATATACCTATACATCTGAAACAGTTTTAGTTTTTACCTTTCTACGCTTTTTTATATGTTTGATAAGTTATGCTGTGCCAATATTCACATTTATCAGTGCATAACGGGTGCACTATGCTATATCTGTTCTAAATATGATGAAAAATCCACTTGTTATAATGACACAAATGTTGACAGGTCATTGTTTATGTTTAGGCAGTTTTGTTTTCTTGTAGAGAAAACTGACCATTTTTATTTCCCTTTTCTGTTTTCATAGTGATATAAAAACTTTTAACTTTGCAATTTTCAGTTTCACTCGTATCAATAGAATGGACTTGGCTATTCAGTTTTAATCAAATGTAATTTTTCTGATTATATTCTAACCACAAAATTGGCTCATTTTGTGGAGCTACTCCCTGGCAGCCATGTTTGGCTTATGTAACAGGAGAGGATGTAACAGTGGTGTTGACATAGCTGACATTGACATAGTTGACATTGACCCCATTAGAAAATAGAATTTGTAAACAATGCCCATTACAGGAGATCGAAGACGAATTACACTTTCTTTTAGTTTGCCCACGATATCAAACAGATAGAAATGATTTTATTTCCAATATTTTATTCCCCAAAGAAATCATTACCAACCTGCAAAAATTCACATATTTAATGAAAAGTAATGACAGAAATATAATAAAACTTTTAGGGGAATTTTTACATAAATCATTTATTTTAAGAAATGAGCTTTTGGATATAATACCTTGACTCTTTTTTTCTATTTTTTACGTTATCGTACTTTGATTTTTTTTTTAATCACTTATATATTTATTGCTGTAAACCAATAGAACATTTGTAATTCTAAGGATGCAATAAAGTTATTATTATTATTATTATAGCTTTATTGTCAGTTTCACTAAGGTGTTAATTGGTTTTCTAAGGTCTATGGTATAACTAAGTAGTTGAGTTAATGTTATTGATATGAGTGAAACTAAAAAATGAGATGGTAACAGTTTATATTCGATTGTGCAAATAGGACAGAGTTAAAGAAAAAGACCATTTTTTCGACAAGGAAACAAAACTGCCTAAAAGTGAACAATGGCCTACACTTGTATAATTTGAACATATACAGCTGGATTTTGTTTATCATATTTAATTTAAAACTGGTATAGTCTAGTCTATCTGTTAAATTTTGACAAATGTGAATATAGGTATAACATGCCTTTTCAAACATATAAAATGATATAAACTAAAATTGTTGAATTTGAAACTTATATACACACAGGAAGTTTGATGATATTTTGTCTCAGTCAGGAGTTGTATTTTTGGTATACCAATGTCTGTTGATGTTTGTATACTAGTACATGTAGAACATGTTGAAATAGCTGCATGCAAATTTAGCGGATTTGACTCTTGGCATGAATTAACAGAATCTTCATTTAGCTAAAGTGTCGACTATCTCCCTGTGAGAATATACTTCCTGTTAAATTAGCTGCATCTTGAATTAGCGAAATTACAGATTAGCTATATTAGCTAATATAACATGCTAGCTAAAAAGACATGTTTTACAATAGTTATTCCATGGCTGTTGATAATTTTGTTTGTGAAAGAAAATCATCATGGTGGTTTTAATATGCATAATTATAACATTAAACAAGAAAAACAAAGTGCTGAAATGAACCGAGGCATTTTGTGCATCAACTGCCAAGAACTCTTGACTTTATAAAGGACTGTTTTATCTCATTTGCATATTTTGGCATTCAATACCAATATTATTGAGCAAGCTTGTAACTATGAATACCTCAGTACATATATAATAATATGAGGCTATTACGAGGATACCTCAAAGTATGCACGAAGACAGTACAGCGGGAGTATTGATCCAGTGGCATACTGTCTGAATGCATACTTTGAGGTATTCTCTTATAACCTTATTATTATTAGACATCTTCTCTTTCCAAGGATACATCATGTGAATGCCGAAATCCAAAAAGTTTAGAACAGGATCAACGGTCTGGTCAAACCCTGGTGGCAGCCATGTTTGTTTTTATTATTAGAGAATGCTTACGCACGTAATTATTCCATCTTTGGAATTCGCATTTCCTAATATGGTAGGATGGAAATACCCCTTAAAATATCGCAAAATTTTGGCACGCTGTAACTTATGGCGTTACGGTGACAGATGTATGATAATATTAATTATTATATTACTTTTTAATACTGCAAAAATGTACGATTCCATAGTGGATTACAGAATTACCCGGTAGCACTTGCAATAAATTTTAGCTAGTACATTAGGTTTATCAATAAACACCAAAACACACCTTATTTTCTTTGAAGGTAGAATACAATAATTATGATTGTTATCGACTGCCCATGTCTGAAGTTGTTTATAGGTAGACGCCAACCTAATAGTTAAAAGTCATTAAGACAGGAAAGCTATGTCCTCTTCACTTTATTTGTCATTATTGCAAATGGGTTTCAACTAGTTAAAAGGAATATCAACATGTGACATTAAAACTGTTTAAATGTTCACAGCACAGTATTGTATATGTGTTTGAGTCTACTAGATTAAGGTGCACTTTGTCTACAAGCCTTTTAAAACATCTAGCTCACTTTAACACCTCTGCTAAGTAAAAGTGCTATGTGAAATCTAAGTCCATTAATGTTTATTCTGGAGTATGTTCAGTTTATCAGAATTTGGCAAAGCTTTCTTCTGCTGACAGATATACCATATATCATATATATATATATAAGTAATCTGTATGACTTTTCAGCTATTAATTATTGTCTGTTTCGTCCCTGATCCAGAAATTAATAATATTTTCATCAGTCACTAAGGTCACCTGACTTCCTGATGTTTCTAAAATTCACAGTGTATCGAATAGTTTCGATCTCAGCAAAGAAAGTGAAACTAAAACCCAGCTAATAATTTATCTCTATGCAGTATATGACAAGATTGACTGTCTCGTTGCCAAACAATCATAGACTTTGTCACATTCAAGATTCAAGGGGAATTTAGTTGTACAAGGCTGCATGATGCCATACATGTGCATGTCAATTTTGTTTTGGAATTGTTGATGTAAAATAGGTCTAAATGATAATACATTGTTCTTTTACACTATCTCCCTTAATTATCAGTAATACATGTTCCTATTTCTCGAGACTGAAGTCAAACCTTTACTTTTAAAATCAAGTCAATTTGTTTCGTGTTCAGATTGGCCGACGGTTGGCCAGACTGTTTTTATTTCACATGTACTGAGAGTACATCATATCTCTCGCAAGTAGTCAAACTCAAGAAATAATAGTATTATATGCATGTTAATTTGTTTTTTTATTATGATGACTCCTGATAAGCTTATTCTCTTTTACGTAATGGAAAATTAATTGGGTTCTTTTCGACCATATTCCAACATACTCATTCATACATGACTTAATTAACAGATTTTAGTTGAAGTAAGTATGTACAAAGACAAGTCATTTTAGGAGATGTATGTTGTTTAGCTTTTTATTTCACTGGATGGTGGACATTTTAGTAAAAAAACACACCAAAAAATCAACATTTGAACATCAATAGTTTCTCGGTCCTTCTTGGATCCTTTTTATTCAAACTTTTTATTGACATCTGTCATGGTGGCCGGGTCACTTATGCGCACCAATTTGTTTTCCCGATCTGATTAATAATAGTCATCTGCCATGTTGATTTTATTTTCTTGTGTCCTTAACTATTTCTTAACTAAGTAATGACATAGGAAACATAAATTAGTAGATTAGTTTTTTGTTTCTTTGATAAACAGTTTCTGAGGCATGCCTGGGATTATGTCATTCAAACTTTTTATTGAAATCAAGTCAAATAGTTTCGTGTTCAAATTGGCCGACGGTTGGTCATATTGTTTTTATTTCATGTACTCTCAGTCATATCTTTCAGAAGACCGATTCTTAAAGTAGTCAAACTCAAGAAATAATAGTATTATATGCATGTTAATTTGTTTTTTTATCATGATGACTCGACTGACACAAAACAACTTTTGAAAATATGTCATCAACCATTTCTCATGCAAGTCTTGGCTGCTTGTTCAAACTTGGGATGTACATCACATAATGGTTTTGTTACTTGTGAGTTTGCTTTGGGATTTGATTTGACTCAAAATGGCTGCAAGGTGGCCATGTTTTTAATTTTTCCTGGAAATACTGAGTAATTTTTTTTCAATAAAAGTGATCTTTAACTCACTTAGAACCATTGCTGAATACTGCCAACATGTTTATGAATCACAGTCACAAAAAAGTATCATTGACAATGACTTGTTTGTTGTATTTCCGTGAAGCAACTGTGGTATGACACATAGAAAAGATGAAAAATGGCAAATAAAGATGATTTATGTGCAAAAATATCCTCCCTCTCTTCCTAAATGATGATATTATATTTACCCTGTGCTTGATTTAATATTCCCATAACACCTTAAAGGGAAAACAAATATTTTAGGTCTGCTTTTACAGTTTTATTCACACAATGCAAATAAATGAAACATCACCCGCAGAACAAGCTGAGAGCATTTTATGCCTACAAATTATGTTGTTCGGATTTAAATATTAAAAGTAAATATTTTGATATGACCTTTCAACAAATATCTTATTGAAATTACTGGAGGGGTTTATCCCTTAGACAAACATAACTCAAATGTCTCTGGCCCTCAAAGACAAACAAAGTGTATGTTGTATATGATTTAACGTTATTGAAGCGCAGTCCGAGTGTATGAAAAGAAAGATGCTGACCGATTTTAATTTAGAAATTGCATTCCCTGGTAATCAGATCGGAGTGCCTTGCAAAATTGAAATTTTTGATATCAGAATGCGTTATGTACATTCAAATTGCATTTCCCTTGATGCATTGTGCAATACTGGGGTTGCGGACCCACGCTTTAATAAGCCTGCTTATATCGCACACTTTAAGGTCTATATGCATATGGGCAGTTAATTTCACATTACCCATCCTTAATCTCAATATTTTATGATGTATATATTGCTTACGGCCTAGTCATTTAAACCATGGTCGCAAAGTGTGAATGCAACTTTAGTGCTAGTAAAAGGCATTATTGGCATCCTATTAGATCTTGCCAAATGCCGAGAGTCAGGATCGAGTCAGCACATGCAAAGTGTGTAAATAGTCGAGACCTAGTCGGCACTTGCCGAAAAAAAATCATTCTTGGTTCCAATAGAGACTCAGCACATGCAGAAATCTGCTGCCTGAAGTCTGGAAATAAACCGAAATCACGTGATGAGACTAGTACATGTACATATATACTGATTCATTTGACATAGCGATGGAGGAAGCTTGTTGGGAAAGATAAGGTCAGATGCTGAAGTAAGGGCACATATTAGTATGTGGAAAAGAGATAGCATTTTATTGCATGTGTTTACAGCTCAACCAGCTCGACGAGGAACAAAAAACATGTGTATGAGGGCACGATTTCAGAATGAGTCAAGTGGGTTCCAAGTGGGTCCAGATTAAGGCAACACAGTTGCTGCAATGTCTCTGCAAACAGGATTATAAATATTTAGCATGTGTCAAGATCCTGTAACATTATCTGAGTAATGGCAATAACATACTAAAAACACATGTTGTTTCTGGGCTTTCAACTGTAGCAAACTAATTGGCAGTTTGAGATAACAGGATTTTGTCAGAATCTCCTCACTGCCATTTACGGTCATATCAAATATAATCGCAGTGCTTTACAGGTGGTACACCTGTACCACAGTTAATTAATTTTCTTTATACAGCTGCAGTTAATCCTACGTACATTTGTACATTACAAAGCAACCGCCAATTAAGATATAATGCTATCATTGTCACGTTCGTTCTTTTCCGTACATTGTGTAATTATTTTCTTTCTCTGTTTAAACAGATATTGACAGTGGATTCATCACAGATTATAGAGCGTGGCTAAGGGAATGTGAAGATTATCTGGTAAGTTTAGGAAATATAAGTGAGGACTACATTTTGTATTTTTATGAAACGTGTATATACCAAAGTTATTTGTTTTATTAGAATCATCCCATTGCCATGTAAAGCTATCAAAATTGGTATAATTTTGTTGTATACTGAATCATTAAAATATTATTCATTCTCAGTTACCAGCATTTTGTTATGCTGTTATGCGATTTTAAGAAGCAATTTTTGATACGTGTAGATACGTGTATTTCCTACAGCATCATGTGTTAATTTCCCAGCATGCTCTTGAGACTCCCAAAGGATTGTGGGTAATTAAATGGTATCAATTACTGTGGTTATAAAGGTTACAGTGATTGCCAGTGGCTAAAATAAACATCAAGATACAAACATCAAGATACAATGTAATTAAAAAGCAATTACTACAAACTCTTAATAGGTACTAGTTTAAGGCCCAATTCATTTGCCCTGGGCAAGTGTTTATTGGAGGTGTGGCTATGCTAATGAGTACTGTTAACCACTTGCTCAGCTTATATTTACAAAAACTTGTACCGGGGTAGTTTATTTACAAGCTGATAGAACTAATACCCATAGGCATCAAAGTTTATAACGGGCTAGTCAGACTTGCTTTCATAGAGCACAGACCTGAGCTACATAGACATTCTGTAATGACAAAATTAATAACAGAGCTAATATGAGATGTGTTACAAAGTGATGTGACTTTGACCATTTCTTATGTTTATTTCAACAATAGCGTCTGTAATGCAGATTTGTCGTATCATACCCTTCTGTCACCCTTGTATGGGTGAACTACCATGCCTCGGCGATAACCATGATACACGTATGCTTCGGATGCTGTCATGCTCGCTATGATCATCAATACAAAATATTAAATGCTGCTTCTGATACGTGGCAATAGTAAAGATAATAAATTTGAGACTACACATCACTGTGTGCGAATACCTGATGACCAACCACAGCCACAAAATAAAAGTGCTATATGCCGACTAGTGGAACTTGTATTATCAAATGCTAGATCTAGTAGTCATGTTAAAAAAAATTATTTTTATTTTGTGAAACCCCGCCCTACAGTGTATGTGTCCCCACCATGGATTGGATTCCTTTTGTGTAACCCCACCCTCCAGTGTATCTGTCCCCACCATGTAGTGGACCTCTTATGTGAGACCCCGCCCACCAGTGTATGTGTCCCCCACCATGGAGTGGACTTTTTTTGTGAAACCCTGCTACCAGTGTATTAGGTGAGGATGGACGATGAATGATATATGATTGACGATTGATGATTGAGGTTTTTTTTTTCCCTGAATGGGGGAGTCAGGGGAGCATTGCTCTCTTGCAATTTTAGAGTGTTCTCTTGAGGTTACCAAACATTATTAATTATTACTTTATGTTTTCCAATTTAAACTTGGTATAATAGAGTAATTCTGCAAAAACTTATCAGAAATAAAAGTAGGAAAGTAGACCAATTGTTGGACATTCTAATCATTCTAATGAAAGTTTGAAAGCTACAATGCTATGCATACGGGTACCTTCTGTATCATAGAATATTTTTCCTTTTTATATTACTCCTTTAATAAAAAAAATCCTGGGAAGACATTGATATGCTAAATCAATTTTATATACATTTCTTAGAATTTTTGTATAGTTATAATCTCCCTGTGTTTGTCAAAAATATTGTTTCCTAACTAATTTTGAGTTATTATTATTCCATCTGTAGTCAGTAACTCAAAAAGGCTGGTGTCATGTACTCTTCCATGACTGAAAATGGAAATTTTGTTTTAATTCTTGGTTCTAAATAATACCTTGAATGGTAGTCGTCATTGTGCCGCGCATGTGCAACATTTGTGTTGATAAACATTGACTTTCCCACAATCCAATGCATTTATTTAATGGAAATCACAGGTTTGACCTGGGCGTGACTTGCACTAATTATTATCTGTGACTCTTTTGATACCTTCCAATCACCTAAAAAAATACCTAATCAAAACTTGGTAACATCTCAGTTTGTACTCGTTGATCTTCACAACAGTCAAAGTTGTCATCTTTGTTTATATGACTATCGTCCTTTAACCATGGTTGAAGTATTTTTGAAAAGTTAGCTGAGGGTGTGTCCTGGTTGTATATCACAGCACCCTATTACTAGTATAGAATAATCATATTAAACAATCTGCTTCTTAAAAAAATCTGAATATCAATACTTTGTATACTGTAAAATAATTTATATTAGCTGGAATTAATTTTCACTGAAAAAACATTTTTGGGTGTTTTGTATGGAATTTATTTTCATTGATTTCTGTGAAATATAGGAAAAATGGTATATTCACTGGATTATATTTTCACTCAGTCATTCCCTCAGTGAAAATAGTGAAAATTAATTCGAAGCAAAAATAAAGAATTTTTCAGTATTAGATGTGCATATAAATGAAAAATTATATTTGGTGCATACAGAAACATTAAAATTATTTTGACCATGTGTTAGTGATATACGGTTGAATTTGGATTTACGGTAGTACAGACAGATGTTCCATTTTATTGATCGCCTTTAATCAGTATTAAATTGGCTAATCCAAATATCCTGAACACATGTTTAAAAAGTATATATGCATGTGATTAACATCATTTGACATCTATTGAAATGGAAATTACAATTCTCACCTTCTGATGAAAAATGACATTTGTTGGGGTGGGGTTGGAGGGTACTACGATTTTTTCCTTTTAAAATTTTAGCAGAACATTTTTGACCATTTTTATGTATTTTCTATATTTGTTTGATTATTATTTTGTACCAGATGGAGAAAATATCCTATTGGCCACAGATCTTGTATGAGTAATTTTAATTTTAGTAAATAATGACATAAGCTGACTTTGGCACACAAAGCATTAAAGGGGAGCAGAGGATGTTAGCGTATATCTAATTTAGTTTTAACTCGTACAATATTTGTTTACTGACTGTTTACTATAGCTACAATGCTGTATGTGTCTTCACTTTCAGGTTAGTTCTTCTGCTGATTTCTCGCAACCAACAGCATGAATTTTCATTTGGGGTTTCAAGAAAGTTAACATGAATCGTCATGGCATTCATGCGCACAATACCTCACCATGTTTCAACTTTTAAGTTGTCAGTTAACAAGGTCTTTCATAGTAGCATTTCTATGGGATTGACATACTAGCATGAATGGGTTCAATTATCAGTGTTCACTGATGACATCATTTGACTGGCCCTCTAGAGGTGAAATATCACCAGGCAAAGCGGACGTTTGTCGTCTGCTTCACAGCCCGTTTTATACCCGATATTGGGGGCATTTTGCAGCACATACAAGTTGTTTCTACATTGTATTGCCAGAAATCATTCATAGATCTCAAATTTCATGTACGAAATGACAAAACCCAGACCTCTGCTCCCCTTTAAGCTACCACTCTGACCTGGGTGAACTTTTATCAGAATTGGTCTATTCATGATGATCACCAGGCAAAGCGGACGTTTGTCGTCTGCTTCACAGCCCGTTTTATACCCGATATTGGGGGCATTTTGCAGCACATACAAGTTGTTTCTACATTGTATTGCCAGAAATCATTCATAGATCTCAAATTTCATGTACGAAATGACAAAACCCAGACCTCTGCTCCCCTTTAAGCTACCACTCTGACCTGGGTGAACTTTTATCAGAATTGGTCTATTCATGATGATCATTATTTTCAACTTTCTATTTTTAGTGAATACTTTTGTTGAAAATTGTGAATGGGATGTACAAATGTACCCTGTATTTTGGGTAATTGGGATATATCCCCGGTACCCTGTACCTTGGATGAACAGGATTTACCTTGTACCTTGGGTGAATGGGATGTATCCTGTATCTTGGGTGAATGGGATGTACCCTGTACCTTGGGTGAATGGGATGTACCTTGGGTGAATGGAATTTACCCTGTACCTTGGGTGAATGGGATGTACCCTGTACCTTGGGTGAATGGGATGTATCCTGTACCTTGGGTGAATGGATGTACCCTGTACCTTGGGTGAATGGGATGTACCCTGTACTTTGGGTGAATGGGATTTACCCTGTACCTTGGTGAATGGGATGTACCCTGTACCTTGGGTGAATGGGATGTACCTTGGGTGAATGGAATTTACCCTGTACCTTGGGTGAATGGGATGTACCCTGTACCTTGGGTGAATGGGATGTATCCTGTACCTTGGGTGAATGGATGTACCCTGTACCTTGGGTGAATGGGATTTACCCTGTACTTTGGGTGAATGGGATTTACCCTGTACCTTGGGTGAATGGGATGTACCTTGGGTGAATGGGATTTACCCTGTACTTTGGGTGAATGGGATGTATCCTGTACCTTGGGTGAATGGATGTACCCTGTACCTTGGGTGAATGGGATGTACCTTGGGTGAATGGGATTTACCCTGTACTTTGGGTGAATGGGATTTACCCTGTACCTTGGGTGAATGGGATGTACCTTGGGTGAATGGGATTTACCCTGTACTTTGGGTGAATGGGATGTACCCTGTACCTTGGGTGAATGGGATGTACCCTTTACCTTGGGTGAATGGGATGTACCCTGTACCTTGGGTGAATGGGATGTACCCTGTATCTTGGGTGAATGGGATGTACCCTGTACCTTGGGTGAATGGGATGTACCATGTACCTTGGGTGAATGGAATTTACCCTGTACCTTGGGTGAATGGGATGTACCCTGTACCTTGGGTGAATGGGATGTATCCTGTACCTTGGGTGAATGGATGTACCCTGTACCTTGGGTGAATGGGATGTACCTTGGGTGAATGGGATTTACCCTGTACTTTGGGTGAATGGGATGTACCCTGTACCTTGGGTGAATGGGATTTACCCTGTACCTTGGGTGAATGGAATGTACCCTGTACCTTGGTGAATGGGATGTACCCTGTACCTTGGGTGAATGGGATGTACCCTGTACCTTGGGTGAATGAGATGTACCCTTACCTTGGGTGAATGGGATGTATCCTGTACCTTGGGTGAATGGATGTACCCTGTACCTTGGGTGAATGGGATGTACCTTGGGTGAATGGGATTTACCCTGTACTTTGGGTGAATGGGATGTACCCTGTACCTTGGGTGAATGGGATTTACCCTGTACCTTGGGTGAATGGGATGTACACTGTACCTTGGGTGAATGGGATGTACCCTGTACCTTGGGTGAATGGGATGTACCCTGTACCTTGGGTGAATGGGATGTACCCTGTACCTTGGGTGAATGGGATGTACCCTGTACCTTGGGTGAACGGGATGTACCCTGTACCTTGGGTGAACAGGATGTACCCTGTACCTTGGGTGAACAGGATGTACCCTGTACCTTGGATGAATGGGATGTACCCTGTACCTTGGGTGAATGGGATGTACCCTGTACCTTGGGTGAACGGGATGTACCCTGTACCTTGGGTGAATGGGATGTACCCTGTACCTTGGGTGAACGGGATGTACCCTGTACCTTGGGTGAATGGGATGTACCCTGTACCTTGGGTGAATGGGATGTACCTTGGGTGAATGGATGTACCCTGTACCTTGGGTGAATGGGATGTACCTTGGGTAAATGGCATGTACCCTGTACCTTGGGTGAATGGGATGTACCCTGTACCTTGGGTGAATGCGATGTACCCTGTACCTTGGGTGAATGGGATGTATCCTGTACTTTGGGTGAATGGGATGTACCCTGTACCTTGGGTGAATGAGATGTACCCTGTACCTTGGGTGAATGGGATGTACCCTGTACCTTGGGTGAATGTGATGTACCCTGTACCTTGGGTGAATGGGATTTACCCTGTACCTTGGGTGAATGGGATGTACCCTGTACCTTGGGTGAACGGGATGTACCCTGTACCTTGGGTGAATGGGATGTACCTTAGGTGAATGGGATGTATCCTGTACTTTGGGTGAATGGGATGTACCCTGTACCTTGGTTGAATGGGATGTACTTTGGGTGAATGGGATGTACCCTTACCTTGGGTGAATGAGATGTACCCTGTACCTTGGGTGAATGGGATGTACCCTGTACCTTGGGTGAATGGGATGTACCCTGTACCTTGGGTGAATGGGATTTACCCTGTACCTTGGGTGAATGGGATGTACCCTGTACCTTGGGTGAACGGGATGTACCCTGTACCTTGGGTGAATGGGATGTACCCTGTACCTTGGGTGAATGGATGTACCCTGTACCTTGGTTGAATGGGATGTACCCTGTACCTTGGGTGAATGGGATGTATCTAGGGTGAATGGGATGTACCCTGTACCTTGGGTGAATGGGATGTATCCTGTACTTTGGGTGAATGGGATGTACCCCGTACCTTGGGTGAATGGGATATACCCTGTACCTTGGGTGAATGGGATGTACCCTGTACCTTGGGTGAATGGGATTTACCCTGTACCTTGGGTGAATGGGACGTACCCTGTACCTAGGGTGAATGGGATGTACCCTGTACCTTGGGTGAATGGGATGTACCCTGTACCTTGGGTGAATGGGATGTATCCTGTACCCTGTACCTTGGGTGAATGGATGTACCCTGTACCTTGGGTGAATGGATTGTACCCTGTACCTTGGGTGAATGCGATGTACCCTGTACCTTGGGTGAACGGGATGGACTCTGTACCTTGGGTGAGGAGGACGGACTCTGTATTTTGGGTAATTGGAATGTACCTTGTTAATGTACAATAGACTATTGGTTAGTTCATCATTAGGCACAGTAAACCACAGTTGTAATCTGATCCTCATTTTTCATAAGGCATAGGTATAAAACGCGGAATATTTATAAATGTCAACGATTGTCCCATGTACTGTGTACTATTGAATATGAGTCCGATATGGCTTATGCAGATTGGTTTATTTACACACATTGCATGGCAACTGCCACCTTTTAACTGTTTAAAGCGCATGAAACTGTCAAAACATACATGGTTTTTGTTTTTACAATGGTTTCACAATCTTTGTATGGCTATACTCTCTGTGCATTCTCAGACAGGTCAAGGAACTCTCATGCACACTATGAAAGTATTTATAACCTTGATTTTCATGGAAAATATAATAAAATTTATCTCTATTTTACCATGCAAAAATATTGTTAAATTTGCTGAAATTTCTATATTTCAATATTCGTGTGAATTATAGGTATTTCATTGGGAGTATCGAACGTGAATCGTACGCGAATTGAACCGTACGCTGTCGTAAGGGTACCATATTTATTGAACAAATTGTGTCTGCTAAATTAGTGTTCTAAACGAGATGGTTAGTCGCAAGCTACGTTGTATCAAACTTGATACATTTCACAATTTAATTTTGATAACAATTTTGATGTCACATGACTTTGGTAGTTTATCAGTTTAAATTGAAACCGATTTTCTTACATGAAATATCTGCACACTGTAATCCAAGATGATTTGAGATTTTCTTTGCTGGTATTTCCCATGATTAGTTTTAGGAAAATTGATGAGCTGACTGGGCCTAATTAATCTTCATACAAACTCAAATTCATATTATTACAGCTATATATCAACTTTAATTATTAGTTCTTGACTGAGATGGATTTTGTCAGATAATTTATAGATGATACATGATAGATGATACAAAATATAGATATATTATTAACAGACCCAGCTATGACAAGTGATTTTAAGGGTAGGCAATTGTTAAAAAAACATATATATTTAATGACAATTGTAACTATTAGCATTTTTTGTAATTGGGTGCTCTCGGTCATGCAAATGGTCTATTGATGTGAAAACACTCAAAAAATTAGGTCTAAATGTGCATGTATTTTGAAGCTAGTGAAATGTTGAAATAGTAAAATAAAACGCATCATAATTGCTTAGTACATGTGACTCTCTGAACTCATGAAGAGGACAACTTAATGTTGCAATTAAATTGTGCAATATTGTAATCCTGTGGGCTAAATGCCTGTTTAAACTAATTTCCTGCTTGGCTACTAAAAAGTCAATTATCCCCATGAATTCAGTGTCTATTGGAGTTAATTGTACTTAACAATGACATATGTGAACTTATGTTGAAATGCAAATGTCTTTTTCCCAGCGGGATATTAACTATAAGGTTAAATCCCTGAGTGGTACTATTATTTTTATTTTAAATCATTGATTGCCTCTGGGTATCACTGCGATTAATTATCTGTGAGACCTAATTACATCCAACAGAAACAACAAAACTCGTCATCCATATGAGGTGACCATGAAAGCTGACCTCTGCTTCAATCAGTTTGATATTCGCCTTTACCTAATTACTTGTTAAATCTTTTTGAATGCTACAGAACCGACCTCTATATATCGAGGGTGGGGGTCTAAATATATGTACAATAAACAGCTAATTCGTTAAGTGGCAATTAAATTAAATGCATTAAATCCAACCAATTGTCTGAACTGTTGTCAAAAAGTCAAGTGAATTGAAAAGAAAATGTGTACACAACTTTTTTTTTTCTTCTTCTAATCTTTTCATTTCTCAGATGCACCACATAAAAAAAACTGTATTGGATATTAGTTCATGCTGAACGGAGTCTGAAACAGGAACTGAGTCTGGTTTGGGTTCTGTCAATTTGTGCATCTGTCTGTATGCACACAATCATCGTCATTTCCCAGACATGGCAGGACTGATTTTGTTCAAAGTTGATACACAGACAAATCATCATGGGATACATCGATTTGTTTTTTATTTGGTTGACCTTTGACCGACTGCCAGCAATTTGTCTTTATTTGTGTTTGATTCAAAATGACTGGCAGTCATTTTTAGTCATTTGAATAAGGGGACTTAATATGTTTTGTCCTTCGTGTGTCTGTGCATGCTTGTGTGCATCTCCATCTGTACCTTGGACATGCCTGCACCTACCATGCATTTGCATGTCCATTACAATACAATTCACAATATGATTCAAGATGACCAAATGACTAAAAATTCATCAAAATCAAGCATTCCTGCCATTCCTGAACCGGATTTCAGTCATGTACATGTATGGATGAATTTTCAAACTTGGTATAAACATTGGAAACTATGGGACCATAATGCATGTAATTTTGTTTTTCAGATCAAATTCAAAATGGCTGACTGGTGGTCGGCTTTGTTTTAGTACCATGAATGATGGTACCATTTCTATCACTGCTTTTTAACAATTTTTGATTGGACAACAACAATAATAGTGCAAGGATAACTAATAATAAAAATGACTACAAGTTTATTTTGCAAACGGAAGTCCATCAACTATGGCATCATCGCAGGACGGTGGAATGACATTTTGCATGGGGGGGGGGATCTGCTCACCATCCCTTGCAACCCCATAGGTGCAATGAGTCGTGCATTTTTTTCACCTGGGTTGTTATCACTAACCCCCTGGTCACTCGTAACAAGTTGTAACTTATGTGGCTCTGTAGTTGCCAACCATTTCATAACACACTATAGATCCTACTCATTTACTTACACACACCTGGGCCACATAGTTAACTGCTTGACCCCCATGTGGTATCACCTCCTGCACCTACCTTCATGGGGGGGGGCCAGATCAGTCACACTCAGGTTTCCTGTTCTTTCATTACCTTGCAAAGGCCATCATCCTGCATCCACTTCAGGGCACAGCAAGAATTTTCATGGCGTGCAATCGCCCTGCAGGACATTCTTTGTCTAGCGACCTTTCCAGAGAGACCCCCTGCCCAATCTAGTATTTTTATTGTAGTGTGTTTTTCAAGTGTATTTTTTTTATCAGTATTGTAGTTTAATTGGTATTTTATTGTTTTGTAGTTTTCGCTGTAGTGCATATACATGTAGGCAATGAATTTTTTGTGTAATGATGGACAGGCTGAGCTTCAAGGCGCTTGGAAATGCAATTTTGTAACTTATGCTTTTATACATGCTTTGAAATTTGTACTGATGTCTATAATGAAGCCAATTTTAACAACATTGTAGAATAGGTAGTGTTGGTTCCATGGATACAAAATGGTTTCAGTTTTAATGCATAACCATAATTATAAACACAATACATGGAGATGTGACTGCCTGATTGTTATTTATCTACTATCTATTAATTGTTTATATAACCCATTATCTCACACGATATGGGTTTAAATTTCGCTGATTTACCATTTCAGGCATATTCAGTGGGTTTTAAATTCACGGTTTTATCATTTCGATGTGTTTTATGCTAAATTTTATATATTCACTGGGTTTTAATTTAGCGCATTTTCCAGTTGGTGAAATAATTAAAATTAAAACCCAGTGAATAATTAATCCCTTTACAGTACCTATTTAAAGTGGAAATAATCAACATAGTCAGCAATGTTAGTAGATCGTTGAACACAAGTCATATAGTTCAAGGAATCAAAACAAATGACTAACAAAAAATGAAAAAAACAATCCTCAAGAACTACACAATAAACTGACAAGTACATTACAGTAATTTTACCTCAAAGATTAAAATTACTCATAACTAACAAACTACGAATATAATTAACATAGTGAGAGGCTTTCAGAAAACTGTTAAAAAAGCCAGTGCATATAGTAAAATACAAGAAAATGACAAAACCATATTATGTGTTGATTTTTTGATATTAGTATTATAGCACTTGAGCATACAACCATATTATGTTTGAATTGCACATAACACATAACCCGCTTGTCGATAATGACCAACCACTGGCAACCAGTGAGCAGTACGTGTTAAAATAAAACAGTTCTGTGCAATGTGCAGTTCTGTTGACAGTATATGTGATATTTGATCTATGGATGTTTGTGGGTTTGTGTAGAAGTGTTTATGCATCTCATTATACAATAATGTGTAAACTGCTTAAAAATTTTCTCTCCATCGAATTTTCAAATTGGTGATTTAAAGATTTTGTGGCATTTGTGAAGGCAAAGGTTTGCGAAAGTCAATGCCACTCCGTCTCATATAATCCCAGAGAAATTTTCAATACTATAATGGTTTTCTTCAAAAGATAATAATATAAGGTTATTATGAAGATACCTCAAAGTATGCACGAAGAAAGTACAGCGGCAGTATCGTCCGACGTGCAGCAGAGGTCGATGCAACAGCGTACTGTCTGAGTGCATACTTTGAGGTATCTTCATAATAACCTTATTATTATACATATTTTCCTTCCAAGGATACATCATGGGAATGCTGAAATCCAAAAAGTTTAGAACAGAATCAGCGAACTTCTTTATATGGAGTCCAGTCAAATCCTGGTGGCAGCCATGTTAGTTTTTATTATTAGAGGACGCTTACGCGCGTAATCATTCCATATATGGAATTCGCAAAAGAAAGGTAACAAATCAAAAACAGGAAGTTAAAATAACATAATATCAATAACTAAAAATTAATGCAGTTTTTGTTTTTCAAAACTCGCTTTAAGATACCATATGCAAATTAGTTTAAAATGGTTAGTATTAATAATGATAATTTTAATACAAGAAATGATAAACAGCATGGGTTTTTCACTAGAACAACAGAAAGCAAATTAGTTATCAAACAAAAATACCGGGTACATAAATTTCTGGAGAAAAAATATAACAGAAAAAAATAAACTGTAGACCTTGGACGTGTTGAATTTGAAACAAGGAATTTTTAAATTAGTGAAAATATTTAGAACTCGTAATCACAATTTAGCAATAAAAAAAGGAAGATTAAAACCAAAAACACCTACTGAAAATAGAGTTTGTAAACAATGTACACAGAATGGAATAGAAGATAAACTACACTTTGTTATGATATGCTCTGAATATAAATTAATACACCTCCAACAAATTATACATTTCCAAAGAAACACAGAATGACCTCCAGAAATTTAATTTCTTGATGGCTTCAAAAGATGATGTCATAATAAAAAAGATTCATAACATTCATAACACTTTTCGATAAAGACATGAATATGCCATCTGATATGTAACACTTGCTTTATCTCATTACCTACTTTCTGTCCTTTTATAGTAGTAGTTATCATAACTAATCTTTATTGCTATTAACTGATAGAAACCATGACTGTATTTCTAAGGATGCAATACAGTTATTATTATCATGCTACAAAATTTTGTGATTTTTACTGAATCACGAAGATCATGAACGTTTGACTTGCGAACGGTTTTAAATATCAATTGCTGTATTGCCAAATCTGAATAGCGAGTAAATATTTAAACCATGATGAAAATTGAAGCCTGATGCAATACTGCCTACAAATAATTGATGAACCTGAGTATTTAATATTGCAAGCAAGAATATCTCGTACTAAGATATGTAAATATTATATTTAATATAAGAACAGGGGCTGGAGGATCACAAGTCTGTTTATCACATATATATTTTACAGCCTCTTGTATGTTAAACTGCAGAAACTAACATGGAAACGTGATATGTGAGGCTATCATCCATTCATCTTTCTTGTGTGCATGAACAATCACCATTACTTGATCACTGATTATTGTTGATTCCTATCTTCAATCAATTATGGTAAGCAATACATGTATGTTTATTTTTGGAACCATCAGTATATTTACGCTTCGAGATGCATTGGTAACATGATTAGTCCCCGTTCAGTCTGGAAATGGGGATTTATAATTCGGTCTTCGTTCGTCCGTGCGTCCGTAGTCATATTTCAGAATTCTTTGGACCGATTCTGTTCATTCTTTGCATGTGCCTATGTGGGACGTACGCACATGCAGTATTTTAGCAATTCAATTCAAAATGGTCGACTGGCAGCCATCTTGTTTATTGAAAATGTTGTATTTTAGACAAGCTTTGTCAGTTTTCAGTCAAACTTGGTACTTAGATTATACATGTTAGGATACATGTCCATGACAATTTCTTTTGCAATTGGATCAAAGATGGCCGACTGGCAGGCATCTTGTATTTTTTTTTAAATGTGGTATCTTGGACATGCTTTGTCAGCTTTCATTCAAATTTGGCACATATTTTATACATGTTAGGATACATGTTCATAGCAATTTGTTTCAAATCGGATCAAGGATGGCTGATTGACAGCCATCTGACTTTTTGGCCTTACTACTATATTTCCAAGATTTATGTACCATTTCCATTCGTATTTGGCACATACATCACACATGTAATTTGTGTTCATGGCTTGCTGTCCAAATGGTACTTTGTGACCATGGCTTGTTGTCCAAAGGGTAATTTGTGTCCATGGCTTGTTTTCAAAATGGTACTTTGTGTCCATGGCTTGTTTTCAAAATGGTAATTTGTGTTCATGGCTTGTTGTCCAAATGGTAATTTGTGTCCATGGCTTGTTTTCAAAATGGTACTTTGTGTCCATGGCTTGTTGTCCAAATGGTACTTTGTGTCCATGGCTTGTTGTCCAAATGGTACTTTGTGTCCATGGCTTGTTGTCCATATGGTAATTTGTGTCCATGGCTTGTTTTCAAAATGGTACTTTGTGTTCATGGCTTGTTGTCCAAATGGTAATTTGTGTTCATGGCTTGTTGTCCAAATGGTAATTTGTGTTCATGGCTTGTTGCCCAAATGGTACTCTGTGTTCATGGCTTGTTGTCCAAATGGTACTCTGTGTTCATGGCTTGTTGCCCAAATGGTACTCTGTGTTCATGGCTTGTTGTCCAAATGGTACTCTGTGTTCATGGCTTGTTGTCCAAATAATATTTTGTGTAACATGATATTTTCGGGTGTACTTAAGGGAAGAGTGATTTAATAATTATATTCTAAAAATATTTTAATCTATTTAATTCCCAGCTTCATATTTCCAGCTTGTCAAGCATAAATTCTTGCTTTCCATGGTAAATGGTCTCAGATATCATTCTGTTTGTATAGAGGAAGCAATTTATAATAATTCCCTGCCTTTTAAAGGCATTATATTTATTGAAGTGATGGACTTTCATTATAACTATTAGGGTGTTGAAAATATTTTTCAATAGATCCTATTAATGAGAAAGGTGAAGACAATTCATTGGCAAGGGATCTGGTGACTATCAGAATAGGGTGTCCAATTGCTTATACCTGTGTTCTATTTTTTTTATTATAATTCAAATGTGGTATAACACAAGAGAATCAAGACACCACCTGAGACTTCCCGATGTCAGTCACTCAAAATTCAATCAATACACAACCACAGAGAAGATTGACCGACAAGATTAGATATGATGTCATGACATGACTTATAATGTATCAGAGTTGAACAGTTACTTTCTCAAATTGCTTGGTTCACAATTGGTGTCTCAGTGCATACTTTCTAGTCATTTAGCACATTGCCTGCTTACAACGTGTTTTCACATTCATTTCAGCTATCTGCGGAGACTTTCAGCATGCATTATGTTAATTTTATTTCTCAAATCATCATTTTGAAAGTTAAAGCGGGAGAGTCGTCACCTGCGCATGCATCAGATGGTCATTGTTTACAAACAAGCCTCTACCCATGAGCCTTTGCGATTTTAGCGTGTGTTGTTATCATCGCTTGGGACTCAATTTCCGTGCGTGTGCAGGTGACGACCCTCCCGCTTTAAATTCACATTCACATTTCACTATATATAATATATAATTATATATTGAGTATATAATGTTGCATTTGTCTTTTGTGATCAATCTTCACTTTCTTTAAAGCCTGTTAATCCATTCAATGCCAAATTCAAATTCCTGCCACCTTTAACAAAATAAACCCACAACATTTTTTTTCATAGTTCATACCCTGTGATGGGAAATCACGTGTCCATCTAGGCCAAAATTAACAAAGAAATTATTGAAATAAAAATGTGCTTTCCATGGACTTGTCTTTGTTCCAAGTCATTTTTTGAAATTGAAAATAATATTTAGAGATTAAATGTGCTTCTACATATGTGGGTGGACAACTACCCATAGTGACATATTCATTGTGATCTGTCATTAATGATTTTGATTATGTACCTCATATAATTCTAGTCATTGCCACTAATAAAAGCCTGCCTTCTTGTTGAAATTTGTGTTGATTGCAGTCATGATGATTCACAGAAACTTTGATTTAATTGATGTCAAAATTATTAAAAAGTCCTCCATATCTGTGTAGGTATGATAGCATCTAATGCAACATTGTAACCATTAACCAACTTAGGTAAGTCATTTTGCAAACACGAAGAAGACACCATTATTTAACCAAATTGATTTGATGCAATTAACAGATGCCTGATTATGATTTTATAATGATATTTATGCATTGAATATGTGTAAAACTAAAAAAAATTATAAAAAACAGTGTTTTTTTTTGGTATAAATTATGTCATAGTATGTTAATTCATTTATAATCCATTATATGTACAGTAATTCAGATTCAATGCCATGAAAAAATGAGGTGGTTTTGCTTTTCAGTACCAACAATTGCTAATTTTATCCTCAGTGATTACAGTTACTATTTATTGGTCTTTTATACCATTTGGTTCTTTCAACACAAATATTTAGAAAACATTTGGACACTCAAAATAGCAGTTGAAAACCATTTGACCAATCACTGCATCTGTGATTTTGATGTTACCAAGTAGATAAACATGACATCAACATTACATACGTACATTGTAAGTGTAATCCGTGTAGCCTTCCACATAAATGGCGGTACAAAGTTAGAACATTCTATAAGCGTATCACAAACTTGTTTTAATTTGAACCTATATTTATGAATATTTACAAATTTATGAATATTTAACAATTTTAACAATTAATGAATTCTATGTCTGATGGTTTAAAGACATTTGCCGTATAATACCAACCACTTTCTGAAATAAATGTAACTGATATATACACTTCACATTTGAGCAGACTGATCATGTTTCATTTAGGTAAGCTGAAACCTTAATTTTCTTCCATTTAATCCTAGTAATAAACAGTCACATCTCCATGAAATGGAGTGTACATCCTTGACTATGTAATCCCTACATCCGCTGATTGGATTTCATGTCCAATTGAAATGATCATCCTACATGATGGTGATCACAACTTGAGACTTGTATAGTTTCTCTTCACATTTTTTAGACTTTACTGAAATTAAATTTTGAACCATGGGTACAAGATTGTCTGAGATATAATAGCTTGGCATAATTGCATGCAGTTATATAGTATGTCACAACTTGATACAGATAAAGTACAAAGAAAATCAATTTGCTATTAAAAGTAATCCAGTCTTAATATTGCATCCTGTTTTTTAGTCTATAACCAAAATACTTTAGGCTATTTCGATGCTACGGTAAATTAATTCGAATTAACGTCTAATTGAACCAACTCAAAAATCTTGTGATGTGATGTGAGATTTTCGGATGTTGAATGTGAAAAAATAGATTTCATTGTAGGTGCTGTTGTCAAAACTGTCATAATGGTTATCATATAATATTCACTTTCATCAGATTTGTTGTAATTTCTGTGAATACCTCTCTCTCCTCATTTCTTAATCTTTAAATATTGTTGTGCCAGACAAAATTTCTGAATATTGAAGTTTTCTACATGTAGCTCCGTCTCTCCAAATGTTTTTTTATAGTAATAACAAGTACATGATTGTGTGAACCTCATGTCTCAAACATATTGCTGCGTACATGTTTTTGGAAGGCAGGGCAGACTGTATACAGATTTTAATATACCCGTGAGTAACAAGTTGACTCCATGAATTGAACCCACAACCTCTCTGATGCAAGGCAAATGCACTAACTATTGTTGCTTGATGTCTTTCTCTTCTTTAATAGTAGACTGTAGAAAGCTGATAAATCAGTTTGATGTACATTTAGTAGGAGCATGATTGCTATCTTTGGATAAAGCAAAACTGAATCTTTAGAAATCTGTATGGTTCTGATTATTTTTAATAATAATAATACATCATTGAATGACGTTTCTCCAAAATCAATTAAGACTATTTGCAGGGTGTTTGAAATAAACATGAATAAAAGTCAAATCCGGGATCAATTAAAGCCACCTTTGCAACATGAATACAATATATTCTCTCTACTTTTTAGAGTAAAAATAGACATAGCATTGTCAGTACAGTCCCTATTGTTTTTATTGAAAGAGTATATTTTCATGCATGTATACAAATAACCACTGACAAACAACGATTTGCTGAACATACATAAAATACAACAGATTGAACACTATATTTTAATTAAGCAAAATAAAACAAACCTCTATTTTGAAAAGTGGGGAAATTTTAAAA
Source organism: Saccoglossus kowalevskii (assembly GCF_978046115.1). Lineage (NCBI taxonomy): Eukaryota > Metazoa > Hemichordata > Enteropneusta > Harrimaniidae > Saccoglossus > Saccoglossus kowalevskii. The sequence goes on from NC_140654.1 coordinate 4,878,061, forward strand.
TTAGGTAATGATTTTGTTTTAATTTGTTTTGTTCTCTACATGGTTTTATTGTCATTCTTGTTAAACCACTCTTAAGAGTCTGGAGAAATATGGCACCACCACACCCAGCTATTTTATTTTGTCATTTTGCATGTATACTTATATACTTATGTATACTTAAAATCACACATATGAGTGAATCTTAAAGAACCATAGTCAGGAGGAAAAAATATTTGGTTTTGTCAAAACACATATTTTGAGAACAGAATTTCTTTGTGATATGTAATTTTTAATTCTTTACTATGATTTGAAATGTAACAACTTCTGACAATATATAAAGAAATAAACTGCGATATATTAAATAAAAAACAAAACAAAAAAAACAACAATTTGCTTTGACACAACTAGTTATGCAACGCAACCGAAAATATTTATTGAAAAACATCTTATTGTAGTTATGGAATTTGTAATTTGGTAAAAGGGAATTCACATATTATAAACAAAATATTAAAGTGTAAAAAAACAAAGGAAATCATTTACATCGTTTTTGTTTATGCTACCAAGTACCTATACAGTTGCATACAGTTTTTTTTTGAAGACTGACCTCGCCAGCATGCAGTCAACAAGCTGACACAACATGATTCCATTTTGACTCGGAATCACTACACAATCAGCCTTCCTAGAGAACATACTGATTGTATGCCTTGTCATAGGTACATGCAATCTCTCAAAATGCATTGTAACAGCTTACGAAAATATTTGAACCAAATCTATCTATCAATATCTGATATATGGTAAACTTAAACTTTTGACTCCCGTGTGCGAAGCACACAATGGGAGTCTTTGCAGTTAGTTTGTCTGTATGTGTGTGTGTGTCCGTCTGTTCCACTGATATCTCAAGAATCATATATCGGTTTTTGAAGAAACTAGATACATAGATGCTCTGAACTTATGCACAGATTTGATTAGTTTTTGGTAAAAATCTGTGCATATTAATTACCTAATTTTAGCTGTTCCATGACTGTTGCACAGATATCTTAAAAACCACTAATTGGATTTTGATGAAACTTGGTTCATAGATGCTCTGAACTAATGCAAGGTTTCGATTAGTTTTGTGTGAAAATCTGTGGATATTAATTATCTAATTTGCATAATGATTAGTAAATTTTCGGATTTTCACATATATCTCAAGTACTAATCATCACATTTCAATGAAACTTTGTACATAGGTCCTCTAGAACTATGCATAGACCTGATTAGTTTTGGGGTAAATAATTGTGCATATTAATTATCTAATTTGCATAATTATTTAATTTTCAGCTTTTTTACTGATATCTTGAGTACTAATCATCACCCTTAAATGAATCTAAACTATGCAGAGAGCCAGTTAGTTGTTGGTATATATTATGCACATTAATCTCCTAATTTGCATAATTAATCAAATTTAATTTTTCACACTGATATCTCAAGTACTAATCATCACATTTCAATGAAAATTTGTTCATAGATGATCTAGGACAATATACAAATATGATCAGTTTTAGATTATAATCAGTTTATGGTATATTAATTCCTCAATTAGCATAATAATTCATAATTTTTTGGTTCTGATCACATTTCATTAAAACTTGGTACATAGATGGTCTGTTACATTGCGCAGACCTTATTAGTTTTACAATCAAATCTGTTCATTTTAATTTTCTGATTTGCATAATTAGTTTTCATCTTTTCCATCAATATCTCAAGTACAAGCAATTTTGAATTAACTTTTACTTCGTCTCTAATACTCTCAGCACACAGTTCTTTCTAAGCTTTCTTACTTTTCTATATTTTGAAAATGTTTCTCAAATAATAATAACCTTATTGAAATCATATCGTGCCACATTTGTGTTGATAAACATTGATTTTCCCACAATCCAATGCGCTCTTCAAATGGGTGTAATGAATCACAAGTATGAAGTTTCACCTGGGCGCGACTTGCACTGATTACCGCTGGTGACTCCTTCGACACCTGCCAATCACATGAAAATTACCTAATTAAAGCTTGGAAACGTGTCAGTTCGTACTCGTTGAACAGTCAAAGTCGCCATCTTTGTTTATATGAGACCCATATATCTAGCGACTATCGCGCTTTAACTCTTTTAATATTTGTCATATCTACATCACATTCAAACACTTCTTCACTGATGCCATAAAATCATTCTTCACTGGTGCCGTAAAATCATTCTTCACTGATGCCGTAAAATCATTCTTCACTGATGCCGTAAAATCATTCTTCACTGGTGCCGTAAAATCATTCTTCACTGGTGCCGTAAAATCATTCTTCACTGATGCCGTAAAATCATTCTTCACTGATGCCGTAAAATCATTCTTCACTGATGCCGTAAAATCATTCTTCACTGATGCCGTAAAATCATTCTTCACTGGTGCCGTAAAATCATTCTTCACTGGTGCCGTAAAATCATTCTTCACTGATACCGTAAAATCATTCTTCACTGGTGCCGTAAAATCATTCTTCACTGGTGCCGTAAAATCATTCTTCACTGGTGCCGTAAAATCATTCTTCACTGATCCAAAATTAACAAATTATAAAAAAAAAATCATGAACATGTTGTTGCACTAAAAATTTAGCATGAAAAATATGGTGTTTTGGGGGTTGAAAGGCTGATTTACATCTCATGTACTCCTGAGAGCAAGAAACACATCTTTCTTCAGAGTTTTCTTAAGAGATTGTACTTAACATATGTTATCAAAGTCGAGAACGGCATAGAGCAAAAGTGTATGATGGAAATAGTCGTATCTTACTACTGCATGAATGTAATGATTGCGTAGACACTAAACTTGTTAAATATTTTTATATCTCACTATTAATAAAATTAAGATTAAAAGCAAGGAAAGGTTCATATTAAAATGTTATCACAAGAACACTGTAACATGTTGGTCTGTACCATTAAAACGGGAGGGTCGTCACCTGCGCACGCGTGGGAAATTGAGTACTTGGCAATAATAAAAACACATGCAAAGGTTTATGAGTAGACGCTTGTTTGTAAACAATGACACGCTATGGTCATCTGACGCATGCGCAGGCAATGACCCCCCCACTTTAATCATTATTTATTGCCTTAATTTTTCACATACTTTTCTATATTTTTGGAATTTGTCTATATACCGGTAGTTACTATAAATCATCAAATTTTCTATTAATTTTAATCTATTGTAAGTCCTTCAATCCTTAGTCACTTTTTGTCATTTTCAACAAGATATAAAACCTACATTTTTTTCCAAAATTTTGATCAAGGTATGAAGTCGATAGTAATTATGTTAATTTGCTCCAAAATTCTCCTAAAAAATACAGAAAAATATAGCCAAAATGTTGTGGTAAATTATGGCACCCAATGATCTATCATCATGGTTTGACATAGTTGACAAAATTGGTGAATGTTTCGGCGCTTCTACATCATAACATCCCCTGGAGTTATAAAATATTACCTTATTAATTATTGATGGGTCAATTAACCTTACATATTGAAAGTTGCTTATCTTGTTTGTTGCAAATAGATGTGTATAGAAAGTGAAAACATGATTTTTTGAAAAGATGAGATGATAGTGTTTGAGCCATACATGGCATAACTGACTGGTCTTGTTAGTGTGATTTGAAAAGATGAGATGATAGTGTTTGAGCCATACATGGCATATAACTGACTGGGCTTGTTAGTGTGATTTGAAAAGATGAGATGATACTGTTTGAGCCATACATGGCATATAACTGACTGGGCTTGTTAGTGTGATTTGAAAAGATGAGATGATAGTGTTTGAGCCATACATGGCATAACTGACTGGGCTTGTTAGTGTGATTTGAAAAGATGAGATGATAGTGTTTGAACCATACATGGCATAACTGACTGGGCTTGTTTGTGTGATTTGAAAAGATGGGATGTTAGTGTTTGAGCCATACATGGCATAACTGACTGGGCTTCTTAGTGTGATTTGAAAAGATGAGATAATACTGTTTGAGCCATACATGGCATAACTGACTGGGCTTGTTAGTGTGATTTGAAAAGATGAGATGATAGTGTTTGAGCCATACATGGCATAACTGACTGGGCTTGTTTGTGTGATTTGAAAAGATGGGATGTTAGTGTTTGAGCCATACATGGCATAACTGACCGGGCTTGTTAGTGTGATTTGAAAAGATGAGATGATAGTGTTTGAGCCATACATGGCATAACTGACTGGGCTTGTTAGTGTGATTTGAAAAGATGAGATGATACTGTTTGAGCCATACATGGCATAACTGACTGGGCTTGTTAGTGTGATTTGAAAAGAGGAGATGATACTGTTTGAGCCGTACATGACATAACTGACTGGGCTTGTTAGTGTGATTTGAAAAGATGAGATGATAGTGTTTGAGCCATACATGGCATAACTGACTGGGCTTGTTAGTGTGATTTGAAAAGATGAGATGATACTGTTTGAGCCATACATGGCATAACTGACTGGGCTTGTTAGTGTGATTTGAAAAGAGGAGATGATACTGTTTGAGCCGTACATGGCATAACTGACTGGACTTGTTAGTGTGATTTGAAAAGATGAGATGATAGTGTTTGAAACATACATGGCATAACTGACTGGGCTTGTTAGTGTGATTTGAAAAGATGAGATGATACTGTTTGAGCCATACATGGCATAACTGACTGGGCTTGTTAGTGTGATTTGAAAAGAGGAGATGATACTGTTTGAGCCGTACATGGCATAACTGACTGGACTTGTTAGTGTGATTTGAAAAGATGAGATGATAGTGTTTGAAACATACATGGCATAACTGACTGGGCTTCTTAGTGTGATTTGAAAAGATGAGATAATACTGTTTGAGCCATACATGGCATAACTGACTGGGCTTGTTAGTGTGATTTGAAAAGAGGAGATGATACTGTTTGAGCCGTACATGACATAACTGACTGGGCTTGTTAGTGTGATTTGAAAAGATGAGATGATAGTGTTTGAGCCATACATGGCATATAACTGACTGGGCTTGTTAGTGTGATTTGAAAAGAGGAGATGATACTGTTTGAGCCGTACATGACATAACTGACTGGGCTTGTTAGTGTGATTTGAAAAGATGAGATGATAGTGTTTGAGCCATACATGGCATAACTGACTGGGCTTGTTAGTGTGATTTGAAAAGATGAGATGATACTGTTTGAGCCATACATGGCATAACTGACTGGGCTTGTTAGTGTGATTTGAAAAGAGGAGATGATACTGTTTGAGCCGTACATGGCATAACTGACTGGACTTGTTAGTGTGATTTGAAAAGATGAGATGATAGTGTTTGAAACATACATGGCATAACTGACTGGGCTTGTTAGTGTGATTTGAAAAGATGAGATGATACTGTTTGAGCCATACATGGCATAACTGACTGGGCTTGTTTGTGTGATTTGAAAAGATGAGATGATAGTGTTTGAGCCATACATGGCATAACTGACTGGGCTTGTTTGTGTGATTTGAAATAATGAGATGATACTGTTTGAGCCATACATGGCATAACTGACTGGGCTTGTTTGTGTGATTTGAAATAATGAGATGATACTGTTTGAGCCATACATGGCATAACTGACTGGGCTTGTTAGTGTGATTTGAAAAGATGAGATGATAGTGTTTGAAACATACATGGAATAACTGACTGGGCTTGTTAGTGTGATTTGAAAAGATGAGATGATAGTGTTTGAGCCATACATGGCATAACTGACTGGGCTTGTTTGTGTGATTTGAAAAGATGAGATGATACTGTTTGAGCCATACATGGCATAACTGACTGGGCTTGTTAGTGTGATTTGAAAAGATGAGATGATAGTGTTTGAAACATACATGGCATAACTGACTGGGCTTGTTAGTGTGATTTGAAAAGATGAGATGATACTGTTTGAGCCATACATGGCATAACTGATTGGGCTTGTTAGTGTGATTTGAAAAGATGAGATGATACTGTTTGAGCCGTACATGGCATAACTGACTGGGCTTGTTTGTGTGATTTGAAAAGATGAGATGATACTGTTTGAGCCATACATGGCATAACTGACTGGGCTTGTTAGTGTGATTTGAAAAGATGAGATGATAGTGTTTGAAACATACATGGCATAACTGACTGGGCTTCTTAGTGTGATTTGAAAAGATGAGATAATACTGTTTGAGCCATACATGGCATAACTGACTGGGCTTGTTAGTGTGATTTGAAAAGAGGAGATGATACTGTTTGAGCCGTACATGACATAACTGACTGGGCTTGTTAGTGTGATTTGAAAAGATGAGATGATAGTGTTTGAGCCATACATGGCATATAACTGACTGGGCTTGTTAGTGTGATTTGAAAAGATGAGATGATAGTGTTTGAGCCATACATGGCATAACTGACTGGGCTTGTTTGTGTGATTTGAAAAGATGAGATGATACTGTTTGAGCCATACATGGCATAACTGACTGGGTTTGTTAGTGTGATTTGAAAAGATGAGATGATACTGTTTGAGCCGTACATGGCATAACTGACTGGGCTTGTTAGTGTGATTTGAAAAGATGAGATGATACTGTTTGAGCCATACATGGCATAACTGACTGGGCTTGTTAGTGTGATTTGAAAAGATGAGATGATACTGTTTGAGCCGTACATGGCATAACTGACTGGGCTTGTTAGTGTGATTTGAAAAGATGAGATGATACTGTTTGAGCCATACATGGCATAACTGACTGGGCTTGTTAGTGTGATTTGAAAAGATGAGATGATAGTGTTTGAAACATACATGGCATAACTGACTGGGCTTCTTAGTGTGATTTGAAAAGATGAGATAATACTGTTTGAGCCATACATGGCATAACTGACTGGGCTTGTTAGTGTGATTTGAAAAGAGGAGATGATACTGTTTGAGCCGTACATGACATAACTGACTGGGCTTGTTAGTGTGATTTGAAAAGATGAGATGATAGTGTTTGAGCCATACATGGCATATAACTGACTGGGCTTGTTAGTGTGATTTGAAAAGATGAGATGATAGTGTTTGAGCCATACATGGCATAACTGACTGGGCTTGTTTGTGTGATTTGAAAAGATGAGATGATACTGTTTGAGCCATACATGGCATAACTGACTGGGCTTGTTAGTGTGATTTGAAAAGATGAGATGATACTGTTTGAGCCATACATGGCATAACTGACTGGGCTTGTTAGTGTGATTTGAAAAGATGAGATGATAGTGTTTGAAACATACATGGCATAACTGACTGGGCTTCTTAGTGTGATTTGAAAAGATGAGATAATACTGTTTGAGCCATACATGGCATAACTGACTGGGCTTGTTAGTGTGATTTGAAAAGAGGAGATGATACTGTTTGAGCCGTACATGACATAACTGACTGGGCTTGTTAGTGTGATTTGAAAAGATGAGATGATAGTGTTTGAGCCATACATGGCATATAACTGACTGGGCTTGTTAGTGTGATTTGAAAAGATGAGATGATAGTGTTTGAGCCATACATGGCATAACTGACTGGGCTTGTTTGTGTGATTTGAAAAGATGAGATGATACTGTTTGAGCCATACATGGCATATAACTGACTGGGCTTGTTAGTGTGATTTGAAAAGATGAGATGATAGTGTTTGAGCCATACATGGCATATAACTGACTGGGCTTGTTAGTGTGATTTGAAAAGATGAGATGATAGTGTTTGAGCCGTACATGACATAACTGACTGGGCTTGTTAGTGTGATTTGAAAAGATGAGATGATAGTGTTTGAGCCATACATGGCATATAACTGACTGGGCTTGTTAGTGTGATTTGAAAAGATGAGATGATAGTGTTTGAGCCATACATGGCATAACTGACTGGGTTTGTTAGTGTGATTTGAAAAGATGAGATGATACTGTTTGAGCCGTACATGGCATAACTGACTGGGCTTGTTAGTGTGATTTGAAAAGATGAGATGATACTGTTTGAGCCATACATGGCATAACTGACTGGGCTTGTTAGTGTGATTTGAAAAGATGAGATGATACTGTTTGAGCCGTACATGGCATAACTGACTGGGCTTGTTAGTGTGATTTGAAAAGATGAGATGATACTGTTTGAGCCGTACATGGCGTATAACTCACTGAGCTTGTTACTGTTCATGGAATGTCATGTCTGTAATCATCAGATTTTTTATTCACTCCTCCCATATTGATGAGAAAAATAGAGAATATAGAAGATTTTTAACCTAATCTTTTGAGAACACTTTGTAAACATCATGTTTGACTGAAAAGCAGCTTGCAGTATTTGCTCTATTGGAAGTGCACCCGCAATAGAAGTGCAATTAAAAACTGAAATTGCATTTATTGTATACTAAATCATTCAAAAATTACTCCCCAGAATTAATTTTTAAATTAAGTGAAAAACAAATTTACCGTAAACTGATTTATTTTTCTGGGTCTAACCTAATAAGTTCTAATAAGTTTAAAATTTTTTTTTTGAATAATAAAATAATTATTCACCCAACATAATTCATAATTTCAATTTTCATATTTTCAGAATCTTATTGATTTTATATGACGTCATTCTTGTAATGATAATACTGTATAAAATTGTTGCAGTGATTAAAATAGAAAAAACAAAAGAAAAATTACAACTGACCAACAGGGCAGAGTTTGTTATTTCCAAACTGAGAGACAAATTTTCCTAAACTTCAAGATTCACAGAAACTATTAATACTAGCAGTGAAAATTTCACTGTTGTGCTTAAAGTTGTTCATAGGTATTTTTCTGGTTTTTCACCCAGTATAAAATATTTTTTGTGAGAAAACTGTCTGAAAAATGCAAAAAATGAACATTATTAAACCATTCATATTGGAAAGAATCATGTTAAAGCATTATTTCATAAGAATAAATGTATTCCTCAAAATTTTCTAATAATTTGTGACAATCATAAATACCTATTTTAAAATGACATTGTGATTTTTCCCACCATAACCAAATGAAAGTTTGAGATATGATGAAATCTTTTTACATGATATGATAGTGACATTTCATGGATGTTTTGTTTAAAAAGTACTGTAAGTGCATTTAATAATTCAATGTTTTTATTTCGCTATTTTGATAAGTTAATTTTCCTAAATAAAACCTTCATGAACATGTAAAATAACAATAAAACTTGTTGTTTCCCAAAAAATTCATGAAATTAAAACACATTAAATATGCTCAACACATCATCACTGTTTTAACCAGTTGTTTTCTTGTACTTTTCTGGATCAATTGTCAACACAATATTAGTAGAACACTTATAATTAGGTAATAGTTCCATTCAATGTCACAGTTTCAATAAATAAATAAATTTTAAAAAACTTTCAAGCCTTGTATACATACACACTTATGCAACATAGTTATTTAAAATTCTCTGCAGCATCAACAACTACATGAGACTCAAACTTCTTTTGGCTTTCCCCAGATCACCATGGCAACATCCTCAGACTATCCAACTGTGAAAATTCATGTGGCGTGATAATCAGTTTATCACATTTATATAAATAGAACAAAGATGAATTTTCCAGAAATATCAACAGATTTTTTAACCTTTCACCTTTTAGTTGTGAATGTTTTACCAAACTGTGTTCTTGTGAATAACTGAGAATCAGATTTTGTTTTTTTTACACTTGATTATAGAATACATTAGTATGCCCTCTAACAGGATTCATTGTGTATTGATACAGAGTCAAAATGAAGTCCCTCCAAATCAATTTGAGTCTGCTTGTTGACTGTCAAGAAAGTCGGTCTTAAAAAAAAATAATGTACTATGTGACTTGTGGCAATGAAAAAGATGTATTGCCAATTCTGTCTTCACTGATGCTGTAAAATCATTCTTCACTGATGGCGTAAAATCATTCTTCACTGATGCCCTAAAATCATTCTTCACTGGTGCCGTAAAATCATTCTTCACTGATGCCGTAAAATCATTCTTCACTGATGGCGTAAAATCATTCTTCACTGGTGCCGTAAAATCATTCTTGACTGATGCCGTAAAATCATTCTTGACTGATGCCGTAAAATCATTCTTCACTGATGGCGTAAAATCATTCTTCACTGATGTTGTAAAATCATTCTACACTGATGCCGTAAAATCATTCTTCACTGATGCCGTAAAATCATTCTTCACTGATGCCGTAAAATCATTCTTCACTGATGCCGTAAAATCATTCTTCACTGGTGCCGTAAAATCATTCTTCACTGATGCCGTAAAATCATTCTTCACTGATGCCATAAAATCATTCTTCACTGATGCCGTAAAATCATTCTTCACTGGTGCCGTAAAATCATTCTTCACTGATGCCATAAAATCATTCTTCACTGATGCCGTAAAATCATTCTTTACTGGTGCCGTAAAATCATTCTTCACTGGTGCCGTAAAATCATTCTTCACTGGTGTCGTAAAATCATTTTTCACTGATGCCGTAAAATCTTTCTTCACTGATGCCGTAAAATCATTCTTCACTGATGCCGTAAAATCATTCTTCACTGGTGTCGTAAAATCATTCTTCACTGTTGTCGTAAAATCATTTTTCACTGATGCCGTAAAATCTTTCTTCACTGATGCCGTAAAATCATTCTTCACTGATGCCGTAAAATCATTCTTCACTGGTGTCGTAAAATCATTCTTCACTGATGCCGTAAAATCATTCTTCACTGGTGTCGTAAAATCATTCTTCACTGATGCCGTAAAATCATTCTTCACTGATGCCATAAAATCATTCTTCACTGATGCCGTAAAATCATTCTTCACTGGTGCCGTAAAATCATTCTTCACTGTTGTCGTAAAATCATTTTTCACTGATGCCGTAAAATCTTTCTTCACTGATGCCGTAAAATCATTCTTCACTGATGCCGTAAAATCATTCTTCACTGGTGTCGTAAAATCATTCTTCACTGATGCCGTAAAATCATTCTTCACTGGTGTCGTAAAATCATTCTTCACTGATGCCGTAAAATCATTGTTCACTGATGCCGTAAAATCATTAAATCATGAACAGCAATAATTAAGTTGTTTACGGTTATTTTTTCACACATTGAATTCTACTTTTGTTGCAAAATATACCCAAATTTAAAATCCAAAAAAAGAAAATTAATTTTTGTCAAGAACAGTTTTTTGTCATCTAGCATATTGTTTTTTTGTTTTTTTTTCTGCTTGTACCTTGTGACCATTTCCTTTACCTCTGTGATAAGTAAAGTATCCAATGGGGATTATGTCTTTTTGTCAAAAATTAACAAATTATAAAAAAAAATTCATGAACATGTTGTTGCACTAATAATTTAGCATGAAAAATATGGTGTTTTGGGGGTTGAAAGGCTGATTTACATCTTGTGTACTCCTGAGAGCAAGAAACACATCTTTCTTCAGAGATTTCTTAAGAGATTGTACATAACATATGTTATCAAAGTCAAGAATAGCTATTTCAATGTCAACATGGACATGCCTCATTTAATCTGAGAATATATCTACTCTTATAATCTGTCTTGAACTATTCAAGTAGTTAGCAGTGCGTAAAATTAAACTTGAGGGTGTGATGCACTACTTCCTACTTCTTCCCACAGCTGCTTTTGAACAGTGTGAAAAACATACGTGATATATGAGTCTCAAGCTGCTACTTTCTGTCAATTTCATTAAAACTGTTTTGACATCCAATACTTGATGATAGTTAATCATATTTGAACCAAAGATGACCTTTATTTTTGTCTCTAGCAGAGGTATAACAAATTTGAAAGGACAGTACACTCTTACTGCGCATCTTCCAGCATCTTCTATAAGTGAATGTGACATGGCACTAACAAGGAGCAAACTCACTGGAATGCAGTAGAACTTTACATTTGAAATGTAATCAACTTACGATAATACACTTACATGAACCATTTTTTTTAAGAGCACTAAGGGTTGACCATTAGAGATTCTGGGAGGAGAGTAGGTGGAACTTCGCAAATTGACTTCGCTTGAGATTCTAGGAGAAGAGGGGATGGAACTGTGGAAATTGGCTTCGTTTTGAGATTCTGGGAGGAGAGTAGGTGGAACTTTGAAAATTGTCTACAATTTCAGATTTGGGGATTTTGAGCTAGAATAAATTGTTTTCAGGATGATGTTGCTGGAAGTGTGTATTTTTGGATTAATATGAAATTTGTGTTGTGTTCCTGAAAAGGGACTTATGTTTTAGGTTCTGATTGTTCCGTTCGTTCGTCTGTCCATCTGTTGTCTGTTCGTCATGATGGACTAAGTACACACATGTTTATCATGAGTTTCATGACATGATTGGCTGAACAAATTTTCTCATTTGCATAAATTAATATTCATGAACAATGAAAAACTCGTCTTTTCAGTAAAACCATGCCAGAATGCTTTCTGATTACCAACATTCATAGTTCCAAATTACCTGATTTTAACAATACAAGCAGAAAAAATAATTAAAAAAACTGAAATTCATGGAGAATACAGATGCACGTTGATATTTCATTCTGATACTATTGCTCAAAATTGTGCATTATGTTTTCAATAACTTTTACCTGAGACAAGTCACCTATAATATTTAATATGCATTTTGAGAAGTCTTTGTGTGTATATGTGCAATTTGAAGTGAAACAATTTTGAATGCAATAAAATCATGTGTTGAACTGCTGTTCGGTATAATAGTTTTGTAATACAATTTTAGAGCATGTATATTTTCATGTAATGTTTTGTTGAGGATTATTCTGTAAAGAAATCGTTAAAATGATTTTATTTGTAAAAGGGACGTTGTTTGTTTGGACGACTACCAAATGTTCCATTCGAATCGGACAGCACCCTCTCGTGCCAATCCTCCCTGCTGTTTAATTTTGACATAATGATGTAAATATTCTCTTAGTTTTTTAGAGTTTTGATGAAATTTAACTTGCCATCAACCATATTTCAGGTGCCTGGGCTATTGGTGTCACTTGATATAAATATGGTGCTTTGTGATTTGATGTCCAACTGTGAGTCACGTTTGTTTTATCCGGGGTCTAAGCCTTTTTCTTCCACTTCCATTTTTTCATGAGCTACAATGTAGTTTGAAAAAAAACAAATTTTCAAATACAAATTTTCTATACTTACTTTCAGAATTTTGTATGATCAACTGGTTTGGCAGCTATCTTGGTTTTAAGTTAGACCGTAAATTTTCAACCATTTCTGAGGGTCTAGGCATTTTTTGTTGTCACTTCTTTGTGATATTGACTATCTATTTCTTGGATAACAACTTTTGCGATTATATGACTTTTTCCTCCTCTATATTTTCCCACCAAAATGGCGAAAAAAAACCCTTGAAAATCTTCTTCTTTAGAACCACTGTATACATTGATCTGAAACTTGTGTTTTAGCACCTTTGTATAATACTCATTAAATCTTTTGGTCATATGGTTTTGGCTACCATCTTTAATTTCTTCCAAACAGGACTAATGTCATCTTGGATTTTTGACAAAAATGTCAACAATTTTGGTCATTTGTTGAGTGCTTTCACCTTGGTATTTGGCATGAAGCTTGGATGGTCAATGCCCCTTACAAAAAAAAAAATGTTCAGTCATATGGTTGTCATCTTGGATTTCAGGCAAAAATGGCCATAAATTAGGATATTTGTTTCTCATGAGTGCTTTAACCAATTAACTTGATATTTTGCATGTCACATGTATGTTTTTTCAACCAATAAGTATACATGTACATTAGAAAATAGAAAATAACAAAATGTCCAACAATCTATTTCTCACAAACTGCTCAACAAAATGATATAGCATTGTCATCAACAAAGCATATATGTTCATAAGCTGTGGTTTCCATTTTGGTTTGAATGCAAACACATACAAAGTACTTAAATAAATGCTTTAACCTTCAATGGCTATGAAAACTTAAATAAATGCTTTAACCTTCAATGGCTATAAAGACTTAAATAAATGCTTTAACCTTCAATGGCTATGAAAACTTAAATAAATGCTTTAACCTTCAATGGCTATAAAGACTTAAATAAATGCTTTAACCTTCAATGGCTATGAAAACTTAAATAAATGCTTTAACCTTCAATGGCTATGAAAACTTAAATAAATGCTTTAACCTTCAATGGCTCTAAATGCTTTAACCTTCAATGGCTATAAAGACTTAAATAAATGCTTTAACCTTCAATGGCTATGAAGACTTAAATAAATGCTTTAACCTTCAATGGCTCTAAATGCTTTAACCTTCAATGGCTATGAAAACTTAAATAAATGCTTTAACCTTCAATGGCTATGAAAACTTAAATAAATGCTTTAACCTTCAATGGCTCTAAATGCTTTAACCTTCAATGGCTATAAAGACTTAAATAAATGCTTTAACCTTCAATGGCTATGAAGACTTAAATAAATGCTTTAACCTTCAATGGCTCTAAATGCTTTAACCTTCAATGGCTATGAAGACTTAAATAAATGCTTTAACCTTCAATGGCTATGAAGACTTAAATGCTTTAACCTTCAATGGCTATGAAGACTTAAATTGTGTGTAAAGTATAAGTTAATTGTTGCAAATAACATATCATTCTTAGCAACCATACGCATGTTTATCTCAGCCAATTAATTGTACAATATTGCATTGTACACTTCTTGCTTGTTGTTGTGATTACTAAACTCAGTATGTATAACAACTTGAAGATATTATAATACATTAATACAATAATTTGCCATGCTGATTTATTAGCAGATAAATGTGGTGTAGAAATTAATTTGTGGTCTCCATGATATGTGATTTTAAAAATGATTATGTAGTTACTGCTTTTACATTGCACATCATTTATGATAGTGATAATTTTTAAAACCATCAATTAATAGGTATATTGGGTGAAGCTCTATCAGAATCATTCATGAGGTTGTCACTGTGATGCATCATGGGAAATTTGGGGGTGGTGCTGCTTAATTCTGCTGTATCTATGTAATATGCCGCTGCAAAACTGTTATGTTTCATTATTGAAATTTCTAAAACATGATTCTAACATTGGGGAGGGAGTTAGATGGTCATGTCCTTAGCAACCAGAACCATGTTCATACAACATAAACATGGTTGACACTATATTGAGTATGATCAGGTTACTTTTTTTAGCTGCATGCTTGTATATCTTTAGTGGACACATTAAAATAGAAAAACTGTGCAATTAATTTTTTTTCTTTCACATACTTCCCTTCCCCAGAAGATATTAATTAATGGTTATTTTTTGCTTTCTTTTAGATCTGTGTTTGCTGTCAATTTTGTTTCAAAATTGCAGATTTTTGTTTTCAATTCTTGTGAAAGTAGTTAAAAGTTTTATTTACTTTTTGAATACCAAAGTCAACTTTGTCACTGTTCACAAAATTTGAACTCATATTTTACAAAGATTTTAATCTAGATCTGTCGCCAATGGAATATTATGTCCATTTGGTTCAAAATTATCAAAAAAAAATGTTACGTTCGATTTCATGCATAACGCTTGATTCTCGCAGTGAACAGAAAATGCTCTATTTAGTGAACATGTATGAAACCTGTACGTGTCTATGCGTTGACATGTCCTAATGGTCTTAGTGACATTTATATTAACGTGTGATATCCCTAATGTATCCTTGTTTTACACTCTCAGGTAGATTCCGAATAATGCCCCTTACCACAGTCATGTATGTTAATGAATAGCCGATACTCTAGGGGCAGAGGTGATCATTAAATCTGATCCACAGGAAGCATTGTTCGTAATTAACTGTTGTGCCTTTCCCTCTCCTTCTCAAAATGAAAGTTATTTAACATGGCATTTCGAAAAGTACAAACCTCTACAGTGCAGTTCATGTTTATAAACACCTTATACTCATTTCCGGTCTGTATATTAATTGCCTGTTTTTAAATAGCCTTCGTACAATGTTTTCGGTTTCGTTTTTAGTCGGCATTTTGTGCAGTTTTTTATCATTCATTTAGTGCAATTTGTTGTTATTTGATTTATTTGACTGATATCTCAATATCAGGATTGCCATTTTGACGTGTGCAAAAGAAAATAATCTCTCAATGAACGACTTATGTTTCTTGCGCATGGTCTTAATGATCCATAGCTCTTATATTGATTATTACATTTATATACTATAATGTTACATTAAATGCGTCTGTAAGTTAGGGCTATATCGTAATAGAAATATTAATTCCTCTTGAGATAGTTTAAAAAGGATTATTTTCTGGGATGCAATTCAATTTTTTTTCTATCCTGTGTTCTTTTGTTGGAGCAAATAATGGTTGATGTCATCATATTTGCTTTCATGTACTTATATGTAATTTGGGAGGTGATTAAATAATTATGTTAAATCTGAATGATATGGCTATAAAACATAATTATACATTGTATTACATTATATAGATGTTTAATACTGCTCGTTTCCATGGAGATGAGGATTGCACATCTTCATCTTTGTACGTATACATACAATGTATTGTAGCAGGCAACTAAAATGGATTAGTCTTGTGGTCATTTCACAGTGCTTGTTTGAATTTTGTGTAAACTAACAATGTGTTTTATGTGCATTGTGTACATCACCATGGTTTCCACATCAAACAGGATGCAGCGAGATCATCAATTCTGGTTATATTAATTTACCTTCTTATTCAATGTTCGGAAATTATATTTACAACGTTTGCAACGTTTGTTAACACAAGTAGTAGCTGTTTTTCGTGGAGCCAAAAAAGAAAACAACTACAATATAAGTATAATAAAATACATCATAGACAATAAATTCAATACAAACAAGAAAAACAAGTCATTGTCAATGACATAGTACCTGTCATGCTTTTAGTGACTTTGTCGAACAATGAAAATCATAGTCAGATTATGTTTAAATATTGGAATAGTATTTAGCATATTAACTATAAATGTGCATAAAGCAGGTATAAAGACTAAGTTTGAATGAAATTGGTCAAGGCATGCCCCAGAAACTGTTGATGACATGTCCAAATGTTGATTTTTGGGACAATTAATGGTTGTCTGTTGAAAGTCAACAAAATAAAAGAAAGCGATATTCACATGTATCATGACTTGTGATGTACCAACTTTAAAAAAATGAAACATTTAACCCATTATATCTTGCCTTTGTACAAAATTTAACCCAAATCTGTACAATCATTTCTGTAAAATGAGCAGAACACTCGTAAAAAACAAAATGACCACTGTTTTGAATCGAATTGACTGATGTCAATGCAAAGTTCCGTTTGAATGAAATCAGTCAAAGCATGTCCAAAAAACGGTTAATAACATGTTTGAATGTTGATTTTTGGTGTTTAGCTAAATTTCAATGAAAACAAAAATAAAATAAAAACAACATTTAACCCATTTTATCTTGCCTTTGTATAAAATTTAACCCAAATCTGTAAAATGAGCAGAACACTCATAACAAACAAAATGGCCACCGTTCCGCCATTTTGAATCGAATCACGATAAAAAAAAATTACGTGCATCAGTAACCCACTATGTCCAAGGCATGTCAGTGAAATGGTTGATGACATGACCAAATGTTGATTTTTGGTGTTTTTTGGGACAAAAATGAATGCCAGTCGGTCAAAGGTCACCAAATCAAAAGAAATGTGCACATGTCTCCCATTATGACTTGTCTTTGTACCAGCTTTGAAGAAAATCTGTCCTGGCGTCTCTGAGAAATGATGATGGACGCATGAATGCATGGACAGAACCCAGAACATAAGTCCCCGTTTGGGAGTATGTCTGACAGGGACTAAAAATAACTACACTACATGCTTTTGTACTAAAGCCAATAAATGTGACCATATCTTTGTGGTACACTAAAATGAATGTTGCAAGCCCATGTCCATTTGTTATCTAGCATTCTGATATATGTGATGGTATATATTGTTAGTTAATTGCTGTATACTTAATAGACCATTTTCCATTCGCTGCGAGATCCCACGTTATGCGTGAAATTGAATATAAAAACAGGACAAGGAAAGGTCATAGTGGCAACAAATATCGCATGGGATTCGAAAAACACGAAAATATTTTGGGAGATATATCCATGATTAATAATGTGCTGTACACATTAGATGATGGTCAATTTCGATGAAGTACATGTAAGTGTTTCAAATGCAATATCCCCCTGTCAAAGATTGAAGAAATTCAAGTTCAAAATCAAATCGCTTGATTTTTGTGACAGGTGTTCGGCACACGTCGTTTCTGAGACATTGCCAAGCTTTAATTAGGTAATTTTTAAGGCAAATGAAAGGTATAGAAGGATTTGCTGGTGGTAAATAGTGCAAGTCACGCCCAGGTCAAAACTGGATTGTGGGAAAATAAATGTTTATCAACACAATTGTCGCACAAGTGCAGCACGACAACCACCTCCCTTTAAACCTGATAACTCTGCATTCAAAAAAAAAGATTCTCTTTTGTTTGTTACAGAAAATATACCCAGAAAGTGTTGCTTGTTATCAATGTACTCACTTTAACACTGGGTACAAATTCCATCATGTGGCTGTCTTTTCATGAAAACATTTAAAAAAATTTAAAAAAATTTAAAGTCCATAATTTCAATTTATTATTAACATTTTTCAGTAGATTAATTACTCTACACTGTCTAGATATAAAGCAAAATTAGCTTTCAGTCAGCATAAAGCCAGCTATTTATGGTCAGTTAATCTCGGACCATGATGTATATATCATCCAGTTCTTAGAAGACTCTACACTAACGAAGTCTGAAAAACAAGGGCTTGTAGATTCACATCTGCACATCCCCCACCCTTGGGCTAATTTTTATTATGAAAAATATTTGCATTTGTCGAATTTCTGTTATTTGCGGTAGAGGTAGCTTGCACAATTTCCTTTCTCTAGCTTTTTGTTCTTGAAGAGACTTAATTGAGTGGTTTTTGAGCTGCGCTCTAGGAACAGGAAAAGGTCACCTTAATATTGTAGTGTATACTTGTTCTGGTGTAGATGATATGACAAGAGATTCAATTTAAATTATTAATTTTTCAATATTTTATTTTATCATGCCTGATTTGATTATTTGTTGTGGCTCAATGAAGGGGTTAGGGGAGCAAATGATGCAAAAACATTTTAATTTTCCACTCGACCATATAAATACATAGTCTCAGTGATTTATAATAATAGTATAATAATTTGTATTTACTTATCCTGTGCTTTTTACAAACAAGACTGATCAAAAGTGCAAGAAAACAAAATGAAATTAAGAAAATGCAGAAATACTTTTATAAATATTGACAGTAATTCAACTAAGAACAATAAATTATACATGCTCTGACATTGTAAGCTTTCTTGAACAGATGTGTCTTGAGATTTAGTTTAAATTGACTGATGCATGTTCTTTATAGCATATGGAACATAGCCATTCAATAAACCTGAGCCTGCTACAGAAAACGCCCTCACCTCATGCTGTTAAAACTTAATTCAGGAATAACTAATTAATGAATAAGGGTGTGATTTGTTTATTACGTAAGGTAACAGTGAATTGCTCATATATTATTGATATTATACACAAAAAGTATTTTAAACACTAAAAGATTTTTGTCTCTATTCTAAATTTTGCCGGCAACCAATTTAGTTTAATAAGAGTCACAGTGATACATCACAAAAAGCTATTTTTAAGCATTGTCATGATAAAAGTTTAGACTTTTTTCATGAAAACATAATTCATGGTACATTTGGTTGAAGGATATCATACCTCCAGGCCGCTTACTCCTATAAAGAATATACATACTATATATAATGAGTAACGCGAAAATCAAATCTGTGTTTCCATGGAAACCATTGCATTTCATTATCACAAGTATAATTCAACATTATAAAGATAAGAAATGACGATCATCTAGATATTTTCTGAGATTATAGTTTAGTTATTAGTTTACTCCAATAAATATGGGCAAAAATGATTATATTCTGTCGATTTTCTCTATTTTCTGTACTTAAAAATTGCAGGCTATTAATATGTTTGTTTCAAATAAAAGTACCCAATTTAAAATGGATTATGTATTCTCTGATACTGTTTGTGGTTTTCATAAACGAAGAAATACTCAAATCAAATTGCTCAAAAATAAGCTATAATAGAAAGTTCCCCAAATAAACCTGAAAATTTTATCTCTGAATACAAGTGACTGAATTACAAAAAACACTCGGTTTAATCCATGATCACATATATATTCGTGAAAAAGGTAAACGATGAGTTGGTCAATGCGTTGTAAAATGCTGATAGAGGCAATTATTGTTAGCAGTGCATAATGGATACTTTAGAATGAAAATGAGTAAAGATGAAACCATTATCTATTATTTACAGGTAGGTGTGATGTCAGTTTGAACATAATAAGCAATTATAACCAGTTGGCCAACGCTAATGATTGTGACCTGTGACCTTTGACTTTGCAAGTCAAATTACATGTATGTGTTCATTACCACTTACCGGGTATTTCATGAAAATCTTTCAATATTCAGGAAAAAGTCAGTTATATCATTTACATGTCCTATAAAATATCAGTTTAATACTCTTTTTATATGGAAGTTTGCATATAATTTTGTGGAGAAAATGTTGCTTCTGAACAACTTACCAACAAGTTTTTGCAAAATTTTGCATTTTTTTTACATTTGTTTCCCAATCAAAATCAATGCATGTACTTTTATGTGCATTGTACCAATGTATATTAAAGCAGCACACAGCCTTCATGCCACGATATGCTTCTAAACATAACATATACGTACATGTGTAAAATCTATTGCTTGTTTTCACAAAATTCTTGTGCTGAAAATGGTTGTGGTGTTAATATAACACATTGTCTGCTGAAAAACTCTGTGGAAATAAATGCGAAAAATACAGTAAAAGATGTCATCAGGGAGATATGAGAACAATTTTAATTATCTAATTTTCATTAAAATTTACTTTTATTTCGATTTTCATGAAAATTAAATTTTTTTCAGAAATTCTGACAAAGTAATTGAAAAAAGGCTGTGATGTACACATTTTTGCTGATGCATAATGATCAGAACCTTGACATTTTATTTCTGTTCTTTAAAGTCTCCCCCCTACTTGTGAAAGTACGACTGAATACATACCATATTAAAATCTTATGTCAGTACTGGCAATAGGACATGCCAACATGAGTTGTCATGGAAATCAATCATTAATTTTATATGAAGTAGTGTTAATATCTCATTAGTCTGTGTTTATTATCGTGTTTATCATCAACTTTGTCAGTGGCAAGTGATCATCTGATTGTGCTTTGGGCAGGCTGACTGTCATTAATTACAAATAGACCAGCTTTTATTCACTGTCCCCCTTCCCAATACAGAGAAGCATTACGCGTTGTATTTTGAATCGTCATTAAAACCTGAATTTATTACGAATAAAAACATAAGTTTATACATACAATTTACGATCATCGTTACTCCAGCGGGCAGTTGGCAAGCGGACAATGTTTCTGAAGCCACCCATAGCAGGAGTGAGCGAACAAAGGCGAGCGAGCGAACAAAAGCAAGCGAGCCAGGGAAAAAAAAGGGTTGGTTTCCGGTCGGAAAGCAGCGAGCGATCGGAAATTAAGCAATAAGCGGTTGGAAAAAAAGCGATAAAAGTGGGAGGTTGGGCGGAATGAGTACTGTACATGTGAAATTGACTGTAAAACAAGACAAACAATGGTCATAGCATCGTAGTGGTGCCAAGATATCCCATGAGGTTTGACAAATGTGAAAGTATTTTGCAGGAAACGCTTAATATTGTGCTCTATGTATTTGATGATGGTCAGTTTTGATAAAGTATACTGAAGAGTACTGTAAAATACTTTATTTCAGCTGGAATTAATTTTCGCTGAAAAGACATTTTGGATGTTTTGTTTGGAATTTATTTTCACTGATTTTTGTCGAGTTGAATGTAAATTATAGGAAAAAAAGGTATATTCACTGGATTTTATTCTTACTGAATCATTTCTTCAGCGAAAATTAATTTCAAGGGAAAATAAAATATTTTACAGTAACTCAATGTCATATTCCACTCTGAAAGATGAGCATTTCCATATTGAGCTGTAGCAAAAAAAAAAATAATTTTAAAATCTTTCAATTTTTGCGGCAGATCTTTGGTCTATGCCTTTCGTGCAATATGCAAGAACTCACAGTAAATGGAAAATCATCTCTGATTTCTGAAATGATAAATAATGCATGAAATCTTAGAATCTCAAGGCTTATAGAAAAAATGTGATGATAGATATTGAGCGTGTTGAGTGCAGAGGCTACTGAAGTTTATTTCAATTGTAAAATTGTCATTTTGAGATCATTCGGCTAATTCTTTGGATTATTTTGTGCAATATCTGATTGTCTGAATAAGTGCGAATTATGGGAAAATACAATCCAATGATTTCAGCAGGTTCAGATATTGGTGGTCATTTTCATTATATGTTTTGAAGTGTTCTGCTTATGCATCAGGGATTTTTTTAAACAAGGGAACAGGGGTACAGTGCCCTCATGCACCCCCTTACCCTGGGGAGCAGATTCTCTGGCAACCATAAAATTCTGAATGACCACGGATCATATATGGTCACAGTCTTCAACTGTGACCTGTCTGATAGTAATTTTGGCCCAAAGGAAGCCATAGAATGCTCCATTTTAACTTAGAATTATCAAAAACTCCACACCCTGTTAGGGAGAACCCTATCTCCCCCACTTGGTGGTGCCGCTGAATTACAGTGCTCCCTCTTGCAGTTTTTTTCTAGAAAAACCCCTGTGCATGTTGATTCACAAGAATCATGTGATCAATCTAATTGTTCTCAATATATATCTCATGAGCTTACTTAAATTACAAAGATTTTTCTGTGGTCAAACTAAGTATTATATGTATAATTAGTATACATTCAATGCAATTTTGGTTTATATGTGTTCAACATTTTTACCACCAGTTCCATCTTTTCATCACAAATTCACAAAATTTATAGTGAAAATTAATTTATAGTGAAAATTGACTGAAATTTTGTCTTTCGGCTCCAACATTAGAATACATTTCATTTCCAGAAATATTGAAGAATTATAATAAAAACGTGCATCAAAATTTGAATGCAAAAGTCTGGTGGTGAAAAGTTTCATGTATTCATCACTATGCCTTTTCATTTTAAACTCACATTTGAGGATTACCCCTTTACTAATTCCCTTATCAATACCTTCATTTTGATTTTGTATCTTCACTGACTCGTCGCTACTACTTGCCAATTTACTGTTGAGATGTGATGGCTGACAGAACTAATTTGTGATGAAAAGAGGGAACTGCATGGTGATGAAAAAGTTAACTGAATATGATGTGCTAAACAGCTTAGGATGCATGTACACAAATAACGATTCAGACGTAAGTTTATGATTCATGATATCACATTTATAAAACTTGTCTCAAATTTTATTTGTTCCTTACCAAAGGCACCTACCACACTCATTTAATGAATCCGATATCATTGGTCACTCATTAGATATGTTTGTACACTTCTAAACCTTAAAAGCAAATGATTTTAAAAACAAATAAAAGCAATAGGTTTTTTACTTTGTCTGTATCAGCGTAAATGAAGGCGTAAATGTCTGTCATTATTGTTGTTGTTGTCGTCGTCGTCTCCAGTGCAACAGTGCAAACTTATATCTTTTGGGAACAATATAGATATTATATTAACCAGTTTGTGTTCTTGGCAAAGTTATATTTTGGTGTGTTTTAATATTTAAAATATTCATTAAATTTTACTTAAAATTGTCTTTCTTTTATGGTTACAATAATTCAAACAATTTTAATCTGATCATCTTCAATTTCGGAATTTTATCAATCTCTATAAAATGTCAACCAAGTTCATTTTTTGAAGTAGAAATAAGTGCACAGAATGAAGACTGCTGTTAGTGAGAGCCAGATATTAGTAATATGATCTGCAAGATCTGTCAATTTGATGTTGACTTCGTTGACTAGTTTGTCATCGCAGAAGGCTGCAGCATTTTTTACTTCTTCTTGGAAAGTGCATTTGTTTGAAACTTGATATATTTATACATATATACAGCTTGGTGAATCGCTCTCTGTTGTGTTCAGTTCAGGCAGATATCATCAAATTTCTAATTTTGATGAATATTTTTGTCCTTTTCGATAATCAATCAACCCCGGTCAGATTTGTGACGATACTTTCAATTTTCTAATTTTATTAATTATAAATTGGAGAACACATTAGCTTGTACTTTCCACCCTTATTTTGTTTAGAGATTTTAATCTAACTTTTATATACTTTATTTTATATTATTCTATGAGAACCATTGAGATTAATACAGTACATGAAGTATTGCATGAAGAATATTAAATAATCTTGTCAATTTTTCGGTTTGTTCCCACTTATACTTTATCCTTTATTTTCTCTTTACAAAATGTTATTATTGCATTCTGGACTTTTATACTTTTTTGCTATGCAAAGAAAAGATATTTCATCATTTCTATCCATGCTTTCATTTGTTTATAAATGCAGATTCTCAAAGGACAAGGTTGTAATAGTTACATGTATGCTATGTTTTTAGACAAAAATGACCTGAATTACTTTAATCCAAAAAATGGTTAATTTGTTGTTCAGTCACACAGTATAATTTGTTCATCTACTATTTGGGTTCATGATAGTTGACAGAGTGCATTGACCTCAAGCACTGCCTGTATGTCATTTGATATATAGCTTCTACATGCTTTTGATTGACCAATGAGACTACAGCATCTTGTAATGCAACAATTATCATATGGTGTTATAATAAATAAGTAAACATAAATTAAAAAAAATTTATTCATTATATTCATTTATGACGTATTTTGGCTATAGGAAAACCTATGTCATTTATGTCTATGCTCTACTAATAGACCTAATATGGGAATCATATTTATTTATTAATTAATATTGTTAATTCAGGATTTTTAAGTACATTAGATTTAACATAGCCGGTACTGAGCTTTATTGTTGCCCAAGGATCAGTAAACTTATAGTAAAAGTGAATTAATTATAAAACACCTGCTGAATTGTTATTATTAAAGGGTCAAAAGTTCATCTTGTTACATTGTCTGGATACTGTAGCAGAATGGTATTTTGGGATTATCTGCCAAGCTGTTGTTTTCCATTTTAGATGAAAGCAATATGGATTCATACATTCATATGTTGGGGGATTTTACCACCATTAACAGTGTAACTGTAATTCTGCATTTAAATATGTGCTTACATGTACTCGGGGGTAGTATTCTCCCTTTAATAACGTAGTTCAACCACATTTCTCTCACATCGGCCCCTAAGGACAAATTGGTGGGCTTTACCATACTAGTCGGCTTGACAAGTTGATCAGAATAATAATAAAAAAATGAAAACTACTTGTAACTTCTGCAGATTTATTAAAAAGCAGTAAAATCTTTGTATTTCATATCATGGAATATAAAAACCTTATCAAAACACAAAACTGTTTTTAAGTCAGTTGTCATATTATAAAATGCTGAAAACTAAAATCTGAATTTGACAATGTATAGAAATAGAAATCAACTTGTTGAGCGGATCACCAAAGTGAAATTGTCAGACACATGGAAACTCCCAAAATGGCCATGGAAACTCCCAAACATCAAAAACCTCCATGATTCATGAACAAGGGTATACAAATCAAGTTAGGGTGAGGGTTAGTTTAAATTTTTCATGTTTCTGGGGTTTCCATGACAACTTTCTGTGGTTTCCATGTTTTTACAATTCCACTCTATAAGCAGATCTTTAGTATTTCTATATACAGACAAACTTATTTAATCTCAAAAATCTGTTTGTTGACAACTTTTGAAGCAACAATACCTAGTTTAACAGTGCTGTACTTCAACCAACACATCTGTGCTTTCATTCCTTGTGGGTAGAAGGTGGGTTTTTTAGAAGGTGGGAAAAACCATTAGAATAATCTTTAATCACTTAACATCCATTGGAATGGATGAAATCGATACATGACAATAAACGAAAATTAAAAAAAAATACAATACAAACATTAATAAAAATAACTAAGAACTACAAAAGAGGAAAAAAAAAACTTTTAAGAAAATGATGTTGATGAATTAAACTATTACATTATTAATAGTGACCCAATTATGTAATAGAGTTATGATGGTGTTGCTGCCTCAAGTCAAATGAAAAGAGGTATTGCCATTTTTAGCAACTTAATATGAAATTGAACTTTTCTTTTGAATTCGAATTCCTGAAAGTGTTTTCATGCTGTTCAGCTTTTGTAAAGAGTTAGTCAAACTATTTTCAGTTTAAACTCTTGAATGCCAATGTCAACTTTTGTCACCTTTTGCAGAACTTTTTTCAAAAAATAAATTTTTATCAAGACCTGTAGCAACTGGGAAATTCAATAATTAACAAATAAATAACAAATTTTAAAAATACAAAAAGTTGCATTAAAGTTGATACCATAATAACAAGTAGTTAAAAGGTATGTTTACACTTGACTTCATATTCATGTTGCTGGAACTGATTAATTCAGGTGAACTCGAAGGTTATCAATTGTTGAAAGAAACAAAACAATAATATTGATCATTGCTTGGATAGTGTCAGCCACCAGGTGATAAAGTGTGAGTGCAATGGGATTACGTTGATTTGTTTATGCTTAATAGAACACTGAGTATATTAACAGTCACGTCCCACAATTCTAATTTTATTTCAGAAACTTGGTCATTAGACAGCAAGAATTTATTTATTTTATTTATGAATCCCTTCCATATACTGTGACATTTTTGCTATTTTCTCTGAAGGAGTGATTCAATGAAAATAAAATTCAGCGAATATACCTTTTTTCTATGTTTTACATTCAACTCGTCAAAAAACAGTGAAAATAAATTCCATACAAAACACCGAAAAAGTCTTTTCAGCGAAAATTAATTCGAGCTATGAAATCCAGATTCCACAGTCGGTTGAGTATCATTTAATCATACAGTAGTTTTTTTTATTCCAATACCACTGGTTTTCATTACATTTTCTCAAAATTGGTGGGTTCAAGTGGATACAAGTTTAAACATGAGAACAGGTGTTATCACACATGTATTAACATAGGGCAGATTACTGAAACTGCTGTATCTTTGAAAATAGGTTTGTAGCTCCCATATTTATTTCAAGTTTTCTTTTTTAATGGGTCATGTATCACTTTTTATCAATATTAGCAACGAGTATTATCAAGTTTATCTGAAAAACTTGGTTTGTGTCCCATATTTTTTTTTACAATTACTTTGTATTATTTATTTATTTGTTGCTACACTTTTAAAGCAGGGGCGCAAAATTAAAGATACATTTCTTAAAATAAGTACAAGAAATACTGTTATAGATCAAGAAAAATAACATATAACAAAATTAATATTAGTACAATAAAAATAACATTACAATCTATTTATTAGTGTAAAAATGTTGTTCTAAAGTCCATGGCATCAACTAAAAATTCCTTCATAAGTTTGTCTATGGTGTCACAATAAACAATATTGTATTGTATAGCAATAAACAGTCTATTTACAATATAAAATAAATTTGCATTAAAATTCAACTGTTTCATCATCATGAATGTATAACTAATTAATGGGTTATCCCAAAATAAGCCACAACTTAATTGCAGTATATTTTTTAACAACACAGAAGATTGTTTTTGTTCATGTTTGACTACTGTCAATCCAACAGTGAAGTCGTCACCATTGGTTCACTTCAGTACCTGCAAGCCAAAGGGTTGTGGCTTACCTTTTAGGCTATAACACATGTGCCAATAGGTAGTGGTGCACAAGCAACAGTATTCTTTTCCATAAAGAGGTCCTTGTTTAGTTGCATTTACTGTGTTGTGTTTGACCCCTTTGTTAGTCCCTGTTCGGACACAGTCTGAAAACAGGGACTTATGTTTTGACCCTTGTGCGTCTGTGTTTCCGTCCGCCCGTGTGTGTGTGCGTGCGTCCGGACCTGTATCTTAGAAATGCCTGGACGAATCATAATCAAACTTCACACATACATCATACATGATATTATACATACATGTATGCACATCAATTTGTTTCATGATCTGATTCAAGATGGCCGAATGGCAGCCGTTTTTGTGCTAAAAAATCATCAAAATCAAGCATTTCTCAGCTGTTTACAGATGGATTTTGTTCAACCTTAGTATATACACTGTACATTAGACATTATGGGACCTTGAGGCAAACAATTTTATTTTTCAGATCGGATTCAAAATGGCTGACTACACCCATATCTCTGACACGATTTGACTGATTATGTTCAAATTTTAAATATTCATTATACATCATGTCATAGATATACAGATATATTGGTTTGACGATCCTATTAAAAATGGCCAAATGGTGGCCTGATGCACATCATTTTATTATTCAGATCAGATTCAAAATGGCTGTCTGGCGGCCATTTTGTTTTAATGATTGGGCTTCTAGAGCCATATCTCTGACATGCTTTGACTGATTATGTTCAAATTTTATTTGTTATACATCATGTTATAGATATATACATGTATTCAAAATGGCTGATTTTGTTTTAATTAATGCTGTTCCTGACCAATATCTCCCAATATGAACAAGTACTTGTTTGACAATCAGATACAAATGTCAATCATTTTAATGTTAAACAATCATCATAATCATATTCCTGACATAGTTATATTCCAGCTATATTACTATAAACAAAACTATATATCTTAAATTTTATAACTAACGGGGACTGTGCCATACATATGGCTTGTTTTTATTGTATGTAAATTTTATTGTGAATTGTGATATTGTCTGAGTTGCTAAAAACAAAACTAGGCTAAAATAAATGAATGACAACTGGTAAACAAGACTTTTGTTTCATGTTTATTTGTTTCTAAGTTCTAATTTTATCCAATTGATGCAGACTGACTCTGTCAGGCACTCAAGTAGTAGGAAAGCTTAATAGGTGAATTCAACTGTGCACTTCCTAATATAATGTACTATTACATGAGTTGGAATGTTGTTCAATCAGGATACTCCCTGCTGAAAACAACTCAAACTGTTGACACCTAGAGAATTACAAGGATAAAGTCTTCTGGACAGGATTGCATTTCTAATAATTACTGCTTGTAAAACCTCAAATAGTACAGTGTTTATTATTAAATGTGCGTAAGCTCAGTAGCATTCATAACACACTTGGAGCATGTTGTAGTAAAGCTTCACAAGATATACAAGAGTGTGATATTATGTGTGTATGGGTATAAGAAATGAACTGGTCAAAATCAAGTGGTATACTCACCTCTAGGGGTGGTTATTCCTTTTATATTATACAAACTTCCATTTTAAAGAACAAAGAAATAACTTTAAAACACCAAAAATCATTTACAAAATTGATACTTGAAACATGCTACTTATGGTAATGGTAAAATAAGAATGGTTCCTGGAACAAGCAGTGGCGAAAATTTGCATGTTGCAAAGTTCGTTCATGTAGTTTCATGCTAGCCACAACATTGATATATGTAAAATCATCAAACTCAAAATAAATTCCAAAAATACAGATGCAGTCTGGGTATTAACAAATTAAAACTGTGATATTTTGTGTGTTGTATGTTTTTATTATTGAAACAAAATAAAAACATTATTTAAATACAAAAAAAATTTAAACTTCCAGGGTCACAGTCGAGCCACTACAGATGAAACACATTTTTCTGTCGGCATTTGCATAATTCAGTGACTTTTAAAATTCCTGTAACACCGAATACAAAAAATTAAACTCATGAATTTTCTCCTTCTATACCATTAGTTACAAATACATTCTGTGTTAAGTGAAACCTAACTGTTTCAGAAATATAATATCTCAATTCTGTGAGAGCTGTGAGTATTGCATTACTTAATTCAAACATGAAGTTGGTCTCTTCCAAGCTGATACAAGTGCCAGCTTTAATTATCATCATGTTGAAAATTAATTTAGAGGTGATTATTATTTACTTATTAGTCTATTTTTACTAAAAAGATTTGGTCAGGTCTAAACTGAGCAGTGAGAATCATTAATATCATAGTCAGTCTGTATTTTGAAATGTCAACGCTAATTGGCATTGTATAAGCAGTCCAGCCTGTTCCACCATATCTGTCGGAAAGCTCATATTTCACACATGCAGCAATATTTAATAGCCATGAGCCTTTCATTTTGATCTTTTCAACAGTGTATACATCCACCAAAACTTTCTTCATGCAAATTACTTCTTAATTAAATTAAATTAAGTTAATTAATGAGGGATTCTATAAAAAAAATATTTTATATTACACACTGTATCTTTTGTATCAGACACTATGTTTAATTATATTGTTACAGTAATAATCATCACTATAACTATTTTGTATATTCTATATGAGCAAGGTTTTAATATTAATATGAATGACTTACAACTAATGGAGACTGATAGGTGTCCCATGTATTGCTATGTGACAGGACTGTGTTATCTGTTGGGACTCAACTTGACAGCAATGAAGTGACATCATTTATGTGGGCAAGGTTTTAATAGTTGTGCTATGTTAATATGAATGACTTACAACTAATGAAGACTGATAGGTGTCCCATGTATTGCTATGTGACAGAACTGTGTTATCTGTTGGGACTCTACTTGACAGCAATGAAGCGACATCATTTATGTGGGCAAGGTTTTAATAGTTGTGCTATGTTAATATGAATGACTTACAACTAATGGAGACTGATATGTGTCCCATGTATTGCTATGTGACAACTGTGTTATCTGTTGGGACTCTACTTGACAGCAATGAAGTGACCTCTTTTATGTGGGCAAGGTTTTAATAGTTGTGCTATGCTAATATGAATGACTTACAACTAATGGAGACTGATAGGTGTCCCATGTATTGCTATGTGACAGAACTGTGTTATCTGTTGGGACTCAACTTGACAGCAATGAAGTGACATCATTTATGTGGGCAAGGTTTTAATAGTTGTGCTATGTTAATATGAATGACTTACAACTAATGGAGACTGATATGTGTCCCATGTATTGCTATGTGACAGAACTGTGTTATCTGTTGGGACTCTACTTGACAGCAATGAAGTGACCTCTTTTATGTGGGCAAGGTTTTAATAGTTGTGCTATGTTAATATGAATGACTTACAACTAATGGAGACTGATAGGTGTCCCATGTATTGCTATGTGACAGAACTGTGTTATCTGTTGGGACTCAACTTGACAGCAATATGAAGTGACATCATTTATGTGTGCAAGGTTTTAATAGTTGTGCTATGTTAATATGAATGACTTACAACTAATGGAGACTGATAGGTGTCCCATGTATTGCTATGTGACAGAACTGTGTTATCTGTTGGGACTCTACTTGACAGCAATGAAGCGACATCATTTATGTGGGCAAGGTTTTAATAGTTGTGCTATGTTAATATGAATGACTTACAACTAATGGAGACTGATATGTGTCCCATGTATTGCTCTGTGACAGAACTGTGTTATCTGTTGGGACTCTACTTGACAGCAATGAAGTGACCTCTTTTATGTGGGCAAGGTTTTAATAGTTGTGCTATGTTAATATGAATGACTTACAACTGATGGAGACTGATAGGTGTCCCATGTATTGCTATGTGACAGAACTGTGTTATCTGTTGGGACTCTACTTGACAGCAATATGAAGTGACATCATTTATGTGGGCAAGGTTTTAATAGTTGTGCTATGTTAATATGAATGACTTGCAACTAATGGAGACTGATAGGTGTCCCATGTATTGCTATGTGACAGAACTGTGTTATCTGTTGGGACTCTACTTGACAGCAATATGATGTGACATCATTTATGTGGGCAAGGTTTTAATAGTTGTGCTATGTTAATATGAATGACTTGCAACTAATGGAGACTGATATGTGTCCCATGTATTGCTATGTGACAGAACTGTGTTATCTGTTGGGACTCTACTTGACAGCAATATGATGTGACATCATTTATGTGGGCAAGGTTTTAATAGTTGTGCTATGTTAATATGAATGACATACAACTAATGGAGACTGATATGTGTCCCATGTATTGCTATGTGACAGAACTGTGTTATCTGTTGGGACTCTACTTGACAGCAATATGATGTGACATCATTTATGTGGGCAAGGTTTTAATAGTTGTGCTATGTTAATATGAATGACTTACAACTAATGGAGACTGATATGTGTCCCATGTATTGCTATGTGACAGAACTGTGTTATCTGTTGGGACTCTACTTGACAGCAATGAAGTGACCCCTTTTATGTGGGCAAGGTTTTAATAGTTGTGCTATGTTAATATGTATGACTTACAACTGATGGAGACTGATAGGTGTCCCATGTATTGCTATGTGACAGAACTGTGTTATCTGTTGGGACTCTACTTGACAGCAATATGAAGTGACATCATTTATGTGGGCAAGGTTTTAATAGTTGTGCTATGTTAATATGAATGACTTGCAACTAATGGAGACTGATAGGTGTCCCATGTATTGCTATGTGACAGAACTGTGTTATCTGTTGGGACTCTACTTGACAGCAATGAAGTGACCTCTTTTATGTGGGCAAGGTTTTAATAGTTGTGCTATGTTAATATGAATGACTTGCAACTAATGGAGACTGATATGTGTCCCATGTATTGCTATGTGACAGAACTGTGTTATCTGTTGGGACTCTACTTGACAGCAATGAAGTGACATCATTTATGTGGGCAAGGTTTTAATAGTTGTGCTATGTTAATATGAATGACTTACAACTAATGGAGACTGATATGTGTCCCATGTATTGCTATGTGACAGGACTGTGTTATCTGTTGGGACTCTACTTGACAGCATTATGATGTGACATCATTTATGTGGGCAAGGTTTTAATAGTTGTGCTATGTTAATATGAATGACTTACAACTAATGGAGACTGATATGTGTCCCATGTATTGCTATGTGACAGGACTGTGTTATCTGTTGGGACTCTACTTGACAGCAATATGAAGTGACCTCTTTTATGTGGGCAAGGTTTTAATAGTTGTGCTATGTTAATATGAATGACTTACAACTGATGGAGACTGATAGGTGTCCCATGTATTGCTATGTGACAGAACTGTGTTACCGGGTATCTGTTGGGACTCTACATGAGAGCAATAAAATTACAACATTTATTAAATTCTTCACATTCTGGACCAGTAGGACAGTTTACTTACTTAATATTCTAATTATGCACCAACTACTGGTTTTATCTGGAAGGTACTAATTCCAGCTAAGAGTTGAATTGAGCTGTCAATGGTTGAAGCCTAAAGTGTGTATATTGTTGAATTTTGTAATGTTTTTAAATTGCCTCTACAGAGGGCCCAATGAAAATTACTTTATTGTATTTTGGCCTCCTCCCTTTAAATTAAAACAAATAAATTAAAATAAGTGAAACATCGAGGGACTAGGTAAAAGATTGTGGTGAAAATATGATAATAATTTAATTTAATCTTCTGTAAAAATGCCATATGAATGTGTTTTTATGTGTTAGATGTTTTTGACTCTGTTACTTATTCAGTCGTCTATAAAAATGCCATATGAATGTGTTTTTATGTGTTAGACATTTTTGATTTCGTTTCTTATTTGAAAAATTTCCTCATATTTATATCATATATTTAAACACTTTTCTTTATTTACTTCAAATGCACCAACAATGTTGAACCGACAAAAGTTGACATTGGCACTGAAAAGTGTTAACTCGCACATTATATGATCCCTCTCTTGTTGCTCAGTAAACGTTACCAAGCGCACTTGTTGCATAGGGGCCTGTTTTTCTCTAAGTTTTTCACAAGTTGAATAGACATATTTGTATGTTGTCCCACAGAAATGTCTTACAAATGTATGTACGGACATCATAATGTTATAATTTATTTTTTGTTTCAAAAACAGTTTTTCTATATTTTCCAATTTTTTGGGAACTCAGTAATGTGGATGTCAACAATACAGAATCAGTTGAAGTAATCTAAAATATCTGCCCTAATACTGTTAATTTCTACTGACTAGTAAGTGAATCAACATTTATCACCCCTTCCTCTTTGCACGCATGGTAACTAAGCAACCAGAGAACTCGAAAATCATCTTCTTCAATGAAAGGTACAATAATTCGTAGAATCATAGACAAACAATTTACAGACATCACACTTTATTTATTTGAAAAGGAGCACAGCATGAAAAATACTTTTTTGTAGACAGATAATAATAATAGTGAAATAATGTTTACTTATACCATGGAGTTAAAGACCACATGCTATGGTACACTTGTGGCGATGTGTCTGTTACCATGGTATTTATGTAGCATGTTAAATCACGTCTTATTGATCTCTGTTTTAATCACTGTGTTGAGCTTTAGCCAGGGTATCACAATGACATTTCATATCAGTGTCTGTTCACTCCTATTTTAGCAAGAAAAATACACAGACAAAAAAATTATTCGTTATTGCCCAAAATTAGGAAGCATACAATTGTTGTTTTTTTGTTTTCTTTTGTCAAAAACATCAAATCTGTTGTATATCTTTTAAATGATATTCGTAAAGCCGAAACTTTCAACAAAATATTGCAAGCTTTGAAGCAGCCAATCATCAACAGTAAATGTCTGGAAAAAGCACAGACAATTTTTGCTTGAGGTCTCACACTTCACAAGAATACTGCAAAAAAGGCCCAAAAGTTCCATTGTGCTATAGCATTCTGTATCCAATGTAAGTAGAGGGAATATGACGACAATAACCTGGAACAATTCAATGTTAGTGACGTAGTTTACTTCATATACGGGAAAATTTAAACGTCACCGTAAAACAAGTGCTGGCAAATTCTATTGTTTTTAGTGATAGATGTATAAATATTTATTATAATTAAGTAAAAAAAAGATGAAAACAGACGTTTTCAAGTAAATTGAAAATCATGTATACCGGTAGTCTTCATCTTTGACATTTTAAATCACATGCTATGAAATATTAAATTACATCTTTCATTAAATATTAATGTTTTATTGAAATATGCAAACCAATTATGATTGACAATGGTCCAGTAAAATTGACCAAGTCATTTTCGAGAAACTAGTTGTGATTTGTTTGTATTTAAGATTGGGATCTAATGATTAATTATGGCTGTCACTCATATTTGATCAGGATACACTGTGTAATTGCATGGCAATAAATTTATAAAAAACAAACAAACATACATCCTACTGTATCCCAAGTTTAATCAAAATCATTTCTGAAAAATGGTAATGCACAATGATATCATGTATTGCCTTTGTGTGTTTGAAATTCGATATACATGTTCCTCTCAGAGGAAAGACTTTATATAATAAAAAGCACTATATATATATCAAAAACAAAACTGTGCAGACAGTGCAAGAGTCACTTAATTAACTCGCTGGCTGGCTGGCTGGCTCTCAGCGTGCTCAGCCTTTCATTAACAGCTTGCAAATTTTGTTGTTCCAATGTGAGCAGAGTATGAATGATGCAGATCATGAGTGATATGTAATGCATCAGTGTCTGCACGTCTGTCTGTCTGTCTTTCCATCCGTCCGTCCGTCCGTCCATATAACATGTATAGACAAATAGATAGATAGATGGTAATGGTGAAACCAAGCTACATGTATGCGAGCTTGAAGCTACTCGTAACCATCATCAGTGTAAGTGATGGACAAAACTCTCAAAAAACTTTACTTTGGGCTAGTTGTTAAGACTCTCCTGAACAGTTTAACAAGATTTAAACAAGATTATCCCTACATGTGCAATATATATAAATTTGGTTGTTCAGGATTGTCTCATAGTTGAGTTTGTGTTATTTTCTTGACTTGCTGTTTTCATTGGCTATTCAACTGGCGTTTGGAATACATGGTAAATGGTGCACGTCTTAACAACATAGAACATACACATGTACAAACCTTTTGGGATACATTCACGCCTGCATTCTTTTGTTTATTTGTTGTGCAAATCTCATAGTTTTTCTCGATATGGATAATGAGTTTGGTGTTTTAGTGGAAATATTATCCATTCAATAAAATGTGAACAAAACTAGACAGTGATCCTTAATGATCATGGCACATCGCATCGGTGCTGTCAAATTTCCTAGAGTTTAGCGCCCAAGAATGAGGACTTATGGCTTGGCCTCTGTGTGTGCATGCGTCCAGACCTACATGTATATCCTAGACAAGCCTGGATCAATTACATTAAAACTTTAAACATACAGCATACATAATATTATATGTATGCACATCAATTTGTTCAAACTTGGTACATACATTGGACATTATGGGACCTTGATGCATGTCATTTTGTTTTTCAGATCGTATTCAAAATGGCCAACTGGTTTTCATGAATCCGGTTCTAGTGCCATATGTCTGATATGCTTTGACTGATTATGTTAAAATTTTATATATTCATTGTACATCATGTCATAGATATGCAGATATATTGGTTTGACGTACCAATTCAAAATGGCCGACTGGTGGCCATTTTTGTGCTAGAAATCATCACAAATCATGCATTTCTGGCATTCCAAAACCGGATCTTGTCGTTTCTGAATGGATTTTCATAAAACTTGGTACATAAATTAGACATTGTGGGTCCCTGATGAAAGTCATTTTGTTTTTCAGATCTGATTTAAAATTAATGACTGGCGGCCATTTTGTTTTAATGAATGCAGTTCTGGAGCCATATCTCTATAACTAACAGGGACTGTGCCATGCATGGCTTTTTTTTTTCAAATACTTTAGTTAAGACTTGTAGCCAATGGGGAATTGTCTATTCGTTCCAAAATTAAAAAAAATGTGCAAAATGGTGGGAAACATTTTGTCAATGAAAATGTTAAAGATAAGACGACAGACTATATATACCTTGAAGTGCTAAAAATGCTGCAAATCTTTAAAGGAATAATCACTAAAGTAAAAATTTACCTGACAGCTACATGGATGTAATTTTTTGTTTTATCAACGAGCTCCAGAGGGTTTCTTCATTCATCTGTTCTAATTTAGTCTGCTGATGGTCAGTAAGATGCTACTCACGAAGTATTATTACCCAAAAATACATCAAAATATTCAGCTATTTTGGTGAAATATGAAAATAAATACAATGTAACTATTTGATGACTCACTATTATTAACCATGATTCGATCATTCAAACACTTTGCATGACTAACTTTTTTCCCGCCACAATATCTGTGCAACATTTAGCACATTTTTAAGTATATTTCTAGAATTCCTTTCCATGATTTTGGGCAAAATATACATAATTACCATATTGTAGATGTTTTGATCAAAATTCATAAATAAAGATGGAAATATTTCTGCTGGCAAAAGGTGGAGAAAGTTTATTTTGACTTCAATGGGTAAATTCAAATGCATATAATTTGGTAGCTTGGAGGCAAAAATCATTCAAATTGCTTCAACTGTTTGGAGATAATGAATATACACTGTTGACAGATCAATGACAGTGAAAAGCACAGGGTGTGAGTGTCCAATTTAAAAATAAGATATACTGCATGGCTCAGTCTGCTTGGGTGGTCATCAGATCTGTTTCATTTCTTGTTTGTTTTCAAAACAAAACTGCATATTAATACACTGATTCGAATATTTCGCATATTCCTGGTAATCATTTTAGCCTTTGTTTATTGTTGATTTCTGTGCCACCAAACCCTGGTATAGGTCCATAAATTAGTCACAGTCCTGAAGTTCAAACATGTGGTGGAAACACTTTGCTTTTGAAATTAGTATATATGTAGCTGTTTAGTCACTGGTAGCATAGTGGTTGTCGCATCAGACTCATGATTGGTAGACCCAAGTTCAAACCCTACTTTTAGGCTGAACATCAAAAGGGTGAACCCCCTACCCTGGGTGAGTGTGCCACAGACTCAATGGGAAGGCCATTGGCCGAGAATCATTCACTAATGAATGCGACTTTGGGGGAATCTTGGTTTAGGTCCGCAGGTGCTTGTGTTCGACCGAGCCTGGTTGCTGCCAGGATAGCGCATTACAAATTGCCATTCGATAGAGAGATGGCCACACAGCCCTGTCATGTAATCCCGAACATGAATATGACTTCTGTGGCAAAATTGCACTATGTGTCAGCACTAGCACTTGCAATTTGCAAAGTCAGAAGAGGCAACAGTGACATTCAATGTCCGGAACTGTCGCCTGGCACAAAAACATTTTTAAAAAAACAATAAAAAAAACAAAAAAAAACATTGTAGCTGTTTTATATATTCACTTATACAATTTCATACATCGCTTTCAAACAAAATTGATTGAATAGATGTAAACTTTGATACTTGATATACATTTAGGCTTATGATTTCAAGAGCATTCCACTGATGGGGGGGGGGAGTGGTGACGATACTGGTGAAATTATTAACCATTTTATCATTGACCTGGTTGAAATTGAAGTTCAATTTGTTACATAATAAGTGAATCTCAAACAACAGAAATAACAATGACATAAAAATACCAATTTAGTTACATACCAATTTTTTTTAGAAAAATCATTTGTTCCATCCTAAATTATGAAATCACTTTCATTCAATATGTAATTCCTGAAAATATCTCCATAAAATGATAGTTTTTGCCTCCTGTATGTGAAGCACACAGTGGGAGTTTTTGCGGTTACCCTGTCTGTGTTTTGTTCCACTGATATCTTAAGAGTCGCTGGTTGGATTGATGAAACTTAGATATACATAGATGCTCTGGGATGTGCAGACCTGGGTAAAAATATGTGCATATTAAGTACCTAATTTGCATAATGATTGGTTAATTTTTGCCTAATAATCACATTTCAATGACAGTTGGTACATGTCATAGGTAATTGCACAGACCTGATAGATTTTGGATAAAAATCTTTGCAATACTTAATTTGCTTTTCTACTGATATCTCAAGAAGTAATTATCACATTGAATTAAAGACTAATCTAATGTCTCCAATATTCTCAGCACAGAGTAGTTCTTTCTACGCTTTCTTTGATTTTAAAGTTGCATTCTCACTTTGCAAATTAATGTGAAGTATCACTCCCAGAATATGATAAAAACAGTAAATGTGATAATATGATATTTTCAGCTAAAAATATATAAAAAGTAGATATCCTGTCCTCACTTTCTCACTCATTTTATTAACAGGGACTTTCTAAAACGGGTTTTGTCAATGTCCATTTTCCGTTTCCCGTCTCCAACATTTTCTCAGAAATTCTGCAGCAGATATCGATGAAACTTGGCAGGTTGATGAACAAGTCTCTGCCGAGTATGCACACAATTTTTTTTTTCAAGATCTGAAAATCCTAAGTGGGTCTTTTTCTAGATTTTCATCCAAAATTATCTCTCCCTACTGTACTGCAGAGTAACTGAGCATGCTCAGAATAAATAATTAGCTTATATTGTTATGCAGGGTTTTTAGTGATGTCATGACCTTTATCTGAATCAGTGACAGATGGGTTGTACCATTACCAATCTCATTGGAAAATGTTGAGGGGTGTCAGGGCTACATTTTGATGGGAATTATAGTGGTGATAATGAAAACAAAACAAAACAGGACCTGGTAATATACAAAGACTTGAATTAACAAAGAAGGCAAGTTGTTATTAAAGGTACATCAAGTTTACTCAGATTTATGAATGCAGTTTCTTGAGCATGTATGAGACATAGTTGGGTTGCACTTGTGTACTCTGAGATTTTGGACCCGGGTCAATGAAAGTAGAGTACACATGTACATATTAATTCAATTGTTTGCAGATGTTCCATGTATTATTTTAACATGAGTATTTTATAATTAAATAACGAGGACTGTGACAATCATGTCTTTGAAAGTACTGGAGGGTCTTATACCTTAGACAAATATACCTACACTGTAACTATCCATCAAGGACAAACAAAGCCCCCTAACTCAGTGTTTACAAACCAGCTTAATTTAGAAGAACCGCTTCATATTGATCCTAATGTGATTTTCTTCACCTCTCAACAATATTACAGTTGTAGCTAGTGTATTGTACCGTATAAGTTTATTATGATCCTTTGCGTGTTTGTATTATTATTTAGCTTTATTTAGCATTCTGTGTAGTTGATTAACTTTACTGTATTAACTTAGTGTAGTTTAGTTTAATTTATCTTATTCTATTCTATTTTATTTTATTTTATCTTTATTTTTATGGTTATGACCATAGAACAACTCACTGTAGTTTGTTTTAGTGTTGAATAAATGAAAAAAATAAATAAATAAATAAATATTATACAGTTAATTTCTCACTGCCCATTCACAATCCCAACATCCTCACAGATTTGCAATGTGGGAATGTAACTTTGTAGTTCAACTTTTAACTTCATTCAGCTACTGCATATACGGTAGTATGAATACTGTTTCAGTAGATTTGGATGATAAATAACTTAGGATTAGCTGCCATCACATGCTTGGTGTGAAAATTAAAAAAAAATAATATAGAGAGAAACAGTTTGTAATTAAATGAATTGTTTGCCCTGATGAAAAGCTGCTTTGCGTGTTGGAATCGTAAGGGATCAGATTATATTTGATGTCAACCATGATACTAACATTGCAATTAATTCAATGGTACATATATTAAGCTGTAGACATGTGTCCAGTAAATCTAGATTAAGTAAAATCAATTTAGTTTTTTTGCTGGCATCCTGTTATAAGGTATACTTAAATTCAATAAATGGGCATGTATTGATGACAATTATTCGATTTGATTGGACAATTCATCTGCTAATTTACATAATTTCTGATTTTGTTAATTTGGAGTATTAATATGGTTTTTCATGTGCCTAATTTTTGATTGACAGTTCTTGTTCTGAAATATTATGCGACTTATCCTCAGCTTTATGTATGTCTATTTCAGAGGCAGCTGGTGAATGGGCTGGACCAACTGGTTGAATTTTTATGAAGGCTGGTATACTCGCATGTACATGATTTTATGGTAAGTTATTCTAAATTGGTCTAAGTCTAGGACTTTCCTCACTTTCTTTACATATGTCTATAAAACATGTTGTTGTTCGTCTGTCTATTTTTCAATTATTGTAAATGCCTCTTGTCTTTATATTGCACAACCATTTCCATCTAAATAACAACTTGACCAACAGTCCACTCAGTTTTTGCAATTGCACAGAATAACTTAATGTCAGTTAGTCATTTGTAAATGAAAAATTTCTTCTTCAGAACTCCTAAAAATTGACCTACATTGATACATGCATGGCTACTTCAAAATGCCTGTCTTTCTTTTCTATAGTGCTGACATTGTACATATTTTCTTTTATAAATTGTTAATATTGATACATTGTAGATAGTTTGTTAGTATTGATACATAATTTTTTTTATTAATACATTGTCCATGGTTTTTTTTAGTATTAATACATTGTACATAGCTTTTTAGTATTGATACTTTGTCCATAATTGTTCAGTATTGATACATTGTAGATAGTTTGTTAGTATTGATACATTAGTTGTGTTCACGTTACACGAAGTACGGGCTAAGATTTAAGCTGATTTAGGCTTATCTAGCATATTTGCATTTCGGCTAGACCCAATTGCGTCCACGCACAGGGAGGGCCAGTCGTTAGCACGGGCTAAGAGGTGCCATTAGTCGGTGACCTTTGGTAAGCCGCTATTTACGAACGAAAAATGGAAGACACGCGCGAGGTTCTATTTCTGCTGCTGGCATGTTTCGTTCTAATTTTGAAGCGACGTGCACAGGAACTCGAGTGAAGACGGACCACTTATTTGGATGCACATAAACAACGGGCGTAACAGAATACAGAATAGAGTTTTATTAATGCATGTCGTAGACAGCGAACCAAATTTATTTTGTCTACGATTGGAGCTGCTGTACGCTCTACTACAGTGACCCGATTAGTGTGGAAGTGAGCGCGGAGTAATGACTGGTGGAATTATAGTGTCGTTATACGAACATGGGACAATTTTCACACCCAAAGGTCGCCGCAGAGGGCGCTTAGCCCTGGGCTAAGTGTTCGCGCATACTTCGTTAGCCCGTGCTAAGGTCTAGACCGCGTCTTAAATTCGGATCAGATTTAACCCATACTTAGCATTCCTTAGCCCGTGCTAAGCGTTCACGCACGTTTTCTTAGCACAGGCTAAGAAATTTGACCTCTTAGCCCATGCTAAGGAGCTGTGCGTGAACGCAACTAATGTACTTAGTTTGTTAGTATTGATACATTGTACTTAGTTTGTTAGTATTGATACATAATTTTTATTATTAATACATTGTTCATGTTTTTTTAGTATTGATACATTGTCCATAATTTTTCAGAATTAATACATTTTGTTTACATTGTATTTATTTTGTTATTCTTTTGTTAAATGTACATATTTGTTTGTAACAGTAGATGACAAGCATATTGCTTAAGGTAATTGTTTCAAATTTATTGTACTTTTAAACTGTGTTTGTTATTGTGTAATTATTGAATCATAATATCTGCAAAGTAACTGACAAAAGACATATGTACATGTAACTCAAATATCCAATACTTGCAAGTTGATGGTAAATAAAATCCTCAATACTAATTAATACATCTAAATTTAAATGTAAATTTGTATTATGGTACAGGGAGTTCAATCTAACTGCATGTCAAAGAAAAATGGGTAAAACAATGCTATAAATATTCTACACTTCGCTGAGTATAGAAAAAAAGAAAATGAAAACATTTGACACGCCATTATATCTCATTCTGTTGTTCCTTTTGAAATTGGAAAATGTTGATAATCCAGATTTATCTTGACGGTCAAAGTCAGAAATAGGAACAAGTAGCTGCATGGACCAAAATTAGTATAAATTTAAAGCGTAATGGAATACACATTACCGGAATGATGACTATTTTTGTTCCAATGGGTTTTGTTGGTGATTGGCTCCACTGCATGGGATAGCTCTAATAATCCCTTGTCTTTTTGTCTGTGTCATCTTCACATATTAGCTCTTCTGTATTTTTTTGTCTGGATCAATTTTGTTCAAATTTGGCAGGCAAGTGACACCTTAACCCTAGTTAGGTGGTGATATCTGGAAAAATCCTGGCCCACCATTACCATGGCAATGGCCATATTACTGATTACCTTTGCGCCAAATTTTCTGTTAAAAGCCTCAAACATATCTCATTCTACTCAGTTTGAGTGTGGGCCTAAAGTTATTATTTGTTCAGTTGATATCTTTTTTCATTGCTGAGAAATTTGACCAAGCTGGGGTAACTTTTTGCAGGAACAGCTTTCTAAATTTTCTGTGATTTTTTGCGGGCCTTTGGAGATTTTGTTCAAACTTGGAGGGCAGGTCACATCTGCTCTCTAAAAAAGGGAAAATTATGGCAATGGCCAAAAACTTGATTTTTCATTGTAGCTTCATGCAAAATGTATTTTTGTACACATCTTTGTACACATTGATCAAAACAGCAGTTACAATGTATATAGAGGTAATAAACCTCTATATAAGTCTGTGTGTCTTTTAAAACTTGATAGGCTGGTCACACCTGCACTCTAGTTAGGTTTAAAAATTTGGGGGGAAAAAAATTTGTCCTACCATTTCCATGGCAACACCCGAAGAAATGATATTTTTGTGTGGAATAATTTGCCAATCAGCTTACCGGCTTGTATCAGTCATTGGTTGTCGGTTCTTGGTGTAATATCAGTTATTATATATAGCTGCTGGCTGACTCAGAGCTTATGATTTATGTTATGACTTGCATAATAGTAATTTTAATAGTAATGATAAGAATATCGCAAAGTATGCAAGATAACAGATGCATAATGGAGTTTGATATCACCGTGTTCTGTATGAAAGCTTACTTGTGGTATCTTCATATTAACTAGATTGTTATTATACATTTTCCATACCCAACCAATCACTGTGAGATGCCCAGATCTAAGTTAAATTGTGAAAAGTATTCAGGAACATTCTCGATATAACTTTGTTTTCAAAAATGTCCATCACCTTGGAAATCACATTTTCTAATTATTATGGTAGAATGTAGATACCCTGTGTATTACCACAAAATTACAACACACTATGACTGATGGCATATGATTACAGACAATATGGATAATAATATGTGTGTCATTTATTGTCTCACTTATTCTTGAAAATAATACATTAACATTTTCATTAACTCGTTGAGTGCAATGGTTTTCCCTCTTCCTTTTTTTTCAAAATTGTTAATTTTGGACAAAATGGATACCGTTCTTGACCAAAGTTTCTGAAAAAAATATGGAAAATATGATGCATGTTTGTTAACTGAAGTAGAAAAATGTATTTTTGTATTTTATGTAATATTTGGCCAAAAGTGATATTTATGTGAAACAATAGATTTGTTCAGTTGCTTACAATATCTAAACTTTTTGTGTAATTCTGAATTGAACAGTTCAGATTTCCCACTACAAACTGCAAACAGTGAGTATGCAAATTAAACAGTTTTGGTATTATAAAAAACGGCAACAAATCTTTTATATTTTAAGTTTTGATAACTTCAAATGATAATGTC
The DNA here is from genome assembly GCF_978046115.1 of Saccoglossus kowalevskii. Taxonomy (NCBI): domain Eukaryota; kingdom Metazoa; phylum Hemichordata; class Enteropneusta; family Harrimaniidae; genus Saccoglossus; species Saccoglossus kowalevskii. Next base: position 4,922,543 of record NC_140654.1, read on the forward strand.
ATCATAAAAAAAGATAGGTACATTGTATCTATATATATATATATATATATATATATATACATAACTCATTTCTATTAAAAAATACATAATTCTCTAATATGTAACAATTGCCTCCTTCTTTTGTGTTTTAGTATAATTATTCCAACTTATCTTATTGCTGTTTAAGGATGTACAAATAGGAAGTATTGTCGTACTGATGTCTATCTTTCCATGTATACAAATCTTACCACTTTCTTAATTGGAATGAAATCTGATACTTGTATATAATCTCGTAATATTTTCTCTTAGGTAGATGTCAACAGACATGAGTGATTACGAGAAGTTTTGTATGAATCTGAGCCACGGGCAAGGATTGTCGCTGCTTTAGTGGTAATCACAAGTGCCTTACGTCAACGTAAAAGATTATAGTCTGAAAAGTTGACTTTTGAATATGCAACTATTGCAGAAATAATATTGAATATCAAATTATTCTTGGTTCCCAATATGCTATATATATATATGCTATACAAGCACCTTCCTTACTGTGAAATACTTTATTTTCACTTGGAATTAATTTTCGCTATTTTCAGTGAAACTAAAATCCAGTGAATATACCTTTATTCCTATATTTTACATTCAACTTGTCAAAAATAAGTGAAAATAAATTCCATACAAAAATCAGTGACAATAAATTCTATACAAAAATCAGTGAAAATAAATTCCATACAAAAATCAGTGAAAATAAATTCCATACAAAAATCAGTGACAATAAATTCTATACAAAAATCAGTGAAAATAAATTCGATACAAAAATCAGTGAAAATAAATTCCATACAAAAATCAAATTCCATACAAAAATCAGTGAAAATAAATTCCATACAAAAATCAGTGAAAATAAATTCCATACAAAAATCAGTGAAAATAAATTCCATACAAAAATCAGTGAAAATAAATTCCATACAAAAATCAGTGAAAATAAATTCCATACAAAACAGCCCAAAAAAAGTCTATTCAGTGAAAATTAATTCAGCTTATCATAAAATGTTGTACAGTACTCTCTGTGGCAATTTTGCATGTGATATTTAAGTCTAATTTGTTAATATTTTTAAAAATTTGATGAATACCAGGTTATGAATTCTGAAATTAAACAAATGAACCATTTTTGCCGTATTCTGAAAGTCACACACACTTCCCATGATGCAACAGTGAAAAAGCTGTAAAAGTCGCATTTCACATGATGCAGTGAGTAAAAATATTCTAAAGTCCCAAACATTTCCCATGATGCAATGTGCAACACTTGTACTGAGTGCTGAGACTAATTGGTTCCACTGAGAATAACTACTTAAAGCAAGCATGCAATGGGTGGCCTCAAGTAGTATGTAACTTGGAGTGTTTATGTTCCCATGAAGACATACTTGGTCATGCCTTAATGAGACAAACTGTTATGTTTGTAAAATGATACAGTTACTTATCCTTCACATGTGTTGTAACACTCCGTATAATTCATTTGTAAATATTTATCAATGCCCAGCGCAGGGGCAAACTCATACAGTTTAACAAGACAAGATTTCAAAACTGCTGCATCAAATTACAAATACTATCTAGAAAATGTAAACCACTTTATGAGAAACAAATTAATGCAAGTCTTGTCCTTTGAAACTATAGACTGACAATTGCTCTCATATGTATAATGTTTGTCATAAAATGATTCGCAAGTTGAATGTGTGCTCCTGAAGAGTGTGTAACTTGAAATATATAGTCATCAATGAAATATAATCTGTATTAATGTCCATAAATTACCTAATTTGAAAAATGACTTTTTGCAACAATTGTTAAATTACTTCAATGAGAGTTTCTGATTTTATGTCTTTTATTTCTAAAAACATTAAACTATTCATTATTAAGTTTATCTTTTCATTACTTTAATATTTAAATATTGATTTTTTGTAACTAATATGAGGTTATTACAAGGATATCTCAATGTATGCTCGAAGACAGTACATCGGAAGTATCGACTGACGCATACCTTATTAATATACATCTTTTCCTTCCAAGGATACACCATGGGAATGTCGAAATGTTTAGAACAGAATCAGGGAACTTCTTTGTATGGGGTCCAGGCAAACTCTGGGGCAGCCATGTTTTTTTTTTTATTATTCAAGAACGCTTATGCAGGTAATCATTCCATATTTGGAATTCATGTTTCCTAATGTGGTAGAATGAAAATAAAATAAAAAATTGTGAGCTGAACATCAAGAGACAAACAAAATTGCATGCAATGTGTTGCAGGAAAAAATAATGGCACATTCAAGAAAAATAAGAATTTTCAAACAAGACACTGCTAAAAAATAAAAGTTACACTGGTCTTACTATTCCAGCCAGGATTTCAAATGGTTGGGTCCTTACTGCCATGTATTATGGGATAGTGGATGATACTCAGCAAATTACTTGTAAATAAAAAATGTGTTGTATATGTTGCTATGGGAACTACATCAAACAAACAAAATGTGGAAAAATAGTCAGCTGCAGAGCAACTTACAGCATCTAAAATTCTGATCAGACATTCACTGCAGTCGAGTGAATCATTATACAAAATACATGTTGCTATAGTAACTGTAATCACTTTCATATGAGTTTGTATCATACTACTATCACATACAATTATTTCTTTATTCAATACAATCAATATCCGCTACAAATTCAAAATCAAAGACTCTGATTGTGCACCAAACTGTATAATAATTGCACACTGTATGAAAACAATAACAGCATATTGTCTTATCAGATATATTTCTGTGAAGTTATTGTAGTAATATTGTTTATTTTCACACCAAATATGATTGACACAAGGCTCTAGCCTATTAACCCTTTGCATGACCAAGTCAACTTTTCACCTTTTCATTTTTTTTTTAAAACCAGTAGGCAATGGAAAATAATTCAAAATTACCAAAATTCATGAAATATCAAATGTTGGCCAAAATATTTATAAGAAAAATGATGATGTTCAAAAGGTTAAATGTTAGTTTCACTCAGTAATGTAGCAGCTGCATGCACATCACCGTGTGTTATGAAACATCATATGAGTTGATGAACTGCAAAATGAGCCACCAAACTCTGTATACATGTACATGTGTGTATAAACAAATGTGAAACATTCCAACATGGTTCCCAGTGACAATATTTAACAAATTTATTCGCTGCAACTAAAAGAGAAACTTAGTTTGCAGAGTTATTTAAAATCTGTATTAGAAGCAGCGACCTTCATTACACATATGAGAAGAGTGAATTTTTTGTTCTCAATTGTTCTCAATGAGTGCAACTTCTATTAGGTATGCAACTCCTAATACAGATTTTACAGTAAGTGTCATTTCAAGTCATTGCGTATCTATATTAAGTATGTATGTCAAAACGATCATGTCATTCTCATTATTTGCATACTCATTTGCACACTCATTTGCATACTCATTTGCATAAATTGCAGTGGGCTCATAGCTACACTGCTATAACTTTCATGATTTGATGGTTTAGTTACAATTCTTTTATTTTGTGGGTCTTTCTTCCTACTTCATAATGGTCTGGTCATGTTTCTTCGTCTTTTCACAACCTTACTTTCTCGCCCAAATTTTTCTGCTCTTTTTTTTTTATATTCGTCAATATTTCTGGAAATGAATCCTAATTTTGGAGCCAACAGACAAAATTTGAGTCAATTTTCAGTTTTTACTATAAAAAATATGGCTATTTTTGTCCCAATCTCCTGAAGGAAAGTACAGACTATAAACACGACTATTTTGTGAATTTATGATGAAAAGAGGGAACTAGTGGTGAAAAGGTTAGATTTCACTCATTAATCATATGTGTATTCCAATGTCACCCAAAATGAGGTGGTCACAATTATCTCTCTGTGGCACAATCAGCTAATACATGCAGAGATCATCACTGTCATTCATTGTTCCAAAAATAAGCATACATGTATTCTGATTAGATAATTTATAAGCCAGTCAATGTCAAGTTCACTGACTGACAATGTAAGCAGACCTTGACAATGAGATAGATAGATTTTCCCTGCAACACCTTGTCTTATTTTACGACCATATATCTCACAACTACAGTTTTAACAATTTTAAAAATTTTTTTTACCAATTAGGCTGTGAATTTCCGGCCAGATTTGATTTACTGACTAAACTCCAAAAAGGAAAGCAATTTATAATTAAGTGGCAATTTTAACTTGATTTATAACTTTTTCACAGGTAACACAAATTGCCTTTACTTTATTTTTATACCCAAAAATATAACTATTAAAGATCATAAATATATCTCTAGTGAAAATGTTTGCATTAAAATCTTGATGAAGTAGACAGTTAATTTTGCAATAAAAAAATTGATGATGAATTGTGGGAAATATGTACAAAAGTTTGTCTGATTACTGGTGATTGGTTCAGTTTCCCGTTTGGTTGTTTGCTATATATTCGCTATATAAATGCTTTTAATTTGTGTTCTGAAATATGTAGATTCATTTTAAGATTAGAACTCAAAATAAGTTATGTTAAATTAATGATAAAAATCACTCTAATTTATTGGTATCGATGTGTTATGAAAAAGCCATTACAAGTAGTTAAATTTATGATCCACTCAAAAAGCAGTGTTTTTATTATTTCTTTATATCTCTGATTTTAATGTTGGACAGAATGGTTCAAAAGGGCAGTATTATAAGTTTATTTCAAAGAATGTTGAAAAGGAAAGTTAAACAACTTGTGCTTTTAATTCTGAAATATTTATAGATCAGAATCTCAGAAATTAAATTCTAAAATGCATTGATTGAGTATTTTGTATGATTTCTAAGAATTAACAGTGACATATGAATACAGTACACACACTGATGTTACCTGTACTATCTGAGATACCATACAAAATGTATGTGTTGTATTGTGGTGCCTACATTTCCGTAAATGACAAGTATATGTATGGTCAGAATAAATTGGTCAATAAGTTGTTCAAAAAATGCCTGTTTTTGCCTTTTTTTTCAGACAAATATTTTGTTCCAAGAAAAAACCTGAAAAGTTGATTACATATGTCAAAATTAATAATTATGTGGCCTTTTTTGAAAAGAAAAATGTGATGAGTTTTTCACCCTGCTTGACTATCATAATACTCATATTAGCTATTCTCCTTTTGATTGCAGTGTTGATAGTAACTCAACAGTTATCAGCCATAACTTTTAAATTATATTTGTTCATATTTTTGAGTTTTTAAGTCAGGTTTGCATAAAAGTAGCGACTATTTCAAAATATTGATAAAAGTCTGAGATTACTCGTGAGAAATCACAAAGCTGTTTATATTGATAGTTGGCTGATAGTGTGAGTGAAGAATGTGTAATTGAAATGCTCATAATCTTTGTGTTTTTTTCCCTGAATAAAAAAATCATGATGAAGTAGACTTGTAGGAGATTATTTACTTTATCTTGTACCAAACTCAAAATAAATCCATATATGCGTTGAAACGCAATGGTTTTAGAGTAATATCAATTATGAATGGCTTAGGGTATAAAAGATTTCTTGAAAGTATGACCCATCTGGGTCACACCAAAATTTAACACTAGCATTTTATTATAATTGATTTCAAAGTTTGAAGACAATTTGGTAAAAATTGTTGAATTTTTTTAACCGAGAGAAAAGAACAATTTTAAGTGAAGATTCACCAGTACCATATTTTCTCTATTAGTAGTGCATGGTCAATATAAGTAAAATTTTAATAATTCAGTATACAATAAATGCAAATTTTGGTTTATATGAAATTGTGCTTTTATTGGAGATGTGCTTCTAATAGAACAAATATGATATTCTTAGACTAGTAAATGATTGGATCGAGATACTGTGTTAGTATACTATATGAGCTTCTCAAAAATTTGCCGCTACCTCCCAAACTTTCTGACAAAGAAAAAATAGTTGCAATACTAAACAATAGTACCGGTAGTACAAAATTGGTTCCTTAAAAGTACATACATGTTTGTTTTAAAATCCAAAAGAACAACTTGAAAAAGTACTACCAGCTGCCTCAAAATATATAAAAACATTTACTTTAATTTATTATATTTTATTAATAACTTTGTTTATACTTTGTATTATGACATCACTTAGTTTTAATAATAGGCAGAGCATGGCTCGGTTCACTGTCTTCTACGTACAGTGCGCAATGACATGCCCACCAAATCTGTGATTGGCAGGTTGCTTCATGACGTTGGATGAGCTGTCAATCATTCTCTGTTCAGTACCGGTGGAAAACCATGTAATGTCACGTTATAAGCGTTAACAGTCCTCAGGCCTCTGGTCTTCATTGAAATGCCTGGTGTTTGCCGTTTTAGTATACTAAAAAATTAGACCTGAGGATTGTCAACAGTCTATTATAAGACTTGTTGAACTTAGAAAGATGACAATAAATTGCTCTGTTACAGAGACAATCATGGAGTCATGAATCAATGTGTCAGGGGAATGACAGTATGTCACTGTCTTAGGGGATGATACTAGTATATCAGGTGTGCATAAAATGATTTACCTAGGGGAACAGGATTAACAATCTTGTTAAACTCAAAAGATAACAACAAATTGCTCTGTTACAGAGACAATTATAGAGTCATGAATCAATATATTAGAGGAATGACAGTATGTTACTGTCTTAGGGGACCATACTAGTACATCTGGGTGCATAAAATGATTTACCTAGGGAAACAGGATTAAAAATCTTGTTAAACTCAAAAGATAACAACAAATTGCTCTGTTACAGAGACAATTATGGAGTCATGAATCAATATATTAGAGGAATGACAGTATGTTACTGTCTTAGGGGACCATACTAGTACATCTGGGTGCATATAATCATTTACCTAGGGAAACAGGATTAATGGCGATGTTTTGACATTCAGTTCTACTCAGGAGCTTTTCACCTGCTTCAGTGAACTTGAAGCTCAATAATTGAACTTGACATTTAAATTCCCTTTACTCATGTTGTGTATAAGAATTATGACAATATTAATACCATAATAATTCATTATTCGAGGCTGGTTATTTTTACACCTGTGGTTTGTCAGTTATTTTCAAGATTTAAGTAGCTACTCCTTTCAAGCATATGGTACACATAATTGCCATGATCATGTACTGTAATATGAAATATAGATGTAGAAAACGATGCAGCAATTATCTCCCATTATAATGTGAATTAGAGGGAATTGGTCACTTTGATTATTAAAGGTCCCCCCTTCTTCAACTGATTCACTTAAGAAGTGGGTAATTTTTGACTCCTGTGTGCGAAGCACAAAAAGGGAGTCTTTGCAGTTAGTGTGTCTGTGTGTGTGTGTATGTGTGTGTGTATGTGTGTGTGTATGTTTCCTTATTTGATTGTCTAGAAGTGTTAATTCCCCTAGATTTCAAATTTATTGAGGAATATTGCCATGGTATTTATGTGGCAGAATTAATGATACAGAATTCTTATACTCTTTAGGCAGATTGATCGTTAAAATCAAGAAGTGCATGTACATATCTAAAACCAGAATGTATATATGTAATGATCATGTTATATCTACAAGTAACCTGGAGAAACATCGTTCTCAAAGACCATTTATATAATATGCTCTGTATACTCTTTCAAACTATAGTTCACTCAAACTTCACTCTAATATCCTAATACATATACCGGGGTAATACTTTGATATTTGATCAAGGTACCTCTATCAGATTTGTTCATTTCATGACAACACCTTCAATTTTATATTTATAGTTTATAGTTATGGTGAATTTAAAACCTAAAGATTATACCTCAACCACAAAACCTTAAAACTGAACCTAGTTAATATTTCTTCTTCTAGTTATTATCTCATGGCTGTCACTCAGACTGTTGATTATTGGCTTAAAATATTATCTGTGCTGGATATTACAGTGAAAATCAGTGCCGTTGTATTGGAGAGTGACACCGTTTGTCTTTTTAATTAAATGAGCCAAAATAAAGTAGTGTCTAGACATAACACTGACTCCAAGAAATTCATACACTGCAGACGATGATTATTATGAAAATGGTTGACATTAATTATTTTAAAGCAAAGTGGTCATCGCTTGCGCATGTGCAGTAATTGAGTCTCAAGTGATAATAAAAATGCACGCTAAAAACACAAAGGCTCATGGGTAGATGCTTGTTTGTCAAAAGCTGGTGACGACTCCTCGCTTTAAAAGCAAGAAGTTGCGCTGGTCGTCACTCCATGTTTATAAACGCACCACCCATTTTATCGGTAATATATTATATATCGCTGTACCTTATAAGCCTCTTATTATTGTATCAGTAAGTAACCAAACAAAACAAAATTGTGCACGCTATGCATGTCAAGCTGAATCAATTTCTGCTGTATAACCAATTAATTTTTCTCTGGAAATAACTTCTTTTGTGTGGCCCATTTAGACAAATTAGGAGGCAATGCAAAGCAGGATTGTGCATGATTGGCTACCCAATCACAACAGACCAATCAGAGCTCAGCTTGTATATGCTTCACCTCAAATGCAGATTTGTTGAAAATTAAATTTTGTGTCAAAACATTGACAATTAATGCTCCAATACTTGAGTGAAGTGGCAATGTAGAAATAAACTGATAATTCAATTCGTTATGCGTATGGATCAGACAGTAGACGTATGATTTAACATACAAGCAATACTAGAATTAGTTTGATGAAATAATATAAACAGCAAAGTGTAGGCGTTCTTCAGTCGGTTGAGCAAATACAAGGATTTCTTTCAAAATGAGGCTATTACGAGGATACCTCAAAGTATGCACGAAGACAGTACAGCTGGAGTATCGATCAACGTGCAGCGTAGGTCGATGCAATGGCGTAATGTCTGAGTGCATACTTTGAGGTATCCTCGTAATAACCTTATTATTATATATCTTTTCCTACCAAGAATACATCATTGGAATGCCAAAATCCAAAAAGTTTAGAACAGAATCAGTGAACTTCTTTGTGTGGAGTCTGTGGTCAAACCCTGGTGGCAGCCGTGTTTGTTTTTATTATTAGAGAATGCTTATGAGCGTAACCATTCCATATTTGGAATTCGCATTTCCTTATATGGTTGGATGAAAATACCCTGCAAAATAAAGGCCTGCTGTAACTTATGGTGTATAATAACAGATGTTACAGATGTATAATAATAAATGTTACAATCATATGCATATCAAACAGATTGAAGTATTTAAACTTTTTTGTTGGCAAAATGACTTCCTTATTTCATGATAAATCATTCTTACAGAAATCAAAAAGTACATTAAGTAAAATAAATAATTTTTTCGAAACCAAGATTTGAACCTTATCTTGCAGAACATTACACATTCTTTAAATAACACATTACAATTCTAAATAATTGTTTTGTTAACGTCATGCTTTGAATAATTTGTGTAAATTATTTTGGGCCATGCAGCCACATCATTTTATAAGCCACATAAATCTTTGTGATTTAAAAGTGATTAATGAATACTGTGATCGAATTCTTCCACGACAGCACAATCTTTTTTGACCTCAGGTTTTCATTATGTGACTAATTTTGCAGACAGTGCAAAAGATCATATCATTGAAATAAAAAAAATGACCTGGAATTGTTGGATGTCAATTCTGTTGATGAGTTTTGAGGGGTAACCCATTGCAATTGTGAGGGGGGGCTGCAGAAAATTGCATTCCCCAATAAGAGAGGTTTTGTTGAACTTTTTTTGAGAGAACAATCTTTTTAGTAATAATTGAGCCTGTTGAATTTTTCTTTGATTTCAACTTTCATGTCAAGCCCCCCCCCCCCCCCCCCCCTCACTCCAAGATTTCAAATGGTTTACTTCTAAAACTCATGAAACAAACATGATGACAGCAGGCTAGGATTTAATTTAGAATCTTTAAGATGGTGATCATGTCAAAGTGTCTCTTGTAGCAGTAAATATTTCATTTGGATCTTTAAAGACAGTGAGTCACAGTGACTTTTGTAGCAATGAACATTTCATTGGGATCTTTAAGACAGTGAGTCACAGTGACTTTTGTAGCAGTGAACATTTCATTGGGATCTTTAAGACAGTGAGTCACAGTGACTTTTGTAGCAGTGAATATTTCATTCGGATCTTTAAGACAGTGAGTCACTGTGACTTTTGTAGCAGTGGACATTTCATTGGGATCTTTAAGACAGTGAGTCACAGTGACTTTTGTAGCAGTGAACATTTCATTGGGATCTTTAAGACAGTGAGTCACAATTACTTTTGTAGCAGTGAATATTTCATTGGGGTCTTTAAGACAGTAACAGTAACTTTTGTAGCAGTGGACATTTCATTGGGATCTTTAAGACAGTGAGTCACAGTGACTTTTGTAGCAGTGAACATTTCATTGGGATCTTTAAGACAGTGAGTCACAATTACTTTTGTAGCAGTGAATATTTCATTGGGGTCTTTAAGACAGTGAGTCACAGTGATTTTTGTAGCAGTGAACATTTCATTGGGATCTTTAAGACAGTGAGTCACAGTGACTTTTGTAGCAGTGGACATTTCATTGGGATCTTTAAGACAGTGAATCACAGTGACTTTTGTAGCAGTGGACATTTCATTGGAATCTTTAAGACAGTGAGTCACCGTGACTTTTGTAGCATTGGACATTTCATTGGGATCTTTAAGACAGTGAGTCACAGTGACTTTTGTAGCAGTGAACATTTCACTGTGGTCCTTAAGACAGAGAGTCACCGTGACTTTTGTATCAGTGGACATTTCATTGGAATCTTTAAGACAGTGAGTCACAGTGACTTTTGTAGCAGTGAATATTTCACTGTGGTCCTTAAGACAGAGAGTCACCGTGACTTTTGTAGCAGTGGACATTTCATTGGGATCTTTAAGACAATGAGTCACAGTGACTATTGTAGCAGTAAATATTTCATTGGGATCTTTGAGACAGTGTGTCACAGTGACTTTTGTAGCAGTGAACATTTCATTGGGATCTTTAAGACAGTGAGTAACAGTGATTTTTGTAGCAGTGAACATTTCATTCGGATCTTTAAAACAGTGAGTCACATTGGACTTTTGTAGCAGTGAACATTTCATTTGGGATCTTTAAGACAGTGAGTCACATTGGACTTTTGTAGCAGTGAACATTTCATTGGGATCTTTAAGACAGTGAGTAACAGTGATTTTTGTAGCAGTGAACATTTCACTGGGATCTTTAAGACATTGGGTCACAGTGACTATTGTAGCAGTGAACATTTCATTCGGATCTTTAAAACAGTGAGTCACATGGACTTTTGTAGTAGTGAAAATTTCATTGAAATCTTTAAGACAGTGAGTCACAGTGACTTTTGTAGCAGTGAACATTTCATTGGGATCTTTAAGACAGTGAGTCACAGTAACTTTTGTAGCAGTGAACATTTCATTTGGAGCTTTAAGAAAATGAGTCACAGTGACTTTTGTAGCAGTGAACATTTCATTGGGATCTTTAAGACAGTGAGTCACAATTACTTTTGTAGCAGTGAACATTTCATTTGGAGCTTTAAGAAAATGAGTCACAGTGACTTTTGTAGCAATGAACATTTCATTGGGATCTTTAAGACAGTGAGTCACAGTGACTTTTGTAGCAGTGAACATTTCATTTGGATCTTTAAGAAAATGAATCACAGTGACTTTTGTAGCAGTGAACATTTCATTTGGAGCTTTAAGAAAATGAGTCACAGTGACTTTTGTAGCAATGAACATTTCATTGGGATCTTTAAGACAGTGAGTCACAGTGACTTTTGTAGCAGTGAACATTTCATTTGGATCTTTTAGAAAATGAGTCACAGTGACTTTTGTAGCAATGAACATTTCATTGGGATCTTTAAGACAGTGAGTCACAGTGACTTTTGTAGCAGTGAACATTTCATTTGGATCTTTTAGAAAATGAGTCACAGTGACTTTTGTAGCAATGAACATTTCATTGGGATCTTTAAGACAGTGAGTCACAGTGACTTTTGTAGCAGTAAACATTTCATTGGGATCTTTGAGACAGTGTGTCACAGTGATTTTCTGTAGCAATGAATATTTCATTGGGATCTTTAAGACAGTGTGTCAATGTGACTTTTGTAGCAGCAAACATTTCGTTGGGATCTTTGAGACAGTGAGTCACGGGGACTTTTGTAGCAGTGGACATTTCATTGGGATCTTTGAGACATTGAGTCACAGTGACTTTTGTAGCAATGAATATTTCATTGGGATCTTTAAGACAGTAGTCACAGTGACTTTTGTAGCAGTAAACATTTCATTGGGATCTTTAAGACAGTGAGTCACAGTGACTTTTGTAGCAGTAAACATTTCATTGGGATCTTTGCGACAGTGTGTCACAGTGATTTTCTGTAGCAATGAATATTTCATTGGGATCTTTAAGACAGTGAGTCACAGTGACTTTTGTAGCAGCAAACATTTTGTTGGGATCTTTGAGACAGAGAGTCACGGGGACTTTTGTAGCAGTGGACATTTCATTGGGATCTTTGAGACAGTGAGTCACAGGGACTTTTGTAGCAGTGAAAATTTCATTGGGATCTTTGAGACAGTGAGTCACAGGGACTTTTGTAGCAGTGAACATTTCATTGGGATCTTTAAGACAGTCACCAATTTTGGTTATATTTCTTTGAGTGTAAGAAATTAAAATCATCTAATTCTAAATATTTGAAATAAGTCAGTTCATTTGAGTTTGAATAACATTTGACAAGAGCTCTGAGAATCACAAGATAAAGGATATAGAGATACACATGTAAGCATGTGTCTGCCTTCAGGCACTTATAGAAACATATAGCCTATAATAAAATATTGTAAGGTAATGAAATTTTAATGAAGAAATTTCATATTTTATTGTTACATTTTAGCTTTATTACCATAGGATATTAAATTCTTGTATTTTAAGACACATAAATTGGATACAATGGAATAAGATAATCATAAAATACTGAAATTAAAGTACATGTACTGTAAAAGCTTTTTATTTTCATTGGCATTTAATTTCACTATTTTGTTGATTTAAGTAATTTCACTGGGTTTGAAGTTCATGAACTAGCCAGGAACACAATGACTTCTATTGTTATTTCACATGTACACATGGGTATAAATTTGAAAATTTTACCTATCACCAAAAATAACGAAATCAACAACTAGTTAATAATTAATTTCTTTACAATAGAGAAGTCAGTGAGAAGTTTTCTATAAATCATACATAGTGGGAATGAAACTTTAAGGAGGTTTGTTCAAAATTGTAGGTTATGTAATTTTTGTAATCCTCTCATCATTATGGATTCCATCAGGATACTGAAAAAAAAAATCAGGGTCACCAGATATTTTTTTAAAAATATTTTTAATAATAAGAGTCTGAAATATTGAAAATGGTTAACATTTTTATACTGGTTTCTGTGATGAGATTATCTCTTCATTTCTCATAATTTTGCTTGATGACATAGGATGAAACAAATAGTTTATTAGTATTGATTCAATATATCAATATTGATATCAATAGTTTTCAATTATATACAATGGGGATTTTCCTCCCATAATGCCTTGCATATATGTGTAGTAACATGCTCAGTAATGCAAAATTCTACTTCAGCCTAAACTGCCTTAGTTTTATGTATTTAGTACAGTGCATTTATAATGGAATAGAGTTGTTTGTTTGTTTGTTTGTTTGTTTGTTGAAAATTTAATTTATTTTTGTGATTTGAAATCTGATTTAAATTATTTTATTTGCATATAAACCCTCTCTTTGGCATATTTTTTCTGCCAAAAAGAGGGCATCTCCAGGACCTAACTACTGATTTTACAATAAAATAATGAGTTGTTTTGTTACAATATGTTCACATGGATTTAATTCAAAGGATTGTCTTTATCAGAAAAATATTGAAATTAAAACCCTGTGAATAATCAATGTGCAGTACAGAATAAGAGTGATTACAATATAATATTTCTTTCAAACATCAGAAAATATGCCGAAACATTGCACCTGGTGTCCCTTTAATTTATACAATCTTTCAGTTCTTGAAATTCTATAAAGTCATGCAGCTAACAGAATTAATATATTAGTTCCTCAGAAGTGGCACTAGATTGACAATCAGCCACATTAAATTTAAACAATCTTTTGATAGGTGTATACACATAGATTATAAGTAAAAGCTGCAAGAACTGTTCAATCTACAAAGTAAAGAATAGAAAGTAGTAGTTGGTATAGTCATTGGTATAACCTGATAACTTACCTTTTCACTACTTATTCCAATACTTACTAACAATGCCTGTTGTTTGTAATGTATGGTTATATTTAATAATTTACCAATGACTATGATTACTAACGATCACTTTCCACATCCATTCATTATTGGTTTTGCTTATAACTTAGATAATCATTCAGTAAATATCAAATATATTGACTCCAGTGGTAATTTTTGTAAAGTTTAATTTCAAACAGTTTCTGATTCTTTATTTCAATTACAAAGAAAAACATGCATGTTTAGAAAATTCATGTTTGAATATGGGCATTCTAATTTTAATATTACTAAATAATATTTTCATTGTCTAAATGAACATTGATAATTGTGTGGCAAATGTCCATTTGAAAAGCTGTTACTGTAATGGTCCTTTTTCTATATTTATGTAATTTTATCTGCTCTTTGACCAGCCAGCGTTGATAAATAAAAAAATAATACATGCCACTCTTAATCTTTGTTCAATTATTTGAAAACAAAATTATCCATGTTATGTTTAAATTAAGCAATCTTCAATAACTTTACAAATGTGCTGCTATGTATATTGTTTCAAATTAAAAAATGATTCAATCCCTCCAAATAATTGGTTAAAATTAAAACAAATCCTTAGCGAATTGGATTAAATATCACAAAGAAGCAGCGCATACAAGGCGGTCACATGAAATAGAACACTGATGTAAAAATAATCAGCATACGATGCATGTGCAATGATGTATTTGTATTCAGTGTTATTTCAGCTTTTGTTTCACTTTCCACACTCCGTCGTTTTTTGAACTGAAGAAATGTATAAAAATATCTGATAAATCCAACAATCTTTTTTCTTAAGTTGTAGTAAGCAGACATTCACCTGTGGATTGATTCAAAATAATGGTGACATTAATGCTGACATTAATGTAAGAGAAACTATTGTGGATTATATATACTGATCATAGTTGTAATAAAATGTGGAAGAATGTTTGTTGGTGATTTTGTGAGAATTCACTTTGTTGTTGAAAAGGTCAGATGGTATAAATGATATCTGAGACATTGAATTATTAAGAAAGAAAGAATGAAACTAAACACCAAGGGTTCCTTTTTCATATATTTATGGTTGCTTACAACATCAATTTGCGATATCAATGTTAATAGTCAAAATTCTTCTGTTAGTAAACCAATAAAATAAAAATTTATAATAAATAAATAAATGTTACATTACAGTCGTATTTAAATGAAAAAATAATTAGTTCATATATTTCCTTTTATTAAATTATTACAAATTAATTATTTTTCCAATGTTGAATTAATGACATAATGAGAGTGATAAGAACTGATTATTGTGAATTCTTCAACAAGAAATTTTAAAAAGAATTGAATACAGCTTTGTGGACAGTGTTTCATATGGAACCCCATAATTTTTAGATTGGAGTTTTTTGAACCGATTTTCTTTTTAGATTTTAAAAAGGATGATGATTATTACTGTATGATTAATTGCACAGTTGAAAGGGTACTTTGTAATTATAAGGTAACCTGAATACAGAGTAAATTTGTGGCTGTGATCAACACATTTAAATATGATAAAAGTGCATTCATGTTAACGTTGTTGCGTTCATTGCACCCTACATCCCAATAAACCTCTCTAATTGATGGATTGAAAACCTGTGAAAAGATTTTATGTTTTATTGTTATTTTGGTTTAATTAATAGATCTGAATTTAGGAGAGAATCAATGTTGGAAATGGGGTATTCGTGGTTGAAAACTTACAAAAATATGTCTTGTTTTATTGTGATTTCTCTTAAATTTGTAGTTCTGAGATCAGGGTCAGATCAATGTTGGGAATGGGGTATTCATGGTTGAAAACTTCCAAAAATATGTCTTGTTTTATTGTGATTTCTCTTAAATTTATAGTTCTGAGATCAGGGTCAGATCAATGTTGGGAATGGGGTATTTGTGGTTGAAAACTTACAAAAATATGTCTTGTTTTATTGTGATTTCTCTTAAATTTATAGTTCTGAGATCAGGGTCAGATCAATGTTGGGAATGGGGTATTCATGGTTGAAAACTTCCAAAAATATGTCATGTTTCATTGTGATTTCTCTTTAATTTATAGTTCTGAGATCAGGGTCAGATCAATGTTGGGAATGGGGTATTCGTGATTGAAAACTTACAAAAATATGACTTGTTTTATTGTGATTTCTCTTTAATTTATAGTTCTGAGTTCAGGGTCAGATCAATGTTGGGAATGGGGTATTCCTGGTTGAAAACTTATGAAAATATGACTTGTTTTATTGTGATTTCTCTTAAATTTATAGTTCTGAGTTCAGGGTCAGATCAATGTTGGGAATGGGGTATTCGTGGTTGAAAACTTACAAAAATATGTTGATTGATAGGTTGATTCTTTCAAATTGGAACTATATATACATTTAGGTTGTTGGTTGTTCAATATTCCAGTTAAATTTAATTTTTATTTACTTTTTTAAAATTGAATGTAAGAACTAATATAATTTAAATTATGTTAAGTCAATGCTGATTTGTTGCAGTCATCGCACCATGTTGTGTTTTATGCGGCTCTCATGTGTAATAAAATGATGTGTGAAACACAATCAAAATTTGGAGTACGCTGCATGACCTCTGACCTTATGCTTCCATATAAGCCAAGCCGTACAAATCTCAGTAACTTGATATGAGCATGAACACCTGTTTTGCACATTGTATTATAGGTAAAATACTGATACTATCGTGGTATATATTACTGGCTGAATATCGACCATTGTACCCAAACTCAGGAAATTATTTGCCTGAGGGCATGAACACTAATAATTGTTTATATTACAAGCATTCCTGCATGCATATACATGAATTTTAGTCTCAAAACAATCACTATTATTACCAATTAACAAAATGAAGTCAAAATTTTGTGAGCACCACCATCTTGAACAAGCATTTTCTGTAACTTAATGGGTGCGTACAAGTGGCAACAGTTAATATATGCTTCATTAGATACTAGAAAATATCTTGGATGTTTCTAATTTAAACCATGTATTGAAATTTCTTGAAAGTACATGAACACATCTGCATCAACTGAAAAGCAGCTGTTTTAACACCTAATAAAATAATGATTGCTTTAAGAGAACCATTTATTTTCCCAGTAATGTTGAAATCTTCCCAGCGAAAATAAGTACATTACGTATTGTAACACACTGAATATGTTGTCTGCAAGATTGAAATTCTGCTGAATCAAATACTACATTTTTTTTGTCTGACAGAAGTGTGTCTGTGGTCTAGCCGCATCCCTGATAGAAGCCCCACCTATTTTTTTTGAACAATTGAGAAGCAAAACTTCACCATTTCTCATATGTGTAGATGCTCTAATAGAAGCCGCATCTCCTCTGTTGTATTGCTCCATTATAATAGAAGCCGCAGCTTCTAATACAGATTTTATAGTAATTCCTATTTTGATGATACAGTATACAGTAAATGCTATTTTTAGTTTTTGTGTATTTTTTGGATGAGATGCGTTTCAAATAGAACAAATATGGTAGTTATAGATCACAAGAAATAACATGCAGAATTTAATAGGCAAGGTTGAAATAGTTTCACTATGTTTATATTTAAATTAGAGGTAAAATACTGTTATGTACAATATGAGAAATTTCATAGACATTACCACTTTGAATTGTAATGGTAACTGCATTGCCTGAATCTAATTAAAACAATTCAATTGTTAAAAATTATATGTACACGTAGTCACCTTGAAATGTCATTTGCAATTGCTTTCAAAGTTCAGTAAAATGCTGTCTTTATAAGTGAAGGAGGTGAAAATATTTTCTTCTTAAGACTTTGCCTGCTGCTGATGTTGTATACCATTCATATGGTTATACATGGAGTCTTTCGGCAGACAGTTTTTTTTCTTTTTTTTCTTTTTTTTTTCTTTAAAATATTTTTATGCCAGGCAACAGTTCTGAACATTGAGTGTCACTGTTGTCTCTCCTGACTTTTTTTTTGTATGTGCAAATTGCAAGTGCTAGTGCTCACACATAGTGCATTTTTGCCACAAAAGTCATATTCATGTTCGGGATTACATGACATTGCTGTGTGGCCATCTCTCTGTCAAATGGCAATTTTAATGCGCTATCCTGGCGTCAACCAGGCTCGGTTGAATGCAAGCACCTTGCGGACCTTAACCAAGGTTCCCCCAAAGTCACATTCGTTAGTGAATGAATCTCGGCCAGTGGAATTGGCCTTCCCATTGAGTCTGTGGCACACTCACCCATGGTAGGGGTCGACCCTTTTAATGTTCAGCCTAAGGGTAAGATTTGAAGTTGGGTATACTGGCTATGAGTCTGATGCGACAACCACTAGGCTACCAGTGACCGTTTACGAAGTCTTAACCCCAGCCAGGAATCACCATCTCTTAATCGTAAACTTTATTTTTTATACATTATTGATTAAAAATCAAGTAACATGTTTTTTTCTGTTGTTTCAATTTACTGACATCACTCCTGATGTGTTTGTTTAGTTTCAATTTATTTTCAATCATTGGATGTTAAGTGCATTTGGCTGCACAGAACTTATGTGCTGTGTCATAATGCATTCAAATACTTATCATAATCACATTATGAAAGTTATGTATTTTAAGGATTTGACATATAATCCAAGCATATACAATGTATGGCTAGGCTACAAATAGTGGTGTGGTGAACGTTGTTTTTGTGGCGTTTTTGCAATATTTCATTCATTAGATATTTAGAAATTAGAAATTATGCGATATATGTGCTGTGTCTCAATGCATTCAAATACTTATCATAATCACATTATGAAAGTTGTATATTTTAAGGATTTGACATATAATCCAAGCATATATGGCTAGGCTACAAATAGTGGTGTGGTGAACGTTGTTTTTGTGGTGTTTTTACAATATTTTGGCAGAAAACCAGAAAAAAATGCAGTGTGACCAGAAACATATTTTTTTTTCGGCCTTGCGTGACAAAAATGCTCTACATACTATTAGCATTTTTACTTGCAATTCATACATACAATAGAGCAGTGATATCAATGTTGGAAAATGTTTAAAATTATTTTTAAGAATTGCCAAGAGACATAACTCTACAATGTGTATTCCTACAATGTGTGTATGCAAATAGCAAATGGAACCAATGCCTGAGATAGTTGTTGTGACTGTTGTCAAATGAAGATACTCAAACTTATAAAAATGAATTTTAAGTACAACATTTAATAAAAAATGAAAAAATCATGATTGTTTGGTATTTATAGATTACTGTAGAATACTTTATTTTCGCTTGGAATTAATTTATGCTATTTTCGCTGTAGTAATGATTCAGTAAAAATATAATCCAGCGAATATACTTTTTTTCTACATTCAACTCATCAAAAAACAGTGAAAATAAATTCCATACAAATCACTTAAAAAGTATTTTCAACGAAAGTTAATTCCAGCTAAAATAAAGTATTTTACAGTACCTGCATATGCATATCGCATGTTTACTACAAAATGTACACGAACCCCCCCAGTTTTGTAAATGAACGTATCATACGTATATTCAATTTGTGATACAGAGTTTTACCATTACATTACAAGTATGAGGGCTTTTTTTATATTGCTATATCTCTGTTTGAGATTATAGCCAAATTGACATTGTGAGTAACTACAATGAGCTGTTCCTACTATGAATAGAAGCAGTGACCATGTTAATCGCTTCCATTTATTATTACTATTATCTTTCAAGGGGAGGACCATAACAAATTTGGGGGGGTTCCTGTTTTAGATTTCTCAAATAAATATTGTGAGTAACTGTAACTGATTCTGCTATGAATGGAAGCAGTGACCATGTTAATCACTGCCATTTATTATTACTATTATCTTTCAAGGGGAGGACCAAAACAAATTTGGGGGGGTTCCTGTTTTAGATTTCTCAAATAAATATTGTGAGTAACTGTAACTGATTCTGCTATGAATGGAAGCAGTGACCATGTTAATCACTGCCTTTTATTGATTTCTATTATCTGTTAAGGGCTAGACCATACTATAATTGGGGGAGATCCCTGTTTGAGATTTCAACCAAATAAATTTTGTGAGTAACTGTATCAGACTGATACTGCTATGAATGGAAGCAGTGACCATGTTAATCACTGCCTTTTATTGATTTCTATTATCTGTTAAGGGCTAGACCATACTATAATTGGGGGAGATCCCTGTTTGAAATTTCAACCAAATAAGTGTTGTGAGTAATTGTATCAGACTGATACTGCTATGAATGGAAGCAGTGACCATGTTAATCGCTTCCATTTATTATTACTATTATCTTTCAAGGGGAGGACCATAACAAATTTGGGGGGGTTCCTGTTTTAGATTTCTCAAATAAATATTGTGAGTAACTGTAACTGATTCTGCTATGAATGGAAGCAGTGACCATGTTAATCACTGCCATTTATTATTACTATTATCTTTCAAGGGGAGGACCAAAACAAATTTGGGGGGGTTCCTGTTTTAGATTTCTCAAATAAATATTGTGAGTAACTGTAACTGATTCTGCTATGAATGGAAGCAGTGACCATGTTAATCACTGCCTTTTATTGATTTCTATTATCTGTTAAGGGCTAGACCATACTATAATTGGGGGAGATCCCTGTTTGAGATTTCAACCAAATAAATTTTGTGAGTAACTGTATCAGACTGATACTGCTATGAATGGAAGCAGTGACCATGTTAATCACTGCCTTTTATTGATTTCTATTATCTGTTAAGGGCTAGACCATACTATAATTGGGGGAGATCCCTGTTTGAAATTTCAACCAAATAAGTGTTGTGAGTAATTGTATCAGACTGATACTGCTATGAATGGAAGCAGTGACCATGTTAATCACTGCCATTTATTAATTTCTATTATCTGTTAAGGGCTAGACCATACTATATTTTTGTGGGAAGCATTGATGACCACTCATTGGTATTCTTGCAGCGATGTATAGCCTAGTATCTTTAGGCACCTTTGACACTGTCTTGCAATGCCATCAACAACAACAAATTTTAAAATGAAATGCTTGCGTGCAAAATTTTCAGTTTTGGCATAGTTTCTAATAAACTATCAAGACTGATAGGTGGAATATGAATGAGCCTGTCAATCATTGCATCGAAACACTAAAAAACAAACAAGAAACTGTTTAAAAAAAACAATCTTAACACAGGGGGAATTTACAACAAAATAATATTTATAACAAAATTTGTTTTGATAACAGTAAAGCAAAAACAAACAATATAATTTGCACAGTCTACATACCATCTTCCATCCCATCAACAATAATATTCAAGCAAAGGTCTTTATTTTTTGCTTGAGTGCATTTTTTTTTTTCTCACCTGGATATGGGAACAAAGATTATTGATTAATAACTTCAATTATCATTTCTAAGCCTGTCCTGTTCCCTAGAACACAGTCACCTTGTAATTTGTGGCAACTCCCCCGAAAATAGATATCCTTTTTATTTGCAATATAAAGCTTGCCCCAACCCTTATCTGGTTATGCCCTCCTGACATTTGGCTTATACCACAAAAGTATGTTATTAAAATACTCTCAATTTTTCTGTTTGCTTTTGTAGGCCTTGCTCGTGACCAACTCTATATTAGTATTATTGTGTATTACAGCATTGTACAATGGACAGTGCATAATTCTGGATGCTGAGTTTTAGCTAACAAGTTATGGTTGTCACGAGCATATGTGAATGACACACAAGAGTTTGCCATGGTGTTTATAATAATAATCGAAACCACTTTATCAGATATGTCTGAAATGCTCATTCACGGTAACAGTGCACACGCATTTTAGAATGAATACAAGCTTTGCTTGCTGGAGCATAAGCAATGTGAAGTGTGTTTCAACCACAGAAAACCAGATACTGATCTGTCTGAACAGGAGTATTGCTATGACGATTAGTGTGTCATTTGAATAGACTACTCATGTCAACTGTTAACGGAAGACGTCTCTAATCTGTCTCAGTATCACCAACTGTTGGTGTTATTCAACACCCTTGCTAATGTATTATTTATAAGCTCAAAGGGACAATTCCATTTCCTTAACACCGATTGGAAGAAACAATTGTTAGAAGATTACACTTTACTGCAGGGGTGGATAGCTTGTTCATTAAATTACCGATGCATACAGCAAAGTAAAGGTACTATAAAATGAATTAAGTTGTGAAGCGAGAGCAGCTGCTCATACCGTTGCTTGAGTTGGGTAAATTACCACCGCTGTAGCTTCGCTCTGAAATTTGATCAACAATATGGGAAGTTTGCTTACTGTATGACGTATATTAAGAACTATGACGAAATCATCTGCATCATTGTAGGAGTTTATCCTGTACCCCTGTATATAAATGCAGAGAGGAATAATGTGAGTGCGGTTAATGTATTGCAACAGTTGTGTGTGAATTAACCAAGATCTAGTGATGGAAGTCAACGTAACTCAGTATACTCTGACTATGGATAGTATGACAACCACACAAGCTAATACAACTGCCATGACTACGACCAGTTTACCAGAATTGATGGCAGGCCATGTTACAAGCAGCTATCCACGACTGGTAGTTACACTTATACTGACTTCGATGTCTAGTAATAGTTCCATGAATTCTACATCAAACTACGGGCCATCACATTATGAGTATTATATCATCATTCCGTTTCTCACCATCATAATTGGTTTGTCCATTGTCGGATTGCTTGGAAATCTTTTTACCATTATTGTGATTGTGCACAATAAAAATATGCGCACCACAACCAATTATTATCTTCTGAGTTTGGCTGTGTCCGATTTCCTCGTTTTTCTTCTAACCAGCCCGACTGAAATTCTCTCGGTTCTCCAGATGTATCCATGGGTTCTCGGTGACTTTTTGTGCCGCACACGTTACTACTTTATCGAAGCATGTACGTACACAACCGTGTTGAACATAACTACTTTTACAGTGGAGCGGTATATTGCAATTTGCCACCCGATTAAGGCCAAGACAATGATAAAGAAATCTCGAGTTATCAAAATTATTGTCCTAATCTGGATTATTTCGTTCATAATTGCCTTACCTGCAGCAACAGTATTTATCGTTCAAGTTATGGATGCATCAAAACCACAACTGTCTGTGATGTGTTTCTACAAGAGTGACCACGCCAGAGAGATGCTTGATAAATTTTACATCTACAGTGCATTAGTGCTCTTCGTTATTCCAATGACGTTGATTAGTATTCTTTATAGCCTTATAGCAAGAGTACTATCACGCTCTGAACTCAAAGACGGACAGAGAAATTCCAGTTTCAAGCGACGTGGCAATTGCAATGGGCGACTCAAAACAAGTAGCTTTCGAGTTGATGCCACAACAAGACGAAGGAAGCAAGTTGTCAAAATGTTGGGTGAGTATCAATTTTTCAGAATGTTATGACGAGTGAGGTTATGAATTCTTTTCTCTCTCTGATGGAAATATATGTCCAATGTTTTGCGGAACAGTTAACTAAAGTGTGAAACAAATCTCATAAACTCATTCTTTCCACTAGGGTATTATCCCTACAAGTTTAACCATTATAATTGTCTGTTAACATGCCACATACTATGTGTATGCCTAAATAGTTGGTTGCCATGGAAACAGTCATTTTGCGGAAAATTTAGATTTTTTTCATCATAAAAAAAATGAATAATTGACTTTGTGACACTGCAGCTATATTTTGATAGTAGACCTTGTTGGTTTCTTTTATATGCCTAACATCTTTTTTTCTGTAGTTTACTCAATATTCATGAATGAAATACCAAAATATTATCCTATTTTTTACACAACTAAAATTGTTATTGAATCTGTATGAAACGACTAAATTCATCAGTATTCACATTCATATCATTTCACCTAATTATGGAATTATTTGTTTTTTTAAATTAAATTTGTTCATTCACCCTATTATTTTATATGTGATAAATCTGATCTGCTGGAAATATGTGGAAATCTTTTTGAGAGTTGAAGGCTTCTGGTGAATTTGTTTCACCACTGATAACCACCCATTCAATATTTATCTATTTCTTTGTAGTTTGAAGTTTTTAATCCTGTAATATAGACCAAATGAAATATTAACTAAAAAATAAAAACGTTTATTCTTATTGCAGATAGCTTTAAATTTAAATCAAATGATTTACGCTTGACTGTGAGGGCAGCCACAATTTTTTTAAACCTTTCTCAATTTGCGAGTGAGAAAAGGGCTATCTGTTTTCCTTAACTTTGCATTTCCATTCATAACCTAAGGAAAACTAAAATAGTTGAAGATTACACACTAGTCAGTACAATCTGCAGATTTTGGAAGAAATTTATCTCATTTTTATCTATATTAAATAAATGTGCTTGCATTAATAAAATCACAATAAAAATGTTATTAGAAAATGCCATATTGAGAAAACTTTACATAGTGACCATGTGTAGCTTAACTATTCTTTATAGCATTCATTATTCAATTTAATCTGATTTTTCTGAATTTTCAACGGAATACTGAATTGAACAAATGAATACACCATTATTATAATAATTTTTAAAATGTGAGAATTTATGGATAAACTCACAAAAAGTGTCAAATTTCACACAGCACATTTGCTGTGTAGCAATATATAATGCTGAATTTTATTACCCAACTTAAGCTTTTCCGCTGTGAGCATAACTGTTTTTCAAATTATCTCCTTAAATTTTACAAGCTTAATGTTTTATGTTCACTGTTCAGTTTAAATGAATGGATGTAACTACTTCACCTTTGTGTAATCTTACATCAGTTTCAGACTCTTCTGACTATATCTATTCATTTTGCATTCACTGCAGCGCCCTCTCGTGTTTTGGTGAATTCCATCTAGTGTTGAATTTATTAAATTACATTGTTTTTCATCAATATTTCCCCTCATCCATAAAATCTTCTCAAAGTATCAAGATTAGAATATTTTCTCTCAATACACGAGAAACATATTTTCATTGTCACAGCTTACATAGTCTCAAAATGCTGTTTGAGAGTTTGAAATTGCCCCAGGGGAGACTGTATGTGTGTAAAAGAAGCTAGATAGTCTTCCAATCACTTTGAATCATGTTTTACAAAGCATTCATCTGATGCTAAATGATTAGTGCAGTTCAGATTTTTTCTGTGATTCCAGGTTCCCTGTTATCATCAGTACTTCATACATAGATTATAGAATGTATATGCTTTTTTGAAATATGTTTTTCCCTAAAGAATTTTGTGTTTAAAAAAAATTCATCAAATAACATAAAAATATCTGATTTTCAATGAGTTAAACAGATTTTACTTGCTAACAAATTTGAATCAATATTTCCTGTGTTCTACCATCCATGTTTCTTTTTATTGGCTTGAACACACAAGATCAATAATACAAGTTGAAAGCCATATGAAGTGATTTAACTTGACATTCATATCCGCATGGATGTCAATGTTCAGACAATATCAGAGGTAGCACTATGAATAGCCTTGTCAGCACTGTATGTTTATGCCTTGTGTTCTCATCAAATTCCAGTCACGCTTCAAGTGGTTGTTAGAAAAGACTGTATGTTTTACTGAAAAGTCTTCAAGCATATCAATTGTAATTTGAAAGACTAAAAAATAGAATGCAGCCTTTTCCTTGTTACTCTTTTTTTTCTTCGTCACATTTTTTTAACATTTAAACATTGTTTAATACATAAATTAAATATTCTTGAACAATAATTTATGGAAGTTCAGAATATGCATAAATTAATGTTCATTATCTCAGGCAGTGAACATAACTTGAGTCAATATTAGTTTTCACATAATAAAATTGCATATTTTTTTTCTAAATTTGTTTAAAAAGTTCAATCAATGACATATTTTGTTCATTTGGTCAAAAATTAACAAAGATAGAAAATACATAAAAATGGGATAAATGCTGTTCCAACAATTTGACGTGAAATAGCACCCTCTGATATGAATAACTGCCTGAGTGCATACTTTTTGGTATCCTCGTAATAATCTTATTATTATACATTTTTTCCTTCCAAGGAAACATCATGGGAATGCCGAAATCCAAAATGTTTACAACAAAATCAGCGATCTTTGTGTGGAGTCCAGTCAAACCCTCGTGGCAGCCATGTTTGTTTATTATTTTTAGAAAACGTTTACGCACATAATATTTGGAATTCACATTTCCTAATATGGTAGGATGAGAATACCCTGTAAAATAACGCAAAATTACGGCGCGTTGGTGTTATGGTGACAGATGTATATTAATTTATATTATTTTGGACATCTGAAAATGCATCTTTTTATTCATAAAAATGTTGACTTCATGACAAAAATTAATATTGAATGTGTTATAAATACAAGGTCAGTGAAGTTCAGATTTGTCATCATGATAATAATTGCTGTAAATTGAATCACCTTTTTACATCTGCCTCAACAAAAGATAACCAGATAATCTACCAGTACTTTTCTATTCACTGTGGTATATTGTATTCTCATTGGCATATTATTCATACCAATTTATAATTATCCAATACTTATTTTTCTTTAAAATTAGTGTTTCTTGATAAACCAAAGCTGATAAAGTGAAAGTTGATAAGATGTTGATTAGAATGTTATTTATTTAGCACATTTTTATGTGACTCTAAGGATGATTTGCTCAGCAAATATTGTAGTGTTTATCTAAATATTTGTTCTCATAGTCATAGCTCAGTTATTTGAGAAATAAATCCGACTAGATTAGATCCCACTAGAACTTCAAAAAAAATCATTGGTAAACAGTATGATTTTTATATATTTCAAGTTGTGAACCTAATTCACCAGATATTACTGGTCAGAAGAATAAGTGGAATACTTTAATACGAATGATTTGATGTAATGTGTTCATAGACTTAAAATTATATGTTTTATTTAAATTTATAATGATACCTAATTAATTAATTTATGTAAAACTCGTTTAACAATTAATTAAATCTTTTACTGTAATGAAGTTATTATTCCAATTTAATATTTGAGAAATATAGCTTGCTACAATTATGGCTATATTTTGTTATGAATGTTATTCATATATTTAAATTAAGATATACATTGATTTTTTTAATATAGAGTCAAAATTGTGACATACGGCATATTTACATTTAGATATTAAATCACTTTACATAACTAATCTTACTCAAATTGGGCATAGTAACCTAATTTTAAGCAGAACTTTCCAGGGAATTATAGAAAATACTAGTATAACTGCTACTATATAATAATAAAGTAGTAATAATTAAATCATTAATGAAAACTATTTGGGTGATCACACTAATAAAAGGGTCAACAAATTAAAATATGTGGTATGTTTTTATCAAGACTATAGTGTCATTCATTGTCAGTTGTAAAATGTTTGACTAGCAGACCCATAGTTACAGTGTAACAGTTTGTAGCAGTATGATCTGTGTATTTGAAACAAGATTGTTACTTTGTCACACAACAAAAGTAGACACTTGAAGACTCCTGTTGAGTGTTTGAATGTCACTGTAGTATAGCTTAATACATTGTTTTTGTTGCCTGGAACTGTTAAATCAGTTGGAACGATACACTGTTGCTACAGACACATTGATATAAGTTTATTATGCCTGCTGGCATATAATCCCTGCTGAGTGTGCATGGCAGCATTTCTGTTTAACATGCGCAACACTGTTATGCTCACCAGGCTGTCTATAATCACAACATGAAATATAATCAAGTATGAGATTAATTAACATAGCTTGTTATTATGATATCATCATTGGATATATCTAGTTACCAGGTAAGAGTCTGAAAGCTCAGATCTTGTTCTAGCCACAATTTTATTTGTCATGATTCGTATGCATACCGGTAGTTGATAGAACTTTGAGAATAAAGTTTTATACTTCATGCATTAATCCTTGAGGTTTTTAGGTGAGACATATTGTACTTGTTTCTGTTTTTTTTGAATTCCAAAAATCATCCATTTTCAGATACATGTGCAAATCTATTTGTTTTACGATCTGATTCAAGATAGCAGCTCATTGCAGTTTTGTTTTCTGTTGAACAACAGGGACTGTGTCAAATCATATCATGACATAATTTGTTTAAATTGCAGTGAAAATAATTATTTCATTTGCATAATTAATTGTTAGCATGGATAGAGGTGTTTTGCTTGCATAATTAATGAGGCATTGAAGGCTCATTTGTTGGGAAGATGATTGAAATAACTTGGAACTTGGCAATATTGATTGTTACCATAGATATATCATTACTATGGAGTGTCATATTTCAGTAGGTGTGTTATTCATGCATAATTATGAGGCATAATAGGGTGATTTGTTGCTTGGCCATATTGATTGTTACCATGGGTACTGAGTATCATATTTCAGTAGGTGTGTTTTTCATGCATAATTAATGTTGCATTAAAGGCTGATTTGTTTTCGAAGATGGTACTTGTAATGTTTTGTTTTCCCTTTTTGTTTTTGTTGCATACAATGACAAATTCTGTTCATAAAATTTTGTTCGGTTACATATGAACGTCATTTTTTTGGTGATGCATTCAAATATGGCTGACTAGCAGCCATTTTGGTTATAAAGTCAGGCAGCGTTTCCACATATGGTTCTCCAAGATGAATTGGCAGATTTTAATCTAACTTGCTCTGGCAGTGTTAGATATTTAGTTGCACAGGCTCATTTATTTTTCAAGATGTCTTATTATATGGCTGTCCAACAGCTATTTCACTATGTCCCTACTTGTTTCCCTGGAGATAATGTGGACAGTGTTAAATCCCTCACACTGGTAATCTAACTGGCATGAACAAAAATGCTCTGATGTTGTATTATTAATTTTATTGAGAGTGTCACATTCAATCAGATCATTTAGATGTCATAGTCCACAGCTGTCTAATTTATTTGACAGGTTTACAGCAAATTAATATGATTTATGATGTAGTCTTGTGGTGAAATTTCAAATACTTGTTTATTCCAAGGCGCCTATGTCTGCATACCAGCAAGTATGTCATATCTAAATGATTTGATGAATAATGTTGTTCTAATGCAATTTTGTTTATGTAGTGTGATGGAATCAGTGTTGGCACATTCACCAAGTTTTGTAATGATATTCACCTCATGCGTTATTATAGTTCAATGTAATGTCTGTGTAATGTTCATTGTGGAAATGCTGTGTTGTGTTGCCCATTGTCGAAATGTAGTGTTATGTTCACCATTGGAGAACTGTTGTGTTGCCCATTGTAGAAAGGTTGTGTTGTGTTCAATATTGTAAAAATGCTGTGTTATATTGTCCATTGTAGACATGTTGTGTTATGTTATCCATTGTAGAAATGTTGTGTTATGTTGTCCACTGTAGAATTTTGTGTTATGTTGTTCATTGTAGAAATGTTGTTTTATATTGTCCATTGTGGAAATGTTGTGTTATATTGTCCATTGTGAAAATCTTGTTATATTTTCTATTGTAGAAATGTTGTGTTATATTGTCCATTGTAGGAATGTGTAATGTTTTCTATTGTAGACATGTTGTGTTATGTTGCCCACTGTAGAAATGTTGTTTCATATTGTCCACTGTAGAAATGTTGTAAGTTTCATATTGTCCATTGTAGAAATGTTGTTTTATATTGTCCACTGTAGAAATGTTGTTTTATATTGTCCACTGTAGAAATGTTGTTTCATATTGTCCATTGTAGAAATGTTGTTTTATATTGTCCATTGTAGAAATGTTGTTTTATATTGTCCATTGTAGAAATGTTGTTTTATATTGTCCACTGTAGAAATGTTGTTTTATATTGTCCATTATAGAAATGTTGTTTTATATTGTCCATTGTAGAAATGTTGTTTTATATTGTCCATTGTAGAAATGTTGTTTTATATTGTCAATTGTAGAAATGTTGTTTTATATTGTCCATTGTAGAAATGTTGTTTTATATTGTCCATTGTAGAAATGTTGTTTTATATTGTTCTCTGTAGAAATGTTGTTTTATATTGTCCATTGTAGAAATGTTGTTTTATATTGTCCATTGTAGAAGTGTTGTGTTATATTGTCCATTGTAGAAATGTTGTTTTATATTGTCCTCTGTAGAAATGTTGTTTTATATTGTCCATTGTAGAAATGTTGTTTTATATTGTCCATTGTAGAAATGTTGTGTTATATTGTCCATTGTAGAAATGTTGTTATATTGTCCATTGTGAAAATCTTGTTATATTTTCTATTGTAGAAATGTGGTGTTATATTGTCCATTGTAGAAATGTGGTGTTCTGTTTTCTATTGTAGAAATGTCGTGTTATGAATTCCATCGTAGTAATGTTATGTTTATCATTGTAAATACTATTTAATTGTCATTCCTATGACAAGACTATTACCACCACTATACTAGATCAAGGTCATGTTATGTCTTAGTCAGATATATTCTTTACATTTTTATGTAGACACTCGTGCATGAGTGGACAGATTCACGGTTGAGATAATCACAATTTGAATGGTTTAGAAGAGCAGTTCATTGCCAATGCTGAAAAAGCTAATTAAAAATTAAGCCAATTTCACGCGAATTCATAAGCGAACATACCTCTCAGCGTCATGGTGTTGTTTCAACCCGTATTTGATTTCTTAAAGCATCCTCCTACAGCGCGCATTCAATATATTATACTTCCAATGGAACAATACGACATGACACGGCGCCCTTTAAAATGATTTTTTCGTCAGGAAGTCTGGTTAGAATTATATTCTTAAATATTGGCTCGTAATATTAATTCTTGTTTTTGATATGTGACGTCATATAATTCAGTATTACTCTGAGTTGAGAATATCAAATCGAATGGAAACTAATCAAGCATTAATTAAGGTAACCCACAGAGCATCTCATATAGCATTTGGGTATGAATGCGCCATGACAAATTTTGCAACTTAAAATAATGTTAACAATTAAATTGAACCCATCATATCCATGGCGATAAATATGCACACCAACAATGTGACTGTCGGTTGTGGTCACGTAGTGAGGAAACAACTCATTATATGTGACTGCTCGTCAATTTAGATAATTGCAGAGCATTCTTATCGCTGTAGTTATATGACATCAAGTTTACGTGATGCAGCATAGTTTCTGCTTGATGGAAATGGTTTTTATTTGAGAACTTTTAAATTGTTAAATTTCGCTTCCTTGAACGGCGACTTTGCGGAACCAGCACAAAGTCGTATCATGCGAATGTAGTGCATTTAGTAAATTGGTTAATCTCATGTCAAGTCTTTGTAAGGTTTAGTGCCCCCAACAATGTAATAACTGCAGATATATTTTAATTAACAACATTGTAGTAATCCAAACCAGACGTACATGCAGTTGATGACTCCAAATGTATAATGTTGTATATATGTATGTACAAAGCAGTTCACATACACGTAATGATTAAACTCAGTTATCATTGTGTAGCATTCCTTTTAGGCGGGAGGCTGAGTGAATTGGGATATATGTTTTGTGACCAAATAAACCGAGCGTCTGTTTCTTGGGCGCGTGACATTCCGTCCGATTACATCAGTAACTTGCAGGCCCTTTCAAAGATAGTTAATGACGCTGTGCACTGACTCGTGTATACCACACATTACACTCGTTATTGTTCATGATTCTGCAGTGTTTCTAATTAAACATCTACCAGCAAGGTAATGCCGTAATACAGATACGGGGATTATTGTTCAACTAGCTGCGAACATGGAGGTAAAAACAGGTACCTCCATGCTGCGAACAAGGCTGTAATAAAACAAACATGACACAGCAACTCGCAAGTAGTCCACTGCTAGATGGTCATTTGTCCTTGTTTACTGTGTTTCATTTGATATTCATGTTTGTGTGCTAGTTAAATCACGGCATCGCAATTATGCTATTTCATTGAATAATGTGACATTCCAACATTTTTTGCCTGAAACTGCATCTGTAATGTGTCTAATTTGATTCAATCTAATCTCGAATAACCCAAATGCTGGCCTCTTACCTTTTTATGTTTATATTTCTGTTAAAACCCGTTTTTTATTGAATTGTAACTTTTAAAAAAATCACAATATAAATTTGACAATGTATTGCTTAATTGAATGCTAGTTTCATCTTTTAAGTTTTTAACATTGATATTGCAATAAATGTGTTAGTATTCATGGCTTAACGACATTCATGCTGTCAACTCGTATATCAGAATAGACAACCATGCCACGTTTTAAATCCCAACGCCATAGGCTTCTATCTATCGTCTGTTGGTACTCTTTGTCTTCGAATCCTCCAGACTCGTGTAGCAAATCTGTTTTTGTCACGTCTTCATCCTGATTCTTTTGAAATGTTTGGTTTGATATATCCGCAGTTTCCATGGTTATGAGTTGGCGTCACAATTCATTGTTCCTTATCTTTCTTCATCACGGGGAAACAGTGATTTGGCTAGGAACGTCTACTGAAACCAAACATGCACAAAAGGCCCTCATCGTATTGTACTGTATCAATATAAACACCACAATATTCACACAAACCTGTACATTTTATTTGGGGGACAAACCAGACACAAATACGTCATCGATTCACCTAGAAAACTTTTGCTGGTCTGCTCTCCGTTTTCTGATATCAATACATTTTGCATAGCTTTTGTATAGCTAAACGGTATAAAAAGATGACTGACTCTTGCTAGCAGCATATTTCACATCAGACACATATATGAATTATTGAAAGCAATCTGTTCGAATATTCAATATTAGCCTACAGAAGCAGCATGAAGCTTATCGGAGTTTTGAAATCAGCAAAATTTTGTTCCAATGACGCCCGTGCAAGGGCAAATTGCATGCTTTTGATTAGAAGAGAATAATTTGGTAAATACTAAAATAGTGATATTTATGTATGTAATATTTAACCTTTTGAACACCTACATCATCAATTGTCACCTTTCGCAAAGTAAACCTACGTCTTCACATTTTTTCAACATATTTGATCAGGACCTGACGCCAATCGGAAATTATCTTAAATTGGTTTAAAATCAACAATGAAACAAAATTGCAAAATGTTGCAGCAACGTTTTGGTGGGAGAATGATTGTGTTCAAAGGATTAAAGTGTAAATGTGACAGTCGACCAACGATTCAGAATCGTTACGTGAATTATAACAATAAATCGAATGTGAGATGTGGGGAAATCTAGACAGACAATGGCTTCATTTTACATGCATATTCACAAATTGGTTGCTACGAAACTGTGATTGAACATGTTTCTATCAGCCAAGAAGTGGTCTGCGATAATGGCACGATAATCACACAACATGTCATAGCTCTATTCACTTATATCCATCCTTTCAGAAAATAGAAATTATGATCGTACTCAATTGAGTTTGTACTCTGTATAGCCAAATTGAAAGTCCAAGATTTGACACGGTTGAAGCAAAAGGTTGTATGCACATTCAGGCAACTTTGTGTTTATTTGTTTGTGTGTGTGCATGTGACGTCACGGAGCTCTAAAACGTTCTCTGACGAAATGAGCTTACTGTGTATTTCAGTCGTACACGTATGTCCTTATTTAGTACGCCAATATTTCCACCAATTCAAACAACAAGTGACGTATGGTGATCATGTCATTTTGCACTCGTTCATATTTTAACAAGGAAGTTGTTATTCAAGTTGTAGTTATACTACCGCCACATATAGTACCACCTTGCAATAGACCTTTCAAACCTGGAAACTATAAACTGAGTTGAACTTTGCTGTAAACAGAGTATTAATATTTAAAGGGGGTACTTTCAGTTAAGCCTAATCGCACAACGAATTTACCTTGTGGATTAAAATTACAATGTATAACAAAAAATAAATTAACAATGTAAACAACATAAACAATAGTGTCCCATGATTCTTTGGTGCAATCCCTGGGCTTGGAAGGTTCCCCTTTAAGTCATGGCTTTTGTTATAGACGCCGCTCTAACAAAAGGGAAATATTATCAATGGGGAGTGATTCGGTCTTCTCGTATTCACGTTTGTCTCTTACTTTAAAACATCATCACGGTATCCCCCAAGCTCTCTTTTGACGACATAATTATAGATGCTAACATATAATAACAGCAGCACTGAATATAACATTGCTGAACTACCTTTCTAACGATCATGTTGTTGGAGGCCAAGCCTGATTTGCCTGTAGTTATTTTGCAAAGAGTTTCTTATTGAATTGTATCATTTGAATCTAGCTCAGAGTAGGGCCATTGTGATGTGGCAAGATTCGTGAAGACGTACGTTTTATTCTTGGTATGTATTCTGCGAGTTGCACACCATTCTCTAACATTTAAACATTTGTTAGTTCCTCAGTTACTGACATGACGGTGGTCGCCTTTCAGTGTGTGTTCGAGTTTTGTGTGAAAACATGTTTTACAAGTTGTGTATAAAGGACATGACATACAACAACGACAACTACGCTATCTATTTGATCTATAGTCAGTCACCAATGAAGAGTATGCTTTTGAACGATTTTACTATATTCTAGATGACGCACGACTAAACATTCAACCAATCACAGTTGTCGATTTGAAAGAAAATGGCCTTGTCATATATACGTCAGTTTGACGTCACAGACGTGTTCCGTCACTAGAGGGCACGAATTGTAAGAATGGCGTATTGGCTTTATCGTCCTTGTACCACTTTAATTCTTTCATCTCAGATTCAGTTTGCTACCCACTCCCCCTCCTCAAGACAATATAATGACAATTACTGTATACGCACGTCTAGACACTAATGACACTTCTCTATTGCAAATGTAGCCAGAAAGTTGTGAGATATTTACTGAGATTAATGCTTGATCATCATTTTGGGATATTTATAATTGTGTAAGATATTTCCTAACTGACATATTCCAAATTGTTGAGCGAGTTGAGTTGACTTACTGACAAGAACTGCACTTTTCTGATTATGATGTGTAGACATGGGTCTCTAGAACTTTGATCCATTTCTGAATAGATCCCACCTGATTTTTTTCAGGTTTACATGTCAAGGCGACATATAAATGACATCCTCTTAAAGACCTAAAATAGGAATTCCACCTTTGTAACATTTATTGAATAGACATGGTTTAAAAACGTATTCTTAATTATGGAAGAAGCATTAACGTATTATTGACTGAATAGACCATTAACGTCATTGCTGTTACTCTGTTATCCTGAGGAACAATTTTCCATTTTGATTTCTTTTCAGATGGTGATAATTTATAGTTGTATTCTATTCATACCGTGTTTGAATTATTTTAAATTCGAAATGATCCGTTATACGTGTGAGAACGATAATACTGTGTCACGATGAAGGGGTGTTGGGATAAAAAATTCTGGGATACGATATGCAACAAATACGGTCATTTCATCATTTCTCTACTAAATGCTTACTGTGTTATTTGTTTTTGTTACGCAAATTACGATGTAGAATTTCAATAAGGAATATTGATTTGTATGTCAAGTGAAGTGACCACATGTCAAATACCTAGAACTAGAAAATACGTTTCTTTAAATTCAATTTATTGTTTTTATTTATGCCTGACCTTCATTTAACGCATTTTAAAAATCTTCAAACTGTTGTAGGAAATAAAGTCAGATGTTCAAAAAATAATATTTTGCGCAAATAGCACAATTGTGTAATTATCCCTAAACATATATGCATTGTATTACTCAACATTATAACAACTTGAATGGCTTTGTAAAATGGTGACATTTTTAGCAATATGTTGTCACTAAATTTGCTTTCCATATGTACGGCAAATGCAATGGTGGTTGATGGGAAATGTGACAGATTATATACTCGTCGTCTTCTGTAGATTTTCAATTGAAAAGCAATGATTTGTATGGACAAGTTGTTCTGCAAAACACACAGAGGTTACCATACTCATTTAAAAATGTATTGCCAATTTCATCTGCAGTTCCCGGCTCTGGATAGTTGTCATCTAATTACCAAACCGTTCTACTTTCTCATTAATAAATTGTTTGAAATTGATGATTAGACTAGTCAATGGAACAAGTAGTGTGTTCTTCATATTTGTTATCGGGAAAATGGCAGAACTTTGAATCATCATCTTGCTGTAGAAGAGATCAGCCATTATGATTTATCAATTTTCAATCATGCACATTATTTTGCTTTTACTGGAACAGCGCATTATCAGATACTGAGATTATTTGCCCGTCACTGAGGAGTACTGTTATTACATTTCTGTCGGCTTGTATGCGTGAATCGATATTATTCGCTCAATGGTTAATCTAGCTATATTCTTGAACAACTGCTTGCTGTTAGTGTAGCTTCCTACAGTCTGCATTAGCTACTCGTGCGTAGGATTTGTGTAAAAGCGGCGTCTTATATAACAACATATTGCCTTCCGTTCCAGAGACACGGAGAATAGTACGAGTTGGACTATAATCTCTACAAATATACAACACATATAGTGTCTTCATTGTTACACATAATACATTTCCACACCCGGATGTTGTATCAAACATGGTTCACATGTCCATAATTTGCATTAACCATCCAACTTGCGCATTCAGTAGTAGCACATCTTCATGGTACACATTAAGAACATATAAACGTCCAACAAGCGTGATTCAAACTCACTTCCACGGCGAATGTGCTTCGCCACAGTGAGCAGACGCGCTCCGCTATGCTATACGCATGATATATGTGTTATCTGAATAAAGACGACGTACAGACGTTTTGTTAATTCAGTTCATGGACAAATCTATGTATTTCATGTTTTGCATTTAATGAAACATTGAAAGCATCATCCAATTTATCTAAAGCTCCCATGATTGGAGTTATCTATCATTTACCATGAATAGTGGTTTCTTTGCATATAGTTGTGATATCAGAAATTCGGTTTATGCACGTACATATAGTCGCTGTGGGTTCGTGTTCTTCAGACGCTATTTGGAGCTTTCGTTTTTGGATTGTTCATAGTAGCAAAGCTAGTTATGCGTCAGGAAAGGCACTTTGATGTGTTCCTGAGCTCTAATATGTTCATATGTTCGTAATATCCCTATACATATAGTTGAATACTTTTAGAACGTGTCACTTGAACCACTTGTTTAGCCTGGATGGTTTAAATTCTAATGAATGCTAATTACGAATCTGTTCAATAATATTTGATACTGCAAAATGGAGCTTTGTAACGTGTCTTGTATGTGTTATCTGAGCGTATCTGTGGCGCCTTTCGTTTGCTGCCATTAACTTTGATATCCCCAAGTTGAACAGAAATATCTAAGTGGTATTATGTCTCGCCATAATCACAATTATATATTGCTCCTCCGATAGTTACAGTATAGAGACAAACAGAATATACGACTTCATTTCTTGACCTGGGCTGCTAACGCGATACCAGTTTAACCCTTTGATGATTTAATGCATATGCCTTACAGGATGTAACTTAAAATCGTTAAGCTGTTCATTTTACATGACGTCATTTGTTATATCTCCCACACCTGTGCTTCCAATATGTTCTGCCTGAACCACATTAATAAATTTATATATATATATATATATATATATACATAAATCTGCTCTACAAACTCATCGTTTAGTATCGAGCACTTTCACCTGGAATAATCGACTACCTTCCTATATATATATATATATATATATATATATATATATATATATATATATATATATATATATATATATATATATATATATATCACACTTTCACCTGGAATAATCGACTACCTTCCTATATATATATATATATATATATGTATCGAGCACTCTCACCTGGAATAATCGACTACCTTCCTATATATATATATATATATATATAGGAAGGTAGTCGATTATTCCATACCTTCCTATATATATATATATATATAGGAAGGTAGTCGATTATTCCAGGTGAAAGTGCTCGATACTAAACGATGAGTTTGTAGAGCAGATTTACATACGTGAGGTACTCCATGTATCTTACGAAACAGTACTGTAGAGTGAACTTTACTCATGTAGTCGTGTCTTAATTTCTCTGTCCACGTATGTATATATATATATAATCAAAAAAACAGCAATAATTGTCTCTAGTAGATTGTCATATTTTTAACTGCGCCAACAACTGCTGCCTTCTGTTTGAAAAATAACTCAGAAATTGTCATTGTTATTGTGAAGTTTAACTCCGTTAAAGTACCCGGATGTGCGACAATTTGGAGTCCATGCGTTATGCCTATTGAGTTCAAAATACTGATGATCGTTCTACCTTGAACACAATATGTTGCAATACTAGCAACTGGGATACAATGAAAATCTATCTCTAGACTAGTCAACTTGAAAACTGTTTCTTGTAAAGAGCTTAACTGTTGGCATATGATTAAATATACGGGAATACGACTTTTGTATTCAACGTATTAATCTTATTCTGGAATTCACCATACGCCGACCTACAGCAGATTGTGAAAAAAGAAGTTTCAGAAGGAATTGACAATAATTATGGAAAGATTGACATCAAAATTGCTTGGACATTGGTGAAATTAGATTGAAACGTCGAAATTGAAAGCAAGAAAGGAAGATTCTGTCTGCATCGATGAATTTACTATAATACAAATCAATTTGTATCAGTTGTGTGGATACTGTGCAAAGCAAGCAATACGGTAATTCAAGAAATGAAAATGACCTTTGAACCCCAAGCTAAAACGTAGCGTCATGGATGTCAACGCACTTCTATTTAGCTAAATGAAACTGCCAGATACTTCGTTCTGTGATTTTTCGAGGTGTCTCTGCACAATCATCTCAGAAAACCTACAAATATGAGTATCAGTGAAGCTTTGGACAAACTGTAATCGAAGGCCTGTGGCGAATTCCCCACGAGTATACGATGAGACTCCATAACTTGAAAGCAATTTTTAAAATATAATATGACGTCATCAGAATCGTTATACATACTCTTCTTTATAAAGTTTTGATAAATTTTGTAACCGCCGAAATATTTCACATCAAATGGTTAGCAAAAATTGTTTTCAATTTTTATATTTTGTATATAATTTTGTTGTTAAGTAGGGACGCAGTATGCTATTAGCTCCAGGTTCTGATCACAATTGTTTAGAAATATGAACAAATTATGTGGACACGTAGAAAGACAGAAATTGACTTGGTATTCGCAGTGTTAATGATTAAATACAACCGCAATATATAACTATAAAACTGACACAAAACTTATTTCCCAAAACTGTTAATATAATATTGCTGTTTTGTCGTCCTTGAACTGTTTTAAAACGTGTACGTTTATAAGTGCGAGTAGGCGCGTCTTAAAAAATCCAATTTCAGGGATTCTTCAAGAACAAATAGACGTTGCAAATTTGAAAAGTGCATTCATCTCTTAAGCACGATTATACAAATGTAAATATTGAAATCGTGTTGTCATGGCAATCAACCTGACGTTCAAATTAACAATGTGCAAACGGGGTCACGGCCACAGTATACTATCACTTATAATCTGTTTTCTTTTTCTACAGTGTTATATATATTTTGCATCGTAGTTTTAATGCTATGCAGAACATTCTTGAATGTCAGAAATAATCTCGGTTGTATGTTAGTAATATATAAAATCAAAACTAATCCATTATCCAATAACATACAAAATGACATCAGGTTCATGAGACGCACAATTCACCAACAGTGACTAGTATGGGCCATCTTAGTAATACCCGTCAACAATTACAGATTGATTATAATGAGAGAGATGTTCTGTGCCATTGCGCTAGGCAATATATATGAATATCGTATAAGCTGTGTGTGTTTGTTTGTGTATATAAATATTTGTTGATTTCATTTAACCAGTTTAAATATGAAGCAAATAGACCATTATTATTTCAATTCTTTCAATTGAAAACCTTACAAACAATACTTGCTGTCTCTGGTAAATTGCCGAATGCGTTTGCGAGTGGTAAAACAAAAACTGACAATAAAGAGTTCATTTCTTCGTAACTCATTCTGAAATTACTGGATGTTCCCATCTTTTAGGCAGACATACTAGCAATGTAACTGGATAAGCACAGCATAAACTCATTGTATTATAATGTTTACAGGTCTATCGTAATTTGAGAGGCGCGCTTGCAGTTCGATTATGCAGTTACTTTAATCTAAACATTGTATGGTATACAATATTGATCACGGCTTCTCGCAGATTTGCAGTCTGTAAGCAACCTTTAGTAGATTATGAGAAATAATATTTCAAACCATGTTTAATTTGCTTAAATTGTTGGCCATCTGAGCCAACTCAGTAAATACAAAATAGAAATCCTTACATAACCTTGAAGCAATCACAGCTCAGTGTATGGTATTGCAAACCTGTTATTGATGAAAGCGTAAGCACTTATTTGATAAAAGCATGTAGATTTCAATTGGCTATGTAATATGATTTTAGAAAGTTACTTGCGAGATTGGTTTTCTGTGGAGCCCATAGGCATTGTAAAAGTACTTAGAGTGCAGCACGCCGAGTGTGAAGCAGGGCAGTACATTTCTGCATAACAATCACGCCGCCATAAAAATTGCTACTAGCAGCATTGCACATTTAAGTATACTGTAACATTGTTAAACACATATGCATACGAGTAGATGATGAGTTTTTCCCTTTCATGACTATGACCTAAGATTCTGACGTGTGAGTAAATAAGCAAAAACATATACATTATACATTTCTGAGATGAATGTCGATTATATTATACCGTTATGTGGATGTGGTCTATTTTATATCCCGAGTTCTCGATTTAAAAGTACTATATCACTGGTTCCGGATCAGTTTTCAGGAAATATTAACACAATCCCCGGAAATTAAAAGCATCAATTGATGTATTATAAGTTTTTGAATAATAGTTGGGAAACAAACTCAGATTTGAAAACGCTAAATTTGAACGATTCTTTTCTGCACCTTTCAAAACGCACACATTTACAGTTAATTATCCCCACCAAAACCCTCGACCTTTTCACTGTCGTCCCTAC
Organism: Saccoglossus kowalevskii; assembly: GCF_978046115.1. Lineage (NCBI taxonomy): Eukaryota > Metazoa > Hemichordata > Enteropneusta > Harrimaniidae > Saccoglossus > Saccoglossus kowalevskii. The sequence goes on from NC_140654.1 coordinate 4,963,706, forward strand.
TCGCAAGGCATATGTTCTATATCGAGTTAGGTCAAATAGAATATTACATTATACATTTAAGTGTGTGTGTTGCTGAGATGTGACTTCCATGTTAACTTGTCTTTGCTTTGCAATAACGAGTTTAGTTACATTGCACAATGTACCTCGTAATGACAGGAAGTGTATTTTCTTTTCTGAAGCAAACTTTATTGCGTTATATGTCTTTTCATTTCCCAGACATTTTTGCATGACATTGACACCATTAGGTAACAGGCATTTCCTATTTTGTGAACGAGGAAATCAATAATATTGAGGAAGAGATATTTATTTAGTTATCAATGTTTTATATGGCATTCATGGTTCATAAAGCGAGGAAACAACGTAGCTTGTATTCAATCCAGCAAAGAGTGTGTCGGCTGGCCATATAACTTACATTTTTTATGTTGCTAAAATTTGCATAATTATAATTTTTTATAATGATAACATAAATTACACTTCATGAACAGTAATTCTGAGTAAATTGTAAAACACACATGCATATATTCGTATAATGAAAATCAGCTGCTGCAGCATGCTGAACACAACACGGTCCCCAAAAGAGCAGATGTCAATTACAACATGTATTATCTCTACAATTGATCATTGTTTGTATAACAAAATGCGATATTTATCTTCTATTAGCGACAATGGTTTTAATAAAACACTGATAAACATCTCACATATGGTTGATGATATCCACTATGTACTGTTGTTATTAAAGATCAATACAAGTTATATATAACACATGCTTAATGATATTCATGGTAAATACTAATCAATATAGATCTATTTTCTTATATACCTCAGCGATTTATTTTCAAACTATTTATAGAGTGAGTATGACTCGTGTTCCATATCAAGCGTTTGAAACGATTGTGCCTGTGTGTTGAAACATCCATTTTGTGGATGTGTGATTTGGCGTGTCTTCGTTCCAGTGCGTGATAACATTGTTATGGATATAAAGCCGCATCATTCTACAGCTAGTCGTCATCATGCGTTATAGAAGTCCTTGTGCTATGTTGTAATATTCCTTTAAACTTTACCGACAAAGTCTCATTCTCCGTTTTTGAGTAAAAGCACATTTGTGAGCTAATGGAATTTTCCAGAATTAACTGTTACCTGTGTCACCTTATAAGCCAATCTAATAAACCGTTATATCAGGTGCTAAGATGCATATTTTATTAGTCATATTTGTTAGAGAGTATTATTTAAATTACATTCGATGAAATAATTTGTTTATACTGTAGGAGGGTTTATGTCCTTGAATATCACCAGCATATTATTTTTTGTGATTTGGAACATTCTTATTTATCACTTGTTGCCCTTGATGTTGCAAGCCTTTTAGTCATAATATTGCGAGTAACATGTTTACTGCACATACTTTCATCGATGAGGCCCTTATAGGATTCTTTATATTTTTTTACTGTTGCTTGTCACCATTGAAGATGTCACAATGAATAATTGACTGGACAGGTATTTCTCTATGCTCAACCTGCTTGTCTATAAGTGTTTACACTGACTTCTACGATTATATTCAGCTCGTTTCTTTTGATGAACTGAATCATGTATTGTATTGTGATAGATGATGTTCTCTGAATTAGTATAGTTTTTTGTCACACTATGCAGTATGTACCACTAGAGCACTCTCAGCAATTGGTAAACCCTATGGGACACTTGCAGCATACTATAATTTGTGGGACACTCAGTACATGGTAAGAATCTGTGTAACACTCAGCACATGGAAACAATCTGTTGGCATATTAAGTACATGTTAATCTGTGGGACACACTCGGCACATGGGGACAATGTGTGGCACACTCAGCACATGGTAACAGTCTGTGGGACACACCCAACACATGGAAACAATCTGTGATGCACACAAAGTACATGTTAATCTGTGGGACACACTCAGCACATGGTAACAGTCTGTGGGACACACCTAGCACATGGTAACAATCTGTGGGACACACCCAACACATGGAAACAATCTGTGATTCACACTAAGTACATGTTAATCTGTGGGACACACTCAGCACATGGTAACAGTCTGTGGGACACACCTAGCACATGGTAACAATCTGTAGGACACACCCAACACATGGAAACAATCTGTGATTCACACTAAGTACATGTTAATCTGTGGGACACACTCAGCACATGGTAACAGTCTGTGGGACACACCTAGCACATGAAAACAATCTGTGATGCACACAAAGTACATGTTAATCTGTGGGACACACTCGGCACATGGTAACAGTCTGTGGGACACACCCAACACATGGAAACAATCTGTGATTCACACTAAGTACATGTTAAGCTGTGGGACACACTCAGCACATGGGGACAATATGTGGCACACTCAGCACATGGTAACAGTCTGTGGGACACACCCAACACATGGAAACAATCTGTGATGCACACAAAGTACATGTTAATCTGTGGGACACACTCAGCACATGGTAACAGTCTGTGGGACACACCTAGCACATGAAAACAATCTGTGATTCACACTAAGTACATGTTAATCTGTGGGACACACTCGGCACTGGGGGACAATATGTGCCACACTCAGCGCATGAAAGAAATATGTGGGTCACTCAGTACTTGGTGACAATGTGTGTGATATGTGTGTTAATATTTAGTATGTATTATAAATACAGTTGTACACGTTCACGTTCAGACATTTTTTTACGCAATCATACCGTATTGTAGAATGTTATCCAAATTGAATAACACCTTTTTACTTTCAAAATATTTTTGATTTACATCAGATTTTTTTTAAATGTAAAACAGTACATGTACTGCATTCGTTCAGTATATGTAGAGACTACATATGTACAGTTTGTTCATTGTCGACCCTAAAAGTGATAACATTCATTGACAAATCTCATCACCTGTCTATCATTGCGCAAATAGACTATCATGTCAGTTATCACTAGCAGATACATCGTCACGAAAGGAACACAGTTTCACCACAGTGCTATTATTATATTGACAAGCGTAATGCATAATGAAAAAATTAAATGACGTGTCATACATTTTTTAAATTGTAATATTCACATTCTTTGCGTATTCAGTGATTTTATCTGAATGATTAACGTTCAAGCATAATTCTGTATATCTCTAAATATGTATACTCGCAATAAAACTTCCGAGGAATTATTTACTAGTCATATGTGTCACTCATTTACGATGCCAAACTAACTTTAAAGTAATTGTATTATATCCTGTTTAGTATAACGCTTTAGTGAACATGACATTACTCAATTAATAAGGTCAAGTGTGCTAGTTAAAACTCAATTAGATTTTCTGACAGCTGCTGCTGTTCGTTTCTCTAGTTGTTTGTAATCCGTGACATATTAGTCATTGGACATTATTTGAGGGCATACAGTACGGGAATGATAAGAACTGAATATGGTTGTGGAGCGAGGAGATACACTTACACTTTGCCATGGTTAAAGCGCGGTGGTCGTCGCGCCGCGTCGTGTTCGATATGTGACTCATAGCGAACACGCGCTGCGCGACGACCACCGCGCTTTAATATTTCAATTAAACCTTCATTCATTCAAATGCATGATCACATTTGTAACTACTAATACTAATCACTACTGTCTGTGTGGCACTGTACATTATCGTCAGTGATTATGCGATTGTTGAATGATATTGTCTATGTTTTTTTCAATGATTGTTTTTTGTTCACTTGCCAATTCGTAGTTGATTTACCGTACTTTTCAATTTGGATTGTTAGGCTGCATGTTACTAACATGTATGACACTCGATTTGAATATGTAATTTACTGCAAGACCACGTAGATTATGTGAAAATCGCGGACTTTTAGCGTGTGTTGTTATCGTCGCTTGGAACTCAATTCCCGCGCGTGCGCAGGTGACGACCCCCGCTTTAACTCAATGTCGAAATGCCGATCTTTATGAAGAGGGGAACATTGCGTTAAGATACCCATACTCGTCAAAACTGACCATCGTCAAATGTCATAGCACATTATCAAGCGTAGAAATACTCCCATCGCATAACGTGGCATATCGAAATGAACGGGAAATGCTCTCATAGTTCCCGTATGGCATAAGCGTTTCTTTATATTATGCGAGGCTATGTATTTAGCCGATGCAAAATTCATTTGATTTTTATCATGGTTATTCAATAATCATTTGTACAAATCGGCTTCTATGATGTAATATGACGCACCCCCACATATTGATTAGGGAAGAATTGATAATTTCAAACTTCAATTATTATTTATACTCAACATATGGATTTGCATCTCTCTCTCTTTTAACATACCACTTTATCACGACACTGTCTTCTTGAAACTCGCACAGTGTTTTCTGCAGTCATCCAACCGGTCTTAAAGTCGCATGTTCTGAATGCGTGCTTCTTTGATTTAAACCCATCTTTCACACATAACTGCATACTCTCAGACATGCAGTAACAATACAGAAAATAAACTGTGTGTTTTGTCATTTCTGATTACACGCTTCTTGATTCTTTTTCCAAGGAAATAAACATGTCCTACTGTGGCGAAACAGCATCACTAGCCTTAGTAGAATGCAAGCCTGAAAACATTGTGTAAGCCGCTGTGGGTGGAATAGCTTCTAAAATATGAAGCGTTTCCTTTCTTCGGTGAGATAAAAGGGATAATGAAACACAGCTGGACTCATCCGTATTTTATGTGATATATGAATCTGACGATTTCAACATATTTATATAGGGTAGATAAGCAGTGATCTTTGAAACAGTATAGTGTGAAGTTTATACCTAGCTTATTAAAAGTTTAATGAAATTACTCATTTGGTTCACATGATGTGTGGGCGTGACAGTATTTGTAGGAACACAAAACACTATACCTTATTTCTGCGGTACTTCACATTCATGTTTTACCGGCTGTATCCAACATAACGTGGGCACAATATACAATGACATCTTAGATTCGTATGACATCTTAGAATGCGAGAAAGAAAGTGCCAGAGGACTTGTTGTTTGTCACTCAAATATTGTTCGATTTTTTATAATTCTGATTTATTTATAACGACAATATTTTCAGCGATTCGGTTTTTACAAACCTAATTAAAAGAAATAGAGTGTTATCTTCTTGGGTAATTGTATTTGACTGTCTGTGTATGTTCCAGGAAAAAAATTGATTCAGAGCATATATACGTTAACATAATACTCATAACAATTCTCATAACAGTTTCAATATGACCAATGTGTGTAATACCATACAATGGAGATGAAATACACCACAACCACAGGAGACTTATCATCCTTTATTTTCCTATGTGAAACGATGTTCTCTGCCCAAATATATCATTTTTCGGGAAGCTTTTAAACCATAACTATTTAAATGAGCGTGTATTAATAAATTGTAACTAACAAACAAATATTTCAACACGAGATTCGAACTCGCGATCACGGCAACCAGCTCTCTCTGCAGGCAGACGCGCTTCACGCACTCACTCAGTAGAGTAGTGAACACCGCCCACAAGAACTAGATAATGCACAAGTCAAATCTCGGACATTACAAACAACGTATATAGCTATGTAGTCAAGGTTCAAATAATCTGTACTTAGTTATGATTGATCTTGGGGATATGTATCTCTGTTCACCATGCTGAAACAATCACTATTAAACATATACTTATAACAGCTACATATATCACTAGTATCGTGTAGAAGTGTAATTCTACTTATATAAATTGCTGTTCAAGAATATTCATATGGAAAACACTTTGTAAAGGGACAGTTTTGTGTATCGGAAATGCTGTACAAAACAGTTCTGCATATAGACACTGCTGTACAAGAACAGTTCTGCATGTAGACAGTGCTGTACAAGAACAGTTCTGCATATAGACACTGCTATACAAGAACAATTCTGCATATAGACACTGCTGTACAAGAACAGTTCTGCATGTAGACAGTGCTATACAAGAATAGTTCTGCATATAGACACTGCTGTACAAGAACAGTTCTGCATATAGACACTGCTGTACACGAACAGTTCTGCATATAGACACTGCTGTACAAGAACAGTTCTGCATATAGACACTGCTGTACACGAACAGTTCTGCATATAGACACTGCTGTACAAGAACAGTTCTGCATGTAGACACTGCTGTACAAGAACAGTTCTGCATATAGACACTGCTGTACACGAACAGTTCTGCATATAGACACTGCTGTACAAGAACAGTTCTGCATTTAGACACTGCTGTACACGAACAGTTCTGCATATAGACACTGCTGTACAAGAACAGTTCTGCATATAGACACTGCTGTACAAGAACAGTTCTGCATATAGACACTGCTGTACAAGAACAGTTCTGCATTTAGACACTGCTGTACAAGAACAGTTCTGCATATAGACAGTGCTATACAAGAACAGTTCTGCATATAGACACTGCTGTACAAGAACAGTTCTGCATATAGACACTGCTGTACAAGAACAGTTCTGCATATAGACAGTGCTATACAAGAACAGTTCTGCATTTAGACACTGCTGTACACGAACAGTTCTGAATATAGACACTGCTGTACAAGAACAGTTCTGCATTTAGACACTGCTGTACACGAACAGTTCTGCATATAGACACTGCTGTACAAGAACAGTTCTGCATATAGACAGTGCTGTACAAGAACAGTTCTGCATATAGACACTGCTGTACAAGAACAGTTCTGCATATAGACACTGCTGTACAAGAACAGTTCTGCATATAGACACTGCTGTAAAAGAACAGTTCTGAATATAGACACTGCTGTACAAAAACAATTCTGCATATAGACACTGCTATACAAGAACAGTTCTGCATTTAGACACTGCTGTACAAGAACAGTTCTGCATATAGACACTGCTGTACAAGAACAGTTCTGCATATAGACACTGCTGTACAAGAACAGTTCTGCATATAGACACTGCTGTACAAGAACAGTTCTGCATTTAGACACTGCTGTACAAGAACAGTTCTGCATATAGACACTGCTGTACAAGAACAGTTCTGCATATAGACACTGCTGTAAAAGAACAGTTCTGAATATAGACACTGCTGTACAAAAACAATTCTGCATATAGACACTGCTATACAAGAACAGTTCTGCATTTAGACACTGCTGTACAAGAACAGTTCTGCATATAGACACTGCTGTACAAGAACAGTTCTGCATATAGACACTGCTGTACAAGAACAGTTCTGCATATAGACACTGCTGTACAAGAACAGTTCTGCATTTAGACACTGCTGTACAAGAACAGTTCTGCATATAGACACTGCTGTACAAGAACAGTTCTGCATATAGACATTGCTGTACAAGAACAGTTCTGCTTATAGACACTGCTGTACAAGAACAGTTCTGCATTTAGACACTGCTGTACAAGAACAGTTCTGCATATAGACACTGCTGTACAAGAACAGTTCTGAATATAGACACTGCTGTACAAGAACAGTTCTGCATATAGACACTGCTGTACAAGAACAGTTCTGCATATAGACACTGCTGCACAAGAACAGTTCTGCATATAGACACTGCTGTACAAGAACAATTCTGCATATAGACACTGCTGTACAAGAACAGTTCTGCATATAGACAGTGCTATACAAGAACAGTTCTGCATATAGACACTGCTGTACAAGAACAGTTCTGAATATAGACACTGCTGTACAAGAACAGTTCTGCATATAGACACTGCTGTACAAGAACAGTTCTGCATATAGACACTGCTGTACAAGAACAGTTCTGCATATAGACACTGCTGTACAAGAACAGTTCTGCATTTAGACACTGCTGTACAAGAACAGTTCTGCATATAGACACTGCTGTACAAGAACAGTTCTGAATATAGACACTGCTGTACAAGAACAATTCTGCATATAGACACTGCTGTACAAGAACAGTTCTGCATATAGACACTGCTGTACAAGAACAATTCTGCATATAGACACTGCTGTACAAGAACAGTTCTGCATGTAGAAACTGCTGTACAAGAACAGTTCTGCATCTAGACACTGCTGTACAAGAACAGTTCTGCATATAGACACTGCTGTACAAGAACAGTTCTGCATTTAGCCACTGCTGTACAAGAACAGTTCTGCATATAGACAGTGCTGTACAAGAACAGTTCTGCATTTAGACACTGCTGTACAAGAACAGTTCTGCATATAGACACTGCTGTACAAGAACAGTTCTGCATATAGACACTGCTGTACAAGAACAGTTCTGCATTTAGACACTGCTGTACAAGAACAGTTCTGCATATAGACAGTGCTATACAAGAACAGTTCTGCATTTAGACACTGCTGTACAAGAACAGTTCTGCATATAGACAGTGCTGTACAAGAACAGTTCTGCATATAGACAGTGCTATACAAGAACAGTTCTGCATATAGACACTGCTGTACAAGAACAGTTCTGCATATAGACACTGCTGTACAAGAACAGTTCTGCATATAGACAGTGCTATACAAGAACAGTTCTGCATATAGACACTGCTGTACACGAACAGTTCTGCATATAGACACTGCTGTACAAGAACAGTTCTGCATATATACACTGCTGTACACGAACAGTTCTGCATGTAGACAGTGCTGTACGAGAATACGTCTGTGGAAACACTTTTTTCAAGGGCATTGCTGCACAAGAACAGATTTGTGAATGCACCGTAGAACAATCAGATTAAAACGTGATTTCATCGTACCCTAGGAGTGATCATCCCTCTATGGTAACAGAACGATGTCCATCTTTCAGTCAGTGCTGTCTTGCCAATTGAGTGATCACAGTGTAATAACAACCATGTAATTAAAACATGATGTAATACTAGCAAATTTGCTTTGCTGTTTTACATGGCATATTTAACATTGTGTGAGCACATTTAACTCAACTGTGATTGATAGATTAGGCACTCATGCAATTGATGGCATGGAATGTGAGAGTGAAATATACAGGTCGCGGTTAGGGTTAATAAGTAGTGGTTTAGATATTCACAGGTGGTGAACATTTCAGTGTATAATAACTTTTCAGATTATAACTTTAGAAGATCACACCTATGACGTCATATACAAGTTAGTCTCCGCATAATTTTTGTTGCCATGGTTACGTAACTTCATACATACAGACATAATAGTATACATAAGGGCTAGCCCATAGACTTGCAGTGTCTACATGTACTTAAATGCGATGCACCTCACTCTTTGAAGCTCCCCTCCCCTGCATCAATCGAACGATTTTATTCTGCATGTCACGTTTGGCTGTTAATATGCTATTAAGATAATATATTGATAACTGTTTTTCTCATGCAGTTTCGTTTGACAGAATATGTTAAAGAATCTGAGTAAACAGCTTCTGTGGTGTTAATAATGAAGCCAAAATAAACGTGTGTGGCCTATACAAGATTCATTTAACCTTGAAATTAGCAGCAACCAGACTGAATTGACTCTCTTCTATTGGAACATGTCTGCAATATTCAGATTTGAACAGACGGTTAGTTATTTCATATGAGTAATTGGCGACGTGAAATGATAGAAGGGTCCTTAGTATTTGACATTGTTTGGCAGGGGTGTTTAGTTCAATATGTACGCCTTGTCTTGGGACACTAATCCATGTTAGCTTTCCTATTCGAGCCCCGTTAGGCTGCCCATCAAAAACAGAACTATTCACCTGCGCCTCAATTACGTTGTGGACGTTCTCCCAGTGACACTCTCTTTATAAAATGTGTCACTCGGTACTGAGTATTTCAACAGTACTAGCCACCCATGCAACAGCAATAAGTATGCTAATAGACCTTATTTTCAAATGACCATCACAAACTTGATACAACCTTGGTACTTGTTTTTTACCATCAAATAGTGTTCCCTTCTCTCCTGTCATCACGTTCACATCAGGCGAACAGTGGATGAGATAATGGTAGAAAAAGCGAACCAAATCCCGTTGCTCTCTCGCCTTTCACGCGATCCCAGCAGCCATTTGTGATTACAGTCTGGTCTATTAAGTTGTTTTTTCAAAAAGATTTTTGCCCTGCCAGTTTGTGTCACTGCAATATAACCAGTAAAATAAAATTTAAGTATGAGGTCAAAAAAGGTCAATTGGTCAAATGCCCCGGCATCTACTATTACAAACATGGAAATATTATATAAATATAAACGTGATGTAAATATGCATATAGAGATGGCCATTACACTGTCATATGGCACCTCGAGATATGATAGGGTAATACAATTAGTTAAAATGTTGTTTTTTATGAAAATTGAGTAGGGCCCACTTTAAACATGATGTCTATCAAGGTGTGTAATTCAGATAAATTTACAAAATACCCTAGCTTGGTCGAAACATTTGCTGAAGGAAATATGGAGTGTGTTACTTTCAACATGAAATATATATATATATGACTATAGGGAAGCATGATGCAATAACTAATAAAATATGAATAAACAATGTTCTATACGTTCTGGTTATATTCTACTTTATGTTACGACTTCTTTCATTGATAACCAGCAATGTTGTACATGCTGTAAAATTGGTAAAATTGTGAATAGTCAATTGAAATGTATTGTTTCCATTCTCATGGTTTTATATTGATTTATTTAAGGACACAATTTATCCCCTACCATAGTTTACAAATGAACACGGATGTACATAAAATCATAGACGATTTCAGCAGGTGAGCTCAATCGACTAACCATTTGAAAGCTTGATCATCTTTCCCACAACAATTTTAGAGCAACATTTTTCGTTCCCTTATGTATTTTCTATTACTTTTGTTATTTTAGATTAAATTAATATAATTTCTCTTTGGCTCCGGGTCGCCAGAATATTTACTCACATGCTAGTTTATAGTAACAGGAGTTTACTTTGGTACTCAAAAAACCAAATTCTCTAATTGAAGTGTTTATTGCTGACAGCGGGGCTTTCTCATCAGAGAGGCTGCTTGTTTTTTATTCCCATAGGCTGAGATCAAGATTGTGTACTAAATTGCCATAATTGAGCGTATTATTTCATTTTGCATGCCGATTGTTCTTCGGGTTTCTGTACACCAAATCATGCCGCATCACACATTATTTGACCTAAACCAACACTGACATATTTGTGTTGACTGCTTGGGGATTCGAAAAAAATTATCCCATTAATCATGATGTCTGCGTCAACGAGCTGAGATCACCTGGTCTAGAGTTTTTCGGTTTACAGTTAGTATGCAACCGTATTAACAATATGTGTGCAATAATCTTGCAATGGAATGGCACTGCTACACATACATGGGAGACCACATCTATTTCAATGACATCTTCTTTTCCGGTTTACCGTACACACATATGAGTTGTTTTCTATGATGAACCTAGCATTCTCAAGGGCACTGCACTATGCTGTATTTTTGTGTGCAAAGCATAAAATGAACTTAAATCTAAATAGTTTTTGCATAGCTTATTCTGTGGTCACGAATGCATTAACTACACATCACTCAAATTACCATTGGTTCATATACAATCCGTGCCTAGGGGAGCGTGGCTCCATCAGCGAAATTGGACACGACATAAATTCCTCAAGACATTCTATTATAATCTTGAAAACTAATTTGAAAGTTGTGAATAAAGTGGTTTCTCACATCCGATTGTATTCAGGGTGAGATTAGGTCGTTGGAAAAACTTATTCAAAATAATATTGTTTATTTCATCATGTTGATTGAAAGTTTGTTTGCAGGTGGTCCCAAAACGATGACGTCACTACTCGCTTGTTTGAACGTTGTCCTAAAAATGTCACGTCACACACGACCTGCTTAATAGTAATCATCACAGACAGACATTGTTTTATTGTTCACTTAGGGTAGTAAGTATCTAAAAAAGATTACTTCTAGGAAGTTTCTATCCGATGGAGGCTGTCCATTAAACTTCATTTCCCTGTACACTAATGAATAACAAAACAGGTTTCTTACAAGTCTGATACTAATAGTTGGCAGTTATAATATATAGGAAGATTTATTTACGTATAACCTTCCAGTTTATTGGACGACTGGCTTCATTTCTACTGGATTAGACATTTACCAAGACTCGTAAATCAGTAATTCATCTTGTAATCCACAATTCACTGGCAGGGGATACAACTTGAGTCTTGTATCAAATCACTAGTGGATTCGGTATATCCACATAAGTCCATGTATTCTCCCCAATATCCGGTATAATGTCTGTGTTGTTAACCCCAGTACACCTGTACGCAGAACGTAATAAATGAGACGGTTTCAAAGAGAAATACTAGCCGAGAAACACTCAACTGAAAGTTACCAAAGTTTGTTCTGTTGTGAATACTTTCCTATCAGGGCTGAACGATATCATCCAAACCACGGCATAAGGACGAGATTTCATACAAACCACCATAAAAGGAGGACGCGACGTACATATAAACATCACCTTAATTGGTTTCGTTTTCATCATTTATTCCGAAGATCGTGAATTTAAATTTGACCATATATGATCGTCGATTCCAATTTTGGCATCTCATCTTAATCAGAGTTTGTCATTTCTGAATCGAGATCACCGGCTGCTCGTCAAATTGAGATTCGATAATATGATCTTTGAGATGAGCGTGGTCAAAGTCTGGATAAATTATTGTTTTATTTTTATTTGACGTGTGGTCTGACCAATAAAGAGATCAAACTTTGTGAGCGTTGCAAGTTTATAAATTTTGCTGGGTTATTCGGGTCATGTCGTTTTTAATTTATTGACAAAATTGAAGTGTTGGTGATAACTATGTTAACATAACAACTAACTTGCTCATCAATGAAGGTTTTCGATTAGTGATATTTAATCAAACGTTGGCATTTTCGCCTATGGGAAATCAATCATTGATCGTGTCATATCCTGTGTATATCCGAATCTACATAGCAAACAATTTCCACAGTGAACTGTAAATTACCTGCTTTTCTTGGCAAGATAAACCCACCCAAACTCATATCTATATAATTAGAATGACGGAAATAGACCGAATAACAATGAATATTGTTTCATTCCATAATAATTATCATGTTTTATTCACTACTTGTGGTGTAAAATCAGCAATTGACTTTTGATTAATTCACGCATCTTTACTAACTATTCCCTTTTTACGCATATATACTTTCTTAGAAACACAAAAACGACATTAAATAATCACAAATCAATTATAAATGTGAGTCGTCAATGTTACATAAAAACACACAGTCCTTCTTGAATAAATGAGATGGCGACGTTGTCTGTTATCAATGTTCGTGGACGAATTGTAATGTGTTATCAGTAAATTGCCAAACGTAAACGTCAATGAATTTGATTGGTTTAATAGTTTTCCATGACTCGTATGCCAAACCAAAGCGCTCATTGTATATGTTAGTGTAGTTAATCGCACAATTTGTCTTTATGTTTAGTGTAACGCAATGAGTTGCGATCGACTAATCCCACGACAAAGTAATGATGGTATGCATAAAAAATGGCGGATTACTAATCTGCATAGAATGACGTACATCATCGATCACACAAGATGCACTCTTTGGGTGACCCACAATTCATTACTAATTTTGTCCCTCAACGCACCGAGATGGAATGCTCCGTGTTTACCCATAATCCACTACGATTACAACCACAATGCAGCATGCTCATTCCGATGTCAAGATTAAACCGCACGGCACACGGTAATTTGTTGGGATAGCAACAAATGAATAACATCTGATTTCACGACAGAGTAACAATTGCTTGTACAATAAAAGGAGCACCATGTACAGTTTTGCATTTGTTATTAGTTAGTCACTAACATTTCGGACCATATTGATCTGTGCAGTATGTTCCTAAGTCTTAAAAAGGAATTATAAGATTAGGTATGCAAGGGTGTGATATGCGGTGATGATCAAACCAGAATTGAAGAAGTCGCGGGAATTGTGGTATGATCCCAAAATCGCAAACGAAACCTACATTTCTATTAATTCCAGTGTAAATTAGTGAGTCTGTCTGTTCGTTTTCATCTCGGACCGTGATGTTTGTTTATTGAAACGCTTAAAATTCCTCAGAAGGAATTAAAATGGTTACACCTACAAGAACACATATTTAAAACGTACAAATTCGACAAAAATCTAAAGCACGAAAATGATTTTGAAAAACTACTATTGAAAAAACTTGCGATAATAAGATAAAGGAAAAAAAATGAATTCATCGATAACCTCTCTCATTTCTGTTTACGTAATAATTACTCAAGTAAAGGCAATATACCATGAAACAGGAACACTTCTTGTTTTATTTTGTGTACGTAAACGCACGTCATGATTAACATGCTGATATTTAATATATAGTACCACTATTTCCTGTTTGTTGAATGTGTGGACATATATTATGAGCCCTAGTCGTAACGACATGGAAAATCGGTGCAGAAGAATCGTTCGTCGCCGTCTTTGTGTGAGCTTACGCTTACAGATTAACGTTGTCGATTGCTTTAGCAATATGGTGATACACATTGGGTGGAATTACGTTACTTGTATATTCGGAGTGCAAGATAGATGTGTGGATGGCTATAGTTTATCAGTTACACACATTACATATACCCCTTCGCGTAATTGTTGTTCGGTATGTTGGAGCTGTGATAATGATATATTTATTCGTATCCAGCATGCGACATTAAATACAAAGTATGAAGCTTTGCAAATAAGTTATTTATTCATGGTGTTCCGCTCATTGAGTGGTGTAGGTTAATAAAAGGCCATGGCAAAAACACGTCATGTCGCGGTGTATCCCATATTGTATTGTCTGACTAATAGTGTTGGTTTATTATTTCCAATGTGGATAACTAGGCGACGGTCGGTAAACAATGTGTAGGAAGAAAAACGTGAAGAATCACGGTCTACAGACCTGTCTTCTATGGATTGAAACAATTCGACTTTGAAAAGATAATTTCAAAAGTCAAATTTAGTCATCCCTGTGGAAATAATGGTCCATCCTTAATATATGCAAACCCTACCAAGAGCACACTATGCGGGATCCGTGTATGTTTACCAATGAGTGAAAACAAGACTGCGTAGTTTTGGGGCGCTCCCTTTTAGTACACGTGTCTGCTCGATCTAACAACAACAGCCATTTTGATGCTTGGGTTTGGCGAATGGAGTACAGGGTTACGAGGACAGTCCCAGAGTCAACAGTAGGGAGCTGGTGCCATCTTTATAAGACGTGCTTACGGACGTCATTCGTGATGTTATTTGTGTTTTTCAGTTCACACTTTAGAGATCTCAATTTTAAATTACTGCGTGCGTGTTTATTTTACATGAACTATTCGAATTATATTAAATCGCCACAGTTTTCGAACACCTTGCTTCGAACACCACGTAAACAAATAATGTATTACACGCGCGTTGTATACGTCACGTGGGACTCACATCAGCTGGCATATCAAACACAACGCAGTGCGATGACTGGCGCTTGAATTTTTTCACAATACCACTGTTATTCAATAAATTCGAAATTCCGTTTTGTGCCTGAATTCCCCATATCGTATGCACGCCGTACCGTTACAAATAAATAACACCCACAGCTCCAGAATAATATTAACATAATATGTCTCTCCATCTTTCCATTGACGTCATCGACATATTTGTTTTGTTACGCATGCATTTTTAGCTCCACTGTCACTTTGTCGAGCGGAGCTTGAGCGGATCATGAGTGATTGTCCGTCGTCTTCCCCGTCAACTTTATACTTTTTCGATTTCTTCTTGAAACTACAAGTCTGATTGTTTTGATACTTAATGTATATGTACCTTGGGTAGAAATCCATTACATTTGTTGGTATCCATACATCTTGGTATCCATACGTACATTACAGAACATCTTGGTATCCATACGTACATTACAGAACATCTAGGTATCCATACGTACATTACAGAACATCTTGGTACCCATACGTACATTACGGAACATCTTGGTATCCACACGTACGTTACAGAACATCTTGGTATCTACACGTACATTACAGAACATCTTGGTAGCCGTACGTACATTACAGAACATCGTGGTACTATGTCCATACGTACATTACAGAACATCTTGGTATCCACACGCACATTACAGAACATATTGGTATCCACACGCACATTACAGAACATCTTGGTATCCATACGTACATTACAGAACATCGTGGTACTATATCCATACGTACATTACAGAACATTTTGGTAGCCATACGTACATAACAAAACATCTTGGTATCCATACGCACATTACAGAACATCTTGGTATCCATACGTACATTACAGAACATCTTGGTACCCATACGTACATTACGGAACATCTTGGTATCCACACGTACGTTACAGAACATCTTGGTATCTACACGTACATTACAGAACATCTTGGTAGCCGTACGTACATTACAGAACATCGTGGTACTATGTCCATACGTACATTACAGAACATCTTGGTATCCACACGCACATTACAGAACATATTGGTATCCACACGCACATTACAGAACATCTTGGTATCCATACGTACATTACAGAACATCGTGGTACTATATCCATACGTACATTACAGAACATTTTGGTAGCCATACGTACATAACAAAACATCTTGGTATCCATACGCACATTACAGAACATCTTGGTATCCATACGTACATTACAGAACATCTTGGTACCCATACGTACATTACGGAACATCTTGGTATCCACACGTACGTTACAGAACATCTTGGTATCTACACGTACATTACAGAACATCTTGGTAGCCGTACGTACATTACAGAACATCGTGGTACTATGTCCATACGTACATTACAGAACATCGTCGTATCCACACGCACATTACAGAACATATTGGTATCCACACGCACATTACATAACATCTTGGTATCCATACATTACGTAACATCTTGGTATCCATACGTACATTACAAAACATCTTGGTATCCATACGCACATTACAGAACATTTTGGTATCCATACGCACATTACAGAACATCTTGGTATCCACACGTACATTACAAAACATCTTGGTATCCATACGTACATTACAGAACATCCTGGTAGCCATACGTACATTGCAGAACATCGTGGTACTATGTCCATACATACATTACAGAACATGGTGGTACTATATCCATACGTACATTACATAACATCGTGGTACTATATCTATACGTACATTACAGAACATCTTGGTATCCATACGTACATTACAGAACATCTTGGTATCCACACGCACATTACAGAACATCTTGGTATCAATACGTACATTACAGAACATCTTGGTATCCATACGTACATTACAGAACATCTTGGTATCCACACGCACATTACAGAACATCTTGGTATCCACACGCACATTAAAGAACATCATGGTATCCATACGTACATTACAGAACATCGTGTTACTATATCCATACGTACATTACATAACATCGTGGTACTATATCCATACGTACATTACAGAACATCTTAGTATCCATACGTGCATTACAGAACATCTTGGTAGCCATACGCACATTACAGAACATCTTGGTATCCACACGTACATTACAGAACATCGTGTTACTATATCCATACGTACATTACATAACATCGTGGTACTATATCCATACGTACATTACAGAACATGTGGTACCATATCCACACGTACGTTACAGAACATCTTGGTATCCATACGTACATTACAGAACATCGTGGTACTATATCCATACGTACATTACATAACATCGTGGTACTATATCCATACGTACATTACAGAACATCGTGGTACTATATCCATACGTACATTACAGAACATCGTGGTACTATATCCATACGTACATTACAGAACATCGTGGTACTATATCCATACGTACATTACAGAACATCGTGGTACTATATCCATACGTACATTACAGAACATGGTGGTACTATGTCCACACGTACATTACAGAACATCGTGGTACTATATCCATACGTACATTACAGAACATGGTGGTACTATGTCCACACGTACATTACAGAACATCGTGGTACTATATCCATACATACATTACATAACATCGTGGTACTATATCCATACGTACATTACAGAACATCGTGGTACTATATCCATACGTACATTACAGAACATCACAAGACATTTTTATTTTTAAGTGTGCATTACAAGACATCTTGGTAATGATAATTATGTTACAGCTCATCTTGGTATCTTTTACATTACATTGCATTACATTACATTACATTACATTACAAAAATGTGGTATCAATACATATATTACAAGACATATTAGTATCTGTACATACACTAATCAGTATAATTGCTGCTCCGCCTTGCATTCAAATCATAGTTAGAACATTATGTACAGGTCATTTGTTATTACTTATTTATTCGCCCAAACCAGACTTCTTCGTGAATAATCATCACTAAATGACGCTATTTGTGAACTAAAATGTTTTTAATTCGTTCGTTGTATATAGAGGTGTGTTGTGATTGAATAATGTGTTAACATTATTACTGGCGCCACAAACATATGATATTGAGTCAGGTAATAATGTTATGCACCTGTCATAAATACATATTGGCAACTAACAAGTAAAATGGGACTCGAACGAGTTCATTATTGATATAGACAGCCACCTGACTTGTCTGTTTAATTGTATGTCAATTAAATATTTATTTGCAAATGTAATTATTAGAAATAAATCTTAGCAGGTGCCAAATTGTCTGAGCTGCAAATTTTATCTTTATACAGGAAAAAAGCTAATCTTTATTCTGAGTAATAACCTTTTCTCCTTATACATACTATCTTGCAATAAATTATAGCTTAGTGTATGTTTATCAATTATTAATAGTAGTTGTGTTGTTCGATTTCGTTGTCCCATAAACGCGATAAACTACGAAGATCTAAATCATCTGCCATTTATACGTGTATACTTAACACTCCGTAAATATTAAAAGTAGGGGAACCTACACCTACAGCCGAACTCGAATATCTCGAATTGTACATGTAATTAATCAGAACTTCAAAAGGAATCTGGACTGTCGGACATACTTTCACGTGATTTTTTTTAAAATACCAGGACTGGACATTAGCAGTCGTTTAGTATAGCTTAAGTTCTACTTTGATTTCACACACAATGGGAGTCTTTGCAATTAATCTGTCTGTATTTGTATGTGTCCGTCTTTTCCACTGATATCTCAAGAACCATAAGTTGGTTTTTGATGAAATTTGACACATTTTTTGTTTAGGTTTTGGTTTAAATGCATGCATATTAATTACCTGATTTGCATTATACTTAGCTAGTCACATGACTGTCCCACTGTTATTTAAAGAACCACTAAGCTCTGGAATAATGTTCAGACCGGATTAGTTTTTGAGTCAGAATGTGCGCTTACTAATTTCCCAATTTTCATTAGTCAATTTTCTGCTTTTCCCTTGATATCTCAAGTAATTGGCTGATCATGATGGAAATTATGTAATTATTACATTACAATGAAACTTGGTACATAGATGTCATATGACAATGCACAGGCCTAATAAATTTTGGGTTAATATCTATGCATATTAATTACCTAATTCGCATGTTTCGTAAATCATATTTTTCGGATTTCCATTGATATCTATAGTTCTAATCACATTTGAATGAAACCTGGTACATTGATGGTCTGTGCCATTGCGCAAACCTTGTCTCCAATACTCTCAGCACACGGGAGTTTTTTTCTAAGCTTTTTTTTACATGTTTTGTAACTTATTGTCTGTGTATCGTTTGCGAAAAAATCACGCGAGAGAACGTTACGTGTTCGAATGTAAACCAAGCGCGTGGATTTCAATGATTTCAATGGCGGCAGAGTCCTATTCATCGAACCGCGCGCAATACAGTATTGAATACACAAAAGGTTCCGGAGCTCCACCAACATCTACATATATTTCCCCTATGCGACTTTCTATTGATAAGCAACGGTTGGATAGGTTATATCCACTTTGACAGACTCTGTTTGTATGGACAGGTTTGTGATTACTACACTACAACATTGCTACATGTCGTTATATTTAGTTTTCAGCTGTATAATTTTGTAGATTTGTTCATTGCAATATCCACTCATTAATACATACTCACGTATTCAACGTATTCGCGGTAAATCCTTATAGAATATTGTGCCGTCCTCAAGTAATCAATGTAGTTTCGACGCACAATTTCTGGAGTGTGCTTCATTTCAGAATCAATTTTCCGCTAAATATTATGTACATTTTTGTGAATGTGAAGCAGACATAACATCATATACAATTTATTCCAACCAACATGAAATTTGTTGATAAAATTGCTTATAATTCCCATTATTGATCACATTTGCATCTTTTTCTTGACACCATGCCAGCAATTGTGAGTGTGTGGCATTATTAGAAATGCAACTTGATTACAACCCTTTCATATTGTAGAAGTCGTATACCTTGATCACTCTTTGACTTTTAACTTAGTAATTTGCTAATCAGTTCTTTATAATGAATCAGTAATTGTGTTGGATTCATAATTCACAGTGATTGTACATTGTCTAACCCAACACTTAACAAATACAGTGGCGGCGGCACGACGGGAGCAGAGGGGGCGGTCGCAACCCGAAAACAATGTGGCGGGCGCCGCCCCTCCAATCAATCTGAAACCCTTTGTGTCAACAAAATTCGCCCCTCAAAATGCAGGATATATCGTTTCACAGGGTTTATGTTTCAGATCTCTCCCCCTCATGCACAATGTCTCTGAAATACACTTGTCTGAACGTTGTTCAACGCAATGCCTTTGATATAAAATACATGCAACTGATATATCGGTACTGATTGCCCAATGCTATTATTTTTCATCCGGTGAAAGTCAGTCAATATAATCAAAATCATAACGGCATTACTAAGGTAATAACAATTCCTTCACAATATCGCAAGCAAACTCTATATAGTCGGTATTTTAGATGTCGTAAATGAGAAAGCAGGGGGTCGTACCATTGGCTTTTCGATCGCAATTCAAATAATCGCATTGCTTTTAATTATTTTGAAATTTGTGAACAGTCGATTATGAACTTACAACTATCCACGCGTCTCTGTGTTTGGAAGAAATACGGTCGATTGTCATACATTTGAATTTAGTATTTAATAATGTTGTTCTTTGAAATTGTTTCTGTGTAGCTTCCAGTTGAGACGTTTTAATTACAAGACATCTGCATTTCATTGCTCGTGTTCATTTTAATAAGACATTCAAGTGATCCTAGTACGTTGTGTTCTGACGCCATATGTCTGTACATTAGATGAAGTGCATTGCTTTGTTTTAGTCGTGTAAAGGTCCACTCTTATTATTATTAATCGGAAAGTGGATCACCTAATGGTTTGCCTGCACAAGGCTATTTCATTTATTAAACGGATTTGTGTCAAATATTTAATGCAAATTTATTATTTTGATAAGTTGAGTGATGTTTTTAGTTAGAATACATTGCAGTGAATATTATTTTCCTTGTGGCTACCATGACCTTTGTCAATTAAGTTTGTGACAATGTAATTTTGTTTGTACAGATTGTTGAATAAGCTAATGTGCGTTCTGTGGATATATTCGATAACCTGGTTATGGCATCAAAGTACCGGCAGCTCAGAATATACAACAAATCAACTACAAATTAGACTAAACGCATCCACAGAAGCAATTTGATTGGTCTAAAATGTTCACATTGCGACATACGTGGTACAAGTTCGTTAAATCGTGGTGGTGTTGTTGTAATTACGGAACATAAACCATTCGTTTATATACTGTGATCATCACGTTACTATGACGTAACTGGTACGTGGTAGATTATTGAAAAAAATCATGCGAGTTATAAA